>NW_004524608.1:14929390-14951179 GCF_000260255.1 Octodon degus
TGTGTGTGTGTGTGTGTGTGTGTGTGTGTGTGTGTGTGTAGATTTATTACATATGCTTACAGGATCAGTGGCCATCTGACTCACTGGTATGAATCTATATTAAAAGGTTGAAGAAACTGGAGTCTGATGCCAATAGGATCTGGCAGTATCAAGATGTATCTGCTTACAAATGAAGATGTTCAAAATGTACTAACTTCCTTTTTTGTTCTTTCCTTTTTATTTAATCTGCTACGAGCCTATTGAATGTCCTCCCCACAGTTGGCTGGCCCACATCTAGTCATCTCTGGAAACTACTGGCAAACACCCCCAGAAGTATGCTTTATTAATCTGCTAGCTCTTTTCTTTTCCCTTATATTTTCTTTTCTTTTTTATGTGCAGGGTCTCACTACACAGCTCATACTTGTAGTGATCCTTCTGTTTTCTGCCTCCTTAGTGCTGGGATTACAGGCATACGCTACCATGGCCAGGCTCCATCACCCACTCTGTGTGCCCCGGGCCGGGGCTGGCACAGCATGCCAGGCCAGGGATCAAACCCTGGCTCCTGTGCTTGCCTAAGCAAGTGCTTAGTCTGCTAAGTTATCTTGCCAGCCCTTGCTAGTAAAAATGACATATTATGATTAAGGGACATAGAGAGCAGATTAACAATCTAAACAAATTTCATTCCCCTTGCCTTGTAACATATCATATTTATAGGACTTGAAGACTTAAGTGAACACTTTGAGGGTACCATCATTTTGCTTTTCATGACATTGTGCATTTAAGGATTTATAAATGGTTTTGAAATGCTGAAGTGTAGAGTTTATATAGGTAGTAGCTTACTAAGGGCTAGGGCCTTGTCAACCAGGATGAGTTTGAAATTTCTCCTGAAAATGTATGAGAAACAATTTGGTATATACTCACGTTCTGTGATTTATTTATTTGTTTATTTTTGTGGTGCTGGGGATTGAACTCACGGCCTTGTACATGATGGGAAAGCATTGTATCACTGAGCTACCTCCGCAGCCCTCTGTGATATATCAGGCTCCTGAGATACTGCTCAGTCAGTTGTGGGATGGTTGTTAGGGCTATGAAAACAGATGAGATGATATTGCCAAATTTGTGCAGAATATGAGGAGGGGTGAATTGTATTGTGATCTTTCCAGTCACAGAAAGATAAGGAGTAAAAGGACAGAGAAGAAGCAGGGAACCTCTTACTTCAAGTACAGCTTTTGGGCCAGGGAGATAGCTCAGTAGAAGAAGTGCTAGCCTGGCAAGTACAGCTTTATAAGATGGGAAAGTCAGTTTCCAAACTGTGTGAGAATGTGGACAAAATCATACATTTAAGTGTGTTCAAACGCTTACGTACAGTGAAGGTAAGTGGTGAAACTTTCCAAGACAGAGAGTCCCTTCCATCATTTGCTTCTCTCCCTCCTTCCTTCTCTCCTTTCCTCTCTGTCTCTGTCTCTCTGTCTCTTTCTTCTCTTTCTCTTGTTTTATGACATGGGTTTCTGCTTTGAAGTTCAGCCTGGCCTTGAGCTCCCTGTTGCTGGCCTCAAGGGCTCAGTGATTTTGCCTCCACTCCAGATTGTTGGGTTAGCAAGTGTGTGCTGCCTTTCTTTATGAGTCCCATATTTAAGGGCAAAATTAGGGCCAGAACTGCATTTTTTAAATAAATAATTTCTTAGTTTCCTCAAATTGATTTGCTGAAACTCTAAACTACCAGTCACAGATTCTGGGAAGGATTTCTAAGACTATTAATGAAAGCTACACAAATTCATTTACTACTCCTTTCCTGCCAAAATGTATGGAAATCTCCATTCTAAATAGTATATATTGTTTTAAAGTAGGTATGTGTATCTCTTGTTTTAGCCTTTTGGAATTATTAAAATATCTTTGAGTATTTTAATTTAATTTGAGGATACACAAGGAGTGAGAGCAGGAGGGACTCACTTCAGTTGCATTCACTCTGGCACTCTAGAATCCCACAGAAACTGGGCCCTTCTAGCTTAACTAAACCTAGTTAAGCTTTGCCCTGACTAACTATTTTTCTGCTCCCCACACTGGAAAAAGCATGTGGGATAAATAGTTTGCATTTGAATCATTTGATTAGCAAGGTTGATTTCAACTCTTCTCTGAGGGATCTTAGACATAAAAATAAGACAATCACAAGGGCTGACTCTTCGTGTATGTGTAACTTGGTCCACAAGCAAATGGATATGAATCATGAAAAGGGCAGAGATTTTATAGATATTCTCTGTCTCATTATGCTTTTTGTTTTATAGTAAAAAGACACAATGTTTTTATTTAAAAATATATTTTCTTTTTTGAGACAGAATCTTACTATGTAGTTCAAGCTAGTTTTGAACTCCCTACGTAGCCTGAAGTGGCCTTGAATTCATAGTGACCTGCTTGTCTCAGCCTCCTTAGTGCTGGGATTACAGATGTGCACCACCAAGCCTGGCTTACGATGCAATGTTTTTAAAATTTTTTTTTGAATTTTTGTGCTGATTAAATTAATGACTTTCTACTACTTTGCCACCACTAAAGATACATATAGGTGTATATACGTGGGCATAGAAATAGGATGATAAGGGAAAATTTTAGGTTATTAAATAATAATCAACTGGTACCTGTATCATAATGAAATTTGTATAAAAATTACACATGTATTTGGATGTATGAGAAATCTATGGAAGAATATAAAATAAAACATGGAAAATAATTTCTAAGGGTAAATGCAACTAGATATTAGGGCTGAGTAGAACTAGAAATTTTGGGGCCGGGGAGATGGCTCAGTAAGATAAGTGCTTGACTGGCAAACACAAGGATCTGAGTTCAATCCCCGGTTCTGCCAAAAAAAAAAAGAAATTTTGATTTTACCATATATAAAACCAATATTTTAATTAACATCTTATTATTGAAAAATTATTTAATATATTTACTTGTTTTCCACAGAGTATTAAAAATGATCTTGTGAATATATTAATGTTAATGTTTCACAGTTCAATAAGATTTATTAAATGTATTTTTTTGTTTGTTTGCAGAACCAGGGATTGAACTTAGGCGCTTGAGCCTGCCAGGCAAATGCTTATTCTACTGAGCTATCTCCCTGGCCCCTATTAAATGTATTTTAATACAGCCTGCCTCTTAGTAGAAAAGGATTGTGAGAAATACCTGTTTCAATGTGAAGAATTATATTCATTTATCACATTGTATGTTTACAAATTTACATTTTAAAGGATTCTTGGTGTCATGAAATCAAGTTTCTTGTGTAATTGCCAAAATATGGAAACTATGATAGAATTTTCCCAATATATTGTGAAATAACCACCTTCCTAAGCTTAGTATTTTTAAAGATGTGGGTTTTTTCATCTGTTTAAAAAAGAAACATTTAGAAATTATGTTCAAGTAAAAAGAAGAAATTGAAATTAACTATAATCCTATTTCCTAGCAAATGTTACAGTTAAATATTTGCCATATGCAGATATAAAATTCTTCCTTTTAGTTCAGGTTTTATTTCCTTTAATATCATTTGTAGTTCTCTAGAGTCTAAGGCCTACAATATTCTTGTACTAAATATTTTGTTTTATTTTGGTTCTTCTTTTTTATTATATTTGAATTGATTATGAAGAATCTTATCATTTATCTTTTGGTTCCATTAGTTTTGCCAGGGAAATAATTCGACTTTAGTATAAACTAGAATACATAATATTTCCTAATGGAAATATTTTGCATCATTCTGTTTAGATTTAAAAAATGAAATTTGGATATTAAGAAATTAGTACTCAAGCTAGAGTTTGTACATTATTTATTTATTTATTTATTTATTTTAGGTAAAGTTCTCACTACTAGATTAGACTCATGATGATCCGCCTGTTTACAGCCTCCCAAGAGCTGGGATTACAGGCATGTGCCATCATACCCAGTTTCAATTGCCCTCTCAGAGTGCCCTTGGGGTGGGGCCAGCACGGCAGGCCCACAATCGAAACCCCTGGCCCCTGCACCTGCTTGAAGGCACTTTAATCCACTGAGCTATTTGGCTGGCCCTTGGACATAATATTTGAACTTCCATATACTATATCATGAGATGTTTCATGTGAAAAAGTTATAATTTTATATCATATTGATGATATTTTATATTAGTTTTATACTTGATGATCTGGTAGAATCTTGGAAAACTCAGCCTAAAAATGTGATATGTTTAAAATTCATATTATGTATATACTTCCAATGTGAAGCCAAAGTATAAATTTTTTCCTTGGTGTATTAAAAGAGATTTTCTTAGAAAAGAGAAGAATGAAAAAGAAAAAAAAAAGAGAAGAATGCAAAATTTTAACTGTGAAAAGACTGCCTCATTTTATGAATGATTGTCTATGTTTTTTTTCTCATCTTCAGAGGAGTTCTGAATTTTAATCTACTTTGCAGAGACTAGATTTAGTAATTTTTAAAATTGTTTTGATAAAAGTCTAGACTCTCTATCAAAAATAAAATATTTTATTTTGTATTAAAATATTTTCTATCCTCCCCTCTGGTCTTTGAAGACCTATCATTACATTATATATGAAAGTATTCTTCCTATAACCTAAGAAATTTCTCATAAAATATATCATTTTAAAATATTTTTAGTAATTGGCTATATCTAAAGGGCTTAACATTTTGATAGCAGTGAAGCAATTTGTAAAATATCATACAATGTGAACATGAAATAATTTCCAAAACTAACTGGTCTTAAATTATTTAACAGGGAAAAGTTGTGTTCAAGTAGCAGTTACCCGGCCCAAAGTATTTAACCCATGGGCTGAACTAGGCTGCCTGAATTTGTGACTAGTAAGCACAAAACTGAAATGGCCTAGACATTGGGCAGTTTTGGGGAATCAGAAAGCATTTATTTTAATTCAGTTTCATAATCTTTTACCTGAGATGTATAGGACTGCAATGTATCTTGAATTTTTCAGAGTTGCAAAACTGTGTTATAAAGCATATGTCTTATATTATTTAAGTTCCTGGTGAGGGTCAGAGCAGTATTTCATAGCTAAGCACATTATATTTTACCACAGTTGTGTGAATGGTCACATTAAATAGGACAAATTTCAATTTAGTTTGGACTTGGTAGTGAATGATTTCAGTTTGGGTTTGATTTGGCCTCCATATGAACACTGAAATAAACCCTTCTTTTCAGAGGCTTTTTATGTTGTATTATGAGATCTGCACTGTGGATTAGTTCTGCTAATGACTAGGCATGCTTGGTTATTTTACTGAACTTCAGTCATTTCAAATGCTACAGTGAGAAGCTGGGATAAGTATTTCCAAATGTTTCAAGTTCTAAATCTAAATGTTTATTCAATTCTGTGATATAAGAAGTACTAAAATTAAACATTTTATGATATCTCAGTTTTAATGATTCCTTAGTTTTGAGCCCTTCAATATTCTTGAATGGGAAGTATCAATTATAATTTATGTCTAAAGACTCAATACATAGGGCAAGAAGAGTTTCTACTTGGATTTTGATACAGTTAGAATAAAGCTAGGTTCCAAGTTCATGAAGACAGATTCATATTTGGCTACAACTTTGATTTCCAGATACATTGGAGTGTGAGATTCCTAGGGTCATAACTAATAATTCAACTCTGAAAAACACCATGTGGATTTCATGATTGATCTTTGGAGAATCCAGAGGAGCAAATTATCCAGGGTTAGACAGGCTTATACCAAGAGAGCCAAAAGGAAATCTGCCACACCCCCTTTTCTTTCAGATCCTGAATCTGAAAAAATAATTTTTAAACCTAAGCATGTAGGGCTCTCCAATGAGGAAGGAGGAAACCTGGTGTTTCCTCTGAGGACTGGTGAGGCCTCCTGCTAGACAGATGAGTATTACCATCAGATGGGTGCACTGGGTATTAAGCTTGGGTAGAGATCACGATAGAGCATGTGCAGATTCCCTACGATGAATGTGATCACTGGAAATCTAAATATATCCATAAAGTCAATTTTTAAAAAGCTATGGGTGGAGGAATTAAATGAAAACAACATATGAGGTATGGTAGGTCAGAATTCACAAATCAGCCTATGTTCTTTCTGGAGAGTTGTGTTATATGTCTGTTACCTGTATGATAAAAAGAAAAAAAAATTATCATTGGGCATAGAAATCTCTTCAGTCCTGTTTCTCTGCTGTTTTCTATGGTCTTTCCCTTGTCATTTTTCTCAGTAAATTTCCTTGATAGGTGCTGATGACATTTAAATTGGCCACACCTGTCTGAACGCTATACTCTCAAAGCAAATTATAAGAAATTGAAAGCTTATGGTGGCGAGAGAGGCTACATTATGAACGTAGGATTTGTTGTTGCCATTCTTCTGAGAGGCTAGAGGACATACAACCACTTCTTGTTACCTTGTATTAATTTCCTCAAATAGAATTGAGTTCCTACTGTATGTTGTGTATGCCCTGGGGATGTAAGGATATAGCAGATATGTATGTTGGAGGAGACAGACTTCCAATATCTAAACATACAGGTGTAAATACTGATGCAAATTAGCACAGAAAAGAATAGGTTGAGAGAGAAATTTGAGGCCCTCCTTTACTGTGCTAGTCAGGTTTTTCTTGCTGTAACCAAACTTGAGAAAATGAATTTAAAGGAGGAAAGATTCATTTTGGCTCATGTTTGCAATGGTTTTAGCACAAGGTCTCTTGGATCTGTTGCCTCTAGGCCTATAGGGAAGCAGGGACATCATGGCAGGAGGGCATGGTGGGGGAAGGCTGCTTGCCCCACAGCAGCCAGGATCCAGAGAGGGAAAATGGCTAGGGACAAGACACACCCTTCAAAGTCAAACTGACAGTGATTTGTTCCCTCCATTGGGGCCCCACCTCCTAAAAGTGCATTCAGCTAGTGAACTCATCAATGGATTCATCCACCTCATGAGTTTACAGACTTCGTGATCCAATCAGTTCCTCGTAGTTGGTGGTCAGTGTCTTCAACAAAATGGACTTTTGGGAGACATTTAGGATCCCCACCATAGCACTTAAGTAGAGAGGTCTGACTGGGTCTCTCTGAGGCGGTAAGATTTTGCTAGAGCTGAAGGGTGAGAAGAAACTAAGCAGGAAATCAGAGAAAAGAAGAAGGAAATCAGTAAGTAGAACAGCCTGAGGCAGAATGGACACTATTTGAAAATGAGAAAGACTAGTGTGGTTAGAATGTTTGAAGGAGATAAGCAGGTGAGGTCATGCTGGACTTTGTAGGCCATTGAAAGGTGATCAGATACTATTTTAAATGGCAATGGGAAACCACCAATGGTATTTCTAACAAGGTCAGAACTTTTAAGGGATCACTGTGTGGAGAATGTACTGAAGAGGATATAAAGTAAAACTGCTGCTAACATAGCAGTAGGTGGCTAGACTTGTGTCAAGACCCTGGCAATGGGCATATTTAATGTGTATATTTTTAAAGAATCTTTTAATTTATTTATGTATTTTTTTGGTAGAACTGGGGATTTCTACTGAGCCATCTTCCTGGCCCTTAAAAGAATCTTAATAGGCAAGATATAGATGTGAGTAGAAACCACTCTAAAGGGAGGATTTTTAATGTTATTAAGGCTTTGAAGCAAGACTTTCTTGCCAAAGACCCTGGGGTGGTCTCTATACCCCTAAAACTTATGGGCAGTTTGTGTAATGTATTGTATCTTAAAATCATGTTAGAAAGTCAAGGATATTTTCTGTTTCCTCCTCTACGTAAGAAGTTTTTAGTTAGTGCGAAGACCACTATATAGAGGTATTTTAGTCTAGTAGACATAGAACAAAATTTTATGAAAATGGGTGTTCCTACTGATGGAGCCATTCACTATTCTGTTTGCCCTGTGGGTGGTGTGTTCTGAAGAAAGATGTCAGTTCAGTTTGGTGCTATTCCAAGTTGAATCCTCAAGAAGAAAATGTTGAAACAAATCACTGGCAAGAACACATATCTATGGAAGGAAGGAGAGGCAAAATTGACAGATAAAGAAGTCAACTTCATTGCAATTCCAACAGTGTCTAGATTAAGCCAGCAGGAAGTTTTGTAGCAAATATTTGACACCAGAGTGCCCTACACTGTAACCAAATTGCTTCCTCCCCTGTGTGGCTCAGTCACTGAGCATGACTGCCTTCCCAAGGGCAGGGATGATACTCTTATGTAGTTCAGCCCTGAAGGAGGCGACAGCTGTAAGCTGTCTGCAGTCTACACCCCCATAGACAGTCAGGGAGTCCTTCCTGGAAGGAAAATCTGGCTGGTTTATCTCCAAATCCATGGCAAGTCCTGCATTATTTGTAATAGAAATAATAACTTATTCTTTAATGTATGTAGTTTTCCTTCCTCCCAGGAACTCAAGACAAAACATAGAGAGCTGTCTAACTACTAAGTATTAGTCAACTAGGACAATAAAGGAGGATTAAGTGGGAAAAGACTGGAAGGAGTGACCAACTACAAGAACAACAGAAGAAAAGCACTAATGAAAGAGAAGCTTTAAGGGGCCAGGAAAAGCTAATTTTAATATCATACAAACAGTTATGGCATCCAGTTCTGGCCTCATTTGAAAAGTATTTAAATTAACACAGCTTTTAAAACATTTAAAAAATAACATTGTGAAAATTAAGGTGTTTCTTTTTTCCTCAACAGATATGGAAAACAGGACTAAGAGAGCTTGCCCATTCATAACAATTCAGAGAAATGGGAGTGCAGGTACTTTTTTGCTTGTAACTAAGTTTGTTATTTATTTATTTATTTATTTATTTATTTATTTGTGTGTGTGTGTGTGTGTGTGTGTGTGTGTGTGTGTGTGTGGCCAGCTCAGCCCACCAGGGGGCAGGGCTGGCTGGCATGTGGTGCTGGGGGATTGAACCGCGGTCCCTGTGCTTTGCTAAGCTTGTTCTAAGTAGGTGCTTTAGACCACTGAGCCATCTAACCAGCCCTGTAACTAAGTTTTATTACTGATAGTGCACTGTGAACTTTGAAAATGAAATGATGTTGCAGTGTTGACTGCAAAACTTTTAATAAAGAAAAGTTCATTTTACAGTACATTGAATGGTTGAACAATTCCCTGATAGTGGGTCTCTTTTAATCCGTAATAAGGGACAGGACAGTCTTGCTTTCCTCCACTGTTTTAACCTGTAATCCTTTGGAAGATTCTTACAGTTATATGATCCATGATTTCTCTAATAAACCCTAATTACTTTGTATAGTACAGATTATTCATATCATTGAGAATGAAATACATGGTTTGCTTGAATTACTTAGGTTATTACATTTTATGGTACTCATCCTTAGCATATCTTTTACCTATATATTGCCTTATCAAGAAGGTTAATATCACACTAGACTACAACACTGTATGCATTTGAGTGGAGAATGCCCAAATAGTGTACATAATTATATTCTTGTTTTACCTAGTTTATAGTTTTCAGTTTCAACTTTTTAATCAAATTTAAATTATTTTGATTTATATAAAATAGAAGATAACTAATAATATAACACTCTGTGTAATTTTATTACTAAAGACGTGGTTCTTATTCACCATTGATACCTAACACATTTTAAATAAAAATAATGGGTTAGCAAAGGTCATAGTTGGCATTATAAACTTGGTTTTCTAAAATCTACAATATATTATCCCCCATGGAATTATTCTCTCCATGGTCTTTTAGAAGTAATATTATGCAAAGAATATAGTGACAATATTCTAAGAACTTCTAGAAATACAGGTTAAAATACATTATGAACATTGTAATAGGGTATGTATTATATGCTTTACAATATTTAATAATAAGATGAAGTAAATATTTTGGTCTTAATTATACTTGAGTTCCAATAACATGATACTTTTTTCTCTATTTATGATGAATAGATAATCTTGCATTCTGCATGAAAAATGGGCTGAGAAGAATAAAGTATAAGTCTGTAGACTATCAACAGTTACGTGCATTAACTGAAGCAAAGAAATTAGCTGCTGCTTCTTTAGAGCAAAAGGTTAGAAGTTGTGTGTATGTACAGCGCTTTTTGCTAGTTTTGGAAAATTGAACTTGTAGAAAGTATATTAATATTTACATTGACCATGCAAAAAAAAGTGATTGTCTAAATGGTTCTTAGACTCTCCTAACTGTTAATAATAGTGAACAGCAGCTAACAATTACTGAATGTTCTCAGAGTCTGTTATATAATTTGCATGCAATATTCATTTAATTTTTTATAACAACTCTATGAGGCCTACATTCAACTTTGCTTTTGAAAAGATAGTTATTTTCAATAATTTACAACTTCATCTGAAAAGTAAAAACTGCTAAAGAGTGCCAGTCACAGACCATTATCTAACTGAGCTCCTGCTTCAGCCTGCTGTAAATGTGCCTTTGGTTTCTTTCCATTCTGAAATTTTCTTCTTGGCTAAAATACATGTCATAGGCCAGGAACAGGCAAACCTGGAACTTGCTTAAATAATACAGTTTATTAATGGTGGCATTTTTCATTATTTCCTTGTACAGAAAAACTGTTTTAGTGAAACAATATATCACCTTACAAGTTTACATTTGTATTTTAAATGTTCATATTTTGTTAGTTTGCATGGCTTTTCATTATTATCTTTTTTAATTTTTGACTCTGCTGTTAGTACATGTTTGCAGTACATGCAGTTTCCAGTCATCTTGGTGGGGGTTACATGTACATACTCTTATTATCATTTCTAATGGTTTATGATCCAAAGTACACTCATACCTTGTTTTAGAGAAATTATCATATACCTTTGGATGAAGTCCCCTTAAACTAAGGTTATTTAAGAAGTATGCAATGGGCTGTCCTGATAGCTCAGCGGAGGAAAGCACCTGCTTAGGCAGAGCTCAGTGGCCAGGGTTTGATCGCGAGTGTGCTGTGCTGGCACTGCCCCCAGGGCACACTGATACTGCAATTGAGACTAGGTGTGGTGGCACATGCCTGTAATCCCAGCTCTTGGGAGGCTGAAAACAGGAGAATCATGAGTCAAGTCCATGTAGTGAGACCCTGTAGACCTTGTCCTAAATATACAATAAATAAGTAGTAGGTTATTACTTGTTTCAGATATAACTGTAACATAATTTCATGTTATGAGAACATTAAAATAAGTTTTATAGTAAAACAATCACAGAGCTGTCATCCTAATGAAATTATTTGTATGCCTCTGACTTATTCTCACCTATTGTACACACATGTGCACATACATAAACACATATATTTATAAATATAACAATGTACTGTAGTTTTTTTTTCTTTGTATTTTAATACAGGGTCTACCGGGTCTCACTACATAGTTCAGACTCATAGTGATCCTTCTGTTTTCAGCATTCCAAGCACTCACTTGCTCTCTTAGCACACCCTGGGGACGGGGCCAGCACGGCATGAGGTACAAACCCTGGTCCCTGCACCTGCCTAAGCTGGTGCTTTAGTCAGCTGAGCTATCTGGCCGGCCCTACAGATCTTATTTTCTGTCATAAACACAAACATGAGTCCCATTTACATTTCCCTTTATCATTTTATAATGTTATTTTGTTATTTTTATATAATATTTGATAACTCCAGTCAACAAATCTTAACCACGTGCTTATCATTAGCCTTGAAGATACAACAGTGAACACAAATGTAACCCTTAGCTAGCTCCATGTAGTGTACTATTTGCTAAGCACAGAAAGGTGCCAATGTTTATTAAATAAATCTGGAAATGAATTATTTTAAGTATGAATTGCAATAAAACATGTTGTCTGGTGTATAATTACTAGGATATAATCCTGGCTGGGTATTGAAAGGCCTTTCTGAGGACGTGACATGGAAATGGAGATCTGCAGGCTAATAGAAATTACCTGAGCAAAAGCCGTAGTGACAGACATTGTACTGTACTCCAGATAGAAAAGGATGCATGCATTATTACACTTTAATTTATTTGGACTGTCTCCAATTTGGTGGTGTTGGAAGTCCTGCTCTGGAAAAAATTTTCATGTATGCAGGCTTGTCCATGTGTTCAAATTCAAAATAATAAATATGAAATATTTCTCAAGGTATTTTTTTGATTTTTAATTTTTTAAAGAATACAAATTAGAATTAAAACAGATAAATTACAAATAATACAGGATTTCACTTGACAAAATAATATGAATTTCACAACATTTGTTGTAGTGCATAGTGTTGTCTTCCAACTAGTTATTCATATTGCCAGATATATGCACAAAACATTGGAAGGAGAAAGAAATAAGAAATAAATATATAAGAAATTAAGACAGAAACAGGACAGAAATAGAGGCAAAACAAATTAAATATTATCTGCTCCTTTCCATACACCAGCAGAAATCCACAGTACAGTTGTCCATCCATCCTGCTTATATATATAGATATATCTCTTTTCCTCACTCCCTTTCTTGTCCTTCTCAACTCAGTAACTCCTTTTGAATAAGTTCATTCCCTTTGCCCAGTATTTATTGTACCCTTCAGATTCCATTTTCTCTTTCAGGTTCTCACATTAAGGAGATAGTATGATGTTTTTATTTCACTTAAAGAGTATGGTCTCTAGTTGTATCCATTTACCACCAATAGCCTCAAATTTATTCTATTTTATAGCTGAATAATATTCCATTGTGTAAAAATACCACATCTTCTTTATCGATTCCTCAATTGGTGAGTATCTGGGTTGTTTCCAGGATTTAGCTATGAAAAATTGCCCTGCTATAAACATGGGTGCACACATATCACTGAAGTATGAGTTTTTCAGTTCTTTTGGTAAAATATCCATGACGGGAATAGCTGGCTTGAATGGGATCTCCAACCTTAGCTTTTGAAAAAATCTCCACACTGATTTCCATAGTGGTTATACAAGCTTGCACTCCCACCAACAGTGGAGAAGCATTCCTTTTCTCCACAGCCCCTCTAGCATTTGTTACTGGCTGACTTCTTGATGTTAGCCATTCTTTCTGGAATGAGACGGAATCTCAGTGTTGTTTTAATTTGCATTTTTCAAATGACCAAAGACATTGAACATGTTCTCATATCTTTACTTGCCATTTGTATTTTTCATCTGAGTGTATATTCATTTCAGATGCCCATTTTTGGATTGGGTCTTTGAATTCGGGATCCCTTTTTTTTTTTTTTAATTTTTATATGTTCTAGAAGGCATTTGTCAGAGGGACAGTTGGCTATACTTTTTCCAAGTTTGTGAGTTTTCTTTTTACTCTGTTTGAGATTTGTTTTGAAGTGCAGAAACATTCCAAAATGATAAGATCCCAGTTGTTGATTCTTTGAAATGTTTCCGATGCAGTTTGTTTTTTGTTCATGCACTCTCCACCTATCCCCATGTCTTTAAGATTTCTACCTACATTTTACTCCTAAGAATTAGTGTTTCTGTTTTAATATTTAAATATTTGATCCATTTTGAATTTAGTTTCATGCATGGTGACAGACATGCCTAATTTTTGCGTTTGGCATGTGGAAAGCCAGTTTTTCCAGCACCATTTGTTAAAGAGGCTATCTTTCTTCCAGTGAGCATGTTTGGCACTTTTATCAAAGATAAGGTGGCTGAGTGTGTTTGCAGTTGTGTTTGAATCTTCTAATCTGTTCCATTGATCCTCAGGTCTGACTCTATACCAGTACTATGCTGATTTTATCACAGTGGCTTAGTATAATTTAAGGTGAGGGAATGTGATACCTCCTGCGTTTCTTTTTTTTTTTTCCCCCAGGATTGCTTTAGATATTCTTGGTCTCTTCTGGTTCCAAATGAATTTGAGGAAAGTTTTCTCTAGCTCTGTGAGTTATACTAATAGTATTTTAATTGGGATTGCCTTGAATCTGTATAACAATTTTAGGAGCATGGTCATTTTCACAATGTTGGTTCTTCCTATCCAGGAGCATGTAATATTTTTCCATTTTCTCAAATATTTTTCAATCTCTTTTCCAAGGGCACTGTAATTTTCACTGTATAAATCTTTTACTTCCTTGTGAGATTGATTCCTAAGTGTTTCATTGTTTGGGTGTTATTGTGAAGGGCATCGTTTCTCTAATTTCTCTGTTAGTTTGTTCATCATTTGTGTACAAAAATGCTACTGAGTTTTGGGTGTTGACTTTGTATCCTGGTACATTGCTGCATTTGGTGATTAAATCTACAAGACTCTGTGGAGTTTTTGGGGTCTTCTATGTAGAGTATCATGTCATTGGCAAAAAATGATAATTTCACTTCTTTTCTAATCCTTATGCCTTTTATTTCTCTCTTTTGCCTAATTGCTAGCTAATGTTTCCAGAACTATATTGAATAGGATTGGAGAAAGTGGTTACTCTTCTCTTTCTCCTGATTTTAAAGCAAAGGCTTTCAGTTTTTGCCTGTTTAGTATGATGTTGGCTGTTTGTTTCTCATAAATGACTTTTGTCAGGTCAAGATATATAGTCTATTCTGATTTTGTATAGGGACTTTGCCAAAACCTTTTTCTGTATCTATTGAGATGATCATGTGGTGTATTACATTTATGGATTTGCATACATCCCTACATTCCTGGGATGAAACCCACTTAGTCATGATGTATAATCTTGATGATTTGCTGTGTTTTGTTTGCCAGTATTTTACTGAGGATTTTTGCATCTATATGCATTAGAGAGACTGGCCTGTAGTTCTCTTTTTTAGTTGGATCTTTCTCTGGTTTTGGAATCTGAGTAATATTTTCCTTGAGGAATGAGTTTGGGAGAATTTCATGAAAGAGTTTGAGAAAAGTCATTAAATGTTCTCTAAATTTCTTGTAGAATTGAGCTGTAAATCCATTGGGACCTGGGCTTTTCTTTTTTGGTAGTTTCTTTAAAATTACATTTTCAATTTCATTTCCTGTTATTGGGTTATTCAGATTTTGCATATCTTCTTGTCCTAGCTTTGGCATTTCATATGTATCAAGGAAACTGTTCACTTCCTCTTTGTTTTCCATCCTGTGAGAGTAAAGATTTTGACGGTAGGTATTGATGATCTTCTGAATTTCTATAGAGTCTGCAGTGACTTTGCCATTTTCAGTCCTTCTTGTATGAATTTGGGTTTTTTTTTTTTCTTTCTTTTTTTGATTCAGTTGGCTAGGGCTTTATAAATTTTATGTATTCTTTCAAGGAACCAGCTCTGTGCTTCACTTATCTCTTATTGTTGTCTTTGTCTCCAGTGCATTAATTTCTGCTGTAACCGTTATCATTTCCTGCCTTCCTTGGGTTTTGTGCTTGACTTGTTCTTCTTTTTCTAGGATCTTGAGGTGCAGCATAAGATCATTTTTTGGGGATTGTTCTGTTTTCTTAATGTGCGACTATACCACTATAAATTTTCTTAAGACAGCTTTCATTGTGTCCCACAGATTTCAGTAATTTATATTTGCATTTTCATTTATTTGTAAATACTTTTTAATTTCTTTCTTAATTCCCTCTGTGACCCAGTGGTTGTTCAGAAGATTATTATTTAATTTTCATGTGTTTATGGCATTTTTGTAGTTTCTTTTGTCAATAATTTCCGGTTTTATTGCACTGTGGATAGATACTATGCATGGGATTATTTCAGTTCCTTTGCATTTACTTGAGAATGCTCTGTGTATATGGTCTATTTTGGAGAATGTCTCATGTGAAGCTGAGAAGAATATGTATTCTGTTGTTGCTGGGTGAAACACTGTGAAGGTCTACCAAGACAATTTCTTCACAAGTTTGGTTTAGTTCTGTCATTTCTTTGCTGTTTTTTTGCCTAACTGATCTCTTTGTGACAGTGAGATTTTTACGACCCCCATTACAATTGTATTATTGTTCATTTGATTTTTTATGTCTGTCAAAATTTGTTTTAATGTAGGTAAGTGCTCCTATATTGGTGCATATATATTTATAATTGTTTTCCCTTCCTCTTGCAATTTTCCCTTAACAAGTATATAGTGTCCTTCTTTATCTCTTTGAATGTTTTTTGATTTGACATTGATAGTGTCAGCAACCAGAATAACTTCCTGCTTTTTTCTGGTTTCCTGTGGCATGGGAAATAGTTTTCTACCCTTTGACTTTCAATTTGTGAATTTCTTTTTGAATTAAATGTGTTTTCGTACGCAGCATATTGTTGAATTTTGTTTCTTAATCCACTATGCTAGTCTGTTTCTTTTGATTGGTGAATTGAGGTGGTTTACATTGATGGTTATAACTGATATGTATTGGCTTATCTTTGTCATGTTATTTTCCTGCTATAGGTTCCATACATTTCCTCTGTTTTTAATTGCTTTCTTTGTTTGGTGGTTCCTTTGTGTTGTTCTTGAAGCTGTGGTCTTTTCTGTCTCTTTCTAGAATATCTGTCAGTATTCTTTTTAGGGTTGGTTTGTCTGTCATGAATTTCTTCAGTTGTTCTTTGTCATGGAAGAATCTTGTGTCACCATTGAATTTGATAGATAGTTTGCAGGGTACATCAATCTGGGTTGAAAGTTTTTTTTCTTTCAGGATGTGCAGTACTTCACTCCAAACTCTTGATTTGATGGTTTGTGTTGAGAAATCTGTCATGATTCTGATGGTCTTCCCATTGTAGGTGATCTGTTTCTTCTCTCTAGCAGCGTTTGACACTCTATTCTTTTGTTCAGTTTCTGAGATCTTGATTATTATGTTTAGGTGTAGATTTATTTTGATTGTGGCTGTTTGGAGTTTGTTATGGTTTGTGTATAGTTGTCCCTCCAAAGCCTCATGTAGTCTTGGGGCAGCTTCTGGGGTTTGTGATTGATTATTGTGGGTATGGATGCTGCACTTGCCCTGGGGCAGGTAATATACATTTCAATGTAAGGAGGGAAGAGAAGTTAGCTGCTTGAGCTGCTGCTACTCCTCTCTTGTGCTCTTGCTCTTTGCCACCACCATGAAAGGTTGCTTTCTGCTATGTGCTGCTCTGCCTTGGACCCAGCTGAATATGGACTGAAACCTCCAGGAACTGTGAGCTAAACAAACCTTTCCTTCCTTCATTTTGGGTATCGGAATATTTGTCCCAGCAATGAGAGAAGAGTAACTAAGACAGAGTTGTCTATGCATCACTTAACTGTATGTCAGATTCTTTTCTCATGTTTGGAAAATTCTGTGCTAGTACTTCTGCAAATAGTCTTTTTTATGTCATTTGTGCTGTGTCCTGCTGTTTCGTTGACATCTATTACTGTTATATTATTTTTTCTTTGTGTCATCTTGTAGCTACTGAATTGTTATTTCCTGGTTCCTTGTTAGGTTGTTTTTTTTTTTTCTTTTTCCTTGTTAGTTTTAAGAGATCTTTCCTTTCATGTTGATTAGTTACACCACTGTCTTTGAGGTATAAAAGTTTATCTTCAGTTTCATCCAATCAGCTTGCCAGCTTTCAGTGGAATTCTCAATTTCCTGATTTTTTTTTTTAAATGTATTTAGGACAGGGTCTAAAGGGTCTACAGAGTCTCACTACGTAGATCAGACTCGTAGTGATTCTCCTGTTTTCAGCCTCCCAAGTGCTGGGATTACAGGTGTGCACCACCATGCCCAGTCTCAATTGCTGTCTCAGCTCGCCTGATATCTGTTTGAATCTGTGTCATTCATTCCAATTATTTCCTATATTATTCATTCAATTTTTCCACCATTTTTGTACCGTCCTCTATTTTTTTTTAAATGTATGAAAATTTCGGGTATATGATTTGTATATCTTTGTCTCCTGGATGTGTTCTGGGTGTCCTAGAGTTTTGAGATTGCCTTTTGCTCCTGTGTTTTGGCATTTTTGAAGCTCCAAATAATTACCCAGACTTAACAGTGGTAGGAGCATGGTGGGGATGGTTCATTAAGGTTTCCTCTATAGTAGGGAGCAGGGTTGGCCTCACCAAGATTCTTACTACCAGTGGGGATGACTAACTGATACTCAGCAAAGCTTTAGTGTAGGTGGTGGGTTTGGGCTGGATTCACCAGGATCCCATGGGCTGTCCACAATCTTCCTAAGCTTTTAAAAGGTTCAACCAGCAGCACAAGCTCAACACCTGTGTGCTGGGAATCAAGGGACTTAGCTCACCAGGGTACTGCAGGCTGCCCAGAGTCCTCCTAAGTTCTTTCTTTTCTTTCTTTCCTTTTTTTTTTTTTTGGCACAACCAGGAATTGAACTCAGGCCCTTGCACTTGCCAGGCAAGTGCTTATTCTACTAAGCCATCTCCTCGGCCCCCCTCCTAAGTTCTTAAATTGGTGAACCAGTCACCAGGAAAGCTCTAAGCTGGGTGCTGGGTCTACAATTCACAGTGATCCAAAGTCCTCTGGGCCACTTAGAGTCCTTCTAAGTTCTTAAAAGGTTAGACTAGCACCAGCACAAGCTCCACACCGCATGCTGGGGGCTGAGGGTCGGAGCGTGCCAGAGTCCTGCAAGCGACCCAGAATCCTCCAAAGTTCTTTTTTTTTTAAAAAAAAATTTTTTATTTTATTTATGTGTGTGTGTGTGTGTGTGTGTGTGTGTGTGGCCAGCTCAGCCCACCAGGGGGCGGGGCTGGCTGGCATGTGGTGCTGGGGGATCGAACCACGGTCCTTGTGCTTTGCTAAGCTTGTTCTGAGTAGGTGCTTTAGACCACTGAGCCATCTCACCAGCCCCCTTCCAAAGTTCTGAAATGGCACCAGGAAAGTTCTGTGTCTGCCTGTGCTCAGCAGATCACAGTGCTCCAGAGTCCCACAGGCCACTCAGTGTCCTCCCAAGGTATTGTTTTAATGCAAGATACCAACACAAGCATATATTCTGCAAACTGTCAATATTGGAATATGTACATATATGTTGCTAATGCTATCCATCCATTCAGTTGAGATATCTTAAAAAAGATATTTTGGCCAAATGCAGAATAGTTGAGTGTTAAAGTCAGTATCTGGTCAAGGTAATATTTCTTTGATAAAAGACTTTCAGTCAAAGAACAAACTAATATTTTTAGTTATTTTTATGGCTTAAAAATTTAACATTAAGTGCAGGAACAATAGTTTCTTAGCTGCTGAATTATACCTGTGGTCACTGTACTGTAATCAGGTTAAACATAGCTCCTTTGAACTAGCATGTTAAATAATATCATTAACTTTTTTATTTGTTGTGTAATGTAATTCAAGAAAAAGATTTTTAGTTACATATTTTCTAGAGATAACTTTGTATCTGCAATTTATAGCTTGGCAAATCTCAAAAAATCCATCATCCTCAACTACTGAAAATTCATTCTGTAGCAGTCATTTTGATAAGCTTTGCTTCTACTTTTAGTTTCCAGAGATTCATTATGATAAGGACTAGTCTTTTTAAAACCATTTTTTTTTTTTTTTTTTTTTTTTAGTTTTTTTTTTTTTTTTTTTTTTTTTTGAGGCAGGATCTCATTATGTAGTGCAGGCTAGCCTGGCCTTAACTCACCTTGATGCTCCTGCCTCAGTTTCCTGAGCGCTGGGAGTACAGGTGTGTGCTACCACACCCTGCTATTTTAAGGCATTTTGTATTGTCTCCTTTTTTGTATATCTCGGTAAGTCAGAATAAAATGTGTCCTGGGTATTGTATAAAAACACTTTCTTTTCTTCCTTCATTCAGTTTAAATTATACGTGGGTTAAAAAGTATATGTTAAGGAATGTGTTTTTGGAGTTTTTCCTTCTCATTTAATTTGTAGGTTGCAGCAGACATTTTACTTCTATTTTGTAAGATGTGAACAATTCCTAAACAGGACCTTGTTTGAAAAAAGATTCATGGTTTAAATGGAATTAAATAACTGGAAATTAAATAAAGCTCGTAAGTTTATTTTTAAAATGTCATGGATGCTAATGTACCAAACAGTCTATGCTACATTGCATTATCAACTTAGTTATTTTTCTTATAGTATTAAATTTTAATAAAATGTGTGTTGACTCGAAAAGAATATGTGATTCTTTCTAATGTCACATAGCTAATACATTGTCTCTTACTATTTGTATTAATTATCATTCTATTTTGCTATTTAAATGTGCTAATTTTTCTACACATAAAATTAACAGTTTTATCAATTGTTACCTATTACAGGGCCTTATTTAGGCAATATTAAATATATTTACATTAGCTAAAAAGATATTAATATTTAATATAAGGAGAGTGTTGCTCCAAATTATTATCTGGCATAAATACTTACTTGCCTTCTATTACTTTTTTTTAAATTTGTGAAAGTTTATTTCATTCTTTTTTATATTTTAATAATTTTATTGAGAAAGAAGTAGCAATGAGATAGTTTCAAAACTGGTGAGTAGTACAGTTACTATAATTAATACATTGCATACTGTTGCCTTTGTAGTAGTTATTCCTAGTACAGGACGCAGACATGATATCTTGTCCAAACACTATTAGTTTAAAACCTTCTTCTCATTGAACTAAGAGAAAGTAGCAGTATATTTGTGCTATTTTGTATATACAGATATACGTATATATATTTTTTCCACTACAAAATGGTCCATTTACATCCCCTTTTGTGTTTACTTTTGTCACAGATGTGTACTCCATTGCCATTCATACATTGCAGGTGCATGAATTCAGCAACATAATCCAATATAATCCAGTAGTCCATAATCGTAGTTTGTCTTCTATTACTGACACTACTGTGCTCCTCTGATGTGATGATCATCTATACACTCACTGTGCCACTGATCATGATCAATTTCTGGACATAAGATGAGATACCAAAGTGGACACTGAGTCTTGGATGTTGAATGTGGAGTCATGTAGCAGATCTGTGCTGAAAACTGAAGCCACATTTTGGTACATTGTATGGAGCTGTGGGTGACAATATTAAAGTGACTATATGGTTAGAGCCCTCTCAGAAAGGAAGACCTCTGAAATCAAGCAGTGTCACTCATTGCCAGCCCCTAAGTTCCTCCAGAGGTTATTTCTAAAAATGCCAATATTATGACCTGGCTTATTTTTTTATTATTTTTTTCTGTACTTTTCTAGATTGCAAGACTTTATCTTTATTCTCAACTTATTAAGTATAAAAGGAATATTTGCAATTATTTTTATTTGAATTTTCTTGCTTGGCAAGATGAATATTTCTTTTTGTCTAACTCAGGTATTTTCTACCATTCATTGCTAAAAACCTCATGTAATAGAAAATTATATACATGCAAACTTAGTTTGAGTGGGATAATCAATCTTTTTTTTAAATTTTTATTTATTTTTTGGCAGAACAGGGGATTGAACTCAGACACTTGCAATTGCCAGGCAAGTGCTTATTCTACTGAGCCATCTCCCCGGCCCCTGGGATAATCAATCTTTATGTAACATCATCCAGCCCCAAATTTTGGTCATTGTTCCTTTATAATCCCACCTATAAACTTCCCTCTGTATTAAATTGTTCTCAAGCAAATATTAAACATAATAATCCATCCATAAATATTTCAAAAACCATACTATACTATTACCTTGCCTAATACCATCAGTATTAAATTTCCCTGACATTATTTATTTATATAAGAACTTTGTCTTCATTTTTTGTCTTCCATTCTCTTTTTCTTTCTTTTCCTTTCTCCCTTTTCCTCTTCTCTCTTATTCTGCTTTTCATCTGAACATTTTCCAGTATCTATTATATATTTTGTTCCTTATTTATCTTTTCAGTTTCTCACACCACACAGTAACCATGATATTTAAACACATGTGTCCAATGTATTTCACTTTAGAGTATGGTCTCAAAAATGCATCTTTTATTGAGAACTGTCTCAAGTATGTTCTTTACAGCATAGTAGTACTCCAGTATGTAAAACACCCATATTCTTCATCCATTCACCAGTTCATGGGCATTTGAGCTGTTTCCAAGAAACTAGCTATTACAAAATGTGCTGCTGTACACACGAATATATATA
>NW_004524608.1:14951689-14954926 GCF_000260255.1 Octodon degus
TGAACCGCGGTCCCTGTGCTTCGCTGAACTTGTTCTAAGTAGGTGCTTTAGACCACTGAGCCATCTCTCCAGCCCCTGCCATTTGTTTTCTTCATCTGAGAAATGTTTATTTATTTCAAGTACCCATTTTTATATTGGGTACTTAAATTTGGGGAATCTGTGGTTTATTTTTAATTCTTTATATGTTCTATATATTAGTCCATTGTCTTAAAAATGGATGGCACAATTTTTTTTCCCACTCTGTGTTGTCTTTCTCACTCTGTTGGTGGTTTCTTTTGCTGTGTGAAAGCTTTCTGATAAGATAAGATCCAAATTGTTGATTATTCATGAGAGTTCCTTTGTAACTGAGTTCAAAAAGTCTTTGTCTATGCCTATGTCTTCAAGAGTTTTATCATCCAGAGGATGAAATGTTTTTGTTTTTTTATATCTTTGATTCATTTTTATTTTAGTTTAGTGCATGGTGATAGATATGCATCTAGTTTTAGTCTTCAGCGTGTGGAAAGCCAGTTTTTCCAGCATCATTTATTAAAAAGGCTATCTTGCTTCCAGTGAATGTGTTTGGCTCCTTTGTCAAATATAAGGTGGGTGAGTATATTTGGAGTTGTTTCTGCATCTTCTAATCTGTTCCATTGATCTTCAGGTCTGTTTTTCAGTTAGTACCATGATATTTTTTGGAATCATGGTAGCTTTGTAGCAATATTTCAATTCAGGGATTGTGGTACTCCCTGCTGTGCCTATGTTGCCTAAGATTGTTTTTGCCATTCCAGGTCTCTTCTGGTTCTAAATGAATTTTTAGGATTATTATCTCTAACTCTATGAGGTACGTTTTTGACATTTTTGACAGGGATTGCATTAAATCTGTATATCAATTTCAGAATTAATGTCATTTTCACTGTATTGGTTCTTTCTACCTTAGAAGAAGGGATATATTTCTATTTTTTGATATTCTCTTTGATCTCTTTTTTCAGGGTATTTTAATTTTCAATGTAAAAGTCTTTTGCTTCTTTTGTTAGATTGATTCCTAAGTATTTCTCTTTTATGTTATTGTGAAAGTTGTGGTTTCCCTATTTTCTCTCTCAGTGAATTTGTTATTTGTGTCCAGGAATGCTATTGACTTTTTAGTGTTAAGTTTTTATCCAGTGATGCTGCCGAATTTGGTTATTAAATCTAGAAGTCTTGTGGGGGATTTCTGGGGGTCTTATATGTATAATTTCATATCATTTACAAATAATGACAATTTAGCATCTTCTCTAATTCTCATTTTTAAAAATTTCTTTCTGTTGCCTTATTTTTCTGGCTAATATTTCCTGATCTATATTGAATAGAAGTGGTGAGAATAGAAATCTTTGTTTATTCCTGATTTTAAAGTGAAAACTTTTAAGGTTTTGACCATTTAATATGATATTGGCTGTTGTTTTGCCATAGATAACTTTTATCAGATTGAGATAAAGACCATCTATTCCAATTTTCTTTAGGATTTTTTAAAATCAAAAATGGGTATTTGAGTTTTTTTGGGAGGGTATTAGAGTTTGTCAAATGCTTTTTGTGCATCTATTGAGATTATCGTGCAGTGTTTGTACTTGGTTCTATTGATGTGCATTGAATTTATTGATTTGCATATGTTGAACCATCCCTGCATTGCTGGGATGGATGCTACTTGGTCATGTTGTATAATCTTTTGCTGCACTCTGTTTGCCAGTATCTTATTGAGGATGTTTTCACCTAGGTTCATTAGAAGATTGGCCTTTGGTTCTCTTTTATTCTGTTGAATCCTTTCCTGTTTTTTGTATAAGGCCAATACTTGCTTCTAGAAATGATTTTAGGAATATTGCTTCTCTTTCAATTTTGTAAGAGTTTGAGGAGTGGTGGCATTAGATATTCTCCAAAATCCTTATGAAATTTAGCAAGGAATCTACCAGGATGGTTTTTGTTGATAGTTTTTAGTTACTTCTTCAATTTCATTGATTGATACTAGCTTATTATAATCTCTGTATTTCTCTCTCTCTCTCTCTCTCTCTCTCTCTCTCTCTCTCTCTCTCTCTCTCTCCCTCCCCCCTCTCCCTTTTAACCATGTCCAACTGGCTTGTTTTATTGGAGGTGGGGACATGACAATAACAATATGAAGACATCTGGGACCACAGGTAGGAAAGAAGACCCTCCCCTTCCCATATTGCCCACTGCCCCAAATAAAAAATAACCAACTATGGGGGAGCAGCTGACAGACCAGGGCATGGGGGAAGGAGACACAAAACTCAAGGGTAGCAGTGAGGAGATCATGTGTGTGCTGGGAGGCCCATGGCGGCGGCTATATGAGTCTGTCTTCCAGGTGGACATGTATAAATATAAAGATAAACTCTTCTTTCTCCCCTCTCCCTCTGCTGTGCTGCTTGCCACCATCCCAGCATCTTTCCACATGGGACAGTGAAGGGAAGAGTTGAGCAAGTCATCACTGAATTGCGACCAGACCCACATCCATCAGCTTCTGGATCTTCTGCGCTATTACAGGATTCTTTTAAGTGTTCACTGAGTGCCTGGGGGTCCTTCTGCCTCTGCTCCAGGATGAGCCACATGGCTGGGCCACTCATTATCTGCTGCACCTCAGGGTCAGCCATGGCCCGTCGCTTCACATCCTCAGGGTTGTCATGCCTGTTATACTGAGCCATCATACAGCACTGGTAACCATTGGCAGCCTCCTGACAGCTGGAGTCCAGGTCCAGTGCCTTCTGGGACACATCCATGGCCTTCCCGTAGTCCTTCATGGCCTCCAGCACAGCAGCTTTCCAGGTATAACCCCTTGTGAAGGTTGGCTTCAGCTGGATGCACTCTTCCCAGTCCCTTGAGCGCCAGCTGGAATTCCAGGAGCTTGGTATAGCCGGCAGCTTGATTGCTGTACAGTTTGGAATCTCATGGGTTCTGTTTAATGGCTTCTGTATAGTGCTTCATGGCCTGAGGATAGTCTCCTTTCTGAAAACACTCATTGCCTTTGTTCTTTTCCTCCAAAGCCAGGTCAGGGTTGCTGTAGGCCAATCGCTCTTGCTCCTTCAGGATTTTCTCTGCCTCCTGGCATTTCTTCAGTACATCTGGAGTTCGGTGTTCTGCCAAAGACTTATTGTAGAAATGGATGGCATCCTTATATTTTTCCTCTTTGAAGTAAGAATCACCAATTCGAGCATAAGCATTGGCAATCTGTCAATAGTCTTCCCGGTTTTCTCTCCCCACTTCGATGGCCTTCTCACT
>NW_004524608.1:14955026-14959967 GCF_000260255.1 Octodon degus
CTAGGACTGGATCTGGGGGTTCCCGGAATGTGGCAGAAATTCCTACTTGGTGGGTGGGGTAGGGGAGGTGGTGTGGAGTGGTATGGGGCATACCAAGGGGGTGGAAGAGGGTCTCACCCACACTGCACCTGGACTGGAACCAGTAGGTCCTGCCCGTGCAGGGTAGTGTAAAGCCTCCTACACACTCACCGGGCCTGGCCTCGAACTGGGTCTGTTTTCCTCATTTTGGCCTGAGGACAGAAGTAGAATCAGTGAGTGAATTTACTAAAAAATCAGAATGTACATAATATTGGAAATATCTAGTGAAAAACAGTAGCTTTTTAGATTTTTTTCCAGTCCGTTTAATTGTCCTTTCCCTGGGCCCAGAGGCAGCTGTATTTACTTTTATGTAAGCCGACATAGACTCATAACGATGAGTGTATGATTTCTTCCAATGCATTATAATTTTTTTTGTAAAATATAGACCAAATAAAGAAAAGAAATCTAATTTTAAAAGTTGTGACTGTCGCATTAAACTTTAGAAACTGTAGATGGTAAATAGTTGGAATAAGTTTCAGACACTTTTACAGTAAGTACTAGTGTCAGATCCTAGAGATACTGCACACTTTTTTCTTTAATCCAGTAAAATAGTGATCACTGTTTTCCTACAGAAATTTCTTTTTCTTTTTTCCAATTCAGGAAACTTTTATTCTTAAAATTAGAATTCTTAAAGTAGAAGGGCTAGACAATATATATTCAAAGATTTAAAATTTCTGAATTTATTTGAAATTATAGTACCAATTTCCAAGAAAAAAGCACCTTTTTCACAAGAAATTTGAATAAAGTCATAGCAAGATACACAAAAGTGAAATTGTCCAAAACTGATTGTAAGGAAAAAAAAATCATTAAATCATATAAATAAAAAATATTAGCTATGGAAGAACAAAACTACAGAAATTTCTACCTATTTTTTCTTAAATTTTATAACAATATCACTGTCAAGACCTTTTGTGAAACAATGTCTTTGACTTTAGTTTAAGTGGTCTGTAGGTTAATTTGTTTTCTCATGTTCCTTAGTTTGAATCAGAAACCACAACAACAGAAATGTAAACCCAAGGTTAAAGTAATCAGTGAATAACATCTCGAAATAGCATAGAAACAGCATGCATTAGGAAGATTCCTTTTTGGAACTTGTCTTCTGAAATTTTAATATCTTCATTATTTACCTTTTAAAACTATCAGAGTACTAAGTATTCTTGTGGGAAAGAAAATATGAAGTTTGTGCATTTCATTGAGTGTCTGATTTGTAATTTTGTATATTCAAAAGTGTTTTCATGAAATATACGGAGAGCACACATGAGTGTGTCAGAATCCAAGCAGGACGCAGACATTACTGAGGGATTTGGCAAATGATAATATAGGTGCTAGAATTGAAAAGCAAAAGACTCAGAGTAAAGATAGTGATGAACAGCCCCTGGGAACCAACTGTTATTCCTAGGTCAGAGGGATACTAAGAAGCAAAGCTATACTATAGCCCTCAGGCTGAGGCTATCAGAGATATTTGGAGCCATGGTAAAAGTGTCCAGAAACAAGCTGAAGCACTGGGGGAAGTACAGTTGTCCTGAGGTCCTCTCAGAGTAGAAGGGGGGTGCTTTGGCTGCACCTTTTCTCTTCCTTCAGTCATTTCTAGTAAGTTTCTTCCTTTGGTTGAACTGGGGCTTTGGGGGTGCCTGGGAAATACAGGCTGCCTTGTGATTTGAAGTACAGTAGTGAGATGGCAGGAATGGATTCGAAGCCACAGGCCCAGGCTGGACAAACCTGTGATGGAAACCTAGTAGTACTGATTATGTGCTACATTAAACAACAACAACAAAAACCCCATAAACTTGTAGAAAATTATATTTAATTGAAAACTGAGTTTCCATGTCACATTCTTTTTAAAATTTATTTAAATCCCTTCTAGAGAATATTTGTCTAACTTTAAAAAATGTATTTATGAATCCATGGGTTTGAAAGACTAAAATCAAATGTTTGAAGCTGTATTTCTAGTAAGTGCTGAGGGTGGAATTAAAGCCCTGCTTTCTAATAGTTTAGCTATAAACCCTTCCTATCTTATGCTGAGGAATGAGAAACAAAAATACAAGCACAAAGGTTCGGTGTGACAAAGGATGATCTTGATCAAGTCTTCAAGCTTCTCTTGCCTTTAGTGTGCACATCTATAAAAGGGGAATTATGACATCCATAATTCCTGACACGAAAACAGGTCCAAAATTGGACAAGTATATGGAAGACTCCAGGAAAAACTTTTGATATCTGAATTAGGTATTACCTATTTTGTATATGAAAAACAGGATGACCTTCTCTTTATTTTCCTACCTTAGAAAGGTTCTTAAATTGGTCAATATTCAAAGCTATTTTCTCTCTGGATTTTAATACAGCATTTCAGGTGTAGGTCATGCTAGAAAGTGGAATAATAAGGACTTTAAAAAGTATTTAATTTAGAACATATCTATTAACAGCTCTGTTGTGGAAACGACATTTTAAAAACTTGATGTTGCTATTCTTGTGTTTTTCCTCTAAATTTAGATCAGAAAGGCAGCAGAGACTTCAAAAAAGTCTAAAGAACAAATGCTCATGAAACAGCACAAACACGTGTGGTGGCAGGAACATCAACGGCTAAGTGAACTCAGGTGAGAACATGGGAATCGCCACAAGAACATGGAGAAACCCCTAGTCCTTGCCCCTACCTGCCAGCTGCCTTATGATGTTCTTGTTAATTAAACAATTATATCAGCATTTAAGGATATGGTTTGAATTCGAGTCAAATTTGCATCTTTTCTTCCTTCCATTTAATCTAGGATCTGCAAGGCACAAAGGTAATTGTGTCTCTCGGCCCATCATTTTTTTCTGCACTCCCCTCTCTTACTTGGATTGCTTCCAAAGGTGGCATATTCTACTATGGGTAGCCAACGTATAACACAGCATGATGAGTGTAACAGAAGGAAGTCTAAGGGCTCAGTTCTTCAGGGTCCCATGTGGCGTTGCATTTATCTTCACACTGTGGGAAACACAGACGGTAAAATGTAAACAATTTCAGCATGTGAATGGATCAGATTGAACTAGGGTGTTTTAAGTTGTTCAGTAGTTTTCTCTTTTTTTTTTACTAAATATTTTATTGAAGGGTAATTATAGAAGAGTGTATAAATCACAAGTATACAGCTTGATGAATATTCATATAACAATGCGCCTATATAGCCAGCACCTGCATCATGAAACAGAACATTACCAATGATAGAGGTCCCTGTGTATTCAGTAGTTTTCTTAATGTAGTTCATCATGACTTATTCAGTCTTGATTTTTGACTTTCGTTATTTTCACCAGTACTTAAAATTGAATTAAAGCAAAACAATTTTATATTAGATCTTAATTGTAACCTTCAGTGTAGAAATTTCTTTTCAAAAGTCATGGCAAAAAGAGAAGGCAGACGTGTTGCTCCTATATTTGATATATATATATACACATATATATATTATTGATTTTTGAATGTGTTTTTAAAATAATTTTATTGAGAAACAAATAGCAATGAGACAATTTCAAAACTGATTAGTAGGACAGTTTTAATAATTAATACATTGCATATTGTTGTCTTCTTGGTTATTCATTGTACAAGATGCAGACATGATATCCTGTCCACAAACACTTTGGTAGCTGTATATCTATCCTAACTAATTGAATGTGTATTGTCATGCATTTATTTTATGAGAAAATAGATAATCCTGTTACATTTTTTCTAAATCAAGTTTCCAAATATTCATTCGTTTTATTTTTTCTCTTGGCACCTTTCACATTACAGGTGCTCTTGTTCCCCCCAGTGATTCCCATATGTGAGGTAAAAGGCTCATGGTTGGCAAGGGTTTTATGTCATAGAATAGCTCAAAACAACATCAAAAATTATGTAGACTTTATCAGCCACCTTATGCTATAAAAAACTAAAGCAGACCCATCCTACCCGTCAAAAAAATCACCTTCATGCAAAGAAAATGTGTGAGCCTGTTGGATTTTTAAGAAATTTGCATAACTTGAAATATGATAAAAAGGCAAGCCATTAGGAACCTTTAATTATGATGTTCACTGATGCAAGCTCAAGTGTAAAAGAAGATGCTGGAGAAAGGTTTTTTTCCTTTAATCTTGACTGTCCATTCCCCATTAATTTGTGTATTAAGTTGTCCTTGAGCTGGATAAAGGAAACATATGCATACCATTAGAACAAATAATTCTGTGCAATGACTTAGAATGACACAAAGCCAGTGGAAGTGAAGAATACTCTAGTAAAAATGACCTTCATGTCTTAAAACTTTTAATGGCTGAAAATAGAACAACGAAAAGCATTCCAAGATCATTTTCTATGCTATTCCAGAATGTAGCCTAATTTATTATGCATTCAGTGAAATTCAAAACTAATAGCAACAGGGGTTAAGAAAATGTTTAGATCTATGGATAATTAAGGGTCCACCAGCATATCAGTAGTTTATCCACTTGCATTTGTCAGTCTTCAAAAATCCACACCCACTTCAAATAATCAAAACATTCTTATCTTTTACCACAAGACTGTATTTGAGAATCTTAGTGCTGTAGAAGATAAGTGCCTGCAATGGCATCTAACTTTTGTTGGGTAATTTAGTTTGTGTGGGCAATACGCCTGGCATTTCACGTGCTTTAATTCATTTAGTCTTTGCAGTGAGCCTACGGGATAGGTATGTATCATTGCTATCCCAGCTTTACAAATGAGACTTAAATTTCAGAAGATTAAAGTTAGTTGTTGTATAACCACTCTCAATAGCCCAATAATAGCCAATGAAATACAGATGTAATTTAAAAAAAACCTACCAACAAAGAAAATTCCAGGTCTGGATGGATTCACAGCTGAATTCTAAAAAAAATTTACAGAAGGGGCCAAGGAGA
>NW_004524608.1:14960067-14962422 GCF_000260255.1 Octodon degus
AAAAAAAAAAAAAAAGAAAGAAAGAAAGAAAGAAAGAAAGAAAGAAAAGGAAGATGGCAGGATGGATGATAGAGGGGTATAAATCAGTAGGAGGAGAGGAAGATAGAAGAAATGATCATAGACAAAAACAAATAGTTTGTCATTCTCTATTGGAAGTCCTTTCAGTTGGAGTAAAGAGCAACAGTGTCCATGCAGCGCCCTTTTTGTCTTCAGCCTGGTCTGCTTGTAGGCAGCCATCCCAGCTTCTCATCTCTGTAGGTTCCTGGTCAGCTTTTCTAGAAGGAGTGAGGAGTGATAGTTCCTTGCATCCCACATCCTTAATGCAAAGTGTGTTTTGTGTGTAGCTAACTGGAGTCTTTTCTCTCTGTTCCATGATACAACTAACTCAGTTAATTTGAGGCAAGGGGAGGGAGGTGTGAAATAATTTCCCAACACTAAGCTCTCCTTTATCTTCTGCCAATGTCCCATGACTTCTGCTTCCCTTTGTGCTAGAGTAACTTCAGGGTTCTCATTTCAGAGATTTTCTAACTAGTTTAGAAGTTCCCTACCCTGAGCCTTTTTATGTTTTCTTTTGCACTTAAATACCAAACCTATCCTATCTCAGGAGTTCCCCTTTCCATCCAGCAGAGTCTGACAAAGCCCCTGTACTTGCATCAGAGATCCCTGTGCCACACTGGCTGCTGTTCAGGATTTCCTGCTAACTCAGGAATTTTCCAGTGTCTGAGGAAACTGCAGGGAAGAGTTTACTCATGACCAAGTCTGCAGTTCTGGACCCTCTTCTTTGTCTCCAGGGATGTGATCCGTGGTGTGTTCTTTCCCAGTGGACTTGGCCTACTCCCCCAACCATAGTGCCACAGAGGTTGCTGCTGGGATGCGGTGTTCCCATGTTTGGGGATGTGATGGGGAGGAGTAGATATAATGTGGTCTTCTGAGCCTGGTCTCGGCATGGCTAGTTCTTTCCCTTGGGCCATTTGGGCTGCTTTCTCCCCTGGAGGGGGCCAGGGTAAGGGTGAGGTGGTGTGGTCAAGCTATGGAGACTCTGCTTTCCTTTTTCAAGATCTGGATATTAGGTTTAATCTACATACATCGCCTTTCAGATTATCTTTTAGTTTCAGGGGGTGGTGTGATTGCCTGCCCTGGTTTAGAGTACCTGCGTTTTCCTATGAATCTTCTCTTTGCACCTCACATGTGAACCCTCCTTTAGTCATCCACATTGGGCCTGTCCTGTAGTCTGAAGGATGCTGATTTCATCATGGTGGTATCATGTAACCAACTTTTCTCCCTGTATTTCCAGATAATTGTTATTATAGCTGGAAAATTAATCAGAATCATGTTCAATATACTTTGGAAAAAGTATTTATCAATGGGATTTTTTGGTGTAATCCTTTTCAGTTATAAAATAGTGCTGCAATGAATATGTTTGCCAAAATAGTTTTTAGACATATTGCAAAAATGAACTTGCTGAATCACAAAATAAGTCCATGTGAAATCCAATTACACATGCTCAGATTCTATTCCATAAGTGTTGTATTTTTTGTATTTACAATGGAAATGTAGAAAGCATATTTTCTGTAACCTCACAATATGTTTTGCATATTGAGTTTTCACCAACCTGATAGATGAAAAATTCCATCTTCATATAGTTTTTCTTTGTATTTATGTTGATAGTTTTTCTCTGAGGTATAACTCATATGTGATAAAATACACACAAATTAATACACACAAATAAAAATACACATTCCAGTGAATTTTGAACAATGTATAGATCAACGTAATTCCCATGTACCCTGTCCATTGGTTAATAATATTTATTTCTAAAAATAGATCCCCTGATTCTAAGAGTTTTTGATATATTCCTATGCTCCTGCTTAGGGTTTCATTACCTTTGACTATCATAATAAACTGTATAGGATACGTACAGTTTGAGGTTCATTTATGAATGCATTATTTCTCTGTTTTCAGAAGAGTTTTAAGTGATCAGTGCCATGTGTACATCCTCACCTAACTTAAATATCGATTGCTTATGGCTTATTGTCCAGTAAAATTAATTGGAATCATCTAGAAATCCCTATTGATAAAGATACAACTTTAAATCTAATTTTTTAAGACTTTATGTTCTTCGTTTTAAAATTTAATTTAATTTAATTTTTTGACTGGTCAAAATACATCATTTATTGAGGATGGGGTGAATCAGAAGGCAAGGGGCCTTCTGTGTTTTTTTGTTTTTGTTTTTGTTTTTTTTCAGTTTCAAACCAAATTGGTAGGATAGTTTCAATAATTAACACATTGCATACATTCTTCCTAGTGGTTAATTGCTGTACAAGATGCGGACATGATATCCTATTTACAAACACC
>NW_004524608.1:14963202-14973647 GCF_000260255.1 Octodon degus
GTGGTAATAGTGTTTGTAAACAGGATATCATGTCTGCATCTTGTACAGCAAATAACCACTAGGAAGAGAGTATGCAATGTGAAACTGTCATACCACTTTGATTTGAAACTATCTCATTGCTATATGTCTCTCAATAAAATTATGGAAAAAAATAAAGTTAGTTGTTGGATGTGAATAAACTGGTGTGCGTGAACCTGGGATTAAGGTATTGCACTTGTCTCTTTTGCTCCATGACCTTGGAGTTGGGCAGCTTTGACTGTTTTCTGCAGAGTACCATTTATATCAGATTAGGTCTCATTGGTCCATTCTTGCTAGCGAAGGATGGGGAACAAACTTTAATTCTCTGTAAACTCAACAAAATTACCAAATTTAAAATGTTTAATGTTTACATTTTAAAATTTTATTTAAAATTTCATAGGTATGCTCGAACGACACCCTCTGAGGACTCAGATAAACTTTCCCAAATGCAGTTACTCCCTTCTTGCATTCTGGTCATTTTGGTACCGCAAATTGTATTATCATGTACATATGTATGTGTCCTTCGGCAGTGCTGGACTTCTTTAGGTGCCCCAGGGCCTTCTCACTGAGCTAGATCTCCAGTCCCTTTTTTTTTTAATTTGGAAAAATGGTCTTGCTGAGCTGCTAAGTTGCCCAGAATGGTCTCCAACTTGCAGTTCTCTTGTGTGAGCCGTCACAGTGCTGGGGCTATAGGGACCCTTCCCACACCCAACTGCACGCAGTATGTTAATCTATGCACACAACTATTTGGAGATAATCAGCCTGATGAGTGGCTTTCGGAGTCCCAAGGAAGACTCCTGAAGACTCTTGAATAGTGCCAAATTTCTTTGCTGAGAATCAGTCTCATCTGAACACAACATACCCAAGCTTCTTTCTTTTTAAGTCTGTATACTTGATTGGGGCTTCCCGAGTGCTAAAAATATGAGAGCTACAGTGAGTCCTATAATCTAATTATTATTCTATTATATTAAGTTATATATATCAACATGGTAGTGTATACATGACGTTCATCTTGGAGAATTGCTATATATACATTGTATTTTAATCATATTCACTTCCTCTTCCCTCCTTTTCCTGTTATCTCCCCCTAGCTCAGGCCCCCTTCCCATCTCTGCCAAAGAGCTTTCCAAGTGGTCTCCTCATGAGTCCACGCTCGTGTAATGTCTTCTCCCCCTTCCATTTATGTCGCTCCCCCACCCTCCAGTCCTCTTTCATCTTGCTGCTGTGTGACTCTTTCTGCAGCCCAGACCTGAGCAGGGGAGGACGGCTCCACACTTCCGGGGCTCCGGGAGCCCTGGGCGCTCGCACACAATGCGGCGCCCTGCTCTGCCGTTGCTCACGCTGTCAGGTCTGCCGGGTTGCGATTCTGCATAACCAAGTCTGAATAAACGAGCACTCGAGCAAAACCATGTCACCGTGAACATTCCTGCCGCTACTTATTTTTAAGCCTGTGTGTATGATTGTGATCATAAAAAAGTTGACTGAGATCATGTCTATTTCAGATGTAAATTGGAATCTGAAATAAAATCTTTTCTCAGTGAGGAGCACATTGGAAATGATTGTCTTTGTGACCTTACAGATTTTGGTGAGATTTTTTTAATTGTATATTTAAAGGGGAATTTTTTGTTTTCAAGAATAAAAATGTGCCTTCCTCTCCACGCTCTTATAATATTAATGGCCATTTTCCTAAAGCAATAAAAACATTTGCATTCCCCAAAGAAACATAGAATAATAATATGTTGCCCTGATTTAATTTTGTTTCACCATAGAACGAGTATTATCAGAACAATGGTGTATATATCTTAAGGATGTGATAGATCCTATTCATCAGCTGAGAACGGATCTGAAGTTCAGGCAACAGACCTTACAGCGTTCACACCTGCAGACGGAGCTTAATTCAGGCGCAGTGCTGGAAGAGGTCTGTGCATTACATTTATTTTTGTTAACATAATACTGCATTTTCATCCCACTGAAAAGATTTTGAGATAAGAAACAAACCTAGGTGCCTCGTGTGCTTAAAGAGATGACCGCTCAGTACTTACACGTATGTCTGACTCTGCCCAAGTACCCTCACTTCTCAGAACTGGTCTCCCCGCTTTCCTCCTCCCAGTACACGCTGGGATGCTGCTCCAGTGCTGGAGAACAAGCCATCCTGCTGCTGAAATCCCTGGCCTCCTGTTGGCCCTATGTCCACCTGCCCATGTGACTGCTTCCTTGCTGCTTCAATTTACTTCTCACCTGGCCTTGTCCCTTTGTAGGAGAGCTGGGTACCTCTCCTGGAGGTGCCTGGCCATCTTTCTGTGCCGCCAACATGCCAGTCCCGTGACCTGTAGGGTGGCCCTTTCTTCTGTCCGATTGATGACATTTTGTGTCACCTAGTTCCTTTCTTGTGCGAGGCCTCTCCTAGATGCCACAGTCGCTCCTGCTCACAGCCTGTTTTTATGTCAGCTCCTCCTCTTGCTGCTTTCTCCTGTGCTTTTTCTTCATTCATTGTTGACTCCCCCTTCCCAATACAGCATGAGCTCTGTGAGTTTAAGTGAATTTAGGTGATTTTTGTTCTCTACTTCTCAGCTACTTTGTAATACTATATTGCTTTCAGACATAATAAATTTAAATCTGTGCCTTGCTGGGGACTAGAAACAAGAATGGGTAGGAAGGAAGGCAGGGGTGATTGAAGTCGAGAGTCTGCGAAGTTCTCTGCCTTGTCATGAAGGAATCCAAAAGTGGGTGCAGGACGGCTATGATGGCGCAGTGGGCCCCCCTCTTGGTTATAGGTCTGGAAAGCCCCCTGAGGCTCAGGGGCATGATCAGCCCTGCCTGGCCAGCGCATCTGTAACTTGCTTTCTCATGTTCTCAAAAAGAATTTTCCCCTACTTCATTTTTCATCACTTCCTGACTTTTGAGAATGGTTCTGGTCTTTAAGGATACATACTGGACGAATCACACTAACTTGCACGCTGCTTGTTTCACGTGCCCTCTAGGTTGACTTTGTGAAAAAGCAATTGGAAGCTATCTTTAGAAGCCTCAGCTGGGAGCAGCAGAACATAGAAAATGATCTTTCAGACTATACTGTAAAAGTAAGTGGGATGCAGCTAGGAATTTATTTGCCAATTTTTCATTTATGTTAAATAAAATAATTGAATAATTTTCTTTTCAGATAATCAATTATTCTTTAGAAGAAAAAGCCAACCTGCTTAGTGAACTACCCACAGAATTAGAAACTTTGGAATGCCCATACCCTGAACTGAAATCTTCCATCCTTAATGAGTTCTTCAACTTTACAGAGAAATATCAGAACAAACTTAATGATTTTGATTGGCAGTTAGAAGACATACACAGGTAATAAGATAAAATTACTTGAATCTACAGATTTTTGACACAATTTTAATTTAAGGTTACTACACTTCTGATTTACTATTTCATCATTAACTATGTGATTAGAAAACAATGAATAAATGTTTAGACTATTTGTTGAATGGAGAGGAATATTTTTTCCAAAATAATTTCCTCTTATAATGGCTTTTTCTTTTTTGAGGCAAAGTTTCATTATATAGTTTAGGGTGGACCTCACTATGTAGCCCAGGCTAGCCTTGAACTCCCAGCAATCCTCCTTCCTCAGCTTCCCATGGGTAATAGTTTTTTAAGATTTTTTTTGTAAGGTTGAAACATGATAAAAATATCCCTCTTACCGGCCTTCTGTACTTCACAGGTAAGAATGGTTTTCAAATAGAAATTTTTAAGAGCTGGGTATTTAGCTCAGTAGTGGAACTCTTGCCTAGCAAGCTGGAAACCCTGCATGTGGTCACTGGCATGAAAACCAAAACATAAACCTTAACCAAATATAAATTTTCTTTTTCTTTTTTTTTTTTTTTTGCAGAACCAGGGATTGAACTCAGGCCAGGGAAGCACTTATTCCACTGAGCCATCTCCTTGGCCCCAAATTTTCAATAACTATACATTTTTAATTAAAATATAAGCTCTTTAAAGTGGAAATGTACAAGTCAGCACTGACAAGTAATTATAATGGAAAATGTACTCACAGAATTATATTTCTTATAATCAACAGTGATTTTATCCTGTGGTAAACACAATATATTTCTAAATTATTGAAAGCTTTCTTTTGTAGGATAATTTTTTCTTGAGAAAATTGGCTTTTGGTTGTACCCTGAGAATGACAGTCCTCTTCTAAATGGCAAATGGTCAGTGACTTAAAATTTAGTCTTGGCCATGGTCATCTTCTCTAGTGTCTTCTGTTTATAATTCGCAGAAAAGATAAATTCAAGGATGCCACTCTGAGTCAGATCCATGGCCTAACTTAGTGTCTTATGTGACATTTCTAGAGGATATATGTTAGGAAAACTGGTTCTTCTTCCATGCTACTAGCCTCAAAATTTTCTCTAAAGTACTTAATTTAAAAAGAAGGGAAATTTACTAAAGATACAATTATAGAAAATTAAAAATAAAAAGTTCTTTATTTTGAAATGAAAGATAATAAGTATAACAAAATATTATGTGTCTTATTAATTGATGTGAATGCAACCCTTCTGTGAAACTACTAAGAAGAAGAAAGACATAAGGAAAACCTTAAATCCTACCGCACCAAGAAGATAAATGTATTGGTAGCTTCTAGATCTAAACTCTTCCGTGACATTTATTCATTATGTTAGCACCATGCAGACAACAGAGCCAATCAGAGGAGAAGTCAGGGCCCCTCCTGGCCTTAATTTTCTCATAACACTGCTGGCACAGCATGCTAAGCCAGGGACCGAACCCTGGCTCCTTTGCTTACCTAACCAAGTGCTTAGTCCGCTGAGCTATACTTCCAGCTCTTCCTTGCCCTTACTTTCTTCTTTCTTACCTTGTGATGAAGCTAAGGAATAAGTAAATAGCTTATGTGTACATTTGGTGATTGACTACCCTTTAACTGGAACTCAGTCACAGTGGAAGTATTAGCTCAACCATGTATTTAAATGTCAAATTTTCAAATGAGCATTTTTTTCACTGGTTCCACTCCAATCTTGTTAAAGAGATTTTAGAACTCCTCGGGAATGGGTTTTTATTTGGTAGGGAAGACATTGTTATCAGACTGAATAGCTGTGGCTGTGAAAAGGGTAAACTCTGACTTTGTGCTTTCCGCACAAGTTGACTGGACCAAAGTCTTCTTGCCCCAGTGATGCTTTGTCCTTCTGCAAAAGTGACTGAATTTGGCACCTTGAGGTTAGCATCTCTTAAATATGGCTGAGTTTGCCCTAGCAGCTTGAGGTGGCTTCCTCCCAATAAGATCTCTTCCTTACAACCCCCTTTTTCACCCTTTGAGCACAGTTTCATTCTTTTTTTTTTTTTTTTTTTTTTTTTTTTGCGGAACCGAGGATTGAACAGTTTCATTCTTAATACAACTTTGTGCCACTCCAGAGAAGTTGGGATTCACAGCTACATTGAAATTACTAAGAGAATTTTATTTATTTATTTATTTATTTATTTATTTATTTATTGGTGGAACCGGGAATTGAACTCAGGCCCTTGTGCTTGCCAAGGAAGCGCTTATTCCACTGAGCCATCTCTCCGGCCTCCTTTACTAAGAGAATTAGATGAACATCCATGATGTGCTAATGTTTCTGCAGTGGGAAGACATATTAAGAATAAACTAGAAAGCCTTGATAGAGAAAGGAGAGTTTACTATGGACTTTTACAGGGATAGAATTAGCACAGGCAGAGCATGGGCAGGAAGAACATTCTAAGAAATACAATGAAGTAATAAGACTATAAACCCCTGGAGGGCAAAATAAGTGATTAGCTATGCCTGTGCCTTAACATCTAACACTTTCTATACATAACATTTTTTTAAGAGCAGAATATATTTATTGGGGGAAAGGAAACTCCTGTCCAAGAGAAGGACAGAAGGACAACCTGAGTGGGTTGCCCTGGACCTGAGTGGGTTGCCCTCTATGTAGCACATTTTAAGTGAGCTGAACTGAGGGTGAAAACAATATAGGGAAAGAGTGGCGAGGCATGTTATTAGGCAACAGAAATCTACTTAGGAGAAATACAGGGTTCAGAAATTCCAGTTTAATAATCTTTTTTTGGTATCAAGAACTGAACTCAGGACTACAAGCTTGTCAGGCTAAGCTGCATTCCTGCCCTAAGAGTCTTCTTCCCTCCAAATTATCAAGAATATATTTTCCATAATTAATGGTGTGACTTACTTGGTGAACATTTATTGAAAAGTCCTTACTGTATAGTGGGCTCTGAGAAACCCCACAGTAGGAGGCTAGCAGGCAGAGTAGTCCGTACGTTTAGCTCCCCATGATAGACGTAATGGTACTATAGACATATGCTAATAAAAAAGTAAAGAACAGCCTTGCCTCCAAGAACACTTGGCATATTTGGGGGGAGAAATATACACATATGTACTCCAACTAAATAAAAATCACAAACTTTAGGAAATATGAATGTACTGGCAGCGAATAATGAAGCGCTGGTAAGAACTAAATGAATTTTTAGGAAGTTTCCTTGAGGTAAAAAAGAATAAAATGAATATTTCGACTAAAGGTTGAGATGGCTGGCATTCATTGGTAGTCTGTGGCTGCAAAGACTACAAATATATTATTCTCACTGGCAGAATGAATTACATGTTCAACTATAATATTCATCTCACATGTAGTCTGCTGGGAACTTATTCTTGAGATGTGAAAACTGTTGGGAAAAAGGGTATGGAATATTTGTGACTGGAAATGCTCTACCAAACAGCCCTATAGCAATCATTTATTTAATAGCAAATAAAGTTTGCAAATGGAGGATAACTAGAGGTTGACTGTTGTGATCCTAGGTAAATTAAGGGTTCTAGGTAGTCATTGTATCAAATTAGGGATTTTTTTGCTGCAAATAACTAAACCTCCAAATCACTGTGGCATAAGGCAATAATGTGGACTAATACTTGAGAAGCATACACATACTCACTGACTCAGGTGCACACAATCTGAGTCCTCACAAGGCCCAATTACTAGAACAAAAAAGGAAGATGCCACTTCAAAGAATTAAGTTTGTGACCTGATGTACCATTGTATATTATACAAATACGTATACACTGATTTTTAGTACTATTCATTACAATAACAAAAGACTGAACAAAACTTTAATAAGAACTAATTTTATGGATTATTGTACATCTATATAGCATGCTAGTCTGCAGATTACAAAGTGTGTAAACTTTACTTATTGACCTGAAACAATATTTGAGAGTTTGTATGAGGCAGAATTAAGCAAGAAAGTGATATATAGCACATATTGTGTAAAACGGAGAAAAGTAAACATAGGCACGTGCTCACGTGCACATATGTGCATATCTATGTCTGAAATAATATATATATATATAAAATTGATGACATTCATTGTCTCTGGGGAGAGATTAGATACCTGAGGGCTAAGGTGTGAGGGAGGATTGTTGTTATATTTTCCATTCATTGTTCTCTGAATTTTGAACCACATAAATGTATTTACTCTTCCAAAACAAATTATTTTTCATAGGAAAAAAAATTGCAAGGGTAAAATTAAACAAGAGCAAAACATTGGCAACATGCCAGGCATGAAATATCAAAATTCCTAAGATATAAAGACATCACAAATTAATTGAATAATGAGGCAGCCAAAAAGGAAAAGAAGTGAAGGAGAAGTGGAAGGAATTGGTTCATATTTTGAGCAAATGTTAAGCATCCACTAGAATAAAATAAAACAGCAATTTCTGTGCTAAGTGCCTACTTAGACAAGTGCACCAGGGTTTGATTCCTCCAGGCACACTGAGCCGGTGACCGAGTCCAGTATGGTAGTGCATGCCTGTAATCCCAGCACTGAGGAGCCTGAAAACAGGAGGATCACCACAAGTCCCAGCTGAGACCCTGTACAAAATATATTTAAAAGAAAATTATGCACAGTAGAACATTGTAAGGTGATAAGTGCTATGAAGAAATAGAGATTAGGTTAAAAGAGACAGAAGTGCTGGAACTCCTGAGGGGACCAGATTGTAATTTCAAAATAAAAGTTTGGAGACAGGCCTGGTAAGAGGAAGTGAAACTGAGGTAACTAAAATGGATTGAGAGTGCTGGTCATGCAGATGTTTAGATAACATCCCTTCACCCAGTGTTCACTTAAGTGAAAGTGTGCCTGCCAAGGGGTCAATGTGACAGGAACTGAGTGACAGTTCAGGAAATACCAGAAGGTGAGGGCAAGAACATAAGGGTAAAGAGTGGGATGTTCATTGATTCACTAAGTGTGGATGTCGGGCGCCCTCCCGTCCAGCAGGAAAGCACTCAACACGATTTGTGCGGCGGAAAGGCTTTAATCGTTCTCCTGAGTGATGCGCTCCGAGAGAGCACAGTTCCTCTCTCCGTCCCTCTTCCTGTCTCTGACCCTCCGCGTCGCGGAGCGTTTCTTTTATATCCTCACACTGTCCAATCGAGGGTTGATACATGTTACAGCGCCATTGGTTACAATCTCAGGGAAGGTATCTTACATCATTATAGGCGGGTGTATAGCGACTGCGGAAGCAGGAAATGAGCGCCATCTTGGCACACTCGGTGGGAGGGGTAATCTAGCGCAGGCTTCAAGGGCTACAGCAGGCCTCACCCAATGGTCCCTAGGAGTTTTGGTTCTGAAGCCGCGATTCGCGGCATGGGCTCTCTACATGTGGAGATGCTGGTGATTGATCCCTGGTCTTCCTCTGTGCTAGGCAAGCGCTCCCTACCTCATCACGTTGCAGAGGATCCTTAGAGCCTCGCAGCATCCTCAGTTGGAATGCAGTGACAAGAACTTATGCTGTAGAAGGATCAGTTTTGCAATTGCTGTGTTTAGGGTAGAGCAGGGTGCACAGGGGCAAAGCAAAGGAAAAGACTTGCCCTTTAGGAGGTTGCTAGTAATGCAGATGAGAAAATGGCAGCCTGAACCAGGGAGAAGAGATTAAGATATAGTCAACCACGAATGTATCTTGAAGGTAGAGTCAGCAGTGTCTGCTAATATTTTATGAGGCACATGAGAGTAACAGAACAGCAAGAGCAGCTTGAAATGTTTGCTGACTTTGACTGAGGGACTAGGAGGTTGGAGTTGTCTTCCACTGAGATGGGCGGGACTTTGGTGAAGCAGGCTCTGGCAGATTTCAGATTTGGACATGTTGAGTTTGCATTGCTATTAGGTAGAGATTTTGCGGAGGTAGTGGGCTCTGTGGGTTTGAAGTTCAGATCTGGGCTGGAATTACATGTTTGCGAGTCAGCGGTAGGAGACTAGATGTGATCATCACAAGTGGATCAAGAGAAGAGGAGTCAAAGACTGACTGCCAGCATTTACCTGCCAATATTACAGTGTCAGATAGAAGAGGGCAATGACTAAGGGTGTTGACACAAGGTCCACGAGATCAGGAGACAGCCAAGAGTGGTGCCCTGAGGGCCGGTGAAACGGGTGTGTTCAGTAGTATGAGCAGAGGGTGGGGTGCCCACTGCATAGATGTTGGGTTTAAATTAAATAAAAAGGGTTGATAATTTTCACTGTGGTCTAAACGTAATCATGGAGACTGAGTTAGAGTTTCCATGCATTTGAGATCAGCCTGGGCAACATAGTGAGTCCAAGGGCAGACTGCACTATTAGCAGACACTGGCTAAACAAACAAACTAAATAAACCTTGTCAATGGCCATATTTATTGAAGAAATAAAATCAAATGCCTGATTGGGGTGAATTTGATGAAGTGAGAAGAAAGGAACTGAAGACAATGTACATAGACTACTCTTTTGAGAAGTCTTTCTGCAGAAGAGAATGAGAAAGTAGGACCAAACTTATATTATTGTTTAAAATGGGAGAAACACAGTATTGTATGTGATGCTTATGAAAATAACCCAGTAGAAGATAAATTTTGGTGATGAAAGAAAGAGGGGAATTGTTGAGTGAGTTCTAGGGTTAGGATGTGGGTCCCAAGCAGAAGAATGAGGACAGGTGACTCCTGTGCCGCACTAACATGTGGGGATACTTGAGCGTGGGATGCTAGTTGTCAGTGTCACAGTGAAAATCCGGGAACTCTTGGTGGTAGCTGTACATGCAAATGGCTATGAAACTTATGACCCTCTCTATCCATAAAAGCAATGGAAGTTAAAGCATACTTTGAAGTTTTACTCATCAGAATCATAATACATAAGAGAAATTTATTTGTCCAGAGTTTAAAACAATATAAGCGAAAGGTCATTTTTATATATGGTTGACATATAATTTTTTTCATTATTTAAAGAATACTTTACACCGGGACCGGGGTTCGATCCTCGGCCCTGCCGTGCCGGCCCCGCCCCCGCGGCACGCTGAGACGGCGAATGAGACTGGGCATGGTGGCGCGCGCCTGTAATTCCAGCTCTTGGGAGGCTATAAACAGGTGGATCACTACGAGTCCAAGCTAGTC
>NW_004524608.1:14974062-14995862 GCF_000260255.1 Octodon degus
GCGCAATAATAGCAGTATGTTATGCATCAATAGCAGCAACAGATTTTCCAGCTTCTGCAGTCATCTGAACAAAATTATATCTTTATGTATTTATTTTTTTGCTGTACTGGGGATTGAACTCTGGACCCTGAGCTTGCCAGGCAAGTGCTTGAACAAAATTATAGATGTCCAGCATACTCCATTAAAAAAGAAAAAAGAAAGAGAAATACCCAGAAAACAGCAAAGTTCTGTCACTATTGCAGTACCTTGCACCATTTTTTTTTTAGTAGCTTCTTAATCATCATTTGGAAAGAAAACATTCTAGAATAACATCACTAGAAGCAGCTTTGATAAAGCACTGTCACTACTATGTATCATGAAACAGGCAAGATATATTTTACATTCACAAAAGTATTGTGTGTCCCACATCTCTAAAACTAAAGGCTATAATACTGTCCCACATCTAGAATACTAAAGGCTGCAATTAAAAAGGTCTTATTTCAGACTTGACTCTCCTTTTCCAGCAGAAGGCTCAAAGGATGATCTGACCCAGCTCTGGAAAGAAATGCACTTCCTTAGACAGCATTTGCTTCCATTAGCAACACAGCTTACTCACTTTCTTCATGAACACCAGCTAAAAACCATATTTTAAAAACTGGGGCAAAAATAAGAAATGGGGGGCAGGGGTTGGTGGGGAGAAGACTCATACAAAGATGAATGAGTGAAGGAAAGCAATATTCAACCTAACTAGCATTTTATCAAATCTGAAAGATAACAGTGCCACTGAAGAAAGGAGATTGGCATATAATTTTTTTAGAAGGCAATCTTACACTATGCATCAAAAATCTTTATAAATGTGAATAGTATTTGTTTCATTACTTTTCTCTTTAAAGGATAATCATAAAAGTGAGATAAATATTTGGCTTCCAAGGTGTTCAATGCTAGTTTTTCCCTCAATGATAGTAAAATATTCATAACAAATGAAATAGCCAACAAATAGTGGGTTGGTTCCATCAGGTGTGATAGATAATTCTGTACCACGTAGCACTAGACTTATATGTCTGATATGAAGTATTTAATGGTACAGAGTGGGAGCATGTTGCTATATGATTAAAAAGCAGGACACAAGATAGTTTGTATAACATGAATTCTTCTTTTTCTTTTGTGCTGAAAGTACTACAACTACAGATAAGTTTAGATTACCTATGCAAATAAACAATAAATGGAGGTATTCTCAGGTGATGAAATTATACAAAAGTTTCTCATACTCATTCTGTTTTACTTTTGATGTTTGTTTGTTTGTTTGTTTGTTTGTTTGTTTGTTTGACGGAACCAGGAATTGAACTCAGGCCCTTGCGCTTGCCAGGGAAGAGCTTATTCCACTGAGCCATCTCTCTGGCCCCACTCATTCTGTTTTATAAAGCAAAGATAGAGCCTTTTGAAAGAATCTGAGTTGAACAAAGAAGACCATTGATACCTAATGAATGTCTGTTACACAACATGACAAGTATGCAGAATCCATTCTTCCCATGTAAATAGAAAGGTAGGGAGCCAGTGAGATAGCTCAGAGCGCCTGCTCAGGCAAGCTTAGGCAGCCACAGGATCTGCAGTTCAATCCCTGGCACCACATGCTGCACCAGCCCCATCCCCAGGGCAGGCTAAGCTGGCCACACACACAAAAAAACAAAGGTAAATTTTTAACAGTGAACTGGCAAACAGTTCAGTACTAAGTATCATCCCTCCATCTAAATAGAAAGCTTTGCCCTCATGTAACATTGCTTTAGGAACCTATACGTGCAAGGATGCTGGTAAACCAGGTTGATTTCTAGATCAATTCTGTTTAATAGAATTACAATGTAAACCACAAACATATTTTAAAATTTATAAGTAGCCATATGGAAAAATTAAAAATAGGTTATTTATTTAAAATACATCTTATTCAACTTAATACTTCTAAAATATCACAATTGTAGCATACAATCCATACTTTAAAATTATAAGATAGTATATGTCCCCTCTTTTTTCATCTGAAGTATGATCTGAATTTATACATATATTAATTTTTATTTCATGAAAAAACAATATTTCAAAACAAAACAGTAGAATGACAACATTTAATATATTGCATATTATTATCTTCAAAGTAGTTACGCAGAGTGTGAGAACTAGGCACAAAGTTTCTCCAAATGATATCAGCACAAACCTTTCAGTGAACTAAGAGAAACTAGTAGTTTCTCTATCTTGTATTTCTTTTCCCTTGAGTTTATATTCACAACACGCCCTACTCAGGACTAACCCCATTACAAGTCACATGCGACTGTGGCTAGCGTCTTGGACAGGACAAGGGAACTTTAAAGCAAATTCTTTACCAAAACACGTATAAAACAATCTGTCTGCAATTACATGTCTTCCTTTATTCATCTTGTTTGCAAAGCTATTTAGATTCTATTTGGGCTATATTTCATTAGCAACATGAAGACAAGTTTAATTGCTTGTTTTAGACTCAGATGAGATCGGGCTTTAATTTCCTCACATTTGGATGAATTAATCATATAGATGAGACATAATTATCTGATGCTCCATTTAGCAAAGTCAGATCTGAAGTCAATACGTGGGAAAGTCTACAGAGTGATAACAGGCAACTTGTAAGTTATTGTTGATAGGTATATTAAATTTTATAATGTTGGCTCACAATTAATACTCTATTATTTTATGAGCTCTGAATCAGAATGATATTTAAAAGCCACAATATTTTTCACATTTTGATCCCCTGTACATAGATTGCCAGTGCCTATCATTTCATATTTAACTGAATTACTCTAATTTACCCTTTTTATTAGTAAATTCGACATAACTAGTTTACTATGAGGATATTATTTTAAGTATTTTTTTTGCAAAATTTTATTGATAAACAGATAGCAATGAGACAGTTTCAAATCAAATCGGAAGTACAGTTTCAATAACTAACACACTGCATATATTCTTCTTAGTGGTTAATTGCTGTACAAGATGTGGACTTGAGATCCTATTTACAAACACCATTAGAACAAATCATTCTATTCATTAACAGAATGTAACTATATATCTATCCTAACCACTTTGAATACATAGATACAAAATGGACATTCATCTGTATACCCCATTTTTTCTAAGATCCGTTATTTGAATATTATAGGTGTTTAAACTCAGCAAAACATTCTAAAAGAGTCCAGTAGCCCATAATAGCATTGGGTCTTCTGTTTAACTGGCAATGTCAGAAATTATTGACCTGAGTCCCCCACAGCTCAACATAACATCATGGCTTTACTTCCTATATTTCATCTTCATACTTTTCTACTGGATGGTTGAGACCAAGGTAATGCAGGACCTGTGCAACAAGAGTTGTAGCTTTTGGGTCTGAGAAGGTCAGTGAAATCCCCTCAGGATTTATCCTGAGATCCTGTACCTCAGATTGTAGAACCTTTGTCAGTGTCAACCATGTGGATGAGTCACAGCCATTGCTTGGCCAATGTGCTCTCTGTGAAAGCCTGAGAGAGAGTTTTCTCTCCATGTGATTCTCCTTAGGCACACTCTACGTCATCGATCACTTTCCTCTTTGGCCCCATTAAGTATTTTTCTCTTAATATAGAAATACTTATATTTGTTAGAGAGAAAATTTTAAAAGAAAGGAAAGCAAATAGGAGAAAGTAAAAAACTAATATAAATTCACAGTATCCAGAAATATGTTGTAAAATTTTTTCAAATTTTTAAAAAATCTTTTATTTATTTATTTGGTACAGGGTCTCACTGTGCAGGTTGGACGGATAATGATCCTCCTGTCTCAGCCTCCCCAGTGCTGGGATTACAGGCGTGTACTACCACACCTGGTTTTGGTGGCTGGCACAGTGTGCCTGGGTTCTAGAGCTGGCATGACATGGTAACCTGGGTCTTTGAGCTTGCCAGGCAGGCACCCAGGCCACCAAGCTACTTTCTCAGCCCAAAAGTTTACCAAAATCTTGTAGTAAAGTTTTATATATTTTAAATGTATGTATATTGTTTATAAAAATAAAAAATAATATGTCTATTGGTTTTCTCTTAGATCACATTCTCTACTGTTCCTTTTATTATTATTATTTTTTTATGTATTTCATCTGGGGTCTCGCAGCTCAGACTAGTAGTGAGCCTCTAGTCTGTAGCCTCCCCAGCGCTGGGATTATCACTACAGTGGCTGGGTCCCTGCGCTTGCTTAGTCGACTGAGCTATCTCACCAGCCTTTGTACTGTTCCTTTTTGATAAGTGTTCACTGAGCTTCTTTGCTTTAGCTCGTCTATTAAATACCTTTATAACATATTTTAGTTTTGGTCCCTGCACCACATGCCATGCTGGCCACCGAGACTGGGCGTGGTAGCACATGCCTATAATCCCAGCATTGGGGAGGCTGAAAACAGAAGGATCATTAGGTCTGGGCTGAGTAGTGAGACCCTGTACCAAATACATTAAAAAAAGATTCAGTTATATACATACTACTGTAATGCACAATTGTAATAAAAAAATTGTGCCTATTGTGCGGTGAACGTGATAACCACTACACTATGGAAACTCACTAAAATTGTACCTATTGTGAACAATTATTTATTCTATGCTTTGGTATTTAAAGACTTGGACATCGATCACTTAGTCACTGTCTTTTGAATAATTCTGTGATTATCCTCTTGAGATGAGTTCATAGAAGTACAATCATTGAGTCCAAGGGCATAAAAATTTCTAAGGTTTTGAGAGTATTGTTGTCTTCTGAGAAAGTAGATACAATTCCATTTTGCTCGGTAAGCTTTGTATTGCTTGGTTCACGTCTTCTGGACCTTGTAATCAGGCTGTTGGGTGTTGTTGTAGATATCCCCAATGTCCTGTTGATCTTGGTCATTCTCTTTTCCTGGATTTACATAGTTAAATTAATGTCTTTAGGTACAACTTTTCCAAAAGTAAAATAAATACATGCATAATTTTATAATACATCCATCTCTTTCCATGTCCCACAGTAAGCTATATATTCTGTTGCTAAAAAAGATGACATGGATAAAAGCCAGCATCAGAAAGGAGAACTCAAGACAGAGTGTGGTGTCTGAGTGTTTGTGAATTTTAAAGTAGCATATTTGACTGTTGCTCAGTGACTACAAGACAAAAGAAAGAGAGGGGAGAGCACATGAGATAACTGATACATGCTTACTTGAGGACACAAATTTAAACACTGGGGCCCTAATTACCAGGTGGTATTTTCTCTGAAAACATACTGGAACATTTCAGTGCCTGGGCATGTCCAGTCTCAGGTCTGCATTTCTGGTCTGGGCTAGTTTTGTGTCAAGAATGATTAATAAAGGGAGCAGTTCTCAGAAAGAGCAGCATAATTACTCAATCTTCCAAGGGTTCCCTCAGTCACAATGGTTAGGCGACCCCCTCAGCTGTCTTTCTAGCCCCTGCTGCTCTCATTCCGCTTTGGTGCATCCCAACGAGATCATCCAAGTGGATGTTGCAATTGATATTTATTAGAGGGATGGGTAATAAAATAATTTTCTTTTTATCATATAGCTTTAGTAGGTTTGTTTTAAAATTGATACATCATCAAAAAATAGCTACTTGAACTAAACAAAAAAGTGGATACAGATGAATGTCCATTTTGTATCTGTGTATTCAAATGGTTAGGATGGATATATAGTTACATTCTTTTAATGAATAGATGGATTTGTTGTAATAGTGTTTGTAACTAGGATATCATGTCTGTATCTTGTACAGCAAATAACCACTAGGAAGAGAGTATGCAATGTGTTAATTATTGAAACTGTCATACCAATTTGATTTTAAACTGTCTCATTGCTATTTGTCTCTCAATAAAATTATGGGAAAAAAATAGCTACTTTGGGTTTTTATACCTCTTCTTGAGCCAGAAACTACATTTGGTGATTATCAACCTACTTTGGACTTGTTTGGGGAATAAACTCTATTTTAGACTTCCTTGGCTATGTATGGTAGGATGCTTTTTATCCAGGGATAAAATGGGGCAAGTTTTTGCAGGATACATGCAAAAATTATCTTAAGAGTTTGTTTTGATTGATTATATTTATATATAGGTTGTATATTTGTGAAATATATACTTATAAATATATTTATGTATATTTATAAATATTTATAAATAGTAGCTATAATTATCAACAGTTTTATTATGAGCATCACTCTAGTCCATTTTTTTAAGAAAAAATATTTTTAATTGACACATAGAGATTGTACATATGTGAGAACAGAGTAAATTTTCAATATGTATACACACTAGTAATTGGCATATCTATTACTGCAGACATTTGGTTGTTGGTGGAACATTCAGATCCCCTTTATTAACTACCTAGACTATCCAGCTAATTGTTGTCAGGTATAGGTATCCTATTGTTGATTTTTTTTCCATTTATGTATTTGATACAAGGTCTCACTATGAAGCTTGCACTTGTAGTGATCCTCTTGTTTTCAGCCTCCCCAGAGCTGGGATTACAGACATGCGCCACCATGCCTGGACTCTGTCATGGGCTAAGTGTGCCCTGCAGGTGGGGTTGGCATGGTATGCAGGACTTTGGATTGAACCCTGGTCCCTGTGTTTGCAAAATAGGCGCTTAGTGCACTGAGCTATCTCACCAGCCCTGTAGTTATCCTATTGTGCTCTAGAAAATCAGAATGCTTTCCTCCTATCCAGTTGCACCCCTATACCCATTAACTACCCTTTCTTCCTCCATATCTCCCTTCCCTATACCTTTTCCAGGCTTTGGCTACCACTAGATATTATTCTTTACTTCTTTGAGATAAATGTTTTAGCTTTTACCCAAAGTAAGAACATGTAGTATTTGTCTTTCTCTGCTTGATTTATTAAACCTTATGACTGTCATATTCATCAGGGTTGCTATAAATGACAGAATTTAATTTTTTATGGCTTAATATTTCACTGTATATTTATATAACACATTTTATTTCGCATTCTTATAGTAGACACAAGCCAACCATATGTTGGCTTTTGTGACTAGTAAGTAATAAAAAGGAATGCAGAGAGCTTTCTGACCTGCTGATTTCAGTTCCTTTGGATATATACGTAGTAGTGGGATTGCCTGATGATATTGCAGTTTTATTCTAGAGCTTTGAGACACTTCCATACTGTTTTTCACAATGGCTGTACTAATTTATATTTGTATCAACCATATATGGCAGTTCCCTTTTCCTCGGATCCTCATCAGTGATTTTTATTTTTATCTTTTTGATGTAGTTACTCTTTTCCTTAATGACACAGTTTTACATTTTTTTAAAGTTACAAAAAGACTAGAAGGGTGGGGCAGGATAGACTCTGTAGAGTGAGTTTGGGCAAAAGAGAAGAAGAGGAAAAATAAAAATAAAAACACACTGTCGGGGCCGGGGAGATGACTCAGTAGAATAAGCGCTTGCCTGGCAAGCACAAGGGCCTGAGTTCAATCCCCAGTTCTGAAAAAAACAAAACAAAAAAAACCCCAAAAAAAACAGAACACTGTAAGCTGGGCTGTTGGAAAAGGCACGATAGTGAGCCATAAACAACGAATGTCAACAAATGTCTCCTTTTCAAATCTCCTGCACTGGCATTAAGTCTAGGTCTTCCTTTCCAAAACCTGCTCAAGTTCTGGTGCTAAGGCCTCATGCAGGCTTCTGAGAGTTGTTCTACACATGTGTGCTGGGATCTCATCACGCCTCCTTTCCCACCAGTTTCAGTGATACCTTGTCTTCCTGTCTCATTTTCCCCTGAGAAACAGAAGTCCTCATCATTCATTATGAGACGCTGAGGGAGCGTTTATATCTTTCTACAGCTCCTGCTACCAGAAGGGGCTGTAGACCTGCCCCCCTACTGGGGAATAGGTGCTCTCCAAACACTGGGCCGTGTTGAGGCTCACTGGCTGGGTTGAGACTGTTAGAGGATGTGAAAAGAATGAATGCTCCTTAGCTGCCTGCTTGATGGGACGAAGAAAGTTTACTATTAGCCCAAAGATGAGGAGCATGTCCGATTTCCATGCTTCCTCTGGAGGAGCATGTATGTCAGAGAGAAATGTCGGGTAAATTATCAAGAACCTGAGAGCTATGGCCCTAGCAAGATCCTGGTTAGTTATCTGTAGAAACACCGGAGTCTTAGCTGTTGAAGAGAAAGTCTTCCAGAAGCTCACAGGAATAGCTTTTTCCATTCAGTGGCTGGCTGTCTTGACAGTTCTAGAAGACTGAAGTCACTGTGTAGAATGCAAACAGTTCTTTATTCCTAAAGTCTTTGCTACCCTTTGGGTGAATTGAGAATTGAAGGAAGGGACTAGGGTAGCCCAAAGTGGGGATGATTTCCTTAAGGAACACCTTGATTACCTCTATAACCTTTTCTGAATGGTAGGAAAGGCTTCAGTCCAGCCTGTGAAGGTGTCCGTTAGGACCAATATCTGTTTAAATCACCCACATGGTGGCATGCGGGTAAAGTCTAATTGCCAGTCTTCTCTAGGATATGCCTCTTTCCTCTGTATGGATTCTAAGAAAGAAAGTGGTTTGAGCTTACCAGTAAGGGTTATTTTTTGGAGGGGGAGGGAAGGGTCTATATGGTGTTCAGGGTGTCACTACTAGATTGGACTTGTAGTGATCCACCTGTTTACAGCCTCCCAAGAGTTGGGATTACAGGTGTGCACTACCACGCCCAGTCTCAACTGCCATCTCAGTGCCTGGGGGCGGGGCCGGTGGCAGGCCAGGGGATCTAACCCCCAGCCCCTGCACCTGCTTGCAGGCGCTTTAATCTACTGAGCTATTTGGCCTGCCCCAATAAGTATTATTGTAAGCACAGAGTGGGCAAGCTTTGAAGACATATCTGGTGTTTTTTGATAGTCCTAGTCCTGTGAAAATCTGAGTTTACCATTTCCAATGTAGTGTCTTTTTCCAGATGGGAAAAATCATAAGGCCTTCTGCTGTGTCCCTTGAGGAAGGACCAGTTTGCTTTCTAAATGACACTGAAATTTCTTCTTGATTTCTCTGTGTCCTAGGTCCATTTAACTTCCTAGAGAGTATAGACTGATTTTAATTGTTCCTCAGGAAGTGGGAATAAGGCGAGAATGTGAAGGGGGTGTAAGGCTACTCTTCTTGCTTCCCTATCTGCCTTCTGATTTCCTGTGTTTCTTTGGTGCTCCTCACAGTGCATGGTTGTGAGCCTCTTGGGAAGATGTACCACCTCCAGGAGTTGAGGAATTTCCTACATGTACCTTCCTACTTATTGCTTACTAGTCCATGTGATGAGTTAAGCATAATGAGCAGGCTGAGGAATGTTGGGGCGCTAGGCTGTAGTGGAGTTCTTGAGTCACTTGGAGGAGATGGGACTGACTTACTGACCTGAGGATGGTAAGGAGGTCATGTGGCTATCACTGAACAGATTGGAGAGACTCATATGCCCTGAGAGACAGGTGGGGATCAGAGGACAGGATCATCAAAGATACCATTGTTTTCTTTGGGGCCACTCTAAATTCTGTTTCTAGTCTCTTCTTGTGAAAAAGGGCCACAAAACCCTGAATCTACTGGATTTCACTCTGCTTTTTGTGTTTTAAGTGCTAATGATTTAACTGAAAAATAGTCTCATAATTTAAACTGCCATCTCTTACTCATCTGTTATTGTCTAGTTTGTATTGAACCAAATCCGAGTTGCAATAGTAGATAAGCCATTCCCAATTCAAACTGGCAGTGTCAAACCTTTCTCACTGATCAAGGATGTGGCCCGGTGGCACAGTCATGGTATCTGTGGGGCGGGGCATGTAGGGCTTCCTATGGCTCATCTTGGGGCTGATGCTCTTGGTTGGCTAAGCCAAAACATGTTACCAGTGTTTGTGGTGCTGGAGTCTCTTTTTATAAGTGATTTTTAGTTTTTTTTTTTCTTCTCCAGACAAAGAACTGAATGAAATAAACATAAATGGTGGCAAAGTTTCACATTTCTTAAAGCAGAAAAAGAAATCAGAAAGGAAAAAATGGCTCTGCAGAAGGAGTTTGGGCTGAGGAAAAAGGAAGGAAAAATAAATACAAAAACATCCTGCAGTGTAGGCTGGGCAAGCCTGGTAATAACCATCTAAGTAGACTCAGGTGATATTTATTGGACTTGATTAGCATTTCTCTGATAATTAGTGATGGTGAAGCATTTGTATGTGCTTTTTGGCAATTTATGTATCTTCTTTTAAGAAATATCTATTCGGGTCATCACCCATTTTATTTATTTAAAAACAAAACCATTTTTTGGGGGGCTGGCCAAATACCGTAGTGGATTAAAGCATCTGCAAGCAGGCACAGGGGCCGGGGGTTCAATCCCCAGACCTGCTGTGCTGGCCCTGTCCTCAGGGCACTCTGAGACAGAGATTGAGACTGGGCAAGTGACGCGCCTGTAATCCCAGCACCTGGGAGGCTGTAAATAGGTGGATTTAGTCTGATCTAGTCTGTAGACCCTTCCCTAAAATGCAAAAAAAGAAAAAAAAGAAAACCAGAACTTTTTTTTTTTTTTTTGGGTGCACGCCTGTAATCCCAATACTCAGGGAGGTTGAGGCAGGAGAACTGCAGTGAATTCAAGGCCAGCTTGGGCTACATAGCACCACCGTGTCTCAGACAACTAAAAAAAGGAAAAAAGAAAACCAATATTTTCCCAATCTCTTAGCCATTATGATGTGTCAAGATGGTTTTAGAAACACCTGAGATGGGCTGAGGGTATAGCTTGGAGGTGGAGTGCTCGCGCCTCATGCACAAAGTCCTGGGTTCCATCCCAGCACCACACAAACAAAACAGCTGATGGTAAACTGGAAGCAGTGGGAAACCCTCAGAACACATAGTTAGCAACTTTGATCCTTTTCTCAGCAGGTACCAGCTGTAAACAAGAATGAATTAGGAGCCAAAATGCAAAACCAACAATGAAGCAGCTTGTGTAGTTAGCAATTTTAGATTGAACTGTAACTGAATATTATGGCTTCATATGTATCATTTTATTTTATTATTTTCATTATTATTATTGTATTTAGTGCAGGGTCTACAGAGTCTACAGGGCCTCACTACACAGATCAGACTTGCAGGGACTCTCCTGTTTTCAGCCTCCCAAGCACTGTGATTACAGGCCTGCTCTACCACGCCCAGTCTCAATCTCCATCTCAGTGTGCCCCGGAGGCGGGGCTGGCACAGCACACCATGGACCGAACCCTGGCTGCTGTACTCTGTCTAAGCAGTCTCTTTAGTCCACTGAGCTATCAGGCCGGCCCTTTTTGTATTATTTTATATTGTACTTTTTTTCTCTGTTGATGGCTTGAGCTTTCATAAAAGAAATCCACTAGTTTTTAATGCAACAGAAATAAGAAATAATTTCAGAAATCACTTAATGCAATAACAATAATTCAACAGTGAATTCTAGAAAGCAACATACTAACTGATGGAGTGAATGCTTATGTATATTAAAATAACCTTAAACCGTTTTCTCTGATGTCTTCACTGTCAGATAAGTAAACTTTCAAAGCATAGGCCTGTAGTCAGCATGCAGACTGGGGGGTTGGATGCTGACCCAGCAGAGCAGGTCCCGATGCCATCACTTTGCAGCATTGTTTAGCTGTGTTTGTGCTACAATCGTGCAATATTAGATGCTAGCTAGCTGGTGCCACGGCCTCACGTGACTCCACAAAGGAAGACGGGATTTGATTCAGGGCACCTTCTTTGTTAGTCGTGTCGTCCCTAGCTTGGATCCGACGCCAGGCAGGTTTCTGTGGCTGCTGCTTCTACTTCGCGTTACTTTTATGAACACCTTGAGCTGAGAGCCAGATTTGACCCTCTTCAGCTGACCAGCAGTGAGCTTTCACTGTAACTGGGAAAACCAAAAGTCTGTGGGAGAATTGGTGAGAACTGGCTCATAAGATCAGAAAGAAAATTCTTGGCACTTTCTGCCTTAAGACGCTCTCTGCATGCGCTCTGAAAGACTGCTAGGCAGTAGTACTGCAATACCACTGAGTTTTGTAGAATTGTTACATTTGATAATAAAACTTGCCTGCTTAATCTCAAAACATATATAAATAAAAATAAAAGCAATTTTTACAAATCTTTTTATTTGGTAGAGGGTCTTGCTATGCAGATTGGACTTGTAGTGATCCCCCTGTCTCAGCCTCCCTATCATTGGGATTACAGTTGTGCACCACTATGCCTGGTTTCAGTGGCCAGCATAGTGCCTGGGGTTCTGGGGCCAACATGGCATGTGGCATGTGGTACCTGGGTTTGAACCTGCTCCTTGAGTTTGCCAGGCAGGTTCTTAGACTGCTGAGCTATCTCCAGCCCTCATTCACCCATTTTAAAATTAAACTTTCTTTTTCTTTTCTTTCATTCTTTTCTTTCTGTTGTTATTTTAGTTTCCTGTATATTCTGGAAATCAATCCCTTGTCACATGATTAATTTGCAAATATTTTTTCTCATTCTGGAGGTTGTTTCTTCATGTTTTGTTGATTGTTTCCTTGGTTAAATTTGTTCTGTGGTATTTTTTTCTTGTGGCTATTGTAAATGAGATTGCTTTCTTAACTTCTTTCTCAATAATTTCATTAATGGTGTACAAAAATGCTACTGATTTATGTATGTTGGCTTTGTATCCTGCAACCTTACTGAATTTTGGCCTATGAGTTATGACAGTGTTTTGATATAGTCCTCAGGTTTTTTCTATATATAAAATCATGCCATCTGCACACAGGTAATTTTACTTCTTCCTGTTCTATTGGGATGCCTTTTATTTCTTTTTCTTCATTTCACTGTCTGAGATGCCCATCACTTTACTGAATAAGAGATAAAAGTGAACATCTTGCTTTGTTCTTGATTTTAGAGGAAATAACTGCCGCTTCTCCCCAGTCAGTGTAATGCAGGCTGTGAAGCTGTCATTTATAACCCCTATAATATTGAGGGACATCACTTCTGTCCTTACTTTTTTGAGTTTTTATTTTATTTTATTTTATTGAGATAGGTTCTTGATGTATAGTTCAGACTGGATTTTAACTGACTTTATAGCCCTTTCAGTATTTTGGGATAGTTTAAGAACTGGCACTAGTCTTCCTTTGAAGGTTTGGCAAATTCTTCTGTGACATAAGTCATCTGGTCCTAGGCTTTTCTTTATGGGAGATGAGATTCAGTCTTGCTATTTGTTATTGTTCTATTCAGGTTTACTATGCCCTTGTGATTCAATTTTCTTTTTTAAAAAAGTCTTATTTGGTACAGGGTCTCACTCTCTGTCTCAGACTCGTAGTGATCCTCTTGTCTCAGCCTCCCCAGTGCTGGGATTACAGGTGTGCGCCACCATGCCTGGTTTTGGTGGCCAGCACCCTGCACCCAGAACTTCTGGGGCCAGTATGGCATGTGGTACTGAGATGAAACCTAGTCCTTGAGCTTGCCAGGCAGCCTCTTAGAGTGCTGAGCTATCTCCCAGCCTTGTGGTTCAATTTTGATAAGTTAATGCATCCAGAAAAATTTATCTACTTCTTCAAAATTTTTAAACTTGTTTTTGTATAATTTTCTGTAAAAGTCTTCATGATTCCTTATGTATTTCTGTAGTATCAGTTGTAATGTCTCTTATCTTTGATTTTATTTATTTTGGATCTCTCTCTCTCTCTCTGTTCAGTCCAGAGAGTTTGTCACTTTACTTTGTCTTTTCAAAAAGTCAGCTCTTAGTTTCATTGATCTTTTGTATTTTCTTAGTCTCCATTCCCCTTCTGGTCTGATCCTTGTCATTTCTTTTCTTCTGCTAATGTTAGAATTGGTCTGTTCTTGTCTTTCTAGTTCTTAGAGTTTATTAGTTATTTGAAATATTTTTAGTTTTTTTGCTATGAGCATTGATTGTTATGAATTTCCATCTTTTGCTGAACCCCATAGGTTTTGGTATACTGTTTTTATTTTCATTTCAAGAGATTTAAAATTGTTTTTCTTTTTATTTATTTGTTTATCTACTGGTTATTGAAGAGAAACTGCAACATTTATGCTTCTATGTCTATTTTGCTTGACATTATGATCTCAAGTTAGAGCATCCATTTTCCTACAGTTGACTCAACTTTATCCTTTTTCATTGCAGAGCAGTATTTAATTGTGCAAGAGTAGCATGTTTGTCTTTTCTCTTTCTTTCTTTCTTTCTTTCTTTCTTTCTTTCTTTCTTTTCTTTTTTTTTTGGGGGGGGGTGTGGAACCAGGGATTGAACTCAGGCCCTTGCATTTACCAGGGAAGCACATATTTTTATTTCTTCATGTGTTGATGTTATTTGTACATATGTTGATAGACACAAAGTATGACCAAAGATTGAGCTATGATGATTCTGCAACAAACATGGGAATGCATGTACTGCTGTAACACAGCATCTTTAACTCTTTCAGGAGGATGGCTAGAAGGGGAATAGCTGGTTGGAATGGAGCTCTGTGCTTTGGTTCCTTGCCAAGTCTCCCCAGTGGTTGCTGTACAGTGAGTGTTCACAGGGATCTCATCGTGGTTGTACCAGTTCACATTCCCACCAACAGAGTTAAAGCGCTCCCTTTTCCCACAGCCTCGCCAGCAGGAGGAGCATTTTGAGCTTCTTATCCCAGATGTCCTCATCTTCCCCAAGATTTCAAAGCTTTGCAGTAATTACTTTGGTGAATAGCTTTTCCTTTCTCTTCTCCTTCTGGAACTCCCATCATGCAGAGATTTGCTCACTTATTTGTGTCCCATATGTCTCAAAAGCTCTCTTCACTCTTTACCATCCTCTCTTTTTTTTTTTTTAAAAAAAAATCTGACTTGGTTATTTCAAAAGTTCTGCTTGGTAGATTTCCTTCAAATTACTTTGAATCCTGTTCAAGAAATCCATTGATTTTCTTTGCTTTGGGGTTTACTGCTCTGGAGTTACTAGATTCCTTTGGAGACACTGTATGACCTTGTTTTATTTTCATGCTTCTCAAATTCATAAATCTTATTTTTACATCTGGCAGCTCAGCTACTTCTACCAATTATATAAGGTGGCTTTTGTAATAAGTCTTTTTCCCACTAATGTATTTTTGAGAGCTGGTTTGATAGGCCATGTAGATTTTGGCTAATGTCTGCATTAGTAGTGTCCATGTGGCTTTTTCAGTTCTAATCAATGTTAGTAACATGTGCAGGTGTCTCAGCGCCTTTGGCTGCAGTGTTTGTGGGATTGTATCACTTGTTGCACTGTAGCTTTCTTAAGTAGTTGGGTTTGCTGAGTGAAATGTGCCCATCTGTGGTTATGGGGTGCCCGTTAGATTCTGCAGGTCTTGAGAGTTTAGGATCATTCCAGGGGGCACAGGGGGCCATGGCACAACATACCTGGGGACAGGGTAAGCTGCTGCCAGTGTCTAAGCCCCTCACGAAGGCCAACCTATTACTGAGTGGCCCCGCTAGGGCACATAACGATGTTTGAAGGCTGTGAAATTCATTTCAGGCAGCCTCTGCAGCCAAAGGGCTCCGGGGCTTCCCAGCTGCTTCCCAGGACGGAGAGTGCATGGGCAAGTCCTCCTGGCTGCCTGCTGTGCAGAGACCGGGTGTATCACACCTGACATTTTGATTCAGTTGTTTTTCTAGAGACCACACAGGGTAACAGTGACTAAAGCTACATTTTCAATATGTCAAGGGGCTGAAAAACCTTAGTTTTATAGGACAGAGAGTGAAAGCCATTTATAAGAAGTATATTATTCAATGGGGGCAAAATCAAATTAATCTTGAGAAAATTGATCAGAGGAAATTGAAACCACAGCTTGGCAGATTTGTGTCCAGGACAATAGACGTTTATAACTTTTAAATCTGGATAATACCTCGAATTTGTCACTAAAATAAAATATGTGTATCTATAAGGAAAGACAAGAATAAAATCCTTATGGACAAAATCATCAAACATAAGAAGAATTACAACATATTTTATATACCAAACCAATTGTTCATAACAATTTTTTCCTGTTACTTATACCCTGAAGTCCAACTATGGCAAAATTGAATTCTTTGAAGAAACTATAATCTTTAGAACTGACACCATGGAGAACCAGTAATGTAAGAAAGTATAATTACTAATTCACAAGTTTATGTTTTTTGCCATATTAGTGCTTATAAAAGAACATAAAGCTGAACATTGTTAATGACTGAAAAATAAACCGGGCTAAAAGAACCATCACTTTTCCAACCCATTCCTATATTTTCTAATGATTTCTCATTGCTTGTTGGAAGTCATGTTACCACATTTTTATATGGCAGTTAGAATCTCAGAAGTGCTGTGATGGTTATTAATTAAGCATTTCCTCATATCATCCCAAAGAAGTAAGCCAGTTTTATTATTCAAGCTTTCGACTTGGAAAGTAGTCAGAATATCTCCAGAAGTTCTCTCAAACTTAAACTCTATTGCATTTAGAAACGTTTGTGCTTCTAAGAGATGAAGCATACAGTAGTGACGTGGGGGCACATTTTGCTTGTATAAAAGAACCTTTAAAAAATTAAAGTATGTAATGTCTCTGAAGAGAATCTTGTCTTCAGCAAGTCTATTCATTTGAGTTTGAGGTATTTTTGTTTTGTTTTGCCTTAAAAATAGCCCTTGTTGAAAATTATCACCTCTGGATAGCTCAGGAGCACCGACTGCTCCGCAGGCTAGTCTCTGGTCGTGCTGGCTCTGTGTCTCTTTCAGCTCCACCTCACTCTTTAGTACTTTCCTTCCAGAACAATAAGATGCTACCTTTTAAAATATCATCCAATATCAGCTGTCAATGGGGGTGGTTTTTAGCTATAAAAATATAACCTAAGTCTGGCGAGATAGCTCAGTGGACTAAGCACCTGCTTACTCAAGCGCAGGGACCTTGGTTCCATCCCTAGTACCACATGCCCAGGCATGCTGAACCAGCCACTGAGATCAGGCATGGTGATGCACACCTGTAATCCCAGCCCTGGAGAGGCTGAGACAGGAGGATCACTAGGAGTCCGAGCTGCATAGACCCTGTACCAAATAAATAAATTAAATAAATAAAACAATTTACAAAAACATAACCCAACTTAACGTAACTCATCTAATAAAACAGTTTCTTATTTAACAAGTTCAGAGGTAAGAAGCCCAAGGACAGTGAGGTCTGTTTATCTCCATTCTCCTGCCTCAGTTCCCCGGGGTTAGGTGACTTTCTGCCATGTGCCCCAGCAGCTGCACAGGACAGCATCTGGAAACAGAAGGAGACCTGGCCTCTCTTGTATCTCTTTCAGGAGTTAGGAAACTTTTGCCCCAGAAGAATTTGCCCTCATGTGTTATTGGCCAGATTGTCTTCTGTCCATGAACTGAGAAACACTGGTTAGGGAAACAGGAAGTAGTTGCAGGGCCTTACGGTCAGCCAAGACTCATTCCTAGGCTGGGTTGTGGAGCCTGGGAATAGGAGAAGGGGGAAGGTCAGCGTTCTGGCGGATAGGAGCAGGGCTAGGGCAAAGTCTGCCACAATGTCCTTTTCCTTACACTTCTGATAATTATAATTATTTAAAAGCTAACAAGGCGGGTGATAGAGCTACACATGTTACTTTTAACAAGCTCTTTTCTTTTAATCACATTGTTGCAAAATTTCCACTAGACATTATACTATCTTTTCAAATGTATGTTGGGGACAAAAAATAGTTTATAAGGTTTTCCTTCACCCTCTCCCCTTTAAGAAATAAATGTTCTGAGTAAAAACTTGTGTTCTTTATTTAAACTACTCTTTAAAAAATCCCTCAATTGTGCTGCCCATTTAAAAACCACAGGTACCAAATAAATCTCTTAGCCTCCTCTTCTGACAAGATTCCCTCTCTTCATCTTTCTTAGGAGAAATTCTAGAGCCATCATTTTAAAAACCCTGCCATATTTTCACATCTCAGAAGAATGGTCATGCTACTTAGCAATCCATCACTGAGACAAAGTATTTGAGAATGTCAGTGAAATACAGGAAAAGTTTATTTTGTCTCAACACTTTCAGAGATCTGAAGTCATGGTCATGGTCCAGGGGTTCCATTGTGTTTCTGTCTGTTGTAAAGCAGAGGGAGCGAGGGACAGAGAGAAAGAAAGACTGAGACAGACATAGACTGAGAGACAGAGAGACAGAGAGAACAAAAATAGGACCAAAGCCCAAATCCTCCTCATAGGCAGGCTTTCAGTAACCGGCCTCTTCCACGGAGCCCCACCTGCTAGCATTTCGACCATCTCCCAGTAGCGCCACTAGCTGAGGAACAAGATTTCAACCTATGAGTCTTGGGGGATCATTTAAGATCCAAACCATAACAAATGAGGATTTAGATCTTAGTATAAATTCTGGTTTTAGACTATCAGTCAGTTTTTTTAAGAACCTATACTTAAATTGAATGAAATTTGACCTTGCTTCTGAAAACCTACTCTGGTTTTCTGTTCTTAGTTGAGTAGCCAGGTGTTAATGGTTTGTGTACAGTTGTCCCTCCAAAGCCTCATGCAGTCTTGGGGCGCTTCTGGAGTTTGTGATTGATTACTGTGGGTGTGGATGCTGCACTTGCCCTGGGGCAGGTAGTTTGCATTTCAGTGTAAGGTGGGAAGAGAAGCTAGCTGCTTGAGGTGCTGCTACCCCTCCCTTGTGCTCTTGCTCTTTGCCTCCACCATGAAAGGTTGCCCTGTGCTGTGTGCTGCTCTGCCTTGGAGCCAGCTGAGTATGGACTGAAACCTCCAGTAACTGTGAGCTAAATAAACCTTTCCTTCCTTCATTTTGAGTGTCGAGTATTTGTCCCAGCAATGAGAGAAGAGTAACTAAGATACCAGGCTAGGTGGAACCAGGGACCATAGAAGTGAGAACTATTAACCAGGAATGGATGTCCTGCAAAGAGAATGTATCTACCTAAAGAAATCTGAAGAGTAGATTTTGCTTGTCAGATATGGTCTGGAACCAAAGATCCACACACACACACCAGAATGAAAATTAAAGAATCATGTTTAGATAATGTGAGTGGATGGTTTGTAGGTGAGGAGACGATTTCAGGAACTAGTTTTATTAGACTGGGTGTTTGAGTCTGATTTAGAAAGACAACATTAGAAAGTGAAAAAGCTGGATGCTCCACAGAATCAGCCACAGTGTAGGCAGACCAGGGGACTGTGATAGAACTAGCTGTCAACACTGTTGGTCCATGGGTGGCTCTCCACTGTCAGCTTGGTGGAGGGGCATAGGTATCCCCTGACACTGCTCACTTTAAGAGATTAGAGTTCCTTTAGGCCAGATTGCCTACAGTCCTCTGCCAATCTCAGGCTCCTCAGATGCTGGTAACCACATCAGCGAACACCAGTTACAGCTTTGCCTGGAAAGCTCCCTTTGCTCAGAGAAAATATAAAATAGCTTTCAGCCATTTCATAAACACAGTGTTTAATTTCCTAGGCTTGAAGTACCTGTATCTTATTTGCGACCCTTGCCCCATCGTCACCCCCAAACATACTTTGATATTGTGGAATTGTACCCAAAGGAAGTAGTTTAAAAGTGGCTATGATGAAAACCAGTAGCTAAGTTAATTGCGAGTCAATGCAGGCTTTTTGGAATGATTCAAACAGATAGAATTACAGGGACAATCAGCCCAGGTCAGGTTGAATTTTCACAGCTCAGTTCTTGTTTTTGAATTATCTGTTTTGTCTCATTTCCTGGAAAGTCATAATGAAATTGTATCTGTGGACTTCAGTGTTTAGGGGCAAAGCGAGCTGCGTGGATTGAGCGGTACGTGTCTCATCCATCTGCGGTGTCTGAAGTACTCAATAAACCTGTAAACTGAAAAATTTTGGTGTGCTATGATAAAGATAAAATTACAAAGATCTTCAAGTTAGAAAGATCAGAAAAGAAATTGCATACAACTGTCCATTTTTCTTTTTGTCTGAACGTGTTTTTAACTGTAAATACTTAGGATGCTGAACGTTTTCTTTCAAAATATCTTTAAGGGGCTGGGGAGAGAGCTCAGTAGAATAAGTGCCTGCCTGGCAAGCACAGGGTCCTGAGTTCAATCCCTGGTACTGCAAATAAATAAATAAATAAATAAATAAATAAATATCTTTAAAATTGTAGCCATTTTTTTCAAGTTCAGAAAACAGATAAAGGATCAGAATATCTTTTACTATGTGCAAAGCAGTTAAATTAAATGAAAACTTCCAAAGGCGAAGGGTAATCTTGGTCATAAATACATTTCCTGGGCAAAGAAAATATGGAAGTTATAATAGAAAAGATAAATATCCAGATTTAAATTTAAAAGTGCAGATATACTAAATATGATCTTATTTTAAAGGCCAAAAGGCTGCTTTTAGGGACTGGCTACCGAGTTATTGTACTGTGAAGCAGCCACTCTGTTCAGCTATTTCTCTGAGAGTTTACTGTGCAGAGACTTGGTATGCATACAGGCTAGAATGCAGTGGAGGGTGTTTTCTCCTCCTTCACATGAGCATTCTAGTGAAAAAGTATGTGCATGCTATAATTATTGCTTATGTGAAATATTTGCCTCAAGATTTAAGCCTGCAGCTCTGGGAAAAGCTATAAATATGCTGGAAATAATAATATTTGAGTATTTATATGTCATTTCTTCTCAGTATGTTTTTCATTTTTATTCTACATGTGTTAGAAAAAAATGACTTACAATTTGTATAATGGTGGTAGCTAGAAAAAACTGTTGGCCTCTGAGGATTCTCAAATTGACGAGGTCAAAGAGGATGTCATCGCTGTCTACGGTGTGCTTGGTTGGAAATATCTGGTTTTCATGTTTTATAGTTGTTTCATGTGTTTAAGTGATTTTTAATGTTATCACAAAATGTTACCTAATTAATACATTTATACAATCTATAAAAAGGCACTAAGTGTCACAAATTCTACTGCTGTTGTATTTATTTATAGCAGTATACACTGCTTAATATATGCTTTTATTTGAAAAGCATTTTGTAAGTGTTTGCTATTTGCACCTTCTCTTTGAAGACAGCCCCAGTCTTGTACCACTATTCAGCAGAAGAGATCATCAAAGCAATTAGTGTAAAAGTATTTTTTCATTTACCAGAAGATTTAAACTATTTTTGAAAATGATGGATAAGATTGCTTGCCAATTATCATAAGTGAAGTCCTCTAGAAACAAAACTGAGACAAGGGTTCTTAGAACAAAAATTTATTGGAGGGTGCTCTCCTGGAGTGTGGCAAGGAGGCGGCATGGAGAGGGACAGAGCCCTAAGCAGAGAGGAAGTCTCTGTGGAAACTGGCATCACGTACAGTAGTTGGTTCCCTACTAGAGCAAGTGACTTGGTCTTCTGCCCACCATCTCAGTAGCAGGCCCAGGAGAGAGGTGGGATGGTGATCTGTGGGGCCAGGCAGTTCCCAAATAGCTGAGGGCGATTCGCTACACAAGGGAGGGCCATCCCTGAGTCACCAGCCAAGACTTACATGTTGGTGACGAAGTTAGACTAACAAAAGGAATCTGCGGGATGAGGCCAGCAGTCTCGCTACACAAATGAATGGGAATTTAAGAGTGAGGGAACTTGCCGACCCAGGTTCCATCATCTCCCCCTGCAGAGGAGACACCATCCCACACACACCCATATTTATTATCAAGTAAATGTAGAAATGCAAACTGCGCTAAGGCCCCATAACTACGGCAAAATTGAAAACTGTTAATGAGGGCATGGACTGCAGTTCTAGTCTTTTTGTTGGTGGTTGTGTTCTTCATATGGTGGCACTGGAGAATTTACCTAGCACACTTTGTTCTTAAAATGCTTTCATGTTACCATAAGTGGAAGTGAGTTCTTCAAGAGAGAGCCTGAGGGCTGGAGAGATGGCTCAGTGGTCTAAAGC
>NW_004524608.1:14996982-14998660 GCF_000260255.1 Octodon degus
CTTATTCCACTGAGCCATCTCCCAGGCCCCCTAACTTCTTTAATTTTATCTGTGACCAACTAGTTGTCCATGAGGGTGTTACTTAATTTCCATGTGTTTATGAAATGCTTGCAGTTTCTTTTGCCGTTGATTTCCAACTCCACTGCACTACAGTATCATATGCTTGGGATCACTTCATTTTCTTTGCATTACTGAAACATGTTGTGTGATTTAGTATGTGGATTTTTGAGGGGAAGGGTCTACAGGGTGTTTTGGGTCTCACTACTATATCAAACTCATAGTGATTCGCCTGTTTACAGCCTCCCAAGAGCTGGGATTGCAGGCGCCGCCCAGTCTCAGTTGCCCTCTCAGTGCGCCCCAGGGGCGGGGCCAGCACAGCAGGCCCAGGGATTGAACCCCCAGCCCCTGAGCCTGCTTACAGGTGCTTTAATCTGCTGAGCTATTTGACTGGCCCTAGTATGTGTTATTTTTTGGAGAATATCCAGTATACAGATGAGAAGAATGTGTATTCTGATGTTATAGAGTGGAAGATTCTGTAGATGTCTATTCAGTCCATTTGTTCAGAAGTTTGGCTCCATTCTAACATTTCATTCTTGAATTTTTTGTCTGACTGATCTGTTTGTGACAGTGGAGTATTATGATCCCTGAGTACAATTTTTTAGTGCTTATTTGATTTTACATGTTAAAATTTCAAGTGATACTTGTTTTATATAGTTGAGTACACTGATATACATGATTATTATCTCTTTCCAAGGATGTAATGACCACCCTGTCTTTCTTAATCAGTCTTGGTTTGAAATCCATTTTGTCTTCAAATAGAATAGCTGCCCCTGCTTTGTTTCCAGACACCTGTCATATGAAATATTAGTTTCTACCCTTTGAGAATTTCTTTTTGAATTAAATGTATTTTTTGTTTGTAGCACGTTGTTGGATCTTGTTTCTTGATCAATTCTGCTAGTCTGTTTCTTTGATTAGTGAATTGAAGTCATTAATAATGATAGCCATAACTGATATGTATTGATTTATCTTTTCATGTTATTTTCCTGTTGTTAGCTTCCCCTTTTCTGCTCTGTCTACTTGTTTACTTTGCCTGATAGATTCATTCTGTTGGAATTCATGAAGGAGTAGTCCATGCTATCTCTTTCTAGAATGTCCTTCAGAACATTTTGGAGTGCTGGTTTGGTGGTCATGAATTTCTTCACATGTTCTTTGTCATGGAAGTATCTTATTTCTCCATCAATCCCAAAAAACAGTTTTTCAGGATACATCAGTCTTGGTTTGGGGAGGTTGTCTTCTTTTAGGGTTTGAAAGACTTCACTCCATGCTCTTCTTGACCTGAGTGTTTGTTTTGAGAAGCCAGCTGTCATTCTGATGGGCTTTCCTTTATATGTGATTTGCTTTTTGTAATTGCTTTTGCTATCTGTTTTTGTGTTGAATTTTTGGAATCTTGACTATTATATGCCTGCTGTAGACATTTTTTATCATGGGTAATTGGAGTTCTCTATGCCTTATCTTTTTTTTAAAGAACTTTGTTTATTTATTTATTTATTTATGTGTGTGTGTGGCCAGCTCAGCCCACCCGGGGGTGGGGCTGGCTGGCATGTGGTGCTGGGGGATTGAACCGCAGTCCCTGTGCTTTGCTAAGCTTGTTCTAAGTAGGTGCTTTAGACCACTGAGC
>NW_004524608.1:14998900-14999647 GCF_000260255.1 Octodon degus
TATTCCATACTTACACTGGCTCACCCTTCTGGGTATAATTTTAATAGTATTTTCAATCTATTGGATAGGTTTGGATCTATTTTACAGATTTCATTTCTTTCCTGTGTTGGCATCTACGATTTCCATCATTTTCATAAAACAGTTTTTCATAAGCGTCTTTCTATTTTTTATCTGCATCTGATCTAGAGTTACTAAGTGTGTCTTTCATTGTGGTCACCATCCCTGTAGTTAACTGACAGATTATTTCTGATTTGATTTTTTTCTAGCACTTTGTTCACTTGCTTTGTTACTTCTACTCCTACTACTTCAGAGGCCAAGTAGATGGCTTTTGGATTGCCCCACCCTGTTGCCCCCTGAATTTGCCTCTGGTGAATTGGACATCTGGGATTGATACTTGTTTAAATGTTTTTTTTTTCATTTTCTTTCTTTTTCTCTTAATCTTAATTCCTGGGTTGATGCTTATAAATTGCCTATGGTGAGTTGCTTTATTGCTAATATTTAGACCCTTAATAAATGACTACTTCTAAGAGGTGTCCTCCAAGTTGAAAACATATCAATAGTTGGTAATCCAAACTTTTGGATTTTGAGTCTGTTGCAAGATCTTACTGTAGAGATGTGAGCCAGAAGCCTACTGTCCCTAGGAAGCAAGGAACAAAGAACAGAGCCTAAGGAAATGTGCTGGCATTCGGGGAACAACACTCTCCAGGAGGCACCTTGTCTGGTCTTTGTTCTTTTAACTGGGCTATT
>NW_004524608.1:15000897-15001519 GCF_000260255.1 Octodon degus
GACTTGACCAATTGCACAAGCACAAAACCCCAAGAAACCATGTTTATACTTATATAAAAAAAAACAAGCAATGAAGAAAAAATAAAACAATGTGTTGGGGGGAGATGGCTCAGTATAATAAGCGCTTCCCTGGCAAGTGCAAGGGCCTGAGTTCAATCCCTGGTTCTGCAAAAGAAAAAAGAGAAACAAAAATAAAACAAAACCAAAATGAAAGAAGAAGAGAAAAAAAGACCCACTTCAAGGTGTGTCTCTGCTGCCACTGTGGGCAAAGTCCAAATCTATGTTATGCATCCCAGCAAGCCAGCAGAAGCTTTGTGGTGGGATAATCCTGAGGAGATTATTTTTATTTTCCCTGCCTTTCAGGCTGGTTTCTGGCCTTGAAGCTGGAAGCAGACCTGTTCAGCCTGCAGCACTTGGTGTGACTTCCATGGGTCTTTGTGCAGCTAGGGCTACTAGATGGAGACAGCAGCCATTCTGACTTCTGCTCTCAGTCGGCACCTCTCCTCTTGGCTCCCAGCAGTTGCCCTCCCCCGTGGGACATCTGAACACAACTCCCACCCCTCGCTGCAGTCCTCCATGTCTGCTACTCCAACTGGTGCATCTCTCTGAGGAGGCCCGTGGG
>NW_004524608.1:15005688-15006844 GCF_000260255.1 Octodon degus
TTTAGTTTTTAGCATGTAGAGTGCCAGTTTTTCCAGCACCATTTGTTAAAGAAGCTATGTTTTTTCAGGTAGGCATGTTTGGCCCCTGCGTTAAAAATTAAGTGGCTCAGTGTGCTTGTAGAGGCTTCTGGATCTTCTATTCTATTCCATTGATCCTAAGGTCTATTTTGTTTCCAGTACCATGCTGATTTTATCACAGTAGCTTTGTACTAATTGGTTTTGAAATGGTCTCATTGCTATTTGTTTCTCAATAAAATTAATTAAAAAACTATGTTTTATGAGCTGCTTCATATTATGCCTGACTCCCATGCAAAAATAAAATAAGTGATTGAAAGAACCATTGTATTAGAGTTTAATATGTTTTATGTAGTAGACAATAAATTTGGCTAGTGTTTGAAAATTTCTTATATATGTAATTTTTGTCACTTGGAAATATCTTAATTAATTTGAGTTTCCTTAAAATCCATGATTCCTCCGTAATGATATATTGTACCATATTTGTTGCCATCAGAAAATTTCAACTAAGTGAAGAAGATCACTGGATTTACCAGACTGTTTTAGGTCAGTATCCTGGAGATCTCATTGGCAGAAGAACTCTGTATCTGGACATGTTGCAAAGATACTTTCCTCACAAATCTAGGCATGATTTGGTGAGTGCTAAATCTTTCCTTCATACTGACAGGTTGAATTGTTTTAGTCAGTAATTACTGACTGTGTGCTTTTGTAATTGTTTTAAGTTAAGGAAGTTATAGCAATTGTTTGTGTAGAAGTTCCTATCCTATAGAAACACCGTTATCATACATAACAGTGGGGGAGAGAGACACTATTGTTATCTTCCATTTCTAGAGAAACAGAAGCAAAGTCCATGTAGCTGCTGTGACTATCCTGTCCCATACTTTTTATCTGCTCTCCCTTATCCCCAACAAGTATTCATTTTTTAAAAAATCTTGTATTTGGTAGAGTCTCATTATGCAGTTCAGACTCATAGTGATCCTCTTGTCTCAGCCTCTGCAGTGCTGGAATTACAGGCATGCACTACCACACCTGCTTCAGTGGTCAACACAGCATGTCTAGTGATTTTGGGGTGGCATGGCATGGGGTACTGGGGATCGAACCTGGTCCTTGTGCTTACCAGGCAGGTAGTTAGACCACTGAG
>NW_004524608.1:15006949-15011612 GCF_000260255.1 Octodon degus
TGTTATATAGTAAATAATTCATTCTGAAAATTTAAAGATTCTCAATTTTTTGAATTATAGCTTTATTTTTGTCCTTATAAATTAATTTGCTCTGTGAACAGCTGTCATCATGAACTTTGTACCTTTTTGCTGTCCTACTATTAACATGACAGTTTTGTATTTTCTTACTACATTAGGTTGATTATATATGCATATGTTTTTGCATAGTATATGCTTCTTTATGTTTACAGATGTGAAGTATATTTTTAGATTAATGATACAAAGCTAAGAAGTATGCAGAACAGATTTTTGTAGCTGATACTTGGTTTAAGTAGGGCACAGTCTGTTTTCTCACATACCTAAAGTATTACATTAGGTGGGACATATCCTGCTTGATAGCATCTTTTCTCATACTACTTAGGGATTAAATAATATGTCAAACTCGGAGATGTGGTCTGTGTTAGAAAATAGGAAAGAATTATTCAATCAGTATTTCTCAACTTCAGAAGATACATTTTTGTGCAAGGAGCTTTTGAGAATCCCTGTGAGAGTTTTCAAACTACGCAGGCTCTCTTCATCCTCCCTTTTTTCCTCAAGATTCTGATACTTGCATGGTTGAGAATTGCTAGTGAAAGAGCTTCTGGTGCTGTACTCATGTGAGAGTGTCGAGTCCTTCGAGAATGCAGAGTATGAAGGGCTAGGGTGAGAAGGGCTAGGGCTAGGGTTTAGGGCTAGGGTTAGGACAGCCATAGTTGTTTTACTACTGTACTTATTTAAATTTTAAGAATCTCAATGTTCTAATAATTAGAATGAAACTGAGTTTCATCTAATAATTAGATGAAACTGAGTTTTTGGGATTAATTCAGCAATTTTTATTGACATGTCATCTAATTGAAATACTAGTTGTAATTTCAAAACTGATTTAAACACCGTATGTCTAAAAAACATTGTATATTGGGAAAAACATTGCTTTCTACTCATTGAGCCTCATTGTTTCTTCTCATTGTTATGAAATGAAAGTTGTTTTAGAGACCCACTTGGTCTGACTCCATTTTACTTTAGGAAACTAAGGACTCATTCACATCAGATGGCTTGTTCTCAGCTGCATGCTCTAAAAGTTCAAGCCGATTCCTTGGTACTCTATTTGCTACTAAGCTGTATATTCAACTTTTCCAAGTCATCAGTTATAATTAATTTTTATTCATTTTTACAATGACATAAAATATAGACCCACTTCAATATTGATAAGTATGTGCCATCTTTTATCCTCTCAGGTAGAACATGAGAAATATTGCAGCCAATACCACTTTGCTAGGGAACAGCGAAGAATCCTGATAGAAAACTGGAATAAGAACAGGAAAGACTTCATACGGAAGGCAGTGATGACCCTCTTGGAGGCCTCTACCACTTATGATGTGGAAATCTCATTGGCCAAGGACAGGAAAAGGCAACAGGATTTGTGCGCTGACCTCAGAGCCAAGGTAAGGTGTTTCTTGGCTGTTTTTCTATTTGCCTAGGTATGCACCAAAAAACCTACTTCTCTTCTGTTCAAATCCAATCTAAAGTTTGGTATCTCTGCAAAGCCTATCTTAAATAAAACTGTTTGCTTGACCTACATAAAAATTGTAATTCTTTAGTCCCAATATAGTCTACAATTGACAGTTTCATAAAGTTCAACCTAAAGTTACTATAACAGAATGTTAACATTGAAATTTGTTTTGGCTTTTTAAAATTTTATGAAAAAGTAAAGCAAACTTTCATAACAAAGTCATGAGAGAATAATAATAGTTAATATACTATGTGTCATTGCCTTCAAAGTAGTTACTACACTGAGCTTTTGATGGAAATGTTCAAAACCCACCATAAAGGCTCCAGACTGGAGTTGGACTCCATGCGCCATTACAGAATGTGTCATCACATAACTAATTCTGAGTCAAACATGTGCTCATTCACATCAGAGATATGAAAAAGTCAAGTTATAAGAAAGGAAAAAGATTTGTGTGAAGATATGTAGGCACAAGCTTGCTGGGCTGTGTGTGAGTATCAACAGGTCTAAGGGAACAGATAAGGATTTCCTTCTTCTCAGGCTTGGGAAGGGGGCCTTGTGAGTCACCCTTAGGTGGAGGAGTTGAGGGCTGGTTTCTGATGCTTGTGGGGAAATACAGAGGAGCTGCCTCAGTGGCAGAGTGAAAGCTAGAACAACAGCTGTGTTGGGAGCCAATGCTGGCCTCAGACTGGCCACAGGTGCCAGAATCTTGGAGCCCTGACACTCCCCTAGGACTGTTGGCCACGTCATTAAAACAACAGGTATTGAGGTACAGCATAAAGTGCACAGTGGTGCACAAACCTTTGTTTAATATTAAATGATGTGGTAGGAGAATGATGGCACACCAAGAAAATTTATTCACTTTATAGAAAAAAAACAAGCCGGCAGACATTATCATGTAGCAGTTAATATGTAAAAATAAATGCCTCTGTTTTAAAACACAAAAAGAAAACTGCTTGCTCTGTCTGATTTTTTTTAAGTTATTTCTTTTCACATTTCATAAGTCTGGGGCCTACAAGGCATAGAAGTTGCACTGAAGCTGATCTTACCACAGGCTACTGTGCTACTGCATCTTTCTCTTCCATCTTAAACTGATATGATACACAGGGTCATTACAAAGTCTTGTACTACTAGTCAGTTTTTACTCAGTTTTCATGTATTAATATAAGAGCTATCTGCAAATATATATTCTGTGTTTTATGTTGTAGTGTGTTGTATTGCATTATGCTGTGTTGTACTGTACTGCAGTAACCATATATGCAAGAAAGTGCATAGTACGTGAGTATACTATACTTACATGAAGCTTTGTTGCTCTATACCCCCTTGGAGATGAAGATGTAGAACATTTTCTGCAGCTCAGAAAGTTTTCTCATGGCTCTTCTTAGTACAGATCACCTTAGTTATTTTTCTCTCTGCAGCAAAATACCTGACACCCAAATTTAAGTGGAGGTGGGGGGAGATTCATTTATTTAGCTCACAGTCTATAGAGGGTTTCAGTCCATACTGGCTTCAAGGTAGGACAGCAGTTCGCAGAGGGGCAACAGTTCATAGAATCAGAAAACAGCAAAAGTAAGCAAAGGTTGTATGCAGACTACCTTCCCAAAGGCAGGTGTCGCTTCCACACCCTTCATCCTGGCACTGGACCAAGAAACAATAACAAACTGTAGATTCAACCCTCTCCCCCCATGACCACCTGCGATTTTGGGGAAGCATCTAGAAACAGACTGTAGCATTACCTTCACCTGAAATCACTTGTGTGACTTGATCATAGATGAGTCTGTTCCAGAACTTGATGTAGATTAAGTCACACATCGTAACTATTTTATGCTTCCTGTGGTCAGCATATCTGTTTCATCATATGTTGCCATCATGCATTCTTTTCATTCTTGTGTAGTGTCTCATCATTTACATATTATGCAATTTATGTTTCCTGTTAATGAAAATTTGCATTCTATTATGGGGGCACTCTGAGTATTCTTTGGTATGTCATTTAAATAGGCATATGCTCTCATTTTGGTTGGGCAGATATGCAGGAGCAGACCTGCTGGATCATAAGGGTTAGGTGCATTTAAGTGTCACAAATATTGCCAAAATAATTTCCCAAAGTGGTTATGTATGTTTGCTGACAGTTTCTTTTTGTTTGATTTTGGTTTTTTGGTGGTACCAGGGATCCAACTCAGGACCTTGTGCTTGCCAGGCAAGCACTTAGTCCACTGAGCTATATCCCCAGCCCTTGCTGGCAGTTTCAGTTGCTACACATCTTCAGCAGCTTTGGGACTGTGACTCCTTAATTTCAGCTACTCTGTTGGCTGAGCGGTGAGGCTGTATTGTGCTTTCACTTGCATTTGGAGAAATGATGCCAAGTCCTTTTCATTATTATCCTATCAGTTAGCCTCTTTTGTGCTGTGTCCACTCAGTCTCCTGACCATTTTTCTCTTGAGTTTTCTGCTTTTTTCTCACACATTTGTATGTTCTTTACATACTCTGCATTCAAATTCTGTATCTTTTTGCCTGCTTCCAGTCAGTGGTTTGTCTCTTCACTCTTGATGTCTTTTTTTTTTTTTTGGTACCAGTGATCAAACTCAGGACGTTGCTCTTGGGGGATATGCGCTTATGCCACTGAGCTGTCTCCCTGACCCTCTTGATGTCTTTAGATAAAATAAATTTTAATTAAGTACTGTTTTTTAGTTAAATGTCTTTGAGGTATATATAACAAAATTACCCTTTTTAGTGTACAGTTCCATGAGTTTTGCAAATGCACATAATTACTACTATGGTCAAGATTTAGAAAAATCCCATTACCCCTCAGAAATGTTCAGCCTTACATGCACTTCTAGTTCTTTTGAAACTGCTTATGTTTTTCTCTCTCTATCTTTTTGGGTATTTTAAAATGCCATCCACATATGACTATAGAGATTACAGGGTCTTCAGTCTTGTTTTCTTCATTTGTTATGAGACATGGAAGATCCAGTCATATCCATGTTGGGCTTGATAGTTAGCTTTAGTTTATTGTGGAGCAGTTAGCATTTGATGATATGGATACTGTACATCACAGTGGATCCACTACCAGTTGTGCCTGACTTTTGGTAATTAGTGCTGCTTTCTTATGGCAGGGTGGGCTTCAAGCTCTTCTGTGAA
>NW_004524608.1:15012572-15014215 GCF_000260255.1 Octodon degus
CCATGACCCACATGAGGCTTTGAGGGGACAACTAGACACAAACCATAACACCCTCATACCCACTCCATGCAGCCCTGTTTTCCCCAGGTGCTCTGCTGTGGATAACCCATTTTCGACATTGTATCCTGTTGGGCCTGTCTTTCCTTAAATTTTAGGCAGCTTTGTTGCCCATTACCTCTGCTCTCTGATAGGCTGAAGGAAAGTCCTGACAAAAAGAACTTGGTTTTTAAACTTTTGCTTTTAAAGTGGGCATGACATTCTTCCCAACTCGCTGTGCCCAGTGGAAGCTAGAAAATCCTAATGAAATATTACTCAATCATTTTTATGTGTCCTATAATTTATTGGAGGGTAGCAAGGGGTCTTCCCAAGGGCAAATGGGCCCACAGGACAAAGATGGAGAATAGAATAATAAATGAAAAGCTGATGGGTGGAAGAAGCTAGTCAGAGGAAAATGTGCATGACCCACTCCAGGAATTATTTTTAGGAGAAGCACAGTTTTCTATCATTGCAAATAAATTCATAGAGAGGGGCAAGACTTGGCATTTGCTAACTGCCAGGGTCACCTATACCACAGTCACTAAGAGAACTTCGCTGCTTTCCCCTGAACATCTCCTTCACTTTTCCTTCCCCTACCTGTGGGCCCTGATGGTGTGGACAACGAAAGAGGTCATCTTCTGAATGCAGAAAAAAGGACTAACTAATCTACTGGAACTGGGCTCTTTGAATCAAGACTCTTGTAGGGTGGTACTGCCAACAAAAGAGACCTGAGGATCAATGGAATAGATTAGAAGACGCTGAAGCCTCTACAAACACACTCAGCCACCTTATCTTTGACAAAGATACTCACTGGGAGAAAGACAGCCTCTTTAACAAATGGTGCTGGAAAAACTGGCTTTCTATGTGCCGAAAACTAAAACTTGACCCAAGTCTATCACCATGAACTAGGCAAAAGTCAAAATGGATTAAAGATCTAAACATTAAAACAGAAACACTAAATCTCCTGGAAGAGAAAGTAGGAGGAACTCTTGAAGACATAGGAGTAGGCAAAGAGTTCATGAACAAAAATCAAATTGCATGGGAAACACTTGAAAGAATGAGCAAATGAGACCTCCTTTTATTGAGAAGTTTTTGCACGTCAAAAGAAATTACCAACAAAGTGAAAAGACAACCCTCAAATTTGGAAAAAATCTTGACAAATAAGCACTCAGAAAAAGGTCTGCTTTCTAGAATTTATAAAGAAGTAAAAAGCAGTAGGGCCCCCAAATTTAAAGACCCAGTCCAGAAATGGGCATCTGAGATGAACATACACTTCTCAGAGGACGAAATTAAAGAAGCAAATATATATATGAAAAAATGCTCCACATCACTAGCTATCCGTGAAATGCAAATTAAAACAATATTAAGATAACATCTCACCCCAGAAAGAATGGCTATCATAAAGAAATCAACCAACAACAAATGTTGGAGAGGCTGTGGAGAAAATGGAGTCCTTCTCCACTGCTGATGGGAATGTAGACTAGTGCAACCATTATGGAAATCAGTGTGGAGATTCCTTAGAAAACTAGGACTGGAAAACCCATTTAAACTAGCTATTCTGCTCCTGGGAATTTTCTCAGAGGATCTGAAAACATCATATCATAGTG
>NW_004524608.1:15015830-15016652 GCF_000260255.1 Octodon degus
AATTGTGTTTGTAAATAGGATATCATGTCTGCATCTTGTACAACAAATAATCCCTAGGAAGGCAGTATGCAATATGCTAATTATTGGAACTGTCCTACCAATTTGATTTCAAACTGTCTCATTGCTATTTATTTCTCAATAAAATTATGAAAAAAATACTGAGATCCAAGAAAAAAAAAGAAAAGAAAAAGTAACTAAAACAATAAAGAACTCATGCAGGAAAAAAAAAAAAGACTCTTGTAGGTCTTATAGTTACTGTGGGCTGTGTAACACAATAGCTAGTGGCAGGAGAGACATCTGAGTAGGGAACAAAAAGCTTGCTGTTTTGATTATTTGCCATACACCATGATATCACATGTGTCCAACACCCTCCATGAATACCTCCTGTATGTCAAGCATTCTCATAAGTGCTCGATGTACATTTTCTGATTGTGTCCTCAGTCACCAGTCGAAACTGAGAGGTACAGAAGTTGCTGCAGAATAGTCACTACTGAAGTCAGAGTTGTGGTTCCAGGAAGCACAGAATATGAAGTCTCTTCAGAAAGGAGTGGTCACAGGAGGGCAGCTGTGGCTGGAGGTATATGTGCTAGAGGCTTGTACCCCAGTGTACTGAGCTTGAGAGGTGGAGGTGACCTTCAAACATGAGGCCTAGCAGAAGGCAGCTAGGTCACGGGGCACTGCTGAGGAGGAGTGAATATTGCTCTCGCAGAGTCAGTCAGCTCTCGCGAGAATAGCTTTTATAAAGCAAGGACACTCTGCATGCATGGCCACTTGTGCGTGCAGCTGACTCCCCTTCTGTATCTGTACCATGTTGTGATAAGA
>NW_004524608.1:15017407-15018523 GCF_000260255.1 Octodon degus
TTGTTCTCAGTCTTAGAATTTAAAAGGCCTTTTGTGGGATGATTTAGAAGATTATGGTCTTTTAAGAAAAATATCAAAGAAATGTTGAAATCACACATCCTCTCTCTGTTTTAGTTTGTCTTCTTGTCAGTAACAGTTGGTGCAGCAGGCGGAGGCCTGTAGGGTCCTTGCTGGAGTGGAGACCAAATGGGAAAGTGGGGCACCCATTCTCCTGCTCCCATGAAACCTGTTCACTGATTCCCTATGCTTTCCGAGACTATGGCTCCTCCACTGCCTGGCCTAGACCACGCTGATCACTGTGCTCTTCACTGTTTTGCATCTTGTACAGTGTGGCTAAGCCCCCGCCTTTCCAGAGTTGACTTTTTAAAATTTCCATTTTGAGTGACCAAGTGCCACTTGGGAAAAAGTTTCTATCACCTGGACTCTAGGCCACAGGCAAACCCTTGGTCCTGTCCTTTTATGACTATGCCTTTCTAAAGTCAGCACTCCTTAATGAGTACTACTTAGCCCAGTCCCCACAAACTTCCTCCTGCTTCATGAAGAAAATGAAATAATTTGCAGTGAAGCCATGCCTCATCCCTTGCTCCCTCAGCCTGGTCGTTCTGCGTCTTCCGAGACCCTGCTTTCTGTGAGTCTCAGGTGCAGTGCCTTGATGCGCTCAAGTCCAGCTGCTTTCCCCAGTGTTCAGAGCTCTGACCGGTTCATATTTTAGGAACTTAATTCAACTGATCTTCCATTTTCCTAGTTTTTGTCTCTTCTATTTCTTTTTAGCATTTCTCTCAGTTTATAAACATGATTAAATCTTTTCTTTCTTTCTTTTTATTTTTTTTTATTTTTTTTATTTTTTAGTGTAGGGTCTATAGGGTCTCACTATGTAGATCAGACTCGTAGTAATCCGCCTGTGTTCAGCCTCCCAAGAGCTGTGATTACAGATGTACACCACCATGCCCAGTCTCAATTGCTGTCTCAGCATACCCTGGGGGTGGGGCTGGCACAGCTCAGGGTTGTAACCCTGGCTACTGCATCTGCCTAATCAGGTGCTTTAGTCCACTGAGCTACTTGGCTGGCCCTTGAGTCTTTTCTATCTGAAGAAATTTTCTTGACTCTCAGTGATCC
>NW_004524608.1:15033718-15034825 GCF_000260255.1 Octodon degus
CTTGTGTTCGTGATTAGTCAGTGCATGCTTTGTTCCCCTTAACCCCTTGCATACAACTCTGGCTTGATTATGCTTACAGCACACTAAAAACATCTATATCCTCAACACACCTGCAAGCAGGCTCCTGTCTTGTTCATCTTGGTATAAACATTTACCCTTGCAATAAAGTTTTCAGTGTTTGGGACATGACAGGTGCTTCATAAATTTTGTTGCAGGGAAGTATAGATGCTTCTGAATTTTTCTTTTTCTCTTCTGTTCAGTCCATCCCAATACAGTACTATATATTCACCACTCAACTTCTGCATTGCTTATGAGGAAGTGTGCTATAGAAACAAGTATACCATAGCCAAGTCATGAAGAAGTGAAGCATAGGACTTAATTGTTAGCTCTGATTATGCTTAGATTTCAAATGTCATTTAAAAATCAGACCTGGATTACATATGAAACAGGTAATTTGTTCCATGAACAAGATCACCGGGCACTTAGTTTTCTTTTCCTCTTTATCTTACTTTTGGGCTCCCTTTTCATGTCTCGCTGCACGACCTCGTCAGTAAACTCTGAGTGGGAAATAGAGTGTTGAGGTAGAAAGTGCCTTTTAAAAATGAGCATCATTTGAACTCCCTCCACATTTGCTGGTCCCTCACAGCACTGCCCCTGTCCATAATCAGCCTTCTCCAGAGTTCAATCCCCTTTACTGTTGGAGAACAGACTTGAGCTTGGCTTCCACAAATGAACATGAGTGGTGGTACTTTCATTCAAACTGAGAATTTTCAGAGTACTAATTCCAGACAAGATGAATAGGTGATAAAGACTCACTCTCACACATTAATCAACTCTAAAAACCAAATGGAGTTCTTACAAAGGTGTTTGTAGGTATTAGGCAACACCTACATGCATAAGGTTTTTGAAAAAAACAAGAAGTTTTGAAAATGAGCCACATGTTCACCCTGGATTCTTTTTTTAAAATTGATTTTATTGAGAAAGAAATAGCAGTGAGACAGTTTCAAAACAGGTCAGTAGTACAGTTATAATAATTAATGCATTGCATATTGTTGTCTTCATATTAGTTATTCATAGTACAAGATGCAGACATGATGTCTTGTCTAA
>NW_004524608.1:15035660-15059405 GCF_000260255.1 Octodon degus
ATTTTAAAATAATTATGATTAATTATCTAAAGAAAATGTAAGAAAACATGATAAAATTAATAAAAATAGGCATTACTTCTGTAGAGAATTAGAATATACATAAATATGTAAAATAAAAATTCTAAGGGATTCTATTGTTGTGGTGTATGGAAAATAGCATACCCAGTTGCTCTAAGGCATTCTCCCAGGTTAGTGTTTACTGGGGATGGGGATGTATCGAAGTTCCCACAGGAGTAGAACACAAACAAGCCAGTTATCAGGTGAAATACAGAAACAGGGTGTAATGGCTTATGTCTAAATGCCTCCCCCCAAACTCCATACAGTAATAAGCAGGGCTTTATGGAGCTGGCCCGATATAGAGGGGGTAATGCTGAGATGAAGGATATGATGCTGGGATTACTTCATGGCATGATGCTAGGATAGAGTACCTTCTCTAAGGCAGGGTACCCTGAATAGAATATGAGGGACAGAAAGAGGGTCACTGCTTCTCACTTGCTGTTTCACTGCTTTGCCATCTTCTGCCTGCCATGAACTGTTTCTCCTCTGTACTTTCTCTCTCTCATGCCACCATGCCTTGGAACCAGCCAACTATGGAGTGAAACCTATGCAAACTGTGAGCTGGAGTAAGCTTTTCCTCCTTTAGCTTGTGGATGTCAGGTATTTTGTCTCAGCAATGAAAATAGTAACCAAGACGTAGGGGAAACTAGAATAAGAATGGAGCCCTTTACCCTATCCCAGAACTTCCCAGGGCACAGGTCTAGAAGCTGTCCCATTTTGTAAGACAACTGAAATACTGCAGGGGCAGTAAAAAGAATCAAGGTATGTGGTATACATATACCAGCTCTCCATGATTAACATCACCATTCTGTTCTGCGAGCATGCACTAACAAATTTTTTAAAAATTTGAAAAACGTAAAATAAAACATGATCCCCCAAAAGAAAGAAAGACAGGAAGACTCTAGGAGTAAATATCTCTTAGGTGAGCAGTTTAGTGTGCACCCTGGCCACCATCAGCTGCAGTGCAGGCCGACCCCAGAGGCAGTCCTGCTGGGATGCATGGATCTGGAGACTGAGACATTTTCACAACAGAGGGTACCTTTGACATCAGCACTTCAGGAACTGTGAGCCAGAGGGATCTCATAAGGGGCAGTGGTTGAAAACACGCCCATCAGAGTAACAGCAGGTTTCTCAACACGAACCCTAAAAGCCAGGAGAGGAGAGATGTAAGTGAAGTTTTTCAAGTATTAAACAAAAATAATCACCAATTAAATTACTGTATCCTATAAAATTATCCTTCAAAATTGATGGATAAATGAAAAAAATTATAATAAAGAAATTCATGGCTGTTAAACCAGCATTACAGAAAATAGACAAGGGATTCCCTAAGACAGTGATGACCAGATAACCTAGCAGCCTGAAGAAAAGGAGACACCTCATTGGGAGAGCAGGTAGGCAATAGAAAAGTAAGCAATTAAGCAATAGAAAAATATTATAATTACAGGAATTAGTAAATTTCTTTCAATAATTCAGCATAAATGGCCTTATTCTTTAATTGACACATTTGAACAAAAATTCCATGCTTCCTGCAAGAGACAAACCTTACTCACAAGAGCAGACTGAAAGTGAAAAGAAGGGCCAGAGAGATAGCTCAGTGGTCTAAGTGCCCACCTGGCAAGTGCAAGGACCTGGCGTCAATCCCTGGCACCTGCATGCCATGCTGCCATACTGCTCACTGAAACTGGGCCTGGTGGCACATGCCTGTAATCCCAATGCTGGGGAGGCTGAGACAGGAGGATCAGTATGATTCCAAGCTGCATAGTAAGACCCTGCACCAAATAAATAAATAAATAAATAAATAAATAAATAAATTTTTAAAATGTAAGCCATCTGAGAACAGGCACACACATTTAAAAATAAAAGTGAAAAGGATACCAAATGATAGTTAATTCATCCAAAGGATCATATATCTGACTGTAACAAGCATAAATGGCAGTTCTAATTTCTGATAAAGTTGACTTCAAGCCAAAACAGGTTAAAATAAACAAAGAATGACAGTAAGTATTGGGAAAAATAGCAATTTACTAAAAGAGATAATGATTGTAAATATGTATGCTCCTCTTGTGAATACAATTCCTTAAACTATAAAACCACTTGATATAAGTGAGAGGTAGATATGAATTCAGTCATACTGAGAGACTTTAATACTCCTCATTCATATACGTTAGCCAGGTAAAAAATGAAGAGAGAAATCAGAGTTAAATCATGGTATAGAACAAATGGTCTCAGCAGATATGCCCAGTGTGGTTTCATAATAGCATATTCCCAGCAACCCATGGCACTTTCTCTAAAGTAGTCTGTATTTTTAAGCCATAAAGCTTAGCTCAAGAAGTGGAAAAGCTGCCTGGCAATGGTAAGGTCCTGAGTTTGATTGCCCATACAAAAAAAAAGTGGAAAAGAATTGAAAAAACTTCTTGTGTTCTACCAGATTATAATGGAATAAAAGTAGAGATCAAAGGCAAAAAGAACAACAGAAATGATGCAAACACATGGAGATTCAATAAGATACTCTTGAACAATCATTACATATTATAAGAAACCGTGAAAGAAACTTAAACATACCTAGATTCAAGCACTAAAAATACAACATATCAGAGGCTGTGGGAAACAATATGAATGTACTATTATGTGTCACAAGCATACAATAATAAAAACCTCTCTTTTTAAGTTTTAAAATATTCTATAAATGCCAAATATAACACCTAAGAGTCCAGTCCATTGGGTGGGTTTTAATAGCATGTTGGTTACAAAAGAAAACAGTTTTAATGTCTTGACAGGCTAATGGAAAGTACTCAAACAGAACCACACACATCAAAAATAGTAAAAGTAGAATGAGCTAAATCTCATAAGAGAGATGTAGAACATGGCAAGATTTATTGAGTAAGAAAATTAAAGATCCAGACGAGGAAATTAGAAATATAAAATCAACATTGAATAATTAACACCCAAAAATTTACCAAGTCTGATGAAAAACATCAACCTATATTTCTGAGAAGTTCAATAAACCCGAGATGGGTAAACACAAAGCCACGCATCAGCACAAAATAGTTACCGAAAATAATCGTTAGATAGGGGCCAGGGAGATGGCTCAGTGGAATAAGCGCTTCCCTGGCAAGTGCAAGGGCCTGTGTTCAATCCCTGGTTCTGCCAAAAAAGGAAGAAAGAAAGAAAGAAAGAAAGAAAGAAAGAAAGAAAGAAAGAAAGAAAGAAAGAAAGAAAGAAAGGAAGAAAATAAGTGTTATCCAGAAAGGAGTTCTGTGAACAGACAGACAGGGAGATGGGGAGACTTCATTCGCTAAGTGATCGCAAGCAAAGATGGCTTTCCTAAGCAGCTCTGCAGTGTGTGGTTCTGGGTGTTATCTCTGGAAGCTCTGTGCTTGCTCCGCTGGCCTCTCCCAAGATTTGGTGAGCTATCTAAAATCCTGTGATTGATGCTGTCTGTTTAAAGTAGGAAGGGTGGATTCTGCTGCATGCAAATAAAAGGCCTCCCACAGACAATGTTTGGCTCTTAGTGTGCTACTCTAATTGGCCTGGCTGCTGAGTGCAGGTTAAAAATGCAGAGGGTCTAGAAGCAATGAGTCATCCCTCTCTTAGGCTAGGATCAAATTGCCTTCGAGACACACAGGTCTTGTATCAGATCACCTCTGAGGTGGAAAGACCACAAAAAGCTTATCCACCAGCCACATGTCCTAAGTAGCCATATTCGAGTGGTGAATGCTTTCTGAACCTTGCAATCTATCCACATCTGTAGCTACCTTTTATCTCAAGCAATGCTTCCTTGGTAATGGCAGGGATAGCAGATTGCTTCTGGGGCATTGGTGATCACCCTGTAACATGCTTCCTTGATCAGAGAAGAAAAACAAAAAGTCCTAATTGGAGAACTTGGATGTCTAGTACTCACAGGAAAGGGCAAAGATTCAGTAGCTTTTGTCAATTTAAGACAATTCTTTGAGTGGGTTAATGTGGTCAGCTGTGAGGACCACCAGCGTGATCTACGTGAGCAATGAATTCTTTCAGCCTCTGCAGTTAGAGACATTCACAGAGAAATCCTCTGTGGTTAAGCATGAATATAGCACTGGCAGAAGCAAGAGCGCTCTGAGGAACCATAGCCATCAGTTCTAGAATGGTTTTGGTCACAGCAGCAGATGGCATTTCCCTGCTACTGTTATATTGTGCTATCTATGGTTCTTGGCAGGTAGCTAATTAAAATTCCACAGGGCTTGGGGACTTGATGAATCTACATATTAGTTCCAAGTAAAATATTCCAAGTAGCCCTTTTTTTTAAAATGTTTTAGTTTTTAAGGCATATTTTCTGCACTGAAGTCTATTTTATGAAGTTTAAAAGGCTATACTTTTTAATGTGCTTTATAATTACAGACTTATATTTCAGTGGCAAGTCATAATAACTTTGCATGAGATAGTTTGCAAGTGAAGATACTTGTTCTGGAATATAAATGTTTACATTTTATGGTGACTTTATGTAATAAAAGATATCAGGCCACCCCGACCTCAAGTATTCAGTGAAATAAGAGAGGACATCACAACTTGGAGTTGAAAAGCCAATGATATTTAAAATATCTGTTAAAAAAAACCCAACCCATGGCTATTAATAAAATTCTAAATGTGTCTGCTGAAACAGAATAGGAAATTCAAAACTAAATCTATGCATATAATGTCAGGTTTCAGTAAAGATACAAAGTTAATTGAACAGGAAAAGGAAGTATTATGTCTAGATTCTTTTTTTGTGTGTGTGTGTGCGGAACTAGGGATTGAACTCAGGCCCTTGCGCTTGCCAGGGAAGCGCTTATTCTACTGAGCCATCTCCCCAGCCCCCAAAAAGAAGTATTATGAAAAAATGGTGTGAACCACTGAGTACCCAGGCCAATAATAAAAGAACCTCAACATGCATCTTGTCATTTACAGAAGTTAGTACAAAGTGGATCAAAGATCTACATGTAAAATTGAAGACTGTAATACACAGAAGAAAACAAGATAGCACAAAGTCTTTATGACTTTGTATTGAGCAAGGATTTCTTGGGCATGACACCAAACAGACTATCTTTAAAAGAAAATAAAAAGATAAATTGAGCATTCTCAAAAGGAATTAAAGACACTGATAGGACAATAAAAACACAAAATACACACTGGATAACACATTTGCACATACACACCTAATGAAAAAATCTTATCCAAAATTTATAAAGCATTCTGAAAACTTAATGATAAGAAAATAACCCAATTTTGCTTACTTACATAGATAAATCTCTTTCCCCCATTCCCTCTTTTTCCTTTCTTAATATCTCATACATTTCTTTCTTGTTCCAATTTTACATGCATATATCTGGTAATATGAATAACTGGTTGGAAGATAGCACTGTGTATTACAACAAATACCATGAAATTGATATTACTTTGTTAAGTGAAATTCTGTCACTTGCAACCTTTTCTGTTTTAATTCCAATTTGTACTGTCTTGCGCTCTCCCCCCCCCCCCCCCGCAGAACTGGGGATTGAACTCAGCCCCTTGCAGTTGCCAGGGAAGCACTTATTCCACTGCGCCATCTCCCCGGCTCCTAGTTTGTAGTCTTTTTTAAAAAAAAATAAAATGAACATATGGAAACATTATTAAAAAAAAAGAATATGGCCAAGTTTTAAGTAAAGGCCAAAATATTTGGCCGTATCCCCAGAGAAGACATGCAACAGAACATGGAGAGGTACGAGTATCATGCATTATTAGATAAATACAAATAAAACCACAATGAGATACCTATCATTGCATCTAGAATTTAAAAAAACCTGACCATGATAAATACTGACAGAGAAGCAAAACAATTGGAGATCTCATATAATGTCCATGAGAAATATAAGCTGATAGTGTCTAAATGTGTTTTGATAGTTCTTATGCTATTAAAAATATATTTACTGGAAGACCCAATACTATTATGGATTACTGGACTACTTTGGAATATTTTGCTGAGTTCACACACCCATAATATTTTTTTTCAAAGTTTTATTGATAAACAGATAGCAATGAGACAGTTTCAAATCAAATCGGAAGTACAGTTTCAACAAATAATACACTGCATATATTCTTCTTAGTGGTTAATTGCTGTACAGGATGCGGACTTGTGATCCTATTTACAAACACCATTAGAACAAATCATTCTATTCATTAAGAGGATGCAACTATATATCTATCCTAACCACTTTGAATACACAGATACAAAATGGACATTCATCGGTATACCCCATTTTTTCTAAGTTCCGTTATTGAATATTATAGGTGTGTAAACTCAGCAAAATATTCTAAAAGAGTCCAGTAGCCCATAATAGCATTGGATCTTCTGTTTAACTGACAATGTCAGAAATTATTGACCTGAGTCCCCCACAGTTCAACATAACATCATGGCTTTATTTCCTATATTTCGTCTTCATACTTTTCTATTGGATGGTTAAGACCAAGGTAAAGCAGGACCTGTGCAACAAGAGTTGTAGCTTTTTGGTCTGAGAAGGTCAGTGAAATGCCCTCAGGATTTATCCTGAGATCCTGTACCTCAGATTGTAGAACCTTTGTCAGTGCAGCCATGTGGATGACACACCCATAATATTTAAATGACAGAACTAAATACAAAAAAAGGGGATACAGATGAATGTCCATTTTGTATCTGTGTATTCAAAATGGTTAGGATAGATCTATAGCTACATTCTCTTAATTCAATGAATAGAGGGATTTGTTGTAATAGTGTTTGTAAATAGGATATCATGTCTGCATCTTGTACAACAAATAACCACTAGGAAGACAGTATGCAATGTGTTAATTATTGAAACTGTCCTACCAATTTGATTTGAAACTGTCTCATTGCTATTTGTTTCTCAAGAAAATTATGGAAAAAATATATTTACCACATTGACTACCTGTTATCGGTAGGCTTTTACTTAAAGTGCAAATTTGTAATGGACACAAAAATTCTATGTAGGCCTTTATAATAGTTTTATTTGTAATTGCTGAAACTGGAAATGATGCAAATGCCTTCCACTGGAGAAAAAAATCAGGAAATGCTGATACTTTCCTACAATGGAATATTACTCAGCAATAAAAATCGATACACTCTTGATACATCCCAAACATAAACAAATATCAAGTATGTTATACTAAATAGAAAAAGTCAAATGCAAAAGGTTATCCTACATGATGTAGTTTTTATGATCATCTTGCAAATAAAAAGGTATCTATAAAATCAACCAGTGATTTCCCAAGAGCCAGGGCATTGGTTCTCCAGCCAGCAGGAAGCAAGGGAAGGGAAACCCCTTAATACTCTCCTTCTCCAGTTTGTTTTCCAGAAGTTGTTCATTCTTTTCTCACTGGTTCCCCTAAACCAGAACTTACTTGTACCTGCCATGCCTACAAACATAGCACTGTAATCTATTTTAGCCGGCTACTGCCCAACTAAATTTAGTGGTCATTGCCAGAGTAGGAAGAAAGCAAATGAGGATAACTAGCAGACTCCATGGTTATACATTACCAGCAAGAAATTTGAGGGTGTCTCCTCCACTCTGCTGCTGTCTCAGGCACCCTTGCAGTGTCCTTGGCCTTCTAACTGTAAGGTCAAACACAGGGTCTATAAGGTACACAATTCTAACAAAGTAAAGAGGTCATAGTATTTTATTCAGGAAAAATTTAAGAGAAAAAAAGCATTTAGATAAGTGATAACACAGTCCTTCACTTCTCTTAATTCCCAACTACTCTTTCCTCCTTGAGTCCACCTCTATGCAGTTGGCGAGTCCTTGTGGAACAATTAAATGAAATTTGCTTTGTAACCTGATAGGTTAAAATGTCAATTTCCTGTTTTAATAAGTCAGAAATGGCAGGATATGAGCAAGTTCATAGGCACAGCCTAGATGCTCATAAATGCGTAGCTCCTGATACATTGTATAGAATGACGTATTCTCAGCACGGCTTTCTCTAGGTGTAGTATCTGCCCTCCCCATGGAGGGTGTTAGCTAAATGTATGGTGGCATGCTGATACTATTCTCCCTGAGTTTGTCTCCCCCACTGCATTTATTATAACTGATGTAAACATTAGTTGTATATGTATTGCTGGACTCTCTAAGCACATAAAGAGCCCATTTTTTTAATATAGTAAATTTTTTAAAAACATTTATTTATTTATTGTGTGTGTGTGTGTGTGTGTGTGTGTGTGACCAGCTCAGCCCAGCAGGGGGTGGGGCCGACTGGCATGTGGTGCTGGGGGATCGAACCGCGGTCCCTGTGCTTTGTCAAGCTTGTTCCAAGTAGGTGCTTTAGACCACTGAGCCATCTCGCCAGCCCCAAGAGTCCATTTTTAATTCATCTTTGTAACACAACTGCGTAATACCAATCTTAACCTACAATAGGAATTCAATAGACATCAACATTAACTTTATATACATTTTAATGTTACTTCAAATATTTGATTAAAAATATCGTAGGAGGAATCTTGTTAATCTCTTTATGTTCTCTGATAATCTCCTGGTGTTTCGAATTGTTCATATCTGGTTTTAATGTTGTTCATGGGTTAAAAAAAATTTGTGCTGTAAAATATATTCATTGCATTAACTTACTGAATTTGTTTGAGGCAAAAACTGTGGTTTTCTTAAAACCAGAGATAATTCTGTTTTCTATACATATTTTCCTCCAACTGAAACCCAGAGAGCTCTGTTTTTTGTAGTTTGCCCTTTTACCCTGCTATTGTTGGATTTGAGAAACTCTTGGTATGCATGAAGGGACAACATGGAACAAAGACTGGAGTACTGATTCCTTACTTTTAGTTCTAAAAGCATTGGACTTCTTTTTTTTGACAAAAGTGTTCCAAGGTCAGGGTTGACATATTGCAAATGAACATGTTGAGAATGTTTAAGTTTAAGGTATCATTTATTTTCATAGAATTCCATAGGCAATAATGGAGAAATTAAATATATTATTTAAGGAAAACTCTCTTTTAATATGTACACTGTCCAGGGACATTTTCACCTAGTGAAACACTGAGTACTCTGAACAGTGTCTCCTTGGCTGTTATTATCAGGCTGGGTCCAAATGAATTCACATTACAGCGCTTCACTGCAGAATACTTGAGAAAATCCCCATTTTGAAAATGTCTAAAATAATACCTATCCTGTTTCTTCAATATTGTCTCATTGTAGCAAATGTTTCTTTTGGTTATAGTGGCTTGCTGGAAGATCTTTTTTTGTGGGTGAGAGAGACAGACTAGTGAAGGGGTAAAGTTGAATAAAAAAATGAAAAAAATTTCTATCAGTGCTAGGGGCATTTAAAATAAAGATAATCAAGTTTCTAGGCATGAAAGAATCCTAAGAGACACATTAAAAGAGATTGTTCTGGGCTTTATGCCTATTTACTTTCACAAGAGATGGCATTTGTAAAAAAATATGCATTGAATGTCTAAAAGTGACACATGTTGCTGATTACTAATATGCTTAGTGATTATTACAAAAAATACTTTTGTTTATGAAAAATGTCATTCATTCAACAAGTAGTTTCTATGGAGCTATCTTGTACCAGGCACTGTGCTGAGCACTGGGCATTCAGAGATGAGCAGGACATCCTCACAGCTCTCGGATTCCAGCAGAACGGATATTCCTGGCAGATTCACCTTCCTGGGGTCTGCACTCTAGCTTTGACTTTACTCTCGCAGATTCAGGTATCATCCTCTCAGGGGCTCCCGGTGTGTACTATGACTGTCGTGCCACATTACCTGGGTTCTCAGGCCTCCTTCTGAAATCTGGGCAGAAACTTCAGTGATTCCATAACTCCTGTTCTTCATGCCTGTAAAAGGAACGGCATGTAGATGACGCCAAGTCCTCCCATCAGCTGTAGCAGTAACCAGGATTCCTTGGACCTTGGCTGTAGCAGGCTTCAAGTGCCTAGATGGTCATACTCAGATACATTTCCCTAGGCAGTCCTGAGTAGACCATTTTCAAAGCAAAGTTTTACTCAATCTTTTACCATATGTATCAAAGTATTAACTCCAGAATCAAGGCCCCAAATTAAGTAGGCAGATGGTATTTGTGAATCTAGGCTCCATGCCTTGTTGCTCTAGCACTAAGAGTCTACCTCTGCTTCTAGCCAAAGATTGTAGGGCAAAAGCAGTCTACAGGGTGCAGCCCTCTGAAGTCCACTTCTCCACCATCTTTCCAAAGCATTGTCCCACTCCCAGTTGGTGACTGTCCCAATAGTCACCTCTCGTTTGTTCACAAGTCGGGGTTTTGAGTAGCCACCTAAATTCCCAAAGGACATTTTCTCTTGTTATATTTTCTTAAAATTGAAGTAAAAATAATTAATTGTTGTCAATATATAACTTCATTTTATGCAAATGGAATCACCCTTCCTGTGCATTGATTCACTTGCATAACTGTCTGCAGTGACCATAGCAATATTCTTCAGTAATGATATTTTTTTTTTGCATTTGCAATATTAATTTGCAAACAGTAACTGGACTTAAGTTTGTAATTTGTCATAACAGTGTTATGCTAAGATGTTTGAAATGCAGTGAGATAGTGAGGTTAAGCTTGATAGCCTAAATCGTTTGATAATAACAATAAGCTTGTCTTCTGGATGGTTAACAACCTAAGTTTGCAGACCAAAATTAGAGAAAAAGGAGGGCTACAAGGAAAGCCAACATTTTGGCCCTAACCTTCTAAGGTCAATTAAGACTCAGGACATATGAGAACTTGTACTGTAACGTCATGTACCTCGGTAGTGTCCCTAATTTTCTGATCAAGAAGATAATGGGGCCAAAGAGTAAAGTGATCGATGACGTAGAGTGTGCCTAAGGAGAGTCACATGGGGAGAAGACACTCTCTCAGGCTTTCACAGAGAGCACATAGGCCAAGCATTGGCCGTGACTCATCCACATGGCTGACACTGACAAAGGTTCTACAATCTGAGGTACAGGATCTCAGGATAAATCCTGAGGGCATTTCACTGACCTTGTCAGACCAAAAAGCTCCAACTCTTGTTGCACAGGTCCTGCTTTACCTTGGTCTTAATCATCCAGTAGAAAAGTATGAAGATGAAATATAGGAAGTAAAGCCATGTTGTTATGTTGAGCTGTGGGGGACTCAGGTCAATAATTTCTGACATTGCCAGTTAAACAGAAGACCCAATGATATTATGGGCTTCTGTACTCTTTTAGAATATTTTGCTGAGTTTACACACCTATAATATTCAACAACGGAACTTAAAAAAAAATTGGGGTATAACTATGAATGTCCATTTTGTATCTGTGTATTCAAAGTGGTTGGGATAGATATATAGTTGCATTCTCTTAATGAATAGAATGATTTTTTCTAATGGTGTTTGTAAGTAGGATCACAAGTCTGCATCTTGTACAGCAATTAACCACTGAGAAGAATGTATGCAGTGTATTATTTGTTGAAACTGTACTTTCGATTTGATTTGAAACTGTCTCATTGCTATATGTTTATCAATAAAACTTTGAAAAGAAAAAAAACAGTGTTATGTATATGTAACAATTACCTATGATAATTGTTATTATCTAGTACAAACATATACAAATAAAATGAATTTTAAAAATTCTTAATATCTTGCAAGTTCTAAAAGGGGTTATTATTATTTTAAAATTGGCAATCTATTTTTTAGTTGTTCAGTAAAAGGCTTGATCTGAAATAACTCACCTGTTCTTAATTATTTCACCGGTTAGGTTTTTAAATTCAGTTAGGTTTTTAAAAATTAAGTCAATTTAAAAAATATTAATATCCACAGATTATTCTTGACTACAGTTTCCGGGAATACTCTGATGACTGAATTTTGTTAAATGCTGGTGGCGTGGATAGGAAAAAAGGTGCTGGTCAGAGTGATGTGGTTCATGTCTTATCCAAGCCACTTATGAGTTTGTTAACATTGAGCAAGTTACCTAACCTCTCCAAGCCTCTTGTGCAAAATAAACAGAGAAAACAAAAGATCTAACTCACTGTGTGGTTATTAAAACATATAGTCCCAGGCATTAGTGAATACTTCATAGGACTTAGTCATTATTTTCTCTATTGAGAGTCAAAAAGAAAAATAGTAATAGCATATTTAGCTCAATCAATGTTCTCCTTGATTATGACAAAACATAAGCCTAATTTGGAACATTCTCAGTATGTGTGGACTGAAAGTATCAGGAATGGTTACTATTATCTCAAGGAAATATAGGGTGATTTAAAGTAACTCCCCAAGTACAGTACTCTAGAAGACTTCCATGACACAGTCAAGCCTGCTGTGAATAGTCACTGAGGTTGTGTACCGCCCAACTTTATTACACACAAAAGGCATCACCCTTCGAGTTGTTCTGGGTATTTGCACACTTGCATTGCTACCTGCAGTGGTCAAGGGAATATTCTTCCATGTATACTTTATTGCATTTGCAATATTAATTTGCAAACCATAATTGAACTTAAGTTTCCTAACAATTTTTGCTTAGAGCTTTTCTTGAATTCTAGCTTCTGCCTTAGCACTAACTACCTATGTGAATAAAGACGAAACATTTAATAGTCCAAGTCCTCAGTTTCTTCATATGCCAAGGAAAAGAAAGGGACTAAATGATTTCCAGCCTAAAATTCTATAATTTGCAATTTTAATCTCTCATGGATTTCCAGCTCGGAGTGCATTTCTGATGCTAGCTGGCCAGTTTGTAATTTGTTTTTATTGTCTGGTAATTAGCATGAAACATCATACTTTTTCCATTTGTCATATTAACAAAGCATAAATATTCTAGAGCAAATGTGTGACATTTAAAATAATGGGGCTTAGTGGGACCTAAGAGGCCTTTCCATGCCCTGTTCCAGCGCCATGATTATCTACGTATAAATGACGGTTTTGGATCTCCTCCTAATTCACAACGTTTCAAACGGCTAAAGAAATGTCCTTATCAGTGATAATGGAAATGGCACTTTGTGTGTCTGAACGGAGGTGTCAGCTCACTTATATGACACTGCATGCCCACTTTAAAGTTGGCTGGGTGTAATGAGGCAGCTCTGAATGCAAACCCAGTGAATTTCTAGCGCCTCATACTGATCTGCTTAGACTCCTGAAAAGCTTAGGTCAAACAAGTAACGTATATCTAAATATCACCATTTTGCATAATAAGACTTTCATGTAAGTAAATCAGTTTCCTTTTTGTGGTGTGGGGAGAAATTAGTTACATATTTAAAAGGTGTAGTGTTCATTCTTTAATCTTAGTGAGTGGATGATCAGGCCGTGAACTTCCTTGGACACTAACCAATACTGTTGATAGTGTACATAGATAATCCTGTCTGGTATTTCTACTGTAGGAGGGGTCCTCATCACAATATATATTTTTTCAGAGTCATCACAACTACTTTAAATTTTCCCCGGAGATTTTTTAAATTTAAATTTTCTCCATCAAACATCTTTTACAAAATACATTGAACAAATATAACTGCAACTTTGACTTCCAGCTGTCATCAAAGGTCTCCAAAGAATATACTTTGATTATAAAATGAGATTGACAGGGATTTGAGAAAAAAAGGAGACTCCAAAAAGCCACAGAACTGTAAGGCCTCTTTGTTCCCACAAATTCACTAGTATAAATCCATAGAAGAGTGCTAATGTCAAAAGGTTACTTCTTTGAAAAAAGAAAAACCTAATTACTGCCTAGAAGCAAATGGCATGACTCTCACTTATGCATACAGATGCTCTGCATGGAAATTTGATATTGCCAGAAATGATGTAGCTCACTGGCCTTTTACTTAGGACTAGGATTTATTCTGCAGATTCTGTGCAACTGCATGTCCTAGAGTCTAGAGGATCACGTGCAGGGAGGGAGGAATAAAGGGAAGACTCTTTCCCAGTGGAAAATGAACATGTGACTTCCTTTCTGTCTTCCTTTTCCTTATTCCTTTCCCTCCAACATTTATGACAGCATGAGGCATGTTAGCCATGTTAGCCAACTGTCCATGAATCTGTGGCTAACCTACCCACTCTTTGATGTAATCTGTGTAAATCCATTGGAGTCTGTTGACCTGCTTCTTTATTGAAATTCTCTTATCCCTCACTTCTGGGACTCTTCACTGCTCCATTTCTTGTCTAGTCTGTTAACCCTCATCAGACTCACTTGGACCACAGTAGCATCTCCCATAGTGACTGTGCCTACATAGTAAATCAACTCCAGTGATTCTCCATCTGTGTGATCCAAAAACCATCTTCCAAACAAGCACCAGAATGTCCTCCGTGACACTACCCATCTGGCCATGGTAATTCCCTGATTAAAGCTTGTTGAACAGCTTCCCTGGTCCTTGGTAGTGGTTGTCAGCTCCCTCAACTCAATGCCTCATTTTGGAACTGCTCTTCTGTCACAGCTCATCCACTTTCCTTCTCTCTCTCTCTCTCTCTCTCTCTCTCTCTCTCTCTCGCTCTCTTTTTTTTGCTTTAAACAATTTATCTAACTGAAATAGATTTACATTTGTTTCTGAAGTGACTTCCATTTTTTTTACTTCCATTTATTTTGATATATCTTTTCCCCATGATGATTTACAGAATCTTCCAGTCAATATAAATATTTTATAAGTATTTGAATATTTGGTTATACACCTGCACAATACCTCAGCAATATCTTTCAGCAAGAAAAACACTGAAGAGTAAAGATTAGACACAATTACTAGGTACAGTCAAAATCTGCTGCAAATATTTCTGAGGTAAGAAGGCACCACATACCTGTTCAACTAAGAAAACCACCCTTACCACACAGAATGATTTTATTGTCATGTAGGACCTCGTACACTTAAGGTGCCAATTAGGTATTGAATGGCTGAGCAACACCCCCAGTTTATGCCATGAATTCATAGGGCATAGGTTCCAACAACTCAGGTTCCTTTCCATTGGTCCTCACAAAGTGTACTTCTCTGGGAGAGGCAGGCTGGCGCTTCAGTTGAACCCAGGTACCTTTCTCTTTGGCTTCCTTCTTTTTCTGATCATTTTCCTTGACACATTTCAGGAAGGTATCATGACTTTTTGAGTGTTTAATATGCTCAATATGCACATTAATCCTCTTGGCAAGTATCTTGCCCTTAACTTGTTTGTTTATAACAATGCCAACAGCGTGCTGGGTAATGTTGTAGACTCTTCCCATTTTGCCATGGTAACATTTGTGAGGCATTCCTTTTTTTTTTTTTTTTTCCTTTTTTTGAGACATTCCTTTTTGCACAGTACCCATTCCCTTGATGTCTACAATACTACCCTTTTTTGTAGATTTACATGTATGTGGCCAAAGGAACAACCCCATGTTTTCTAAAAGGCCTGGAAGACATGTACCAGGTACCCCACCTCTTGCCCTTTGTGTTAGTTATTTTGGCAAATTACTGGAAGATGGCGGTTCTGGCTGAAAGCCTCATCCACTTTCTCTAAACAAGACCCATAGAAAACACAGTTACACATGTAATGCGAAAGTAAAATCTACATAAAGTGAAATAAAGAGGAAAGAAGGATAAAATAGAATTATTTATTTAACTATTTGGGTATGACATCCATCATGGACACAGTATTCATATGCTTGTACTATGTGGAACCAGAGTGAAGGTGACAGCTGCCAATGGAGATGGTTCAGGGAGCTTTCGTTTACTATTGAAATCTGTGACCAGTGTTTCTTTCAGTGACATGATTTTCTAAAATGGAAAAATTCAGGAATATATTCTGTAACACCTTTTCTGTGTTTCAGTGTAAATATGAGTCACTAGAAAATCTTCAATTGCAACTTGGGTGGACAGTGAATGCCTGATTGTACTTCTAACCAGCTCATAGCCAGCATTCATGCTGCTGACCAACAAACCATAGATTGAGTAGCAGGAGTATAGAGTAGTGGACTTTACTTATATCAGAGGCTAATGGCATCTAGTGACATTCCAGTAATGTCTTGAAGTCCTTGCAAGGCTTGGTGACATTTAGCTTCTTACAGGAAGTTATCTGCATGTTGGAGGAACTGCTCTTCTGAAACAGAACGAGGGAGCAGCTCTGGACTCTGAATCCAGAGTCAGGAAGCTATGGAGTAAAGACTGCACCCTCTCTGAGGAGCTACTGACTGAGGCTGAAGTCCTCTTCAAGGGGCTCATACTACTTTTCCAAAAAGCACAGTATTTTCAGGGATACACTGAAGCCAGGCATATGCTACCATACCTACACTGAGCCTATGATCTCATCTCATGTATGTCTTCAGGAGCCTGAGGTAATGAGACACAAGCAAGGCAATGACAGATTCCTTCCATTAGAAGCACTGACTCTGTTCTTTGTCCCTGCATAATGGACCCAGAATCACAGCAATGGAGTGAGTAGAGGTCTGGCCAGCGCCTCTGGATTATGATAGCTTTGTAAGAAGAGAGATGGCATTCAGGAGGAACTCTTGTGAGCAGCTGCAGATTTATGAATGCAACATAGAAATGTCAGATTCTCCTCTAACATCTGCCAAGGAAAAGGCAAATGCCTACTGGACTGATACTTGTTAGTAGATTCCTTGTTAAACCCTAGAAATATCTTGGCAGCATTTGGCAACTTCTTGGTTTGCTTCTTTGGAGGAGACAAGCATGATGAGAAAATGAAATTGTAGACAAATTCCAGTGTGTCACAGGATGAAGTCTCTGGACATTGTGGCATTATTGTTACTTACTACCAGTCACCACCAAGTACCTTCTTCACAGTTGCTCCAAACCTACCATATCTGTGATAGCCTTAATGTACACTTGTAACTCACCTTCAGCCAGAAGTAGTGGTACACACCTGTAGTACCAGAACTCAGAGAGACAGAGGCAGGAAGATCACTGTGAGTTCAAGACCAGCTTGGAATACATAGTGAGACCCTGTCACAAAACAACTCGCTTTCATTGCCTTAGAATTTGATACCTCCTATGTCAGGCCCATATAACTGCTACAAAAATTTCCCTTCCAGTCTTTATAAAATGCTCACCTAGAATAATTCATAGCATAGAAAATTCATGTTTTTTAATACTTTTTGCATAGCCAATTATTTACCACTCACATTCTCTAGTCCCCTCCAAAGTTATGATCTCCATTACACATACACATGTGTGTACACACACAAGTGCATGTACACAAACCCACTTTTTCTGACTCTAAGGCTTAGATTTCTTTCTTAAATTGATAAATAATAATTGTTATCTTTTGACATATGTACGCACTGTGGAATGAAGAAATTAAGTTAATTAACATATCCATCACCTTATCCAATTAAAATAAACCTTGAACTTCTGAAATGGTTTTTTAAGACTAAAGAGATACATCTGAATATTATTGTTTCATCCTTTCCCTGTGAATGAGCAGGAATAGAGATTCACATACGTGAGCTTAGCTATTTTTTAACCTTGTTCTTCTTCAACCTAGCTTTTCTTGAACCTTGACTGGATACTCTGGGAACATAGATTCCTCCTATCTGGCTTTCATTCACCTGTCCCGTCCTTGGCAATAAACTGCTGCATGATGACCCTAGCACAGCACCGTGTATCCTGTTCTGGAGTAGAAAGGTTCTGTAGCTTTGTGCGGAGTCTGAGTTTACCCTGCCTGGGAGAGACTTGTACACCTGATATAAAGTTCAGACATTATAGTTTCCTCTTATATCCATGCCAAAGATAAGAATTACCAAAGGCATGGCAGTGCTTGTACTTTTTTAAAACTTTCATTCAGTGATAATTTATTTAATTCATACAAGGACTCTACTTCTATACTTTACCTTTCATTGAAAGGCTTGAGGCAGTACATTGAGCTCCATAGGGACAGTGCTGGGGCAAGTGCCAGCCAAACAGACACTGCGCAAGGAATTGTCAGACTAGGGAAGAAATGGAAGTTTACATGAAGACAGCAGTTTTAGTAGTAGATAATAGTCCAGGTACAGTATGCAGGATGCAGTAACAGGACACGAAGGAAAGGGAGAGAAGAAGGCCTAGGGTGGCTCTTGGCTTGGGACCCTGGTGACAGGAGGCCTTCAACCTAGACAGGAAATATAGCCCAGTGAGTTGAGCTACAAGGAAAGAAACTAAAAGGAATCCTTGGAAACACCAGAAGGTGCGTAAAGGAGGTTGGTCCAGCTGCCCTGTGAAGACTCATGATTGGGGTTCATTTTGGCACATTAAATCTACTTTAGAGTAGTTATATTAGAGACATTTATTTCATAGAATGTGCCTTAACTTATATCCTAATGATTACTATCCAAGGGTAAGAGCTTCTTCCTACATGATTGATGGCATGTGTGTGACAGAGGAATCACAAACGTGAGAAAGCTAGAGTGCTGTAACTCACTGAGGTATACAAAAGATGAAGTAACTTTAGGTGCTCCAGAAGTCTTAGACAGCTGCACATAATGATGTCTAGAAGCACTGGTCAAATGAAATAATTAGCCTGACAGCATCACTGTGACAAAAGGCATCTTTTTTTCTAGCTGGGAGAAACTATCAGTAACCAGGAAGCAGGCAATAGAGTGCAGACTTAGAAGACAAAAATTCAAATTTTCAAATCTCTCAGCACAAGTGGCAATTAGATTCATTATCATGCTTTATATGTTTTATTTAATGTGATTTTATGGACTAGGACAGAGTTGTCTCCTCAGCTGAAGAGTGCAGGATTTTATGTGAGGGTATAGGTATTCCTTGGAGACACACGTGGAGTGTGTCATTAGAGAGAACTGGGGAAGGAGGAGCAATGTATAAGTGAGCTTCAGCAGGGTTGCCATTTGGAAGTAAAGCTGGCTGAATCTCCAACATGAAACAAATAGATTCAAATAATGTGTATTGTTCCAGTGTTTGTCTGCTCAGAACACTCATTTCACAGGTCTGCCGACTTCATGGAAGAGATTATGATATCCCATTTCTAGGAACATATTTAATTCCTGACTTTCTCTTAGTGTCTTTTTGGGAAAAGTTCAAGATAATGGAATTTGTCATCTTGTGACCATTTGGGGAATAGATGTGCATGCCTTCCATTAGCATCTCAGGGGGGCTCCTGTGCAGGAGGTATAAATGTGCCTTCCCCTCTCACTTGCTTCTTTTTTTCTAGTACATTATTTTGTTTTTCTAGAGAAACACATTCAGGCAGCGCACATATCAACACATACTACATCTAGTTTGAAATATTTATTGCTGAATAATAAGTGAAGAAGGGAGCTATACTGGTAGTAATGGAAATCACTTGCTTTTGTGGCTTTTCCTAGATAATCTGACTTCAGTTTGGCCTCCTGCATAGGTGAGATGTAATGAGTTTTTCATGTAAAGAGATTAGAACTGCTGCCAAATTCCTTAAGCTATCTGTTGATTTTGTTCTTATGAAGGGAAAATGGAGTTAAGGGGTGGGAAATTTCACATTGCAGTCTTCCTATTTGTGTTCTATAAGTTAGAAATCCATAAGCTGTAATCACTTTTATCACGCTCTATAATCTCCTCCTCTAATTTTCATTCTCAGCAGTGGTCTCCATTTCATCGCTACAGAATGGTTTTATTCTCATTAAAAAAAAGTGTTCCAGTCATTACTGATGTGTGAGTAGCTCTCTTGAGGGTTCATTAAAATAATAACTGTAAGGGAAATATCAGAACTGGGGAAGGTATGGTTATGCTAACACAAACTTGGGGCTTAAGGCTAGTTTACTTATTCACACTGTATAACATATGTTTCTTGCCTTCTCCCTGTGGAGATTATAATTCCCTAATTATAGGAAAGGATTTTAGATAACTCTTTTTTTTTTTTCTTGACAATCCATTTCTTCTGCATTAATCAGATAAATGCCTTGTTAGGTAAATGTGCTAGGAATTTTTTTAAATAGTAGCCCAAAATATTAAAGTGCAGAATCAAAACGTAAATGGTTTCTGAGATTGGATGAATTTATGGAAAAATGCCTGATATTGAAATTAAGCTTAGGGCTCATCTTTCTTTAAGATTTGCTACAGTTATCTCATCTTTCCTGAAGGATGTTTGTGAGATCAGAGATACTTAGAAGCATTCATTTTATGGAATACTTTCTTTGAGTTGGTCATAAAGTTTATAGATTACAAAAATTACTTCCTAAGAATACAGTGAGAATATAATGTAGTTGTGAAATGAAATATGAATGTGAAGTTGTTGGTAAACAACTTTTTAATATAAGATAATGAAGTACTGAATACGCTTGATGTACCATTAATAAGCATTGTTGTGTAGCAAATACTGTGATAATTTTTGGTGGGAAATTTAAAGGAGCATAGATCCATGTCCTCTGTCCACTGGGATCCTTGGGGTACATTTCAGAACCAACCTATAGCAGAGACCATCAGGAAGGATGGATAGATGATAGAATTCCATATACTAAAGGTTTGCTCCTCATCTTGGTGCTGTTGAAAGTTAGTAGTAACTTTTAAGAAGTGGGATCTAGTTGAACTCTTTTGATCATGGGGGCTTTCTCTTGGAAAAGATTGCTCTCTCTTTCTGCTCCAGGAAGCAATGAAGTCAGCAGATCGCTCTAGAATATGCTCCCTGCCATAAGGTATTGCTTTACCATGGCCCCAAAGCAATAAGGCCAAGCAACCATGTACTGAAACCTCTGCAACTGAGCCAAAATAAACCTTTCCTCCTTATAAGCTGTTTGATTATCTCAAATATTTTTTTACACTGACAGAAAGCTAATATACAGAAGGATTTTTTTTTCTCCAAATGCCTTCTGGGCAGGTTTGGCTGGCTTGAGTTGTGGGGATCGAACCACAGCAACCTGAGCTTGACTGCTTTGTTGAAGCAGCCACTTAAAGAACCGAGCTAAGGGGCAGGACCCCCCGAAAGCTAATATAACCTCCATTCATAGAGTGTATATTCTACATATTGTTAACATTTTCTCAACTTTTTTCTTTTTTACAGTCCAAATTATCCTTCTTCCTTACAAGCTGTTCAAAGATGAATTTCTGTCCCACCAGCTGTGTGAAAGCTAAGTTAAATGATTTTAGCCAACTTTGTTGAGGGTGTTGATAGGCAAAGGGAGTAAGGGAATAGTTGGAAAGAAATGTGTCCCTGTAGTTCAGAGATTAGGCATGTAGATAACTGCTAATCTTAGTTTCAGACACTTGCTGCATCTACCCAAGAAAGCCACACTGTTCCAAGATTGGAGTCAGCACAGTGAATAAAAGAAGTTCCTTTTACCTCCATGAAGCTTATAGTCTAGTGACAAACACAGATGGGAAAAAAATCAACCAACTAATAATGTAATTTACCTTAGTGGTGAGCAAAATGAAAGTAAAATGCAAAGTAAGAGTGATTGTGAGAGGGGCTGGGGAGATGGCTCAGTGGAATAAGCGCTTCTCTGGCAAGTGCAAGGGCCTGAGTTCAATCCCCAGTTCTGAAAAAAAAAAGAATGATTGTGAGGTTCTATTTTGGACATTATGCATGGACACTGGACAGAAATGTGGTAGTCCACTATTAGGAGAAGCCATCAGGAAGGGGCAATGAATGACCTTGAAGGACCAGCAACAGAATGAAGAGCTTTCCAGGTAAAGGCCAGGGATGGAAATAACTAAAGGTGTGGGAATGACAAAGGAAGGAAGAGACAGAGAAAGAGGGAGTGGTTTACCTGTTTGTTCTGTAAAATAATAGAAAATAAAGTTGTGTGTGTGTGTGTGTGTGTGTGTTTGTGTTATGTCTAAATATGCCTTCAGACATAGAGCCTTCTTTTGAGCAAGATGATGTTTTAATAAATAAATAATTGTAAAGACACCTTAAATGGTGGCCAAAATGTCACTGCTATTAGAGTTTTGAATGGGAAGTGCAAAAAATGTGTGAATATTAATCCAATAAAGAGATGTGTACAAAATAGAGTGAACTAAAATGACACAAAATAAGGAAAATGAGCTAGAAAGTAACTGTGATGATCCAGAAGCTTAAATTGTGGCACTTTTACTTGCTTCCCTTGTTTATTCATTCATTCAAACATATCTATTGAGCATCTATAATGTGCTAGGTTTTAGGTAAAGCATTAGAGATAGAAGGGTTGGGGCTGGTGAGATGGCTCAGTGGTCTAAAGCACCTACTTAGAACAAGTTCAGCAAAGCACAGGGACCGCGGTTCAATCCCCCAGCACCACATGCCAGCCAGCCCCGCCCCTGGTGGGGCTGAGCTGGCCACACACACACACACACACACACACATAAATAAAAAAATAAAAATTAAAAAAAAGAGATAGAAGGGTTAGCCAATCTGATACAGTAGATTATCTTTAAAGAGATCAGTCTAGTTGGGAAACAATCATTGGTCAAATAATTCTATGACCAAATGTCTAATTTCAAAGTATGATAAGTACCTAGAAGAAAAAGCAACAAGATCCTATGTAGGCACTTAATTTAGGAGCTTTACCTAATGCAGTGGCAGGTAAGGTTTCCTTGACAGACGTTGGAGATGAAATTTGGGGCTGTTGATTAGAAAAATGGGATGAGGAAGGCAAGGAGAAGGAAGTAACCATTTCAAGCAAAAAAGATGACATAAACATGTCCACCTGGCTAGAAGAGATGTGGTCTGCTCAGAGGTGCATAAAGTATGGAGCACACTTGGAGCACAGAGGAAGAGTTAGTGAAGGGTGTGAGCTTAGGAGCTGGGGCTGCAGACTTGGGCTGTGCTGTACCCTGTGAGCTCCGTGGTCTATAGCTGAGAGATTAGAAACCACTCCAAGAACCATGGAAACCATTGAAAAATGTCAGACAAGGAGAAGAGAGTATGGACAGGGAATGAGACATGATCAAATGTGTTTTGTGTTTTGAAAATAATCACTCTGGCTTCAGTAGACACAAAAATGGATATCTGGAGCTTCTTAGAGGATTAGGCTGGTGACTGCAGAGATAAAGAGAAGTGCATGGCTCCAAGACAGTGATGGCGAACCTTTTAGAGGTTTCAATGACATGAGCAGCCTTCTGGGGCACACATGCCACAGGTTCATCACCCCTGGTCTAAGAGACAGTCAGCAGGTGTATGCAACAGGGCTTGGGTATACAGAATGTCAGAGACATGCAGGGCTTGGGTGGGTCGTGAGCTTCTAGCTTGCACAGATGGATGCTGTTTGTATGGCAGTCCTGTAAAGGGTGCTGCATTACTGTATTTTACAGTAATGCAAAGTTCTAATTTGCTAGGCAGTGGGCCCCACAGATCTCTATCACAGAGGTAGGACTCTTACTGGCTTATGATTTCAAAAGCGGGGTTCTTGCATCTGTACTGTACTCCTGAGTTCATTATAGAAGGAAAAAGGGTTATCCTCAGTGTTGGCCACATAATGGATTTGGTCTTTAGGTTATAGAGCTATGGAAGCTTCAGCATTGGGAAGATCATAGAGAGATTCTTGGAATAGTTTTTGAACTTCCTTGGCTGAGACCTGCAGTGAGAAATTCATCTTACCTCATGATGACCACACCGGCATGCACATGCATGCGCACACACACAAGGCAACAAACTTGCTTGACATAATTGCTATATTGACATGAGTTGCTCTGTTATTTTTTTGTTCTCTTATTAAAAAAAAAACAAAAACCTTGCTTTTTGTAATCTGTTAAGTCGTTTGAAGGCTGGTGAGACAGCTCAGCAGACTAAAGCACCTGCTTAGGCAAGCTTAGGTCAGTGCAGGGACCACAGTCCAATCCCCAGCACCACAGGCCATGGCCACCATACCGCCAAGGAGGAAGA
>NW_004524608.1:15059507-15070367 GCF_000260255.1 Octodon degus
AGAAGAAGAAGAAGAAGAAGAAGAAGAAGAAGAAGAAGAAGAAGAAGAAGAAGAAGAAGAAGAAGAAGAAGTTGTTTGAAAAACACTAATCTTAATTTTTAGGAGAGAATTTGGGACCTAGTGCTGGGAAGTCACTCCCTATAGCCTCACAGCCAGTAGATAAGTAGGTTCCTGACTCTCAGGCAAGACTCCTGTTTCTATTAGATAATTTGGCTTTTCTGGCTTCACAAATAAAATTGATTGATGGGCTTGTAAATTTTGTTCCTTAGGAAATATGGCTGTTGATTATTTTCTGCTTATTGGCGTTTAATTTGTTTCTTCCTCTAGAAATCTTATTTTATTTTAAGGTTAGGCCCTCTAGGACCCAATTAAATGAAACATTGCACTACTTTATTTGAAAAGAAAAGGATATGGAATAGTCAAGATAATAATGAATAATATTCTTTGAGATTCTGAAAAAACTAACAAAAAGCTGTGGAAAATGAAAAGTAGTTATCAAAGAGACATGATAAAAATGCACTTATGGAATTATAAAAAAAACCAAGGGATAATTATGGAGCTAAGGGGAAAAACCAAATTCCTCTGCTAAGCAAAAAATGCCAAGTGAGGATAGAAAGCTTTAATAAAATATGCAAAAATCACAGGTACTGTATTTCATGAGCAAAGGTTAAACATAAATGGAATTCATAAGATGAAAAACAGTGTGAAGAGATAATACTGAAAAAGGGTGGAACATTTTGCAAAATGTAATGGAGCTATAAAACTTTTGAAGATTCAATAAAATGAAAATTTGATGTTTACTCAGCTGAACTGAGTTTAGCAGCATCCAGTAAGGGAGAAGATAGAGAAAGGGATTGGTTTGTCACTTTTTACACATGTCCTCTGACCTTGAAAGAAATATGAATTAGTGTTGCAATCTTGTCAGAGTTTCTGGGAATGTTTCCTATCAGACAAACCCAAGTGAAACACAGGAATCAATGAAACAATTGAGAAAACAAGGACTCCTTCACAGTGGAAGAATCAGAAAGCTGTAACATGTGTGGTGGGTCACTTTTTCTTCTTAAAGACCAATGCAGGGGCAAAGCAAAAATATTGCCTCTCATTTTTTAGTATAGCTTCAGAGCCTTAACCATGTACCAACCCTACAAATTCTTTTTGAACTCTTGTAGGAGGCTCTGGAAAGACAGTCTATGAGTAAGACAAATTTAGTTCCTGCTTTTAGCATGGTTGTTAGCCCTATGGAGGAAGAGGCCATTCCAAATGGTTTGAGGTCGGTTGTGATAGAAGAGACACAAGCAAGATACTGAGGAAGAAGAGAAGGCTCTGGGCGCAGTGGGCCAGACAGCACTTCCTAGAAGGATGATAGCTATGCTTAGACTCGAGTAGGGAATTCAGAAGTCAGGAAGATGCTTGTTTCACAGATTATGTCACCCATGTACCTAACATCCGAATAGAGTATAGGCCTGGCACACAATAAACTCTTGAAACAGTGGATTTGAATATTTTCTGTCCATTATAGAAATAATCAGACTGTACCTTTCTTTTGATTTCTTCTATAAAATAAGCACATCACATAATGTGTCCATATATATGACTGGGAGAACATAACATTAATGGGTAATTGCCTATAACTGTTTAAAAGATGTATAAAATTCTAATGTTTCTCATCGCAGTTCACTTTTCTTACAAAGACTGTAGAGTATTTCCTATGCTGGGAACTCTCTTTATATAAGGAAATTTTTGCAAAAGGAAATTGGAATAATGGGTTTTAAAGGCACATGGAAGCCACTTGGCTGAGCCCTCCCCTCTCGAGGCATCTGTTTAAGGTAACACTGGTATTTGTTGATGGCAATGCAGGAGGAGTGCAAAAGCAAGTGTGTGGAACTGATTTCCTTTGCGCCACATTGACATCACAGATTTTTTTCAAAGCTCTCAACTTTGAGGTGAAATTGTGTTAATATTGTTACTTGATGTTAATTCCAATGATTGCCTTTGAAGTTTGTGGGAGCTTCATTTTTTGTTGTTATTTTCTGTACTACAGTTCTGTCTGAAAGTGTGTGCTTCAAACTTCACTTGAACCAGTTTACTCTACATTGAGGACAAAGAAAGTATATAATGCTGCTAAGCATTTAATGTCTTTCATTTATTATTTGTAGTAGATGAGCATGTTTCAAACGTCATTTGCCCTCTGTTAGGTTGAGGTCTCATTCAAACACAGTACACTTGGCAGGAATTTTGAAGGAAATATTAGCTAAAGACTTAGAAAACTGTTGTGTAGTTAATAATCTAAATAATGCTTTCTTGATAATGCTCACATGACCACCACTGAGGCAATGTTCTTTACTGGCTATTAGTGCTATGCTGATGTTCACACGCCCTGTTTAAAGCAATATAATTAGCAAACCCTTTAAAATAAAACTGCTAAATTGTTCTTCTGGGCTGTTCTTCCTCCTGCTTACTGTTCTCTCAGTTTTCTGAGCTTTTTTTAAAAGGTGCTAATATTGACTCCTTTGCCCACCTGCCGGCTTTCTTATTCTTAGACATCACAGAAAATATGGTGAATGGTTGTCTTTGTCTCCGCATGGGAGCCATCTAAGTCTCTTGGTTCTCTCTGGGAGGATCCATGGAATAAGAATTTTTTCTACAGCATCCTTTTCCTATTCAGTTCTTCACCCTCCCCACTGTACATCCTGAAAAGCCCACTTTTACCTTATCACCCAGATATACCAGGGCGATAAGGTAAAATCGCCCTGGTATCTGGGCAGTAAGCCTGCTTCTCATTGTAATGGTCTCACAACTCTGGCTTTAATACTCTCATTTTTTTCTGCATGGTTATAACTATAGCTGATCCTGGGGATTACTGACTTGGAGCAAGTTTCAGTGGCTCCCTGACCAATCCCATGATTCCAATATGAGGTGGAAGCAATTTATTTTCTGAAGGCTGATGCCTTGAGAAACACTCACTTCTCACTATTTCTTTTTTCTTTTGTTCAGTGTTATTTGTTACCTACAGCTGGTTGACTTTTGGTTGTTAAGCTTGCCAGCTGTTTCAGAATTCTATGGTGTGTGCATTTCTCTTAAAAATATTGGCATAATCCGGTCTTCTCTGGAGAAGACAAGAAACATCCTCTAGTTTTGCAAGTGACAGGTAAATTGATGGGTAAACTGGTTACTCCATTTTGATCTGATTTTGTTAGTTGGTTGGTTTGCTGTACTTACTCTAGAAAACAGAAATTGTCTCTCATGTTAGACCTTTGGTCATGTTTTTGGTCTTTTAAATCATATGACATATACAGTATATGCAAGGTCATTCAGTGACAGTTCCCCTAAATTTGTTTTAAATTAGAAGACAAGTAATACAAAAACCCAAACTTCTGTCCATTAAAATTATGAGGAATCTCCATGATTATTATGATTAACCTAATAGTTGTACTATCCTTGTACTGTAGTGTACATTCCCACCAACAACATAAAAGGATTATTTGCCCACCCCACAAAAGCCTCACCACATTTGTTATTATTTTAGTTCTTAATGATGGCCATTCTTTCCAGAATAAGATGGAATCTCATTGTTATGGTTTGTGTCTAGTTGTCCCCCCAAAGCCTCATGTAGTCACTGGGGAAGCTTCTAGAGTTTGTAATTAATTCATAATCTGATGCTGGGATTATGGATGTGAGTGCTATGTCTGCCCTGGGGCAGATAATCTGTATACAAATGTAAGAAAGACAGAGAGGCTTACTAGCAGCCACAGCTGCTGCTCCTCCCTTTGCTTTTTGCTGCTTTCTGCCACCATGAATGGCTGTCCTCTGTCATGTGCCACTCTGCCTTGGAGCCAGCTAAGTATGGACTGAAACATCCATTACCTGTGAGCCAAATAAAACTTTCCTTCATTAATGTCAGGTATTGGATATTTTGTCCCAGCAATGACAGAAAAGTAACCAAGACAATTTTTTTTTTTTTTTTTTTTTGTGGAACTGGGGATTGAACTCAGTTCCCTGAACTTGCTAGGCAAGCGCTTATTCCACTGAGCCATCTCCCTGGTGTTGTTTTAATTTGCATTTCTCTAATGGCCAGCAGTGTTGAACATTTTTTCATGTATTTATTGACAATGGTTGGGAGCAAGAAAGCTAAATTATGTTGGCCCTATATTGATCAACTGGCATTACTCTTTTGAACAGTCTGTTCTTGTTTCAATATGCATTTGGCATAAAGATTTTGAATACACTAGGAAGCTTAATGGGTTGAAAATTGATTTGTCATAAATAAAAGCTCATCTGAGTTTACGAAATGCATGCTCCTGTAAATCTATTGTAAAATGTAACAAAACAGCTGTATTGATGTGTATACATAGTAACAGAAAGAAGCAGAACTACCAGGGGACATGTAGTCCCACAAAGCAGTGCATCCAACAAAGAGAGACAAGTACATGGGGCTTGACAGGAAGCCATGGCAAAGTGAGAGAAATTTGTTGAAAGGTGGATTCCAGACAAAAGACCTGATGTTGTAGATTGTATGGTTAGACAACTAGAAATGATAAATTCATAGAAAAGAATCAGCACATCAAGTAATAAATAAAGGCTGGAGTTCAAAGAAAGAGTAGTGTAGGGGTAGGGCTGGAGGGCAGGAAGAAGAGGACACTCTCCTTTGAGAAGGGAGGGAAGAGCAATATCATGGCCTGAGAAGGAAAGTACATTAAGGGTAAGGGATGCTTGGGCAGGTTAGGTACCACCACCAGGTGAAGTAGAGAGAAACGTGTGCTTGGGCGTCAGGAGGGAGGTGCCAGCAGTGCTTGAGAGGACTCTTGATTTTCACAAGTCACGGATAGAAGAAGAGCTACAGAAAACGAAGGATGGGGAAAGCAGGAGGTCAAGACAGAAGGCGCTGATGATCTGTTTTAGACCTGGGGCCTTAAGGAAGGCAGGCATAATTGTCCAGAAAGGCCACAGGTGGGAGCATGGAACAGTGCTTGGAAATCAGGGATGGGATTTTTTTGTTTTGATAACTATGGAAAAATTCATTTTTAGAAAACTAAAATCTTGAATATAGTGAGTGCAAAAGGAGACTAGTCATTTTCAATAGTGTAAGGCAGTATTTTATCAATTTTCATTCTGTATATTACTATGGGAATTACTACTTCTGGGAACTCATGAATCCTTTGAAGTTAAATCACAGATATGTAGGACTTTAATCTATGACTTCATGAGGTAAAGAGTCTCTGCATGAGACAATTACAAAGATTTAATTTCTTTTTATCACTAATGTACACATTTGCACATGCAAGTCATATACTCATATGTGCACAAAATTTAAATGTAACTTCTGCTTGATTCAGGACCTAGCCAGGTGAAATCCTGAGAGTTTGCAAAGGTGTTAAGACAGAGTTTCTCTACTGATTTCAGGTATTTCAATGGCGTACCCACCAAGAAGAGGTGGCAAGATTGGAAATGGAAATTTCTGCCAGAAGAAGAGTAAAGGAAGAGGAGAAAGAGAAATTGTGGAGGAAGAAGGAATTGTTGAAAAGGGAGGAGAAGAAAAACCAAGTATGAAATCTTCTGTTGATGTGAATGCATGAATGGTCACTTAACTGTCTAATAGAGCTTTAACTCATCTTGGTATTTGGCACAGGATTTTCATAGGCAGTAAGGGGAACCTTCATGAGCCTAGTGGAGTCTCGCTTTAGTTTATCTGAACTTGAAAGATTTGCAGTCATTGTAGAAGCCTTTCTGTTGACCTGCCTGAGCATAGGTACCTGTGGTTTGAAGAGATGATGTAGGGGGAAAAAAGATGAAGGTCATGACTATCCTCAGGCTCTGATCTCAGGTGAGACCTGGAAAAGCTCAAAGGGTAATAGGGTATCATTTTGGTTGATGGCATAGTTAAAAATATTTTTATTGCTAGAATATCTTGTACATAGGATAGTGAAATTCACAGAAGGCCAAAAACCCTTCAAAGAGTTTACTACTTGATTTCTTGTTAGATGGTTTTATTTTGCCCTTACTCTATTGCATAAATATTTGTTTCACAATATTAAAAATATTTACCAAAAACATATTAACAACTTTGGAATGACTGCTGCTATACTCTATGGAATACAGAATGTACTTTAGTATTCATTTTAGCATTTTTGTTTCCACAACAAAACTTATGCAGTGTGCAGTAAAGTTACTTTTGTTAACATTTTTGTCAGATTTATGCATTGATTTAATAGAGTTGCTGCCTATAGAAATAATTCACAAAAATGCTATTAATTTGTGATCAATGCTCCTTGCAAAAAAAACAAATCAGCACACCCACGTGTTTCTACCAATAGCACAAAGAAGTACCCAGAAAATTTGCCTTTACTATTATTGGCAAAACTTTTAGAGCTTTCAATAACAAACAGCCCATTGTGGCCCACAAACAATAAATTCATCACAGCTGGCCTATACTGAATTGCATGATGCTTTCTTGAAGTGCTTTCTCTTACACCCCTAAGAATGACCGATACTTATTGTTGGTCAAGCATTTCAGTTTTGTGAATAAGGTTGTCATTTTGAACTATGTGACCAGTAAAATCTGTGAAGTCCTTGCCTAGAAGCTTTTCCTATGAAGTTTATTATGTATGGGGGCTGGGGAGATAGCTCAATGGCTTAAGTGCCTGCACAAGGTCTTGAGTTAAATCCCCAGTACAAAACAAAACAAAAATGTTCACTTATGTAGGGGATAAAGCAACAATATGTTTTAAAGCTCTAAGTCAGACTTTCTATAATTTTTAATAATTCAGTTTTCATTGTTTTTTATTTTCTTTGTTGCTTTACATCAGCAAATTTGTAAATCCAGTATTTGTGGAAAACAACACATATAGGAATTATATGATTATTTGACAAAATGAGCTGCTGAGAAGATATATTTCATAGTTCTTATATTTTTAATTAAAAATTAATTCAATTTCCACTTCTAAGGAAGCAAGTGGAGGTGATTTCATTAGGTTCCCTTCAAGAAAGTTGATGGTTAGCAAGAAAAAACTATGTGTACCTCGGGAACTGATAAATATTGATCATGTTTCAGATAACATAAGGGAACTACATATCTTATGGAACAACTTACTGGTTACTTTCTGTCATGAAAAGTACGGTATTTGAAAAGTAAATTTCCATAATTTTGTCTTCTACCAGACCCCTCTCATAGTATTTCCTTTCTATAAGCTTGTATGACCACAAATAATATTTCTAAGCATTAGTTTACATGTAGGGTCATCTTAAGGGTCACATAAAGAGATTGAAGTACAGTTCCATTTTCAGAGGGTTTAAACAGAAAAAATATACAAATTGAATAACTCAAATATTGAGAATGGGAGTAAGGGAGTAAGAGAATGGAAGTAAGTTAAAGGCTTTGATTTTGTGGTAGCAAACAGAAACACAAAATGAAACCCAAGATTTACAGCCAGATTTATGTATGTCTATAGACATACATGATCAGATCATTCCAAAAATATCAGGCCCTGATGTCTGGTAGTTTAGGGCTTATATGGGATAAGCAGTGAGGAAGTACAGAGGCAGAATGGCTTCTCTACTGGGGATTGGCTCTTGCAATGTGCATAACAGTGATCAGCCATTTCTAAGAAACAAAAGTAGCAAAAAATGTGTCATGATTTGGGATTCTTTGCAAGGGAAACAATATAATACAAGACACATTTTATAATATTTTATAATGAATCACCCCAAAATTATATACAACAAGTGCAGGAAACCTATCTATACACTAAACACTAATGAATCCAGCTGAGGGATTCAAAACAATGCCCCCACAGTCCAACTGGAGGCCTAGAGCCCACACCAAGGTCTCGTGCAGGCCTGATTCATGGATCTACGCTGGAAAGGCTCAAAGGTCAGTGGTGGAAGCTAGTCTGTGCCAGTGAGATGAAGGATTTGTGCTAGCATGCTGAGGGATCTGAATTGGAGCTAGGAAGCAATGCTTAGCCATCCTCAGCAACAGTGAGTTTCTGAGCCCCTCCAGTGATGAGCAGCACTGAGTTCCCAACAGAAAAGCCAATGTGAGAAGCTGAACAGTGCACCACCTTCTCTTCTTGAGCCAGGAAGCGATGTTCAATGTGAGGACCCAAGCTGCTACAAAGTTTATTGGGAAATCCAGCATTACAAGGTCCTCCAGCAGTACAACCTAAGAGAACCAGCAGCTTCCAACAGCTCTAACATCCTCTCCAAATGGCATCCCTAACAGCATTCCAGCAGCTTCTCCTGTTCTGCCTTTTATGCTGCTGGCAACAATCCTCAGATGGGCCTCCCAGACCCAGCACCAAGCTAGCTTAATTCAGCTGGGTGTAGTAAGTTGACCACCACTTAGAAATCCACTACAAACTGTAACAAGAACTATTACCTGGGCAACTAACTGAAGTACACTGGTGGGGGAGGAGCATCATTTGATATAATTTTAGTTAGATTTGAGTTGGGTACTTCATTGGTGTGGAGAGATGGAGAGATACTACTAGTTGTCTTCCTGTACTCTGTAGATAAGATTTCTGAAGTAAGAGAAAGGTATTTTGACAGGCTGGAGAGAGCGCTTTCTGAATTTACAGATGGGGTCAACATTTGGCTTCATGAACTCCCAAATGAGCAAACACCAGAGAAACAGAAGGAATGGCGAGGTGATCACACTCCTTCCCGTGATGACGGGCTACTCCCAGTGCACCTTAGAGCAAGAAAGCACCTGGGCCTGAAGAGCAAAGCCCAGGAGACTGTCAGTGTTATCAAACAGACTTAAGTATTCTTATATTTTTTGCTGCAAGATTGCACCTATGGTGGTGAGTGTTAAGGAAGTAAATGTTAAGAAAATACTAAAGTTTCCACAGCTACTATGCCTTTGTTGGCCTGGGCTTGCATTTTACTAAAGTGCACGTGGGGTGCTACTTCACTGTCCTGCACTTCATGAACAGTGTAAGAAGTGCACCATCAAGTGTGTTGTGTAATGTAATTTGTATAGAGTAACCTGAGTGATTCTGTAGGACCAAGGCGAGCGGCTCACTCTCTTTACTTTCCTTTAAACTATTTTACCATTTAGAATATTTTTTTATTTTGAAGAAAGAAAAAAGAACAATAAAAATGATGCAGTATTTCAAAACAAGATGATAGGAAATTAGTGGTTATCATATTGCATATCGCTATGTTCAGAGTAGTTACTCAGGTTATCAGGCAAGCAAAAGTGATCAAACAATATAAGCACTAACTGTTCCTTTCAATAAACTGATAGATATTAGTAGTACAATTATCTTAGCTATCTTATGTATGTATACATATCCCTTTCCCCTTCCATCTTTTCTCTTTTCCCTATCCTAGTTCTTTCCTTTTCAGCAGTTTCTTTCTTTTTCGCTGAATCTATTGTACCTTTTGGATCTTATTTGCTCTTTCAATTTCTTATACTAGGGAGACAATACAATGTTTACACATGCAACTCTGATTTATTTAACTTGTGAATACAGTCTCTAGTTGCATCCATTTGCCCATAAAAGCTTTGAGTTTATCTTTCTTTATTGCTGAGTAATACTCCATTGTATGAAAGTATCACATCTTTTTTATCCACTCCTCAGTTGATGGACATTTGGGTTCTTTCCAAGATTCAGCAATTATAAATTGTGCTACTATAAACATGACTGCACATATATTGCTATGTATGATGTTTTAATTTCTTATGGGAAAATACACCAAAGGGGAATAGCTGAGTGGAACGGGACCGCTAATCTTAAAACAAGGATGTCTACTATCACCACTCTTTTCAATATAGTTCTGGAAACATTAGCCATAGCAATTAGACAAGAGAGAGAAATTGAAGGAATAAGGATAGGAAAGCAAGAAGTTCAATTATCATTATTTGCAGATGACATGATACTCTAAGTAGAAGACCCTCAAAACTCCATCAAAAGACTGCTAGAATTAATAAGCAAGTTCAGTAGTGTAGCTGGATACAAAGTCAGCACTCAAAAATTAATAAAACCATTGTTTTTTCTTGTATTTAGTACAAGGTATACAGGGTCTCACTAAGCAGACTGGACTTGTAGTGATCCTCCTGTTTCCAGCCTCTCAAGTGCTGGCATGGTGTGCACTGCCACGTCCAGCCTCAATCACCAGCTCAGCACGCCCTGGGGGCGGGGCCCAGCATGGCAAGCCTGGGGTCATACCCTGGCTACTGTGCTCTGCCTAAGCAAGTGCTTTAGTCTGCTGAGCTATCTGGCTGGCCCATAAAACAACCATTGTTAATTAGCTATTCCTGTTTTGAAAATCTGTAATATATATATATTGTTGTATATTACCCTGTTTATGTCTTTTTTCTATTTGTTTTTGCTTCAGGTTTTACTCTTCAAAATAAAATTTTAAAAAATCCATAGCCTTCTTGTACACAAATGTAAACTCACTGAGAGAAAAATTAGGGAATCACATCCTTCATGATAGCATTTAAAAAAATGAAATACTTAGGAATCAATCTAAAAAAGGAAGTAATAGATCTATGCATTGATAGCCAGGTGTACAGGCTGAAACGTGTAATCCTAGCTCTTGAGAGGCTGAGGCAGGAGGACTGTTGTGGATTCAAGACCAGCCTGAGCTACTTAAGGCCAGTGAACTCAAGGCCAACCTAAACTACATAGTGAGACCCTGGCTTCAAAAGACAAAACAAAACAAAACAAAACAAAACAAAACAAAACAAAAACAAAAACTACAAGATCTATGCTTTGAAAATTACAATACTCTGAATAAAGAAACTGAAGAGGATTTCAGAAAATGGAACCATATCCCTTGTTCATGGATAGAAAGAACCAACATTGTGAAAATGACCACACTCCACAAATCGTTACACAGATTTATTGCAATCCC
>NW_004524608.1:15074877-15077370 GCF_000260255.1 Octodon degus
TATGCTACTGAATTTCTGTATTAATTCTAGTAGCTTCTTGGTGGAGTTTTTTGGGTCTTCCAAGTAAAGTATCATGTCATCTGCAAATAATGATAATTTACCTTCTTCTTTACCTATTCTTATTCCTTTTATTTCTTTCTCTTGTCTAATAGCTCTAGCTAATGATTCCAGAACTGTATTGAATAGGAGTGGTGGTAGAGGGCATCCTTGTCTTGTACCAGATCTAAGAGTAGAAAATATTCTTAATGTACAAAGATTTATGTAATAAACAGGTTAGTAACTATCATCTAGCACTGATATTTAAATATTTTCCATTATGTCTGATATTTGTAAAAAATTTAAATCAAACAGACCATTTGCGTGATAAATAAGTGCTTCTGGCTCACAGTGTGGGTACCCGGTCTCTAAATGCTGCATCTTACTGTCCTTGGCCAAGGCTAAGCAACTAGAATTGCACCAAGTACATTTTTCCTATGACAAACACTTGCTTTCTACTTTGAAATTGTGAAAATGTGTCACATATAAAAGAGTACAGGAAACATATATTTACTCACAAAAATAAAAAAAAATACTTTTTAATAAAAAGCACATGACTAATACCTTTGTAAACCCGCCAGCCACACCACACTGACTCGCTCCCTTCCCTGTAACCAGGGATCAAAATGTGCTCACTTATTCCTCTCTCTCTCTCTCTCTCTCTCTCTCTCTCTCTCTCCAGCAGTTCTTCATCAGTCCTGGATACTATTATTTTATCAGCTATGTGTGATTAGTCAGGACCCTCACCCTCACCCCAAGGCCCACTTCCTTTTGGTCCCAAGCCCGGACCAAACCGCAAAAACAGCTCGGCCCAGCTTATTATCTTGGACCCAAGCTGACCTGGGGCAAAACCACAGGACCTTCCCTTCCTGGACCACTGAAAGTCCCCGTAGACCTGGTGGCCCTACCAAGATTGGCTCTCCCTAGGCTGTTCAGTCTGCAAACACCCTCCCCAAAAAACCCTATTAAAAAGTTCCTGTCCCTGTTTTTTCGGGGCTGTCTCAGTCTGCTAGACAGCCCGCTCGCTCCAATAAATCTTCTTGAGTCTCGTGCCTGGCTTGGTCGTTCTGCGCTGGTCCTGCCTCTGATATTTGGGGCCGAGAGAGACCCAGGAGCCCTGGAGGCCCCGCGGCCCGCCGCCCCCGGCCTCACCCCAGCTCGCTGCCAGCCTCCTCCGAAGCGGACCGCGAGCCTGGGCCGCTGCTGACTCTGCCGTCCGCTTGCACCTTCGACCCTAACGAGAGCCTGCGCCGCGCTTCGCCTCTCTGACAGGCTCTCAGGCTTACCCTGGAGACTCCCTCCTTGTCTGGGTCAAGGACGGCGGATGTTTCTGGGTTCCTTCGTGGAACACACCCCAGCCATGGTCACCTCTGTACTTTTTCTCTTTCCTCTTCGGCACACTCAGAAGACAAGTATCCCTCCTCCGACCGCTGCCTCCGGCTTCAGGCCCCGGCCCACGCCTCTCTCCGGTCTCAAGCTGCGTCTGCAGGAGGAGCCGCTCCTCATCCCCTCTGGGGTCTCCTCGGGTGGGCGATGCTCGTCTTCTCCCCACCCGCTTAGCCTCCTCTGTACAATTGCAGCCTGGGCAGCACGCCCTCCGCTGCCTCCACTCACACTTCCGTTCTTGCCTGTCTCAGCTCCGCACTCCGAGGTCTAAACGTCTCTTTCCTGTCAGAGTCCCGGGCCTGGTGATTCTGGTGGGTCTAGGCTCTAATATTGTGGATTACACATACTTTCTTCCGTTGGTCCTTTGTTTTTTAATCTTACCTGTAGTGTCTTAGTTTCACAGATAAATTATCAAATAGTCAGTTACTGAACTTCTCTTTATGAGCTGGGACCTGGTACTGAAAGCATCTCTGCGGACAGCTTCTGTGTTTGCTTCTCTGGGGGCCGTGGAGGGGGGTCACATGTTGGACACAGGCCGCTGTGTTGTGCATCTAGCGCGGTCTGACAGCATCGGTGCACAGCCCCTGCCTGGCCGCCTACAGCTGCCTCTTTGCTCCCTTGGCCCCCCACATAGATCAGCTCCCTGACTACCCTTCTGGGGAGTGTTCCTAATATGTGCGGTCCCATTTTGCATCGGGTTAAATCCTACATGACAGTTTGCTCTTTGAAGTTGGCTTGGTTCCATCTCTGTGTGCCCAGCAGCCAGCGTTTCAAACCCCTTATTAGTTCCCGGCTTTCTCGTGAACCCACTGGCTTCACCCCCCTTTCCTTGCTCTGACTTCAGGTTTTACCTCCATTATCAGCAATGAGGAATTGTGCTGTGTGTGTGCGTGTGTGTGTGTGTGTGTGTGGTGTAATTATTGCAGTGTATTTGTCTAGTATTTCTATATGATTAAGAAGAGTTCCATGTTAATTCAGACATAGTGACTAGAATATTTATTTATCACCACAAACCTAGATCTTCTTTAATTATTTCATATGTTGGAGGTAAATTTATGAGAATATTTATTT
>NW_004524608.1:15077470-15125263 GCF_000260255.1 Octodon degus
TGTTTAATATCTGCCCTGAGGGCAGAGCTGGCGCAGCATGTGGTACCAGGGATTGGACCAAGGTCCCCTGCACCCACCTAAACCTGCCTAAGCAGGTGCTTTAGACCACTGAGCTATCTCACTTGGCCTGTTGCAGGTAAATTTGGCTCTCCAGAGTTTAATAGCAGATTGGCAGGTAATCCCACCCAGCAGTTCTCCTTGATTTGAGAAGTTTTGCTTTGCTAGCTGGTGCTGGTTTTAAATTTTTCTCCACCTACTCTTTCATAATATTTGTTTTTCTCTATTCGAAAGGAAGCTGCATGGCCAGCGAGATAGCTCAGTGGTCTAAGTGCCTGTCAGGCAAGTGCAAAGCCCTGGGTTCCACAGTTACCACATGCTGCTGCAGCACCAGAACCCTGGGCAGGCCATGTTGGTCACAGAAACTGGCTGCAGTAGTGCACACCTGTAATCCCAGCACTGGGGAGGCTGAGACAGGAGGATCACTATGAGTCTGAGTTGCATAGAGAGACCTTGTACAAAAAAAAAAAAAAAAAAAAAGGAAGCAGCACAGGAGTTATAACAGGAACAAAACCCACCAAAGAAGTTCTAAATAAATCACATTCTTTCCCTATATCTTTTCCTCAGCAATTTGCCTTTTAGGGCTCATTTGTAAAAATAGTTTATATCTAGTGCTAATGTTCACACTTATAGGTACCAGAACCTTACAGGTGCTGTCTCTCTATGATTTAAAACTCTTGCTGTACATAATAGTCACCTTTTTCATAGTTTTGGCCAAGAACCAACAAAATTTTTGATTCATAATTTGTTAGATAATATTAGTAATTTTCACAAGTGTTTTTCTATTTTTCATGATAAAATCAGATGATGATGATTTTCCATGAACAACTGATCTCTGGAAGCTATTATGAAAAATAAAATTGATGTTTTAAAGGCACCTAAAATACCTCATATATGATATTGGTCCCCATACCACCCTTACAGTAGATATCAAGCATATTAAACTTTGGATGGCATGAATTATATAAAAATTAATCTCCATCTTAGAGTTCTAGCTTTTATTGCTATATGATGCCTGGTCTAGAGTCTACAGGATCCAAAGCAAATGTATCAGTTAGGGTTCACTAGAAAAACAGATTTAATATGGAAACACATGACATATGAAGATTTTCACTGGGTGTGGTGGTGAACGCCTGTAATCCCAGCATTGGGAGGCTGAGGCTAGAAGATTTCTATGAGTTTGAAGACAGACTGGGATACATAGGGAGACCGTGTCTCAAAAAAGCCAAAGCAGTTTGTACAAGCTTGGCACCTATGAAGAGGTCTTTAAATATTATAATAACTTCTGATATTATTGTTATCCCAGTGGAATGAGAGGGCAGAAAGTGGTTTGAAAAATATAATGAGAATCAAACAGGCAGTAATGAGGAAGATAATAATAATTCAAGGTAGTAGTATTGAGGGTTGGTTTAGAAAGTGTGCATAGTCGTTTTTATTTTTGCATAGTTACGCTTACCTGGCAGAAGAATATCTTGAAATTGACAGAACTCAATCAGCAGTAGTGATGGTGCAGTTCTTGAAAAATTCCAGTAAGATAAAAATTTTTAATTACAATAGAGAACATGCAGAGATAGTTAGCTATAGTTTTGCACTTTAAACCAAAGAGTAATTGATTTACATCCTGCAGCTCTAGGTGGTAATTTATTGTAGACATACATTTTTCACAAGTTTCATGATCTGTTGACTTTATTGTAAACTATATATATGAAACTTGTACCACATACTTCATTTTGAAATCCCAAGGTCACCATTCACAAAAAAGTGTGGCTCAGTGTGTCCCATCTACTTTTTTTTTTCTTTTCAAAGTTTTATTGATAAACATATAGCAATGAGACAGTTTCAAATCAAATCGAAAGTACAGTTTCAACAAATAATACACTGCATATATTCTTCTTAGTGGTTAATTGCTATACAAGATGCAGACTTGTGATCCTACTTACAAACACCATTAGAAAAAATCATTCTATTCATTAAGAGAATGCAACTATATATCTATCCCAACCACTTTGAATACACAGATACAAAATGGACATTCATAGTTATACCCCAATTTTTTTTTAAGTTCCGTTGTTGAATATTATAGGTGTGTAAACTCAGCAAAATATTCTAAAAGAGTCCAGAAGCCCATAATAGCATTGGGTCTTCTGTTTAATTGGCAATGTCAGAAATTATTGACGTGAGTCCCCCACAGCTCAACATAACAACATGGCTTTACTTCCTATATTTCATCTTCATACTTTTCTACTGGATGGTTAAGACCAAGGTAAAGCAGAACCTATGCAACAAGAGTTGTAGCTTTTTGGTTTGAGAAGGTCAGTGAAATGCCCTCAGGATTTATCCTGAGATCCTGTACCTCAGATTGTAGAACCTTTGTCAGTGCAGCCATGTGGATGAGTCACGGCCATTGCTTGGCCAATGTGCTCTCTATGAAAGCCTGAGAGAGTGTCTTCTCCTCATGTGACTCTCCTTAGGCACACTCCACGTCATCGATCGATTTCCTCTTTGGCCCCATAACCTTCTTGATCAGAAAATCTGGGACACTACCGAGGTACATGACGTTACAGTACAAGTTCTCATATGTCCTGAGTCTTAATTGACCTTAGAAAGGTAGGGCCAAAATATTGGCTTTCCTTGTAGCCCTCCTTTTTCTCTAATTTTGGTCTGCAAACTTAGGTTGTTAACCATCCAGAAGACAAGCTTATTGTTATTATCAAACGACTTACGTTATCAAGCTTAACCTCACTATTTCACTACATTTCAAACATCTTAGGCATAATAAGGAACAGGTATTTTTCATCAAGTATTGATATGTTGAACCTTAAGTCCCTACATAATATGATAAAGAACATTTAAAAATTAGATTATATTTTAACAATAGGATAAAGAATTCTATGCTTCTCATGTTTGCACATAAGTCCAAAAATCTCACCATATACAACCTTGAAGCAGGACTGTCCCACAGTATTCCTTTTCCTGTCCCCATCTACTTTTTAATTCAGCATTGGCATTGACACCCTCCCACACACAGTGCACTGGTGTTTACTCTTTTCCCACCTCGCCTTTACAGAAGATAGTAGTATCAGCTCCACGTAGTGACAGTAAGAGTTGCACGATTTCAACAGGTTCACTAAAGTTCCGAATCTGATGGCCATTCACTCATTGTTTACTCAGTAAGTATATACCAAGAGGATTTAAAGTGATACATATTATATCTCAGTCATTCATTTTCCATACTCCATGCGATTGTTAAGAGGTCACTCCCTTGAACAGAATTTGTTCTTGTTCTGGTATCTTTCTAAAGGAATATGTTACCCGCTCTGTCACAAAGATAAATATGTAATTCTTAGTTCACTAGAAGCTCTTATTAATAATATAGAAAGATTTCTTTTAGTTTCAAACTTTATATACAAAAGGATTTTTCTACTAAATCCTTTTTCTACAAAAGAATTTAGTAGAAAAAGTCGAAAATTACAAATAAACTAGATTGTAATTAATTTGACTATAATAAATTAAGTGTACATATATATACATTAAAAATATACAATATGTACAAGATATATAAAGAAATGCATAGCCATATATAACTATATAGTCAAATCATATGTATCTATCTATACATATATCTATAAGTATATCTCTATATAGGTTGACATTAAAGTTATATTTTAATTGAATGCATATATATATACACATACATATTCATATAGAGTAGATATCTATCTATCTATCTATCTATCTATCTATCTATCTATCTATCTATCTATCTGTTATGGTTTGTGTCTAGTTGTTCCCCTAGAGCCTCATGCAGTTATGGGGCAGACTTCTATAGAGTTTGTGATAAACTCATGATCCACAGGGATTATGGGTGTGAGTGCTGCTGGGATTATGGGTGTGAATACTACACCCAGCCAGGGGCAGATAGCCAGACTGCAACTTAAGGGAGACAGACTTGCTCTCTATAGCCATTATTGCCATTACTTCTGTTGGCTCTTGCTGTTTTGCCGTATTCCGCCACCATGAACTGCTGCCCTTTGCCACATGCCAGTCTGCCTTGGAGCCAACTTTGTATGAACTGAAACTTCCACAAGCTGTGAGCTAAATAAACTTTCTCTTCCTTCATTGTGAGCATTGGGTATTTGCTCCAGCAGTGAGAGAAGAATAACTGAGACAATATCCATGTTTTCTACCCAGTTTATAACTTGTTTACTTCTCCTTGCAGATCTGTCTAGATTAGAATATGACCTTAGAATTAACATCTTGACCATTTTAGGACATGTTAACCAACCTGTAGGTGTAGTCAGGACAGACCTTGTCCTAACTAGTGCTCATACCTCCCCTTCTCCTCTTTCCTGGTCCTCTGTCATCAAACCATACTTTAGGCATCTATCTCACCTGGCCCGTTCTGGTCTGATTGCTTCCTAGTGTGAATGTCCTTATGCTAATAGATGTCATTAGTTTTGCCATAGTTAATCAAAGTTCGAGCCTTGTAGGATAGACTTCTTGCCCTGACTGACTTCAGTAAGGCTCATCAACTCTCTTTCTATTAATTTCCCTCTTTTCATCTAGGCCTTTCATTGCTATTGTGTGCAGTGTGCACTGCAGGAACTTCAGGATATGGAGCTGTCATCTGCAATTTCCTTCAAATACTGGTGACTGATTGCTCTTCTTCTCCACTGAATGCTCTACTGTAGCGGAGGGAGGGTGCTGTAGATTGCAGGGCTTTAGTTCGTGGACAAAGGAAAAGGAAATCAGATCGCTGCCTGGAAAACAGCTCTCCACAGGATGGTCCCTCCTGGTCCTACCCAGGTCCTGTGTCTTCCAGGTCCGTTTTGCCTCATGATTCTGCTTCCTAAGCTGTGTAACACAGAGACCAAGTCTCTGTCAGGCTCCCATTAGATTAAAATGACTTCGAGTAAATACTGTCAGTTTATATGTCACTGGGACCAACTGAAATGTGAACACAAAACAGAAATACTATAGCATTACTTGGTAGTACAGTAGCATTCAGATGATTTAAAATTGGCTTAAAATCCATCTTTTACATTTTCATTAAACCAAGAATATGACATACATGAGCTCCCGTAGAATTCCTGGGCCCTGGAAATGTGCGTTTCATCCCCTAGCAATACCAGCTTGACCTCCGTTGTATCATCCGCCCTCCCACCTCTCTCACCTCACCGCTCTGTGCTGGGGAGCTGCCTGCCACTTAGCTATAGCCGCTCTCCTGACTGCGGGGAGGGCCAACCTGTTGGCCTGCTTTCTACCTTCTTTCTTGTTGTTCTCTCAATCACTAACTCTGGCAAATGTGGTCTTGTAAAACTTGAAGGTTTTTCTTTTAATAATTAGTCTTTTATTTTGGACTTTGATGAAATACTCCCAAATATATAATTAAGAAAAGCTAATGGGCAAATTATCATGATGTTATTACGGTAAAAAGAAAATGACAGTATATATTCTATGTAGAGAGAACTCAAAAATAAATTGGGGATTCAGATTCTATTTTCTGAAGATTTAATATCAGAATTAATCTAAAATAATATTTTATCCACAAAAGAGTTAATGTGGAATGGAAGGTATAATTATCTCCAAATCGAGAATCACCTAATTTAAAGTTTGTAGTGCTTCTTGTTTTGATATTAAAATATAGAAATGAGGGCTGGGGCTATGTGACAGAGTGCTTGGCTGACATGTTTGAGGTCCTGCGTTTTGTTCACATCACCACATATACGTGCACGCATGCGTGTGCACACACATGTACACACACATCGAAATGAAGATTAAAATAAGCTTATTACATCAGTGGATTCTAACCCTCTGACATAGGACTGAATGTAGAGTCCATGCTCAGTGTGAACCAATGGGCAAAAGGGAAAGTAGAATGATGGCCAACAAGGGCTAAGCGGTAATCCAAGGAGCACAACTTTCTGGCCTTAACTATCTTCAAAAGTAAAACTTTCTACTACAAATTCTTTCTACAAAGGATAAAAATGGATGAAATCTTTCTATATTTTGTTAAGACATAATTTTATGAAAAAGTCAGATATAGGCAGAAAAACAAGAAGCCAGGATAATCAAAAGCCAGATGTATTTTGTTTTTTTCTGCAAAAGATTTCCCAGTAGGCAGTTTTAGAGGAAAAAACTTAAAAATTAACTCCAGGTGCCATTTTCTGGCTATAATTTCTGGCTAAGTCTTGATTAATTTTTAGTGATTTGATATAATTAACAGACGCCTACACAGTGCTTGCTATGTGCAAGGAACGACGGCTCTGTGTTCATCTAATCTTCTTTACAGCCCTAAGGGGTAGATAATAATATGATCCTCATTTTATAAATGAAGAAACTGAGACACATCGAAGTTACTAATTTTCCCAAAGTCATGCAGCCATTAACTGGCAGTCAGGATTTGAACCCAGGTGGTTTGAACCCGTAGTCTATCATTTTAAACACCACCATAATGCCTGTTATCCTGACTGCTGCTAATTTTGTGATTTCCTCTCTTCTGAGAAACCTTGATTTCAAAATGTTTGCTTTAGGGTCATTGCAGTGGCTTTACTCCTGTCATGGTTTACTCAGAATTTTCCACAGGCAAAATTAATTGATCATTTAAAAAGTCTTTAATAGTACCTGCCTGCTCACCAGAATTTCTTTTATGTGCTAATGGTGCACATAGCTGACTGTGTCTGTCTTTTTATTCTTCTGAATATTCCCTCAGCATTTTTCTGAGTTAATGAACCACTATGGCTACACACTTCACTAGAAAACAGATCATTATGACAAGATTATGGTACAAACCAATAAAAATTTTCTTCTTTACTTCCTCCTTAGTGCCGCTCTTTCGTTAAGGAGACTGAAGAAAATATTAATAACTTCGATGCAGTCTTTTTATCTGTGAACATCATTGTTACAAGAAGAGAATTTCCAGATGCTTCCAATATTAAATCTACCACCCCCCAGAATCCAAACCTCTGCACTGACCTTTCCTGTTTGCTCCAGGCCAGGGTGGCCTCCTCCTGGGCCAGAGCCCCTCCTCCTCTCTCCCACCCATGGTTGTCTCAGCTTCTCTCCCAACACCATTTCTCCCCCTTTCTACAGATATTTTCTCCAAATACACCATTACGCCTTCCATCTAAAAAATATTCTTCTTTGACTCCACACCTTCTCTGTAAGATTTCATCATTCCAGACTAAATGTTTCATATTCAATATTTCTTCTCCCATTGTCTTTTTAAAATTTGTCTTTATTTTCTTTGACACATAAAACCATACCAAAAAATTTAAAAAAAAAAATACCTATTTTAGGGAATCATGCGATGTTTTGTTGCCTGTGTGCATTGTGTAATGTTAAAATCAGGGTAAACATCTTATCTCCTCATTTATCATTTCTTTGTGCTAAAAGCAGTCAAAATCTTTTCTTCTAGCTTCTAAAACTTATACAGTACTTTACTTCTATTTTTATCTGTCCTCATCCTACTGTACACAGCACATCGGAGCTTCTCACTTCTATATTGCTATAAATCAGTACTTGTAGGTCAGCTTCTACCAAGCCTCTAGTAGCCAATGTACTCTCAATTTCTGTGAAATCCACTTTCTTAGATTACTCGTGCATGAGATCGTGTGGTACCGGCCTTCTGTACCTGGCTTAGTTCACTCAACACAGAAACTCCTAGTTCCACCCATGTCACGAATGTCAGAATTCCATCCCTTCATGTGGCTGAAACGTGTTCTGTCATGTATGTGCATCACAGCTTCTTTATCGGTTGGGAAGGTGTTGCCATTGTTTCCATCTCATACTGTGGTGAATAGTACTGCAGTGTACGTGGACTGCAGGTGTCTCTTCAACATACTGATTTTGTTTCCTTTGGCTACATATCCAGCAGTGGGACTGTTGGATCATAGTTCTAATTTCGATTTTTTGAGGCAGCTGCATACTGTTTTCCATACAGGCTGTGGTAATTTTTGTTCCCAACAACAGTGTGCAAGGGTTTCCTTGTCTTCACATGCTCACTAACACTTGTTATCTGCAGTCTTTTTTGGACAGTAGCCATTTTTAGGGCATGAGATGATAACTCATCATGATTTTGATTGGCATTTCTCTGATGTTTAGTGGTGTTGAGTGTTTCTTTTTCTTGTTCTTGTTTGAACTATTTTGTCCCTGAACTCCACCAGCCTTGCAATTGCCAAAGTCATCCCTGACCTCCAGATACCAGTGGCTAACTCCCGTGGCCAATTCTTAGTTCTCACCTTGATTGGAAATATTGTGATTGAATTGACTGCTTCCTCCTCCTTGGAAAGGTTGGTATATTTGTTTTTAATAAGTTATTCTCACATTGTTTTTCTTTCTCAATGATGTCTTCTTCTCAGTAAACTAAGCTGGATTTTCTTCATCAGTCTATGTCCTAATATTTCGAGTGTCCCACGGACTATCCTCTAAGTACAGATACTCTATGTGATCTCAACTAATCCAATATAACTTTATGCATCATTTTTATGCTGAATAGTATCTATGGCCTAGAATTCTCCCTAAAAATCAAAACTTACATCTCCAACTGTCTCAGTTATAATGTGTTCAAGCTATAGTTTTGCCCTTTTTCCAAGCCTACTCTTTCCCTACATAAATGGAAATCTATCCTGTTAGTCCTCAGGTGAAAAGCTTTGGTTTCTTCTTTGATTTTTAACCATTCCCTCCCTCACATACACACACCAGGTCCCTGTGCCTCTACCTGCTAGCATGGGTAGAAATCTCTATGTTTAAAAGACAATCAGGACTATTAGCCTCTTAATCTCCCAGTTAATTTCTCTGCCTCCTACCTTCCCATTCCCACACTCCGGCTACAATATATTTCCCACATAATAGTCAGGATGATCTTTCTAAAACTTCTCAGATCATGTAATTCCTTTGCTGAAAATACATTGATGGCTCCCATCGCACTTTAAGTCCAAGTCCTAACTATGACATGGAAGACTCTGCATGACCGGCCTCCCTGTACCATGCCGGTATGCCTTGGATCTTATTCTACAACACTCCCCACTACTGATCCAGTCAGAACAGCCTGCTTCCTCTCCTGTGGACACCATAGTGTCCTCTCAGCCCTTTAGCCTGGCTGTTCCCCCTGCCTGAAGCTCTCCTTTCCCAGATGCCTATATAACTCATTTCTGCCCTTTCTTTATTGTCTCATGAAAATATATCTTACAAGAGAATGTACTTGTCCTGATTTAAAATTGTACCTACCTTCTCCACCATTATCTATTATCTTACATTATTTTTCATTAGCTTTATCAATTATCTTCACTTTCCCATCTAAAAATGTAAGCTCCATATTAAGCAAAATGAATTTGTCTGTTTTCTTTATTTCTTTAATCTCAGCATTTGGTTCAAGCCACTCAAAAGCATATCTACTGAATGAGTGAGTCAATGAGCAAGCTGTTTATAATTGTAACCTGCAATGTTCATGGTAAGGAGTGGAGAAAGGCAGGCTGAAGTAGGAAGTCCTAACAGATGGATGACCTTGGCTAGTGCTGTAAGCTGTGGGGAATTTTGCTTCCTCAGCTGTAAAATGAAGTGTTTAGATTAAATGGACACAAAAATCACCTGAGCTCTAAGAAATCATGATTGAATGACTCTGAGGTGTGATCCCTTTCAACTCTTCACTCTTCCTGACACTTCAGGTTTTGAAATACAACATCCTCAGTATATGTACTCCCTTCTTAATGAATAGTGAAAAGAGAGAAATTAAAAAAGATTACAGACAAATTCATTTTAACAATATCAACATATGACATGATCATTATGTAATATTTCAAGGCTCATGTTGAAAATAGACAATCCTCTAAAGAAGACATGACAGTTATTTTTTAATCCACCTGGCATTTCAATTAAGAAGGAGATAACTAATGTGTTTATCCCAGAATGCTTTCTTGGCTCATCCATATAAGCACATAGGGCTGTATCACAGCAGAAAATAGCTTACTAGTGCCAATTTGAGTAGGCAGCTCAGCTATAGAAAAATGCTAACATAAGTGATCAAAGTGAACACTGCTTATAAGGAATTAATATTATTTATGCATGTATACATCACCTAGTTCCAAACAATTTGTAATGAAAGGCACTAATGATACTGTGCTGGATATCTTTCCTTGAGTGAAACCCACCTGTCAACCTGACCTGAGGCCTGAGGATTTTCCTGTGTCTTCCTTATGGTTGGGTTCAGGCAAAGTAGAAATAGGAGAGCAGGGTGAAGGAGGAGAGTGAGGTTGAGAGGGCTGTCCCCCTGCTTAGCTACTCTGTCCTCTACCTCAAGTCTCAGCTCCTGCCAAATGTCTTTCTTACCCGCCTTGGTAAAGCAGATCAGCACTGCATGAGCCTTGGGATTGCTCTGCATTCCAACCCTCCTTTTCTAATTGTTCTTTCATTATATTCTTCTCTCTCCTAATTTTGGTTGTACCATCTGTTTCCTATTAGAGATCATTAAAATAGAAAATCAGTAAAAGAACGAGAAATTGGGAGCATAGTATATAGTTATGCCAGCAAACCAAGAGTAAAGAAAGCTATTTGAATCGAGCATGGTAAAAGAAAAGCAGTTAGCTCTTGCTTACTGATAACATACAAAGCACCAGCACATCAGGAGCTGACAGCATGTGTTGAAAGAAAGAATGCAGCCTACTTAACGGATAGCATTTTGAATAGAAGTTTTGTAAGAGTCTAAGTCAATCTCTGTATGATACTGCATCAGCATTTTTTAAGGTTGATAGCATAAAATTAATCCATGGTTCTTTAAGTTTTATACAGATAGTGAGAATGATGTCACATACAAGGTCATAAAAGTGAAAATACTTAATAGAGATTTGATTGGCACAAAAACTGAGTTTGGAAATTTGAAGAGCAAATTGTTCTCTCTATTAATTACATCTCCTAATTATCGACTTTCCTGATCAGATTTTTAAAAGTAATTATGTGATCATAAAATATTTTGTGCCCATTGTAAGTAGTTTTAAGAAATATAAGCATACAGAATACAATAAAAATCATACCAAACTTAAAGTATTATCAAAATAAATTTAGCAATGACTTTACATTCTCCTCATACAGGCATATTATTTTTAACATAATTTCCCAATTCATCAATATATCTTACATAGGTCCCTCTTTTTCCTACATATAATTGTTGTTGGCTACATAGTGTTTCATAGCAGTGTGCATTTTGCCAACAACATATTTAGGATGCTTATACCTTTTACTAGCCTTTTTGTGGTTTTTTTTTTTTTTTACTCTTTTAAGGCTGTGAGGAACATAGTTGGACATATTTGTGTCCTTGGTTATTTGTCCTGAAAAGGTTTCTTAAGATTTTGGCTAATTGTTTTCTTACTCTGATTCTCTTACCTAATTGCTTAGCAAAAATATGATAATTTACCCTTTGCCAGAAATTATGAGCTTGTTTGTCAACCTGGAAATTAGTGTCTGAAATTTAAAGTTAAGATCCTTATAAGTAACTGAAGTATGAACAATCTGGATTGTGGCCTGACAGAGGTTCATTAAGTTCAAATAAATTGGCAGACTGGTGGCAAAAATGACTTTCCCCACAGAATTAGAAAAAAAAATCTTAACATTCATACGAGCTCAGAAAATAGCTAAAGCCATCCTGAGCAAAAAGAGTACTGCCCAGTCTAAAATTATCCTACAAAGCCATAGTAACACACACACACACACACACACACACACACACACACACACTGTGCTACTGGAACAAACACAGATGTGTAGATCAGTGAAATAGAACAGAGAACAGAGAAGCTCGTGCACCTACAGCCTGATTTTTGACAAAGGGTGCAAAACTATGCTACTGAGGAAAAAGTATCTTCAACAAATGGTTCTGCTTATATGCTAAAGATTGAAACTAGATCCTTTTTTCCTCACACTGTAGTAAAGACAGATAAAAAAGGACCAAAGATTCATTATGAGACTGAAAAACTTGCAATCACTTAAAGAAAACATAGGGGAAAACTTTGAGGCTAAAGCATGAGCAAAGACTTCCTGAATAGGGCCTCAACAGCACAAGAAGGAAAATCAAGTATCAACAAATGGGACTATGTCAAATTAATATTCCTGCATCACAAAGGTAACAGTCAATGAAGTGATAAGACAGCCTAAAGAATGGGAGAAAATCTTTCCCAGCTATTCTTCTGACAGAGATTAATATCTAGAATATATGAATAATTCAAACAATTGAAAAAAAAGCCCAATCAATAAATGGGCAAATGAACTAAGAAGTCTCAAAAGAAGAAATACAAGTGATCACTAACTATAATAAAAAAAAGTTCAACATCTTTAACCATTAGGGAAATGCAAATCAAAGCTACACTAAAATTCCATCTCACTTTAGTTGGAGTGATTATCATAATGAATTCTAAAAGCAGTGAGTGCTGGCAAAGATGTGGGGAAAAGGAAAACCTCTTACACTGTGGAGGAGACTATAAAGTACATAATCTCTATGGAAACCTGTACAGTTGGAAAAACCAAAGACAGATGTGTCATTTGATGCAGTTGTACCACTCTTTGGTGTATCCCCCCAAGTGAAAAACATCATGCTATCATGACAAATGCATGCTCAGGTTTTTAGCCATGCCTTTCATGGTAGCTAGGCTGTGGAAACGGTCTGGAGGTCATCCATCCATAGCTGAACGTTCACAATGTGGTGTGTGTGCACAATGGAGTATTCCCAGCTATCAAGAAGAATGAAATCATATCATTTGCAGGAAAAATAGATGACACTGGAGACCATCATATTAAGTGAAATAAGTCAACTTCAGAAAGTTAAAAATTACATGGTTTATCTTATATAAGAAATTTAAAAATAAATAGAAAAACAAAAAGGACAAGAATCTAGAAGGTAGTCTTCTAGAGATAGAGAGGGAAATAAGAAGGAGAGGGAAGGGAGAGGAGGTGGTGGGAATGAAAATAGTAATAGTAATTATACAGATGTACCAATATAGTATCACAAATCTTATTCTGCATTACCAATATGCACCAACAAAAGTAATAAATAAGTAAATAAGCAAGAATAGCTTTCTATTTTGAAAACCAAAGATTTGACTTTGGTTTCTTGCCCATGTAATTTTCTCATCTTTGCATAATGAATTCTTTACAAAGAAATTCTATTGAAGTCAAATTTTTATTCAGAAACTTAAGCCAGCATTATGCAGAGGCATAGAGATCCCTATACTATCAGTCACAGAAGAGAGAACTTGGCTGGAATGTCTGGAGGATGTGAATGACTGTGTCCATTTCTAGCACAGGACATAGTTTGATTCTGGTTCCCATAAGCAACTTGACTCAAAGAAATTCTCTGTTTCCAACTTCTGTTGGGATTAAAGGCCTCTGCCTACCCTCATATGACTATATAATTCTGTCACTGATTGAAATGTTACATCATAATTATTCATAATTATTCAGCATCTTTGGAGTATATATATTCTCTTCATTGGATCAGTTTAGCAAATGTGCTCCTTCACTTCCCTTCTGCAAGAGGTGATTCAAGGCCCAAATGAATGCTACCAAGTAAGGGGTGTTTCTTACCTTCTAGAAGTTTGCAATAATATGTTAAAAATCATGTGGCAAAATACAGGTGACTATTAAATGGATTATCAATACATAATGGTTATGTGTTCAATCAGTGGTGATTTTATGTTACACAGATACCACCACTGTTATTAGTGAAATGAAATTTTACAAATTTAAAGTAAAAAGATCAATATTTTTGTCTTAAGTTGTCCTGTTATGTTTTCTTGTACACTAATGTCCTTTTGTGTGTGTGAGGTATATATTCCACACCCAAAGGAGAAAGGTGATCTCTGGCTAAGTAGAGGAGCTAGAGAAGGAAACTGGAATCTGGAAAATAGCATGAAAATGTGCTTTATCTTACTGACTTAGAGTGGATGGGACTGGATACTTTGAGCTTCACATTTTATATCTTCTGTGCATCTGTTTACATGTCATGGACTCCTGCTGAAAAAGTTATTACAGCTCTGGGGATAATGGCCTGGGAATGAGGTGCACAAGTCGCCTTGTTCAAAGATTTGCTATCACACAGATAGCTTGAAATTGGAAGCTAATTCTTTCTCCATTAAATGCTTTATCCTAACTCCCTGCTTTCTGCATGTCAATAAGAAATTCTTATTTCATGCTAAATTTAATCATTTTGTAATATTAGTCTAAGTTTTAGAGTTAAACTTTGCCGTATTCTCATACGATGACTATCATGCTTAGTAGTGGAGTTTTTCATAAGGAACAAATTGGAAGATTACAAAAATCAGGTAGGATATATAAAAAAGGTCTTAAACACTGGCAAATGGCATTATTTGGCACACAAATCTACATGGCAAATAGTTTCTTCTATTTACAACTTTACTGGCTTAACTTTACTAAAATGAATAAAATATGGGACTGTGGAAAGAACCTTTTACATTCACTACAAATCAGTAAGAGAAAATAGGAGAAAAGGAGGGCTTGTGTACAGGTGTGGTGGTGTACAACCATAATTCTAGTGCCCAGGAGGCTGAGCCAGGAAGATTGCTCTGAGGCCAGCCTGTGCTACCCAGTGAGTTCAAGGCCAGAGTGAACTGCACAGCCAGACTGTCTCAAAAAACGAAGCAAACAAAACAAGAGGACTTGTTTAGAAATCTCATGGAGAAGTCATGGGACCCATTTTAAAATCAAATCATTACTTCCACTGACCTATCACTAGAATGTTTTAAGAATAACTCAAAAAAACTAAAATCAGTGCATTTAAAATCTGTGTCTCAATGCATATCCCAAAGGGCTAGTTAAACACCCTTAGTCTTGACTTTAAATTGAGGCTTTCAAAAGCTAATAACGCTTGATCTAAATTTCCTGCTCCTATTAATTGATGAAAAATGAATGGAGCTGTCCTTAGGGAAGCATGCAGCTCAGCTTTACCATCCTGCAAATAAAACTTCTGGCCTCGTTCCCATCTACAACTTCGTTATTCTTGGACTGAAGAACTGAAGCAACTTCCACTTATCAATAGTGAGTCATTCAATCCTACTAGGTGCCAGATGTGATATAGGATTAGGGAACCTAATGATACATGTGAACAGCATAATGAAAAGTATGTGAAATAGTACATAAGAAGGAGGAGAAAGGGAGGGTGGAGGGAGGGCGAAACAGAGACAGAGAAAGAGATACAGAGAGAGATACACAGCTCATGTTATACTTGGGAAACATAATAGTGTTAATCAGCCAGAGCCTAGGGATGATGGTGGGGAGTGGTCAGTTCTGGTCAGAGTCTATTGCTATAATCTCAGATTTCAGGAGTGGAGTTGTTTTTAATTATAATAAAATCCCAGAGAAGAAGGTGGTTCAACCATCCTGGAGTAAAAGAAGTAATGGAATAGTGAGAATAGCAGGCTGAAGGAGTGTTCAGACAGATGCTAAAGTTATCTGAGAGCGAGCAGGGTACCTGGGATGGAGGAGGTGACTCAGATGTCTGAGTTCTTGTTAAATATTTGGAAGTGGCTTAGAGATCCATATAGGTCAGTCATAAGGGCAGGTAAAGGGTGATTCACCCAGACAGTGTAAACACCAAGGGAAGCTGGACGGTCACAAGGAAAGATATATTAGTTGTCTTAAAATAACAGTTAATAAGGCAAAAAATGGCCAAACCATTTTCCAGACCTATAACACAAAAGGTATCAGAATATGAGCATCCTTCAGTCAAAAGAATTTCAGCTAAACCAAAGAAATAGTGTCGTGTAGGTTTTAGAGGTGAGGGGTTTTATGGAGGACAACAGAAAGGCTCCAAGAAACCCAGTGAAAAGTACTGTGAAATAGTACATAAGGAGGAGAAGAAAGGGAGGGGGGAGGGAAGGAGGGAGGGAGAAACAGAGACAGAGAAAGAGATACAGAGAGAGAATGGGAATCACATTGCAGTATCAGCTGGGTGTACCAGAGTGGAAAGAACAGAAATAACTAACTGGCCCTGTAATTCTTCAAATCCAAGTAGCCTGGTGTCTGTCTGCTTAGTCAAGGGACTGTCTGCAATGGGACCAGTGATTTTGCCTTAGGCCAGTTCTGGGAGTAAGGGAACATTATTGATCTGTTACAGTCCATAGAAAAAAGTTCTTAAATTCAGTATCTGTTTTTTTATAAATTAAGTTTTGAATTAGATTGCATTCTGATAATGAAAGATCCTTATTGGAAATAAAAATAAAGCAAACTAGAAAGGTATAAAGAATAGAGATTGCTTATAATCCCCTAACAGAGATAATGTAACTATGGTTAACAAGTATCTGATGGTAATAGAATCCTTGGAATTTATTAGTTAAGACTCCTGAAAACACCATGTCAGACAGTTTCTTCTCTCCCCCATCAATCCCACCTCTCACATTTTCCTTTCTAGTTTGCTCTCTATTCTCCCTGAATTCAGACCTCACTCATCTCTGGAGTGGACGTCCCTGGACACTGAGCTAGTATCATTAAGTTAGTCATTAAGGTCAAAGCGATATTGTTTTATGGCTGCAGAGAAGTCTAGCTATGGCCAGGTACCTGGGATGCTTCTTTCTCACAGATCTCCTAAAAATCATTGGCCATGTTGCTAGGCAACTGGGGCACCCACTTAACTTCTCATTCCTGTGAGGAGTGGCTACACAGGGGAGAAAGCTAACCCAGTCTCTCGACCAGTCTCTCTGCTGCCCACCGCCTACTGCTACTCACCCATGAGGTCTCACTCTGTCTTTGAGCAGCAAGACCCCTTCTCTCTATCCACATACAATGCAGTGAGCCAGACTGTACAATGGGGCTCTGCCAAATACACATGCACTTCAATTGCTCGACACAGTGAAGTCTTGGGTAATGGTTTTGGTCTCCCTGAAAACAGTACCCATCCACCTCAGTTCTCTTACTTTGCCTCTATTTCCAGAGGAAAGAGGCCAAATAGGCCTGGGAAGAACAATGCTTTCAGCTCTTTGATCTTGATAAGCTTGACCTTTATTTAACCATGTAAACCAGGACGACCATACACCACAACCTTACTAATTTGTTCTTTTCCTCCTTCCGACCACTTACCTCCTGCCACTTCCCCAGAGACATAAAACTTACAATATCCTGCTGTCCATTAGCATAAATAAACCCATGCTTTTAAAGTAAAAATAGTTTCAGTACTATATTTGTTAAGGACTGCATTACCATAAGAGGATAAAAATATTCTTGAGTAACAGGTAGATCATACACTTTAGAGACAGTGACATGCTTTTACTATGGTTCCCTGAAAGCCAATTATTTGAGCCATAGATTAAAACCTGGGGACTCGGCACAAGTGACATTTGCCAGGACATGTACCTCTGTGCTTTAATTTATTTTTTTCTGTTGCCAATGTGTTATAGGCAGTTATAAAAATGAAAAAGATAAAATGCCATCTACATTCAGTCTTTGCTATATGAATCAATGGCTATGTTATAGCTTTCCCCCTTGTTTATATCTGTTGTTAATTTAATTTTTATGTAACATTTATGAAATAGATAAGAAAATACTGGGCTAAGAAAGAACAGAAATGGCAAGAAATGGAAATGAGAGATCTTCAGCGTCTAGAAGAACTGAAGAAATTACTGGCTGAACAATCAATAAAAGACAGAGAAAGGTAACAGAGAGATTTGGAACTGTATGATAATGGAGGCTGTGAATGGAATCTTCCATGATGTATTAAGATAAACAGTATCAAGGGGAACATTTTTATACTTAATGTATCCATTCAATATTTATATTCTCAAATGGATAAAGTGATTTCTATAATGTATTTTAAACTCTCCCTTTCATACATAAACCTCCAGTTTTCCATTTTGTTCCTCAGATCGCTTCCTAGGTAAAGCTCTCACTGAGGGCTTTATAGCATTTGATTGCCCACTGCATGCATGAAGTGATGCTGGATGCTGCTGCAACTGAATGTTTTTGACCCAGGAGGAAAACATTATTTTTATAGGCAGAAAGGTTTGTTTACTGTGGCTGAGGCTGGGAGAGACAGTTCAGAGCCGGTCAGTCCTCATAATATACTTATTCACTCCAGTTATGAAAAATGTTTTAGAATCATAATTTTAGAGCTAGAAAGGACATTTGAGATTAAACAGTCAAATCTCCTCGTTTTTTACATTATTTTTCCAAGATTACTGTATCAGTCAGGGCCAAACAGAAAATGCAGATAGCATTGTAATTTGAACAGGAAAAGGTTAGTATTGAGAATTAGAAACTTTACCAGGAAATTCCTGTTGTGCAAAGCAGCGTGGATGACTCCAGGCGCTGTCCAAGGGCTGGAAGAGACAGGTTCACAACTGTGCCACTCTCTCCTTGGCTGAGATTTGGACCTCATGGAGAAGCTGTGGTCTTGGCCCTGTGCGTGGTGAGAAGCTCTTGGGTAGGGAAGCTGGAGCATGTTCATAGACACTGGTCAAGCTAGAGGTACCCTACCTGGGTACAGGCAGGCCTGGGCTGGAATGTCACTGCTGGAAGGTTGCAAAACTCAACAGAAATCTGTTCATGACATACCTCTGAAATTTGATGAGAAAAGAATAACTTTCTATTGCTATTGGAACATCAAGGACAAACATGACACCAATTATCCCCTTCAGTATTGCAGTGTCCTTTCCCTTTTCTGATGCAGTGAAATACTTTTGCTGGCTTCAAGGAGATATGGAGAATCCCACTCTATTTTCACACAGCTGATAATGAAGGGTGGATGTAGAGCTGAGAGACAATAAGTTGGTAATTTGCATAGCTTTCTCATTTAACTAGCTCCTAGTTGTCTTTCCACAGCTCTCATTTCATAGCTCAAATTGCACACCGTAAGTTTTCTTTGAGTAGTAGGCATCTCAAATGTATTGGTCTAAATTAGACATGATGAGACAATTGCCCCAAACTCTCATTATTTTCTGTTTAATTTTGGAGTGAAACTGAAAGGGCCCTAAAAATTAAAACCTATTATAAAATTACCGCTCGAACTTATATAACGTTAGAAGACATAACAATGTTATATGACATTTTCACTCATAGCTAGGAAGTATCCTTTGTGACAATTATTTGAAATTTTAGTCACCAAGATTCCAGAGTCAATCAGAAGTTACAGATAAATGTTAGCTATTCCTAAAGATATTCTAGGTGAAAATGACATTTACCATGCAGTTTAGATCTCACTTTTTTTTTTCTTTTTTTTTTTTTTGTATCTTAGAGAAGGGTCCAGAGGGTATTCAGGGTCTCACTACTAGATTGGACTCATAGGGATCCACCTGTTTTACAGCCTCCCAAAGAGCTGGGATTACAGGCATGCACCCCCACGCCCAGTCTACCATGCAGTTTAGAGCTGTAGAGTTAAGCATCATCTGCTGAGAGAACAAAAATACATTGAAAGCAAGGCTCAAGGTTAGGAGGTCAGGCAACCCACAGGAACCCAGACCAACAAGTGCAGTCCAGTATCCACGCAGACCCCAGAACATGGGCCATGCGGTGCTTCAGGAACAGGGAAATAGAAAAGCCCTCAAAAGCGAAATAGTGAGGGGCTAGGGAAAGGCAGGGGTCAAAATACTGGTTGGGCAGTGTACAACTATTCTGGGAAAAGAAAAGAAAGCTGCAGGAATTAAAAGGGGTGGGCAAAACAGAACAGATGTGGAGTCCCAGCATTAAGAGACATGCTTCTAATAGAATCATCCCTCGTAGCAGGGAGCTGCTTTGATTACAGAGTCATTTCAGTCTTTTGCTTCCTGTCCCCGTAATTATCAAGATTAGCTGATTCAGAACTTCAGCTGAATAGAAGAAAAAGAAAATCAGATTAATCTGCTTATATAACAGGAAAAAGAAATAGCCCTTACAGCATAGCAAAAAGTACTAATGACTAGGAGGCATAGAGCAGGCTTTTATTCTTAACTCTGCTTTAGCTAGTGTATGACCTTGAGAAAGTCAGGTCATTTCATCTCCATGAGGCTGTGTTTTGTCCTCTGGAACATTGAACTGGATAGCATCTGAAGGCTACATGAGCTGATCAGCTTTTAAGGGCCAGTGATCTATTACGCTCAACTCCTGTGATGAAGTACTGCAGAGTTGGATCATTGCAGGCCCAGCGCCAGCGTGATGATGGGAAATCAGTGAGGAAAGGTGTTCAAATATCAGGATGTATCCGAGGAATAAGTCTCAGGAGAATTGTGATATTGCAAACAGCAGTATAGTCCTTTTTCTGTGATTAAGGGATATGGAGTTCAACTCATAAAAATTGCTGATAGCTTTTGCTTCTGACAATAACCAGAAATTGTGCTCCTTTGTAGCCATCTTGGCACTGAGAACTTTGGTTGACTGGTTAAAAACATTTTCCTGTCATAGTGAAATACAATTCACAAAATTCCTACTTGCTATTTTAACTGGAAGCACATTTTTATGTCAAAATAAGAAGGTTTGAAATAGTTTCCAGTTCTGTCTTCAGGGTACGCACACATAGCCTTGAGGGTTTGAAAGCTTGTCATTTACTTCCTCTTTGTAGTTTTAAAGATTAGAATTCCTAAAGATGACATTCATAAATAATCTAATAGCTGAACAATATAAAATTTACCTTTGGAGGTGAAAGATTATTGAGTATTAGCAGTTTCATGCGATTGAATATAATAAAAAGATATAGTAATTTAGTTTATTGAATTTCTTTTCTCAGTTGCAATATTTCTGTTGCCCTTTTTGTTTTATTGAAATTGTTTCTAACAAAGTTTCCACTCACCATTTAATTTCCTAAATCCTTATGTTTGTTTTTCCATATGCTATTGAGGGTAAGAGGGCAGGCTCTAGAATCAGATAGTTAACATTAGGATTTTAGCTCTATACTTCATAGGTCATACACATGTAAGTTATTTAACCTCAGTGCTTCAATTTTTTGTTTGTACAATGAAGTTACAAATACTCTACTCAAGGCTGGGAATACCTCTGAATGGTACAAGTGCCTGCCTGGCAGGCATGAGGTCCTGAGTTCAATTCCTGATACAAAAATACATACATACATACATACATACATACATACATACATACATACATACTATGTACTTATATGATTGTTGCAAAGATCTAATGAATGCAACATATTGTCCTGGAACATAAGTATTCATTAAATATAAGTGATTCCTATCACTTAACATTTTTAAAACGTGTGATGCCTCTGCCATAATTTTTTCTAAAAATATTTAAGCTTTTAAAATATTTCATGTAGCACATGTAACAGTGAAGGCATTCTGATAAATGCCTTGATAAAAATTAAAACATTTAAATTAAAGCAAAAACATAAAAGCAGGTTGCTCGTTGATCACCACCTTCATGCAATCTCTTTTCCAGAGGTCACTGATGTTGTTTTTTCTTATAAGGGCACTAATCCCCTCGTGAGGGCCTCTCCCTTTCCAAAGCTTTGTCTCAAATGCCCTTACCTGAGGGATGAGACAGTCAGTGTGTGACTTGGGGCCATGCTTGTGTGTCACTTTTTGAAGCACTTACACATATACAAATTGCCTGCTTACTACGGACTGTTATTTGTTGCTGCTAGCATAGAAGGTCTTTGTTCCAGTTAGAAAAGGTGGCCTCCTCTGGCAGGAGAGTACACAGAAGCTTCTGTTTCCAGTGGACAGCTTGGGGAAAAGCTCCTCTTCGGAACCGTGGCACAAAGTTTGGCAAACAGAGACAACACTAAGCACCATTCTACGTATACCTCTGGCCAAGAGTCATTTTTATAAAGCAAAACTTCACAGTGATACATAGGATCCCTGTAAATAAACCTACCTTTCTTTTAAACAAATGTATAGTAGGTATACCTTTCCTAAAAATCAGCTCTGTAGCCATCTGGAATTTATTTTCATGAATGATGTGAGCTAAGTGTCTGAATTCCATTTTTTCTAATTAGGTAGTCAACTATCTCAATAATGATTACTTAATGATTCATTCTTACCCACTTATTTGAAATACAATATTTATTATCTATTATATTTCTAATTATACTTTTATACCCATATGAACTCTTGATTTGCTTAAATGAAAGCTGATCTATATTTATATTTCTATGTGATACCATGCTGTTTCAATCATTCTGTTTTGCTATCTAGTAGAACAAATGTTTGCCCCTTATTGTTTTCAAAGATAGTTATTCTTAAATCAAATTTCATCTAAAAATCCTGTTGGAGGGCTGGCTTGATAGCTCAGAGGACTAAAGAGCTTGCTTAGGCATAGCCCAGTGGCCAGGGTTCAATCCCTGGTATGCTGTGCCAGCCCTGCCCCTGGGGTACACTGAGATAGAGATTGAGACTGGCGCGCACCTGTAATCCCAGCACTTGGGAGACTGAAAACAGGAGGATCATTATGAGTCCAGCCTACATAGTGAGACCCTGTAGACTCTGTAGGCCCTGTACTAAATACATTTTTTAAAAATAAAAATAAATAAATAAATAAATATATGAAACAAAAATCCTGTTGGCTTTTTGCATTAAAATCTCATTCAGAGTTAACACATACATCAAATTTATTCTACAGTGTAAGCATGTGCTTCTGAGATAGCTCTCTAGTTCTATCCTTTTCAGAGAGCTTTCACAATGTTTTATAGATTTTTCTGGTGAAAATAGGAAATTATTTTGGAATAGGCAGAAATTGGTAACCAAGAAGCCAAGTAAGTTTCTTTCAGTATAGTCTGCAAAAAAGATTTCTACCCTAAGAAAATTTCAGTAGGGATGAGAAGGGATATGAAATCTGACAAATATTGATAAAGTATTTGCATTAGTTCACTTTGGTGACTTATTTCAAGGGAGATAGTTTGAGAGAAGACAAAAAAAGAAATATAATCTTGAATATGAGTTTTTGTGGCCTTTTGGTTGAAATCTTTAGTTGTTTTTGTTTCAGTCTGCTTTATTTGACAACAAATACACTTGAATATTGTGGGCTTTGTTTTCTTTTCTGTGTATCTCTGCCTACATTCCACAAAATTTGAAATGACATTTTGATGATCTAATATCTAAGTAGCTTTGATTTTAGTTTTGCTGTTTAACAGTACATGGGTGGATATCAGGGTGCTTATGAAATGTGACATCATTTTTTCATTTCAGTTCTTCACTCTCCACATCTTTTCCTAAACATATGCAAAAACTCAGCATGCTTTTTTGGAAACTGCCAAACACTTTGTAAACATTTAATACATTTTATTGTTGAAGAACAACTTATTTCACAAATTTTAAGAGTGTAATTTTAAAACCTATGATAAGTTCATTGTTTGTATATGAGTTTTTGTTTCAGTCTGCTTTACTTGACAACAAATACACTTGAATATTGTGGGCTTTGTTTTCTTTTCTGTGTATCTCTGCCTACATTCCACAAAATGATCGCCTACAGATCATTGCCATCGCTCTACTTCTGGCTGCAAATAACTAATCTATTTCAGCCAAAACAGATTTTCCTTTTCTGGAAATTATAGGCAAATGGAATGTATATGGATCTTGTCCCTTTGTGTAATGTGTTTAAGGCTTACCTATGTCAAGGAATACATCACTGATTTTTCCCTTTTTATTGCTAAAGAGTGTTCCATTTTGATACTACTTTTCAAATGTTTTGCAAAGCAAGGTAATTTTCCCCCTTTGACAAGAGATTAATACTAATGTATTCATGATGGTTAAAGAAAGCAAGTTTTACAATTTATATGAAGTATGGAATCAATTCTACAAAAGACATTAGTTTGTATTGAGATTGAATCCTCTCAGTAGTCCCAAGTGTATGAAGAATAGCAACTTTGCAGTTTTTCTGCAACTGATCTGAGTTTTCCTACGAGCCCTCCTTATGCAGGGTAGAGCAGAGAGATGCAAACTTTTGTGTAAGAGCATCTCAAGTGCTTTCCTTCCAGCACAGCCTCGGTTCAGGCCATCTTTTCCTGGGGTAAGGATCAGACTGTAATCCCAGCTAGTCCCAAGGCAGCCTCTTCCGAGCTGAGAGTGGACTTCCTGGTCTGCCAGCATCTTCTGCCTCTCCTCTGGGTCTTCAATGTCCTCTCCCTCCCCAGCACATAAAACAGTACTGTCCAGCATAAATAGTATGTGAGCCACATAAGTAATTTTAAATTTTCTGGTAGCCACATCTGAAAAAAAAGATCTTCATTCCAGCCAGCACCCAGGCCAGGTGTGTGAGTAGGACAGCCCAGGGCCCCTCATTCCAGCCAACTCCCAGGCCTGGTGAGTGTGTGAGACTGCCCGCTAGCCACAGGATCCTCATTCGAGCCAACGCCCAGCCCCAGTGTGTGTGGGGAATCACCTAACCACCCACCAGATCCTCATTCCAGCCAGTACCAAGGCCAGGTGTGTGTGTGTGTGTGTGTGTGTGTGTGTGTGTGTGTGTGTGTGTGTAACTTCTTCCATCAGACAGGCCTGGTGTGGAACCCTGGGAAAGAACTCCCTGCAGACAGGCTAGAGGCAAGACCCATCCAGCTAATCCAGGAGCAGAACATCTTGCCAGAGTGGCACAGCAGGTTTACTTTCAAGAGCTGCAGCAGAAAGAACTGGAGCACAACAGCCAGACCCAACTCACACTCATCTGGGTGAGTTTGAACTTGTTAACTGCAGATCTGATACTAAAGTAATAACTGCAACAAAACTCTACACCAAAGTTCACAAGACAGTGCTATACAAAATGACAAAGAGAAGGAGCACCCAGAACAAATGCAGGAGACAATAGTATAAAAGAAATTGGAAAGCACACACCTGAAATCTCTGAAATAATAGAGTCTGAAGTAAAGTAATAACTACAAAAAGGTATAGAGGAAATCAGATTAGAAATTATTTCTGAAGTAAAAAAAAGAAATGATAACTATAATGAAAGAATTACTAAGTGCTTCTAAAGAAAACACTGATAAAAAATAGAGGAGAATAGCAAAATGATGGAATCCTTGAATGAGCAATATAGAAAAGAAATAGAATGCAAGAAGCAGATTCAAAGTGATGTTCAGGAAATTAAAATCCTGGCAAAACCATTTGAATGAAAGTGAAAATAGACTTTCAGATCTTGAAGACACTGTTGCAATTAAAAGATCTCTTAAAACAACTAGGATGCAGGAAAAAATAATTCAACATCTGCAAGACAATGCAAAGATGAACAACATAAGACTAATACACATCAGTGAGAAAGAAGGAGTCAATACAAATGATATAAAAAGAATATGGGCAGAAGTAATAGCAGAAAACTTCCCAAATATGGGGAAACAATCTGACATTCACGTAACCAAAGCATATAGAACTCCAAATAACATCAACCAGATTAAAACCACACCTAGACATATAATAATCAAGATCCCAGAAATTCAGCACAGGAACAGTATACTAAAAGACGCTAGAGAAAAGAAACAGATCACATTTAAAGGAAAACTCATCAGAATAATGGCAGATTTCTCTTCACAAACCATCAAATCAAGAAGAGCGTGAAACAAAGTACTACAAATCTTGCAAGAAAACAAATTCCAACCCAGACTGCTATGCCCTGCAAAACTCTCAAGTTTAATGGAGAAGTGAAATACTTCCATGACAAAGAACAACTAAAGAATTTCATGATGACAAAGCCAACTGTACACAGACTATTAAAAGATTTTCTAGAGAGGGAGCAAAATGACCACAACTCCATGAATGAGAATGGAAAGAGCAGGTAAATAACATGTCAAACATAAGTCAGTACGTCTCAATTATAACCATCAATGTAACCAGACTCAATTCATCAATTAAAAGAAATAGACTGGCAGGGTGCATTAGAAAGCAAAATCCAACAATATGCTGTATAAGACTTCATCTTTCAATTGACATCTCTCCAGATGGTAACTTCAATAGTTCTATGATTAGTGCCTCAGGAACACAATTGTTTTCATGAATCATAAATAATGCTTTGTCCTGGCTTTAAGGCTTTGACTTAGAAATGAGTTTTCTGCAAGATTAGAATTCAGTGTAGATGCTGCCAAAGTCCTTATCATTTTGAATGTGGAGAAATTAGAGAAATCATGTACTAAAAAAAAGGTATTTCGTACTATACATCTTAGTTTTGGAATACATCTATGAAATAAGCATCTGTACATTGTTCTCAAATTCTGTAATTATTTTAAAGAAAAAGTCATTTAAATCACATTCTCACTGTTAAATGGCAAATTCTCTTTTAATTCTAGAGAAGATACAAGAAAACTAAGAAATCTTATTGGTAAATATCACTTTTTGTGTTATGCTCCAGATATTTCTTTAAAGTAGTTATGTAATGGGTAGATCTTTATTTGTCCTCCAATGTGCTTCTTGATTTTGAATTTTTATCTTTGTTTGTATTAATGTTTAGGTTTGGATTTTGGTCATGTAGCTTTCATTGGTTTTAGTGTAAAAATCTGTGCTCTTGTATTTATCATTCTTCTGTTTTTAACACTGCTGTGGTCTGAAATTTCACACTTTCTTTTTTTTTTTTTTTTTTATGGAACCGGGGATTGAACTCAGGCCCTTGCGCTTGCCAGGGAAGCGCTTATTCCACTGAGCCATCTCCCCGGCCCCAGAAATTTCACACTTCTTGTTATTTATCAAATCCTAAAAATAAAATAAAATAAAATAAATCCTAAAATCCTATGAGTACATTTCAGACGACTGTGAGCCTTCATTTTGTTTTTTAATTCAATGAGACTTTCTGATATGTGTATATGTGACATGCACAATAATCTTTACTGCTCTCTATGTTGTCAATTATATGAAAGTTATGAACATAACACATTTTTTACTTTTATTTAAAAATATTTTAATATTTTTATTTTTTATATAAAAATTAAAAATTTAGGGGCTGGGGACATAGCTCAGTAGAATAAGCGCTTGCCTGGCAAGCACAAGGGCCTGAGTTCAATCCTCGGTTCCGCAAAATAAATAAATAAATAAATAAAAATTAAAAGTGAATTAATAAACTTAAATAATTTTTAAAATTAAAGAAAAATAAAAAGAAACAGGGGAATGGACTTCAATGGTATATTTTGTTTAAGCTAGCATACTTTAAAGAAATACTACAATTTCAGTATGCCATAATAAAAGTTATTACTGGGCTGTTATCTATTTTTTCATAATAAATATTTTAAACCTGGTATATATACACTTTCTGTGAGTTTCATTTTGGACTAGTCACATTTCAGCTGCAGGACAGCCTCATATATAATTCATGGATACCATATCAGATAGTACAGGACTGGGAGGGGCATGTGGAGTACAGGATACACCATAGTAGCCTCCCAGCGATGGTGGTATGGATCACTGGTCTACCTTTAGGTTCTGCTAGCCTTAAAAAAACGCTATCAGACTTTCTATATACATGTTTTACATGTTTATATATACATGTTTTTTCTCCTTAGCAATGAGACTCCTTCTTCTTTTGAAGAGATCGCTGCTATAAGCCAAAGTCCAATACTTACTTTCTTAGCCTTTTTTTTGTGGAACTGGGGATTGAACTCAGGCCCTTGAGCTTACCAGGGAAGTGCTTATTCTACTGAGCCATCTCCCTAGCCCTCTTAGCTTCCTTTGCAGCTAGAGCAAGAACATATGACCTGAGTTCAGTGCATTAAATACTTCACTTGGAAGCCAGTGCCTGTGAAACTCTGTGTGTGTCTGCCTGTGTAAGTGAGACAGGGCTTTACCATGTGTTTCAGGCTGACTTTGAACTCACTCTGTAGCCCAAACTGGCCTCAAACACACAGTGATTTTCCTGCCTTAGCCTCTCAAGTACAGGGATTACAGGTATGCACCTCTACATCTAGTGAGCTACATGTGTTTAAGATGGCGAAAACACTGCTTCCTACAGTAAAAAGAGTTATTGGTAAGCCATTTTCCCCAGAATTTTGTCATTTTTCTGTGTTGTAAAGCAACAAACAGTTGAAGTTCAAAATGTCAATGACCATTTGGGAAGAAAGAGATTAGTGCCAGCTGCCTAAATTGGCTTTGCTAATCTAGAGTGTGTTTGGGGTGCTTGCCAACATCAGAGTACTGACAGTTATTGCATTTTCTAAGTAGCAAAACCAGATGTTTTTCTCTATTTTCCATGTCTTTTCTTAACACTGCAAATTTGAGCATGTTGCATTGGAGGACATCAAAGGTATTTGGAACTTATCTAGTGTTTGAGAATTTTTAAAGTATGTCTAGTAAAGTGTCTTAATCAGAAACTTTATAGACACTTGTTATGTCCTTGCTTCTCAGCATGAGATTTCCCCAAACTGATGGAAATGCTCTTGTTCATTAAATCTCTGTCAGCCAAATCCCCATTTCAAGTAAATGTGCCAAATGATGTATAGTTCAAGGATCACTGTGAGCCATTAAATAAATATAGTTTTTAGTAAAACTATTTTGTCCTTTAAGTGCATTTAGAAATGCTTTGCAATTTAGCCTTAGTTTAAAAGACTGAATGGGACCTCACAGATAAACAGCATTCTCTTTTCCAATCCACTGAGGTAATTTTGTCTATAGCATAATGACAAATACTTTTACCCTACTCATAAGGATAACAAAGCCAATTGTGTGGTGTGAATGTTTACATTTTGGGGCGTGGATACACAGATTATTCCAGTATAATTGTACTAATTCTTACATTGAGTTTAGTTGAGGAAGCATGATTTACAAAGGGTGGCTAAGAAATTTATTAACAAAGCAACATATAATCATTTTAATGTAAAAATAAATCAAGCTTATGCCAGTGGGCAGAGTACCAGATGGGTAGACACGGCACAGTTGAAGGTCATTCTAGAGGGCTTGAGCAATGATTTAGTTCTTCATGTGTTCAAGTCTGGCTGTACATACATGATCTCTTCCAAACCATGAACAATTGAAGAATGTCTTTTTGTTGGTAGTTTGGGGTGTTTTCATTTTATTCTTAAAAACTTTGCTGCAATTTTTAAAATTATGGCTCATTAAAAAGACAAGTTAGATTTCTACTGTTTGACAAATTGGCCTATCTGTTGTATTTACTTGTTCAGGTCATAAATTGTCAGCAGGTATGTGGTTTTGGTGGAAGACACTGATTTTCAGAAGTCCTTTATTAAGGACTGCATTTTTAAGTATAAAACCAGCATTGCTGCATTCCTCAATGCCCGCCACTATTTTTGTTTTCAGTGGACATGTCAATGAATTGACAGAATCTGGGATAGCAACTGGACAAATAAATATTGTGATCTTTCTTAGAATAAATCCTATCAGATTTCTGCTTCCCAGTAACAGAATTTTATTTTGGTCAATAGTTAATGCGATGGATACTTCAAAGTTTTTCTTTTAGCATTTAATTCTCCCGAGACTACATTGCCTTTCTCTCATTTGCCACTGTCCCAATTTGGAGGGGTACTAGATCCGATGGTCTTCCTTAACACAGAAGGACTCTGTCGTTCAGTGCCTCACATGGTACTTTGTGAGTGAAATGAAGGCAGTCACTGTGTGCCATATGGGTGTCTACACTAGTAAGGCAAATTACTGTGAAGTTTTGCTAAGCTCTTTTAGATAAAGAGATACTGAACTTGTAGTCATAACATTTATGAAGATTTTATAAAGCTATAAGGAAGGATAAGTAGAAATTCAGTAGGTATGGTTAAATAAAGCATAAAGCACCATGGGTTGGCGAAGATGTAATGGGAGCTTTGACAAGATGTCGCTGTTGTGGTGGATGCAGTGGAGCTGCAAACATTTGATTTTTGTCCTTGCTTTGGAACCACCATTGTGCATATGTACACCATACATACATACACACACACATGCACATGCACACGTGCATGTGCATGCATGCAAACAGACATCTGTAAGGAAGGAAAGGATCATGCTTTGTAATCTGGACTATTTTCTTTATATGTTGTATTATGTGTTTTATAGAGTCATATGATTACAGTCTTTACAGTTCTTTAGAGGAATCTTAGGAAACTTGTAGTCCAATATCTTTGTACTTACTGTCTAGGCTTGTAGTTTTAAAACAACATAAATCATTCTGAGCCAAATTTTGCAGTAAAAAATGTTCATTTGAAGAATGTTCTGTTAGCTCAAAGAATTATCAGTAAGGCTATAGACTCATGTTTAGAGAAAGTTTGGGAAAAAAAGAGACTGGGAAGCTAGGAAAGAGTTCAAATTGTAACCAACTTCCTCTACAGAATTAATTTTCCTACAAGTTCAACCACTGACCACTGGACACCACAGCTCTCTGTTCTTCGGCTGTCTCCTTACATTTTACAAATGTAAGGGTCACTGGAAGTCTAAATGGCACTGGCTTCTAAGTGGAGCATCTGATGAGCCGACCTCAAGGCTCACGCTCATACTGCAGTGAGAAGGAGGCCAGGAAAGTGAGTTTTAGACTTTGGCTTACTATAGAGATTTCTTCCAGGAAAAAAAGAATGCCTTCTACAATCTACAACTTTTTTTTGGTGTGGGGGTACTGGGAATCGAACTCAGGGCCTTGTACTTGCCAGGCAGACACATATGCTGCTGAGCTATATCCCTAGACCCAGTCTACAACTTCAGTTGGAAAAATCAACATAACCCCTCTTAGGTTATTTGTTGGTTGGTTTTGGTGCTGGGGATCTCACCCATGGTCTCATGCATGGTAGGCAAGAGCTCTTCCACTGAGTTACTTTCCCAGCCCACATACTTTTCTTAGAACTATCAGAAAATTACCTTTTACTAATATTGCAGTTTTATATTTTACAATCTAAGACATGTTTATGCCATTCCAAAAAGGAATCAACTCAGTCATTTTTTTGTCCAGTTATGTTCTAGTCCTATTGAGAACTCTTCTATTTCACAACCTATGCACCAAATTTTCAAGTTTATAACTAGTAATGACACATCCTATAAAATAATTAATAAAAAGGGAGGTAGAAGAAGTGGACAAAAATAAAATATGTACAACACATTAAAGGTGAATATGGGGGCCTGGCCTTAGCTCAGTTGTTTAAGTGGCTGCTTCCACAAAGCTGTCAGCCTCAGGTTGCTGTAGTTCGATCCCCACAACACTCCAGCCTGCCAAACCACCCCTGAGGGCATTCGGAGCAAAAAAGGTGAATATGTTTCTTCTGTAAATTGTCCTTGGTCCAGTAAATGGTCAAAATCACAACTCAAATGTAAAATTTACCTTCTTAACTATGGATCATATATGCTTTTTCTTTTAGTTAACATTTCAACTTAATAAATTCTACCCAAAAGTTTGACTTCTACCTTAATTTTAGAGGGATCACTTATACAGAGTTACATTTTGTCACTAGGCATGCAATACCAGAAGTTTCCAAGGTTAAATTCCATCTACTTCACCCTACCTCTGCTAAATAATAGCAGCTTTATCCCCATGATAAGTCCATTGTTTGAACCAATTCATAACCTCCTTGCCTGCCTGATTCCTTACTGACAAGATAAGCTCCAAAGCTACTGATGCATCAGCTACTGATTCATTAAACCCATTGTTATCCTCCTGCTGGAAACAGGAGTAAAGCAGGCATGCTCAGAGTCTCATGGATGGGAAACAAAATTTTACAAATGATTAAGGGTTAATTGTGGAAAATACTATTCCAACTTGTACCTACAAGTTATTGTATTCCTACTTGTACTTACAAGTTATTGATCACCTATAATGATATCCTAACCTTGTGAGAAATGGTACCATATGTTGGGCACAACTGAAGGCCAAAAACTACTCTCTACAAAACAGCAAGCAACCTCACAAAGTAGCGTCTCACGGCTCAGTCTGTATCTCAGGCTTCAATAGACCATTTCACTGTCTTGTAAGGACAGCAGCATCTGGATGAGGTAGTAGTGAATCCTTGCTCTCCAGGTCATTGCCTTACTCCTTACACTGCAAAAAGAGATATGCCAAAACTAACACTGCTATTGTATGGTGGAAATTCAAATTCTCTTACTATACCCATCATACAAAGCGAGGCCAAATAGTATTGTAACCGGTCAACACTGGCTAATTTTCCTCTGATATTATACAATATGAAGAGCTCAAAGTGACAGTCACTAGATTAACTTTTATAAGGGCAATTCCATGTAGCTGGGTAATGCATGGCTTCTGTTGCCATCACTAGAAATATTTTATACTATGAATAACCACTACAAAGACAACAATATGCAATGTGTTAATTATTAAAACTTCCCTACTAATCAGTTTTGAAACTCTCATTGCTATTTGTTTCTCAAAAAAATTAATAAAAAAAAATTTATCACTGATCCACTGAACAAGTGGAAAGCTGCTGAGAAGGAAGACTGACATATATGTAGCAGATCATCCCTTCTTAATTCTTTTTTTTTTTTTTTTTGGCAGAACCGGGGATTGAACTCAGGCCCTTGATCTTGCCAGGGAAGCACTTATTCCACTGAGCCACCTCCCCGCCCCCCCCTTCTTAATTCTTGAAAACCATCTCTGTAGTATTCATATATGATGGCTCAGTTCCAACAGGTCCATCTACATAATCTTTCTGAGGCTTGTCCCAAATCCTCAATTATGTTTCTTTAATGTCTTTAACCAACTGGCAATACCATTAGCTACTGCCCACAAAATGCTATTTATCTGTGATGTATTCATTTACTCAAAAAATATATATTGAATATCTATTTTTCACCAATGACAAATCCTTTACCTTGACCATAGGAACACTGAAATGTCCTCTTGAAATCGTACACAGGAGAATTTCCCCTCTATTCCCTTTCGAGGACCTCTCTGAAGACAGCAATCCACACAGCAGTCTATTGCTGTCTGGGGCAAGCGAATATGTATAGCCAGCCATAAAACTGGATCATTTTTTCTTCCCTGGATAGCTAGTCATTAAGAATGCCTTATGGGCCACAGATACAGACTAAGACAGGGATGTCAGTATGGCAAAGTGGCATGTTGGGAGTGTGATCCATCTTTTTTGCAAATTACCAGTGTCTTAACCTCTGATCTGCTTTTGTGACTTTTGTACTGCTTAGAATTCCCAGTTGTATAGCCAGCTGGTTCAGATGACATCAAGCTCATTAGGTATAACTAATCTTACTGTCACCTGGTCAGGAGTCTTAAGGTCTTAAGGTCAGAAGTCTACCCCTTGTCTAGAAAAAACAAAGGGGAAAGTAAGACTGTTTATGAATTTTGTGAGGGATAAATACATCAAAATGTGGAAAGCACTTACAAAGATGCCTACCACATTTTACCTGCTTGATAAATGATAGCTTTCATGCTTACCTGGATCAAATAACAAGGCAAGAACTACTTCTTAAAGAAAAATCACAATTTGCAAATAAAACATGACTATACTATGGAATTTTGAGGGCCTGTACTAGACAAAAACACTTAAGATGTTGACATGTTCCCCAAAGCCTTCTGGTCACTTGGAATTACCAGTGAACCCACCAAGTCATACAACCAAGTGGCATAACTGTGTTCACTGTGGCTTAGACCAGCGGTACAGCTTTCTGCTGCCTGGCGCTTATTCAGACCACCCACTAAACTGATTGGTGATATATTTCCAAAGACTGATTTTGCTGCCTTCCAACTTAAACAGTACCATCCAACACTGTAACATTTTTTAGTATGGAAGAGTGTTCAGAGCCCTTTACTTTCAACATGGAGTAAGAGGACCTGTACCGATATCCCTACTCGACCACTTCCTACCCACCCCACTTCCTACCTGCCCCACAGTACTCTCCTCCTTGTATACAGTGCCCAGCCAGCTGTCTCTGAGGATTTCCCACAGAGCCAGCTTTCTTGAACTTCAAATTCTCCCTTCTCCAGGTATTCATTATCTTGTCCAACCTGTTCGTCCTTCATTGTTTCCCCTTTTGCATGAGACACCAGCACCTGCCCCTCAACCAGTCAGAAGGCCAAGTGACTCCTTCCTCTCTAGTGAGCTTCCTCTCCCTCACTCATTCCTATGAGTAAAGGTTTATTATTTTGCATGTTGATCTTCCATCAAAAAAGGCAAGTCTTATGGCTTTCAAGATTTAGTTTTGGAATTCACACATTGTTACTTCTATGTTATCTACTGGTCGAATTAATTTTAAGGCCAATTCAGATTCAAGTGAAGGGGATTTAGACTCAAAATCTCATAGGGAAAAGTATCAAGAAAATTATTATCACATTTCAAAAACCCATTACTGTGTTCTTTCCCTGTGCAATAGTAACATCTATTTTATTGTAATTACTGATTAAATTTTTATTTTCTCCAATAAACTCCAGTAAATTCAATGAAAAGTAGAGTTAATCTCGGTTTTCACCACCATACTTTCATTTCCAACACACTGTAGGCAATTCAGTAACAATAATGAGTCATTACAAAGAAGAAAGGCTATGACTAAACTGCTACCAGGTAAATGGTGGGGTTGATTTGTTATAGTTGAAAGAAGCACACTTGTCCTTGTTAACCTAGAGGACTAAGGAATTTCTCACTTTTTTTTTTCTGTTATTTCTGTTTGCTTTGATATTCTTAATGAAACATACCATCTCAAAATTTTCAATACTAAACATTAAAGGTCATAGAGGTTAATGTCTGAATCTCTCACAATACTTCCATAATATTATGGGCCGCCTCTGGCTCTCCATGGTCAGGTACCACCTCAAGGTGAACCGAGTTCCTGCTGGTAACTGGGTCCTGACTGAAGGGGTTGACCAGCCAATTGTGAAGACTGTGACTATTACAGAGCCCCGAGGCATGAGGAGTCTCAGATCTCCCAGCCCTTGAAGTTCAGCATCACATCTGTGATCAAGATTGCCATGGAGCCAGTCAACCCCTCAGAGCTGCCCAAGATGCTCGAAGGTCTGTAAGGAGAACAAGAGCTGCCCGTCTTTCACCACCAAGGTGGAGGAGTCAGGCGAGCATGTGATGCTGGGCACCGGCGAGCTCTACCTGGACTATGTGATGCATGACCTGTGGAAGATGTACTCAGAGATTGACATTAAGGTGGCACACCTGGTGGTCACATTCTGTGAGACACTGGTGGAAACATCTTCTCTCAAGTGCTTCACTGAAACACCCAATTAGAACAATGTCACTGTGATCGCCCAACCTCTGGAGAAGGGGCTGGTCAAGGACATCGAGAACGAGGTACTGCAGATCACGTGGAGCAGGAAGAAGCTGGGCGAGCTTCTTCCAGACCAAGTATGATTGAGATCTGTTGGCTGCCCGCTCCATCTGGGCTTTTGGTCCTGATGCCACTGGGCCCGACATCCCACTGGATGGCACCCTACCCTCGGAGGTGGACAAGACCTTCCTTGACTCTGTGAAGGACAGCATTGTGCATGGCTTCCAATGGGGGACCAAGGTGGGGACCCTCTGCAACGAGCTGATTCGCAATGTGAAGTTTAAGATCCTGGGTGCTGTGGTGACCCAGGAGCCCCTGCACTGCAGCGGGGGTCAGATCATCCACACAGCACAGAGGGTTGCCTACTCTGCCTTCCTCATGGCCATGCCCCATCTGATGGAGCCCTCCTACTTCGTGGAGGTACAGGCACCCGCAGACTGTGTGTCTGCCGTGTACACTGTCCTGGCCCAACACAGGAGGCACATGACTCAGGATGCACCCATTCCAGGCTCCCCTCTCTACACCATCAAAGCTTTCATTTCAGCCATCGACTCTTTTGGCTTTGGGATTGACCTCCGCACACACACGCAGGGCCAAGCTTTCTCCACGTCTATCTTCCACCATTGGCAGATCGTGCACAGTGACCCGCTCGACAAGAGCATTGTCATCCGGCCCTTGGAGCCTCAGCCAGCCCCTCACCTGGCCCACGAGTTCATGATCAAGATCTGGCGCAGGAAGGGCCTGCGTGAGGAGGTGAGCATCAGCAAGTTCTTCAACAGCCCCATGCTGCTGGAGCTGGCCAAGAAGGACATGGTGCTCAACTACCCAATGTGAGCCTCAGGCCAGCAGGGGTGTGGTGCCGTGCACCTGGCCTGGTTCCCCCAAGAGCAATGCAGCCAGGGTTCTATTTCTTCTTCAGAACTTGCACAGGGTTCTATTTCTCACCCATTCCACTGTACTGCAGCCCCATGTTATGAATGAAGAGAACACTGTGGGGAAAAAAAAAAACAAAACCAAAACTTTCATACTGGGTGTTCATGCATTATAAACACATATATATCTCCTGACATTGAACTTGCTTTCAGAGTGGTGTATTTCATATTTCGGCAGCCATGGAATTTTTCTTTTTTTATTTCTTTAACCTTATGGTAATAAGACTAGCTATGTCTCCAGTAGCTTCCATGCATAGATCATTCTTCTATTGCTTATGATCATGTAGAACAAATGGGAACTGTCTTTCACTTGACAACCATTTAAATATCATGGATAACTATACATTTCTGTTTCCCTGTATCCATCTCCATCACTATAGTTTTCCTTTATAAGCTCTTCTTGGAGGGAGTATGTTTTCACTAGACAAGTCCTTATTTGCTTCATCATTTGTTTTTCCTCTGTCTCTGTCTCTGATTCTCTTTGTTTCCCTGTCTCTGTCTCTGTCTCTGTCTCTGTCTGTCTCTGTCTGTCTCTCTCTCTCTCTCTCTCTCTCTCTCTCTCTCTCTCTCTCTCTCACACACACACACACACACACACACACACTGAGTTTTGCCATATCGTTTGACCAAAAGCTGCAGACATCATGACACTTCACAACTCTTTTGATATGGTTTGTATAAGAGAAAGAATTATCATCTCTTTGCTCATCATACCATTATATGCCTAAGAAAATGAACAAAACATCCCATCTCTATTCAGATTTTTCTAATTGTCACATAATTCTTTTATAACTCCTCCCAACGGAGATAACACAATCACATAAACAAAAGTTTTTTCAAGTAAATTGTAAAAATGGTGCTCTTTATATCCTCATTAGGATTTTTTTCTTTATTTTTTAAAGACTACAAAATAGTAAAAAAAAAAAAATAAAGCATTAGAAATGATACAAAATTTCACTAAACAGAGTAATAAGAACTCAACAATGGTTGCTGTATTTCATGAAGCTACCTTCAAATTAGTTGTTTAGGTGACCAGACATAAACATGCACAAGTGGTTAAAGAAACAATGACAACAAAAATGTTATAGGACATTTTTTAAAAAGAAGAATAAAAAGAGAAAAAAAATTCAAGCATTAACTGCTTCTTTCAAAAGACCTTCAGGGATCAGCAGTACAATTATCCAAATTATCCTGCATATATACTTGAAAGAATCAACATTTGGGTTCTTATCTTTTTGAAAAGTTTGTGCATGTTGTTGGGATGTTTTCTAAGGGAAAATGTACTGGAAAGAGATCCCAGGCTTCAGTCATTAGATTAGTGGTGGTAATGTTGAGAGTTTGAGATATTTTATATTTATGATATGATAAAACATATAAATGAGCATACTACTGTTAACAAGACTAATGCTCAATGTAAAATATTATTACAAAAATTAATATTACATACAAATGCAATACATCAGCAAAACTTGTGAATCTTTTTCTTTTTTAAAAAAATTTTATTTTAGGGGGCCAGCCAGATAGCTTAGCTGATTAAAGCACCTGCTTAGGCAGATGCAGAGACCAGGGGTTTGATCCCCAGCTTGTCATGCTGGTCCCACACCCTGACACATGCTGAGAGAGCAACTGAGATTGGGTGTGGTGGTGCACACACACCTGTCATCCCAGCGCTGGGGAGGCTAAAAACAGGAGGATCACTGTGAATCTGATCTGTGTAGTGAGACCCTGTAGACCCTGTAGTAAATAAATAAATAATTTTATTTAGAGAAGAAAAAAACAAAAACAAATAACATAAACTAAGACAAAAACAAAGCACCATAAGACAATAAAGGTGATACAGAATCTCAAAACAAGAATAGGAAATTAACAATAATTGTTATGTTACATATCGTTATCATCAAATTTGTTGCTCAGATCACCAGATACAGGCATGTAACTAGGATTAGAAGTCCTGTTCAACCCACCTGTTCTCCTTCTGTTTTTTTGTTGTTTTTTTTTTCTGGAAGAACTGAAAACATCATACCACAGTGATATATGTGTACCCATGTTTATAGCAGCACAATTTGTCATAGCTAAATCTTGGAAACAACCCAAATGCCCATCAGCTGAAGAATGAATAAAAAAGATGTGATATTTTTATAATGATGGAATATTACTCAGCTATAAAGAAAGATAAACTTGGGGGTTTTATACATAAATGGATGCAATGAGAATCTATACTCTTGAATAAAATAAATCAGACCCACATGGGTAAAAACATATTGCCTCTCTAGTGTAAGAACCTCAAAGAATACATAATATCTGAAAGGTAAGATAGATATAGTAAAAGGAAAATAAGGCTAGCAAGATAGCTTGGCAGTCAAGGCACCTGCCTGGCAAGTACAAGGAACAGGGTTCAATCCCCAGTACCACATGCCATACCAGCCCTGTACACAGCTGGCCACCAAAACTGGGTGTGGTGGTGAATGCCAGTAATCCCAGTGCTGGAGAGGCTAAGACAGGAGGACTGCTACTAGTCCAAGCTGCATAGAAAGACACCAAATAGATAAACAAACAAACAAATAATTTTTTTTTTAAATGGAAAGAAACTAAACATAAGAAATTCTTTTAAGAGATGACGTGGAAGGGCCTAGAAAGAATGACACTCTAGGGCCAATGAACATAATTTGTAGCTAGATGTTGATTTCTAAATATTATTTCCTACCTACAGGATCCAGGGCTAATTAGACAAAAAATTACTAACTCTAGTTCTGGAGCAGAGAAATTATCAAGTGATCTTAGGATATTTTATTGTAATAGCTGATAAATGTTGAGGGACTGATACATTTAGAAAAATGACAATTTTAAATTTTTAATGTTCTAATTCAGGGGAAAAAATCATCATTTTACCATGAGTGGTAAAACCTTTAAATGAAAGCATGGGGTGAGGGGTAAGTAGAGTTTTTACGAGGAGCCAAGTATAGCTTCATGGATTATTAAAAGGAAAGAAAGCTCGACCTATATATCACAGTATCATCATCATAACTAAGAACACTAATAATTTAGCATTAAAAATAGCGGTGCACCCTTTTGTTGGGCTTCACAAGGTGTGCCATATGAGGTGCATGCCCTTTGTGCCGAAATATTTCACCTGAATCTCACCAATTTCCTATCTATGACTTGGCAGTGACTCTTTGGGAAAAGGCAGATCATATGTATTTAAGGCTTTCTAAGTCATACTTTCTTTGTTATAAGTGCTCAATCCTGCATTTATAATCTGGAATCAACTGTTATGGTTTAGATTTAAAATACTCTCCAAATATCTTATGTGTTTGGAAGTGACAGCTCTCGGGATGCAACAGCTGCCTTGACCTAGGAGGTGGGGCCTCGATAGAGACAGGGTCTCCCAGCGCCTCCCGTCACACTCTGCTTCCTACCCTCCATTACATCAGCAGCTTTCCTGCACTGTGGCCCTCTCCCATGACACTTCTGTCTTGGAGCCAGGTGACAGTGAGTTGAAATGATCCAAATTCAACTTCTCCTCCTTTAAGCTCTGGATTTTGAATATTGTGTCTCATCAGATAGGGAAAATGGCTAAGATAGCAATGACAGGTAAACAAATAGGTGCATCTGTGTTCTAATAGAACTTTGTTTACTAAAAGAGGACCAGTGAGATAGAACAGTGGACTAAGTGCCTGCTTAGACAAGCACAGGGACCGGGGTTCAATCCCTGGCACCACATGCCACACCAGCCCCATCCCCAGACGCATTGAGCCAGCCACAGAGACTGAGCGTGGTAGCACACACCTGTAATCACAATACTGGGGAGGCTGAAACAGGAGGATTGCTACAAGTCTGAGCCATTTAGTGAGACCCTATACCAAATACATAAAAAATATATTAAAAATAAAATAAGTGGTAGATTTCATTTGGCCCAAGGTCATAGTTTGTCAAACCTTGTCTGAAACCTAACCCACTGGTGACAGTACATTTGGGAGAATAAAGACCCCAAGTAATAATTGAGTACCAAGAGACACCAACAGACAAGTCTAAAATGAGAGGCATTTTACACGATAATGTCTTTAAGTGCTTCAGAAACAATGTCACAGGGCTGGGGGGCTACTATTTGGACTAAAATTAGATGAGACATGAAAACTAGTATCCGTGCATGCACCTCCTGACCATCATAGTCTATCTTCACAACTGTGCCCTTGTGTGGCGGAACCTTTCCTGGACCACAGTGCAGAATCATGCAATTATCCTCTCCTCTCCATCACAATAGTCCGTGATCATTGCAGAATGACCAATTTGAGAGCATCTCAACCCCTCTAGATCTGCTTTTCAATGCTCTCTGACATAAAATCAGTATATTTTTCTCTGAAGTTTTGATTAAAATCATTAACAAAGGAAATTTATGATGACAGAGAGGCAGACAAGAGCAGGCTTGTGCTTTAATCATCAGCCTTTAATTAGCATCAGTCACAAGCAGGAGAACTGTATCATTTGACCCTTTTATTCTTAAAGGAAAAGGAAACTTCATGTGTTTCAGAAGAACCAATATTGATAACTATATTTTACTAATAATTGCCCCCCAAAGTAATTGTTATACACCTTCAACTTTCTTATGAGACAAGACTTAAAGTTTAAAAAAAAATCTCTTTATTTCAGGAAATACCATTGAGAGGAACCTAGGTTGTGTTACAGAAAACTAATTTAAAATAAAGCTGAAAATTTTTAAATAAATAGCAACATGCCTTTTAAAAAGCCATTCATAAGAAAGTTATTTTCCAAGCTTCAAGCACCATGTACTTTAGAGAAAACTAATAAAACCAAGTGTGATTCCTCATATCCCAAGACATTTTTCCTTCGTGTAGACCTCAGCTTCATGACCCTCTTCTGGCCGCCCCGTAAGGCCTATATATAACTTCAGAGCGGACCTTGTTCTGCTCGGCGGATCTTCACCAGGCTTAAGGTCCCTGCCTCTCGCTTTCCACTCTTGTTTCAGTCTCCTCCCCTTTACGAAGTCATCTTTATGAGGGCCAAGCTGTTTCCAAATCAAGGTGTGTTTGATTGTACTCCTCACAATAGGCGTTTCTCCTACTGCTGTTCCTTGAGGGAAGAGACCTTGACACTGGCTTTTCAGTTATCTTCAACAAAGGCATAAAGTTTGTGCTGCTGGCAACACACAGAATCAAACCTAAGATAAATTTAAACTCAGGTCATGATTTATTTTTTTGCCTTCCAAGCCAAGCTTACAGAGTAATAGTTCTAAGTGATCATTTTTAACTGGAAAAAAGAGTTTGGAGACATTACAAGTATTATCTGGAGATACCAACAAAAAGACCAAGAAAATCCTAAGCACCACTATGAAAGACAGCAAAAGCATGACCTGGCACATGTGCACGATCAACACAAATTTGCATTTGGGAGAGGACGTCATAATTTCGGTTGTGATTCAGAAAATGATACATGGAAGGCCGTGACATTTGGCCATTCTTTGCAGAAGGGCAGAGTTGATAGCCTGGCCTTTAGGATGGGAACACAATGGTGATATTATTTTAAATCAGCCACTTTATTTAATTTATAGACTTAAGAACCAATAACAACGGCCCACTAACTTATTATGCAATGATGAACCAAAAAAAGACATAGTCCTTGTTTTCAGGGATCTAAAAGCCTCACAGGAAATTCAGATAACTTGAAGAGAACAAGCACAAAATGTTGCAGGAATTCATGGGAACAGCACTTAGACCAGGTGGGTTGTGACAAATGAGTCAGAATCTTCATGGGAGAAGAAGAAGAAAGGTCTTCCAGAAATGGGGAATGGCCTCTTCCCAAGCAGCTATGACACTTTTAAGGAACTGAAATTAATTTAGTAGTTTATTATAGCTAAAGCATAGACTTTAGAGTGAGTTGAGGTAGTTCTTTGGAAAGTAAATCTCACACAATTTAAATAGAGTAAATTTTGACTGCTTTAATTAATTTATCAGTGCATTATGATTAATTGCATTAAATATTAATGAATGCATTTAGTGGTTTACATTGTATTGCAAAAGTATTATTTTTCTTTTCTTAGTACATATTTGCAATACATGTTGAATGTATTCACTAAGGGAAATTGATACACACACATATCCCATCTTAATCCTTTTTGCTTCTTTTTCCTTTCTTCCATCCCAGGTTTCCTCCCATCCCCTTTTGTCTCTACAAAGTCTATCTCTCTGTGTCCTACCATCTATCTTTTACTTTTCTCTTTATTTATACTTTTGTTTTCTCATGTAAATGGCACCATGTAATATTTAATCTTCTGTGTCTCATTCAGTTAGCATTATGGTCCCAAGGTGCATCTATTTTCCTACAAATGACCCAAACTTATTCTTCTTTAGGTCTGAGTTATACTTCTTGGTGTATCTACAGTGGTGCCTCAGTTCATAAATTTAATTCTTTCCACAATTCTGGTATAGAATTTGTTTCGTGATTTTGGTTGCTATACTTACAATTTAGTGACAACCAGAATCTTGGAAAAAATTACATTCTTGAGCTGAGGTACTACTATAAATCACATTTTCTTTATGTATTCATCTTTTAATGATGACATAAACTATTTGCAAGATGTAGTTACAATAAGTTGTGCTGCTACAAACATGAGCTCATATGTGTTACTCTGATATGATATCTTCAACCCTCTTGGGATGATACTCAGAAGAGGTACAACCAGATAAAATAGAATTTCTATTTTTAGTATTTTTGAAGAATCTCCATACTGATATCCATCGTGGTTGTACTGTTTCACATTTCTACCTATAATATAGAAGCATTCCTTTTTCCCCACAATCTCACTAGCATCGGTTGTTTTTTGAGTTCTTGATGATAGCCATTCTTTCTGGAGTAAGATGGAGTCTCAGTTTTGTTTGGTTTTACAGTTCTCTAGTGGCAAGAGATATTGAACATTTTTTTCATGTATTTATTGACTACTGGTATTTCTTTTCAGAAGTATCTATTCATTTCAATTTCCTTTTTCTCTTTTTTTCTTTTTTTGAGGCAGGGTCTTTCTATGTATTTCAGCCAGGCCTTGAACTTAACTTTGTAGCCCAGGTTGGCCTCCAACTCATGGTTATCCTCCTGGCTCAGCTTCCTGAGTGTGAGGATTACAGGTATCCACCACCATGCCTGGCTCAGTTTCCCAGTTTTGATTGACTCTTTTATTTGGGGGACTAGTTTTTTAGTTCTTTATATATTTTAGATACTAGTCCTATATCCAAAGAGTAATTATCCAATTTTCCCCCATTTTCTAGGTGGTCTCTTCACTCAGTCATTTCTTCTGCTCTCCAGAAGCTTTGGGATTTGATATGCTCTCATTCATTGATTCTTGAACAACAAATGATTATTTATTGTGTCTTGGGATTCTGTTCTGAAAGTCCTCACCTATGCCTATGTCTTTAATAGTTTTATCTATTTTGGCTTTCAGTAGATTATTTCTATTTTAATATATAGGTCTTTGATCCATCTTGATTTTATTTTAGTAAATGGATAGTGTCTAGATGCATTCTTCTGCATGTAGATAACCAGTTTTCTTAGCACCATTTGTTAAAGAAGCCATTTTCCCTCCACCATGTGTTTATGCCCCTTCATCAACAATTAAACAGCTAAATATACCTGCAGTTCTTTCTACTTCTTCAGTTCTGTTCCACTAATGTGCATGTCTGTATTGATGCCACTATCATGCTGCTTTTATCAAAATAGCTCAAGAAAGATTTTAATACATGGAGAGAGATTTAACAAAGTCAAGGATACTAGAAGAACCCTGGATAGAACTTACAATCAGAGTGGTAGTAAAAAATACAGGGAATTACCTTGAAGGGTAGCACATCTTAATATGTAAGTGGATTCAAAATGAAATAACGTATACAACTGGAACTCATGAGTTAGTAAGGAAGTCATTGATGTGGGGCCTTCATACCCCATCCAGAGGAAGAGCTTCACCAACTTTCAAAAAGAATTTTAGACAGGATTGGGTATGTATGTGATTCTGTATCATGTGTCTTAGCTACTTATATCTTTCTCGCTTAATTACACTATACTGAATTTTGGGTATCCTTAGTAAATATGATCTTTTAATGAACTTAGAACTCTGGAGAATATTTAGAAAGCTACAGTCCAGATCTATTTACCAGGGAAATTCAGCTAGCTTGTCTCTATGACTGTATTTTTGGGTGACTTGTTAGTAATAAAACTCTACCTTCAAATTAAGCTTCTATAGGATCATTGATTAAAATGGTTGATTAACGACAACTTGGGGGAGGGGAATCTGAAGACAATTTTCTCTTAACGAATTCTTTTAAAAGTATTTTATGAAGTTCTGTAAGTTGAATCCTTCCTCACTTATCCTGAGTGAAATAAAGAACAATAACTCCTCTGTGTCAAACTGATTATTCTCCAAGATTACTTGCAGTTTCCCATTAGCCTTATCACTGTCACATAAGGAGCCTTACTTTGTTTAGGTTTTCCTGAGTTAGTTTTCTGATCCTTTATTTGCTGACCTCCTCTTGAATTTCCTCCTAGGAATTCAAATATTGATTCTAAGACATTTAATAATCTTTCTTTGTAGTGTTTTAGTAGCTACTAAGTTCAGCTTATATCTATTTTAAGTTAAAATTAGATCACCAGAAGAAACTACGCAACTACTATATATTACGTGCAGATACACACAGAGAGATATAAACACAACACAAACACATATTTATAGAACAGGATCTAAAAGAGAATATAGAAAAAAAGCAAAAACTTTTAATGGAAAAAATTAGATACAAAATTATATTAAAAAATCCTTCTAAGGAAGAGCATAAGCATATCAGCAGGAACCATATTCAGGTTGATTATTTGAAATAGCTTACACTTCCCAAGGCCTTGACTTGAGACATGTTACACCGTATTGAAAGAAAACCTGGTTCTGGAGGCTGCAGATAGTTCAAATAAAGGTGGGAAACAGCCCACTCTTCTTTAGTACATGTCTGTGTTTTCCTATCTTAATCCTGAATTGGTTCGCCAGTAGTATATTGGTAAATATTAACAATTGTCTAGGCATAGGAGAAAGGGCTCAGTTAAATCCTCATTTGTAGAATGTGCTTGCTTTTATCATGAAAATATTTCCACATAGCCTATTTCAAATGATCAATTTGATGTCACTGAACACAGAGTTGGGAAGGGAGGTATAGTTGTGTATGATTTTGACCACACAGACATAATAGATATAAATAACTTCAAGAGTATAGATAATGAAAAGATTATAATAATGGGGAAGTTAGGAGTTTTAAGTGTGTTTTACTTTTGTTTTAATCTATCTCATTATAAATTTATTTAGTCTAATGTTTAATAATGGCTGTGTTTAACACCCAGTGTACAAAGGTCCTAACATTTAACAGTTGGTTTCCTTCAGTTGTTATGAGGTGGCTCTGGCATAAGACTGAGATTTGCAGGCACCCAAGCAGATGGAAGGAACTGTGTGACTAAGTCCCATGAGACCAGAGTGATTCTTTATGGATTGCTGCAGAATTGCTTGCTTGCAGACCTGATATGCCATATCAACTTTGCTGTCTTCCCAATACTCAGAAGTGATATGCTCAGTCTCACTGCATCCATCAGATTCTCTGGATTTGTCCTAGCTTGTTGGTCAATCTGAAGGACAACAGGAGGTGGCCTGAAAACTTTGAAACCTTCAGTAAACAGAATGAGGAGCTGTGCCTTGAGGTGCTTGGGGTGTTTCTATACTATCTTCCTGCTAATACAGATAGCTTCAGAAGCAAAGTACACATGGAAAATTCTCAGAATATGTTCCATGATCTCTCTGTGTGTGTGTGTGTGTGTGTGTGTGTGTGTGTGTATTGAATCCAAGGCCTCATATGTGCTAGATAAGTGCTCCACCCTACAGTTATATCTCTGCCCCTGTGGTTTATGATCAGAAAGAAAGGCTGAAGTAGGGCTGAAAATGCACTTCTCAAAGATGGAGCAAATATTTTTGACAAGAGTCTTACAGTCCTTAAAAAAGGGAGACATTAATTTTTAAAGGAAAAGGTGAATATTCTCAAGAAACTAGAAAAATTCTCAGTAGTTAATGAATGTCAAATCAGGATGAATCCTCAAAGACCTGACTGGAGGGTTGCTAACTATAGTGGAAAACTTAGGACCATAAATGTGAGTCTGGCTGCTTGATATATCTTCACGTGAAATTGTCAAATACGCACAGTACCTCCAAAGACAGTGAGTCAGTGAACATATTGGAAAAAGTGAAAATTAACAGAAACAGTTGACTGCATTTGAGTGCATTTGAAGAGTGAGGAAAACATTAGATAACTGCAACATGGAGAATAAGCCAAAGAGATGAAAGTAAAGTTCAATAGCAAGGAACGTATAATTCTTCTTATATGTATGTCCACATAGGGCATTGGCTGTCTTAGACGAGCAATGCAGTGAATGGGTCTCAGGCAAGATAAGCAGAGATTGTAGCCTATTCAGCCCTAACACGGTGACTTGAGGAAGAACTTGCCATTATGAGATATATAGAACTGTCAGGATTCTATGTGGCATTCCAAAGAGTAGATGAGCAGGTGGAGGAAGGGATGGTAGAAAGCTGCATGTGGGAACACCTGAAACCTGGGCTGCAAATGAGGCATTTGAAGTATTTCCAGCACAGGAAAAAATAATAAGGTATATGGCACTATCAAAAGAACTGATCACTAGAATACATTTCTGTGCACTTAATCTGGGTTTTCTTTTTCTTTTCTTTTTTTTTTTTTTTTGTAGAATCTGGGATTGAACTCAGGCCCTTGCACTTGCCAGGGAAGCACTTATTCCAGTGAGCCAGGTCCCTGGCCCCCTTAATCTGGGTATTCTATCATTCTTGTGCAGTAGGGGTCACTCCCCATAAAGCAATGATTTCCAAACTTTAGGGAGAATAAATATCACCTGGTTGATATGTGAAAATACATATTCCAGAACTCCATTCCCAAGGATCCTGAAGAAGTCTCAGGAACCGATGTTTGTTTGCTGGTTTTGGTTTTGGTTTTGGTTTGTTTGAGACAGAGTTTCTACTATGCAATCCAGGCTGGCTTTGAACTCACAGCAGTTCTCCTGCCTCAGCCTCTCAAGTGCTGGGCTTACAGACAGGCACCATCACACCCAGTTCTGGAACATGTATTTTAAAAATAAACACCATTGAAGATTATAATGCAATTGGTTTATTAGCCACGGTCCGAACAATGCAACAACATAATTACTCCAGGGACCTACTGGTGAGATAAGTCTGGAAACATCATGCGGAGCAGCGCAGAGCACTGCCCCCTGCAGCGCAAGTGCTGACTCCTGGGAGAAGCACATTCCTGGCCCAGCTGTGACAGCATGTGGCAATTGCTAGGAAACATCTCCCTTTCCTTGGCTTCCTATCTTTGATAGTTGATATTGCTATTTTACCTTGTGTTTAATACTATATATCATTTCAAATCTTATTTAGAAGCAGGTGTAGTAGAGATCATAATTAAATTTTTAAAAATTACTTCTTATTTAATTAGAAGAGGAAACATTTAATACCACTGTTTAAATATTGCTTGAGTGATAAACTATTTTTAATCATGGATCTGTTTTGAATAGTAGATATAAGAGTAACTTTAAAAATATATAAAACAAGGGCTGGCGAGATAGCTCAGTGGCATAATAAGTGCTTGCCTGGCAAGGACAAGGGCCTGAGTTCAATCATCGGTTCTGCAAAAATAAAATAAAATAAAATA
>NW_004524608.1:15125667-15127840 GCF_000260255.1 Octodon degus
CTATAATATTGTAAAAAGTTCTTTATATATTCAAATGTTCATTATCTGTTTTATACATTGAAAGAAGAAAGTCAAAAGTTTCCATCAAACACACCTAGAGAAAAATGCATCAGTGTGTCAAAATATTGTGGCTTTTTATTCTTTGTAAGTTTTCCGAATCCCACAAACAGAAAAGGGATTATCATTCCTAGCTGAGTGTATGTGGGCTTGAAAGCTCTATGTTTCTTTAAAAGCATACCTTCTTCAGGCTTAAAGAAATAAAAAGAGCCGCCGAGAGGAACCAGCGCAACCGAGCTATTGCTCCATACACCCACCTCTGCAGGTCTAACATCCAAAACTGATTTTATGTCAGACCAAGTCCAGAATTTGTGGCGAGTGGTGTATGTGTAGAAAGGCTCACTCCTGTCCACAGTTACACCAGTTTCTGCAGATAAACATTTTTAGGCACACATTTGGGGCATTCTGAGCAAGAACACATACACATGAGAACTACTGTCTCTGCTTAGGTAAGGTGCTAAAACAGTTTTCAAAGCCAAGAATCCTGGCAGAAGACAGATTTGTTGATGTGACAAGGGAAACTAGAGACATGATATCAGGAAGATGTATGCTCAACAGAGGCCTCAGGAAATATTCTTGTCTCTTGAAATAGTAGGGAATCTGGCAGATAGGAGTTGTGACACTTGGCAAAGAACAATGAAGATTCTAATGTAAAGTCATGTGAAGAGAAATGTTTGCTGCTCTTCATATATAGCACAAGGTTGGGTATTGCACCAAAAATTAGAATCTTGTGGACATTAGCTTACAGTTTTTAGAGAAAATTGCCTATCTTTGCTATCTAGACAATGGGATTGTCAGCATTAGCATCTTGGATTAATAACCTTCGTTAGGGTAAAAAAGTAAGACCCTTTTCATCTTACCCCAGACTGAGGGGACTTTCACGGCACTGTTTATAGAGAGCCTGCGTAGGCTCGGGGGACAGCTGCTGTGTGCAGTTTCTGGGTCTATCACTGCTGAGCCCTTGTGAAGGCAGATGGTTTTTTCTCAGGAGCCCCTCCTGCTGTTGATTTATTCTCCGTGCAGAATGAGGGCCAAGAGACACAGCCCCTTGCTTTGTAGCCTTCATTACCTGTGTCAAATTAGGTCACCGGCTGGCTACCATAACATTTATTAAAGTAAAATTTTATGAGTTTGTTACCTATTTTGTTTGCATGGTGGCCTTGCTTAAGAAACCCTTGCCCACTTCTCTTTCTGCTGCCTTTTCTCTGGGTACTCATGTTAGGAATTTAAATATCATTCACACAAACTAGTAGGCTTCATAAGCTGAGTTATTGGAGGCCTGTTTTGTTATATTTCTCTGTCCCCAGACCTTTCTGTGGGAATTTCTCCATTTCCCTTTAGAAGTATCCAAGAACGTCCTACGAAAGCTAAGTAGGGGCTATTTCTAACTTAATGTAGGAAGAGAACATGTAGAGGTTCTGGAGATTTACTTTTGCCCACACCCACATAATGCTTGTGACATTTCTACACGTGTCTTCTGACAACACCTGAGTATTATTTGTAAATTCAGATGTATTTCAGCCTAGTTTACTGTTTTATTTTTCTAAGATAGTTCTCCCTAGCCGCTTAACTGCTAATACTATCGTTAACTTCATTTACCTTCTTGGGTGATAGAGAAACCATATATTTCCCTCCTGCCTTTCTAGAACATCAGCTTCATCACTTTACCTAGACACACAGTAGTGTGGGCATCATCTCATCCAGCAGCTGTGGGAAGGGACCTCTCCCCTGAGATCTAAACACCAGGATCTGCTTGACAGGACTCCACTGCAACCTGCCTTTTGGAGGTGCCTGTGTTTAAGAAGAAAGCATTCAGTCCCCACTGTTAGGGTCTGAGGCAGAAGAGATCACTAAGGAAGAGTAAAGCTTGGAAGTGTCACCAAAGAAGCTCATAGAACTCCAGCTGTAGCAAGGATAAATTAGTATTTCAGCAGAGGTAGGCAGAGCACAGTAAAAGTCACATCCAATCCTTAAATAGATTTCATCATTTTTTTTTAATTTTAGAAAAAATATTTCTGAATGACTGGAATGATTTGTTCTAATGGTGTTTGTAAATAGGATCACAAGTCCGCATCTTGTACAGCAATTAACCACTAAGAAGAATATATGCAGTGTA
>NW_004524608.1:15128970-15130208 GCF_000260255.1 Octodon degus
ATAAATCCACTTAAAAGGTCATTGGACAGTTAAACAAAACAGTATCAATCTTATGTTAGGTTATATACATATTTCTTCAAATATGTGTGTGTGTGTGTGTGTGTGTGTGTGTAAAAGATAAAGAAAAGCTAATATAAAGTCAACAGAAAATGGAAAAACACTTTTTAAAGCTTCTAATACTAGGAGAAAATATCATACCAAGTCTTATAAGTACATTGCAAGTCAAAGAAAAAGTGTAAGTCATAAAACAAAAATTGAAATTGAACAATATTCAGAAAATTAAATATTAATTAATTCAAAATTAAATTAAATATTTCAAAACAATATTCAAAAACTAAAATTAAATTGCGAGTCCAACTAAGAGACCAGAATGCAGTGTACCATATGTATGAATCTGGGACCAATTCAGAGTACTCACATAGTATTGGATTAGGTTGATATGTAAAAAAATACCAACTAAGAAAAAGTTTTCATGATAATAAAGAATTACTAAGAATAAAACTTAACAAAAATAGCAGAATGGCAAATATATGACCAGCACTTCTAACAGATTGGGGATAAAATATCACACAATTTCTAGTATGTGGTAGACGTGGACAGTGTCCATGATACTTACTGGTGGCCAGGTGCCACTTAGGGGACTGAGCTACTTCTATTTCCTTGATATCCACCCCGTAGACACACTAAGAAGGGGTCAGTGCAATCCTGTAGACACAGACAGAATCATGACCCATCGGGTGCAGGAGAAGTCCATTTGTAGAGTATGCTGATGGAAATATTTTGTTTCTATGTACAAAAGTATAATTGAAAGACCGTTATTGTATACTTTTTCTCCTGTGATTGTTCACCCTATTTGGTGGGTTCTTTCCATTTTCATTCATGGAGTTGCGGTCGTTTTGGTTCCTCTCTAGAATATCTTTTAGTAGTCTGTGTAGGGTTAGCTTTGTTGTCATGAAATTCTTTAGTTGTTCTTTGTTATAAAAGTATTTCACTTCTCCATTAAACTTGAAAGAGTTTTGCAGGATATATCAATCTGGGTTGGAATTCGTTTTCTTGCAAGACTTGAAGCACTTTGCTCCATGATATTCTTGACTTGATGGTTTGTGAAGAGAAATTTGCCATTATTCTGATGGGTTTTTCTTTAAATGTGATATGTTTCTTTTCTCTAGCAGCTTTTATTTTTTTATTTTATTTTATTTTTTTTCTGCAAAGCTTTATTCCGGAGGGGCTCAGTCCTT
>NW_004524608.1:15130743-15136273 GCF_000260255.1 Octodon degus
ACTCCTTCTTTCTCACTGATGTGTATTAGTCTTATGTTGTTCATCTTTGCATTGTCTTGCAGATGTTGAATTATTTTTTCCTGCATCCTAGTTGTTTTAAGAGATCTTTTCTTAGTTGCAACAGTGTCTTCAAGATCTGAAAGTCTAGTTTCACTTTCATTCAAATGGTTTTGCCAGCTTGTGACTGAGGTTTTAATTTCCTGTATATCACTTTGAATCTGCTTCTTGCATTCTATTTCTTTCCTGTATTGCTCATTCAAGGATTCCATCATTTTTATATTCTCCTCTATTTTTTATCAGTGTCTTTAGAGGCACTTAGTACTTCTTTCATTATAGTTAATATTTCTTTTTTTATTTCAGAAATTATTTCTGATCTAATTTCCTGTATACCTTTCTGCAGTTGTTTCTTTACTTCATGTACTACTGTTTCAGGGACTTCAGGTGTGTGATTTCCAATTTCTTCTATGCTATTGTCTCCTGCATTTGTTCTGGGTGGGCTCAGAGCCTGAGGACACATTTTGCTCCTTCTCTTTGTCATTTTGTATAGCACTGTCTTCTGACCTTTGGTGTAGCGCTTTGGTAGAGTTATTACCTTAGCATCAGGTCTGGAGCTACCAAGTTCAAACTCTTGCAGTTGTGTATGGCTTGGGTCTGGCTGCTGTGCTCCATTTCTTCCTGCTGCAGCCCTTGGAAGTGAATCCACTGTGTCACTCTGACAAGATGTTCTGCTCCTGGATCATCTGGGTGGGTCTTGCCTCTAGACTCTCTGCAGGAAGTTCTGCATCAGGGTTCCACACTAGGCCTGTCTGATGGAGGAAGTTCCACTCACATGCCAGTCCTGGGCACTGGCTGGAGTAAGGATCTAGCAAGCTCCCCATGTTCCCACACACTTGCCTGGCCTGGGGGCTAGCTGGAGTGCAATTTTATCATTTTTTAAAAGCATATTTTAAATGGCTATCTAAAAGTTTTCCTAAAGAAAACATTTTATATGTTTGATTTTACTGGCAAGACCAAAGAGATTACTTCCAAAAAGAAGAAAGAAAACCCCTAAAGGTGTTTATGATAGTACGTATTCTGCTACTTCACTTTTTTTCAACCCTCACATGTTAAAGAAGCTGTTTTAGAAGCCTCTTTGCTGATCATTTCCTAGGCTGAAGGAAAATCAGAGTTGACTTCATTGCCGTAGGCAGCTGAATCACTCCTGAAATTGTGGTTCTTTTGATGTTTGCTGTCCACAGAAGTTCTGAGAAACCTGGGAAACAGAAAAGAGAATATAAGGGGGTTTCCAAACAGTATTAGAAAAGTCAAGTTTTAGTACTCTTATTTACTTAGATCGTTTGTTTGAGCAAGATGACAGTGGCTGCTTTGTTTTCCCACCACCCTGCCCTCCAGAAGGACCCTGGAAGAGAAGCCAGGCTCACTGTCAATATACACTGCCTGTGTCCAGGAAACCCATTCTCACTATGAGTAGATGTTAAAACAAAATAAATTCAGACTGCGATTATTATTTTACAGGGTGGTAGCATGTTTTAGCATGGCTTGTAAAAATATTTGTTATGAATCTAGACTAACATGATGCTTCTCTCAGTATTTGTGATTCTGAAAATATTGCTTTTCAGATTTTAGGAATCAGAAATTATATGTCATGAATAAAACATTAAAACCTCCAATAAAACTAATCATCCATGCTTAGCATTTTCTTACCTTTAAAAGTATTTTCTTCTCTATAGGCCAAGTGGGATAAGAATTTAATGGGAACTTCTAATGTTGTGAGATATATACTCAACATAAACTCCCTTCTTACTCAAATGTTGTGCCTGAAAGGTTTATAAAATGTAACATCTTGTGAAATTAAAATGTATCTGCCATCACCCATTCGTGAGTCCAAGTGACTGAGCGAATTGCTCTATTTGTGTCAAGGGCAGATGCCCTTTCTTAGTGAATTTATATGCAAGTGGCAGATTTAAGCTCTGTCTCTGTCCATCTGACAGGGGTTTCCTGTTGCTTTGAATTTTTACTTTGTTTTACAGAAATACAAGTTATTATACAGTTGCATATGTAGTGCTTCATACACAGGTGAATGACTGTATGGAAACAATTTGTCACATAAATGCTAATATCTCAGGGTGACCTTCTAACCTTCACGACGTAATAAATAATTCCTGAAAACCGTCATAACATGCCTGACTGCTCTGCTCACCTGTAATCTCAGCCATAGCAGTACTGTATTGTGGTGTCATGTTTCAGTTTTACTTTTTTTGTGGAACTGGGGATCGAACTCAGACCCTTGTACTCGCCAGGGAAGCGCTTATTCTACTGAGCCATCTCCCCAACCTCTCAGTTTTACTTTTGACATTCAGGATACCTAATTATGCAAAAGAACTGAATGCCAGATTTGTCCTCCAGTAATACAATTTCTTTCTTTCTTTGTTTTTGTTTTGGTACCAGGAATTGAACTCACAGATTTGTGCTTGCCACTCAGGCACTCTGCCACTGAGTATAATCCTGACCCCTTCAACTCTTTTTTCAACTCCCCAAATGATTAAATATCTTATGAGATGGTACCCACTGGCTAGGCAGTCTTAATGGAAAATTATATATTTAATTTATTCTTAAATTTTTATTTAACTCCTAGATATTATTATTTACATGTAGTTTGGGAATGTCTCCCATCACTTTTTAATTTCACTCACCATTAATTCTGTTTGTTTCCATTTGTTGGTACATATTTTCTGTATTTTGGGCACTTTGTTAGTTTTGGGCCTACAGTGGAGATTAAGTCATAGCCACTGTCTCTGGAAACACACAGTGTAGCCCAGAAGCCAAACATGAAAACAATTATAGCACAAACCAGTAAGTGCATAAGGGTCTCTGCCCATTAGACTGTTTACTTGAACATTCCTTTTTGCTCAGGAAAAGGCAAATACCATTTCCTAAAGTGGGTTCTATTGAAAAAGGTTTCTCTTATCAGATAAATTTGTATAACAAACACCAAGTTCTCTTTTTGGAGATTTATCATGCATACCACCACATTGTTGTAAATATTCTCAAAGATCCTGCTCTGGAATAGGCAAAGAAACCCATTTTATTTTGCCTTGGTTTTTCCCAGACTTATTCATCATATTTTTCGTGACATGCACAGTAACCTCCTGTAGAATAATTAACATTCCATGAGCCATCAATTTGGGAAATTAATCGATTACCACTTGCAACAGCTAGAAGTGTGCCTTTCTGTTATAGAATGTAATAAGATGTGTACTCCCTTATATGTAGAAGACAAGTGTATGAGGGTGCCTCTCAAGCAGTAGCTTAGGTAGAGAAAGGAATGAACTGGTCCAGAAGAATGGGAGTCCAGGAGCGGGTCTGGCCCTTGTTTCCATTTGTTGCTACATATTTTCTGTATTTTGGGCACTTTGTTAGTTTGGGCCCTACAATGGAGATTAAGTCATAGCTACTGTCCTCTGGAAAAACACAGTGTATTTGACCTATGGTGCCTTCAGCTTCTCCCTCTCCAGCTCTCCGCTCAGTGCCAGGCTGTGCACCGAGCAGCACTTCCCAAAGACTGTCTGTGAATGGGGGGAGGTCACCAGACCTACATGAAGAAGGGCAATAAATAGCCCCAGAAAGAAAGGGTGGTGGTATTACTAAGTTATTGCTGGAGATTAAAAACAACAGATGTCTAACCAAAATGCAGTTTAATTATTAAAATCTAGATTTGGCCATAACAGGGAGCTGGCTCTCATTTCCATTTACTGCTAGAAAAAGCAAATGAAACAGTCAACTCTTCTAATATTAAAGTCATTATTTTAGAAGATATTCCCAGACTTATAAAGTTGTTTATAGCTAATACTCCAAAAAGACAAGTCACTTCAGTCTTTTCCTTAGGCATACCAAAGATTTTTCTTAGCCCCAGCAAGCTATATTGCTCAGACATACATTTTATAAGTGCTTTCCTTAGGTTTTTACATGGCTGAATTGCTTCACTCTATTATCAATATTTCAGGCTAACATTGTTGCATCTACATTATAAGGTATTAAATATTTGAAATTTACTTCTCTATGGGTTCTTGTGGTAAAATAACTGACTAGGCACAATCTTGGTGTAGAGCGTAGTGTCACGGTGGCTCACGTTTAGAGGGATGGGAGGTCCTCTGGCCTTCTGTTTAAACCTGTCATTAGGTTTATTCCTAAGTCTTTCAGATGCCAACTCTATGCCCAAACTCAGATGCCCATCGAGGCAGTAGTTATGCATTTAGCCAGAAGAGTCATATAATTGCATTTGTGGCATTTGAGAGAAATCCTGAACTCATGCGAAGAAAATCTAAAATAAAAGAGATAAGAATCTGGGACTTGGAAAGAGAAAGAGGCTGCAGACATCTGTGCACTCAGTGTAGCTGGGGTCATCTTTCCCAGAGCTTAGGGGAGGACTTAGTAGTTTTAGCTGTTCACAGGATAGTTATATAGTATGAGGCATCAATCTGCCTTTTTCTTGTTTCTTTTTGGAGATTATGTTTTAAGATGTATTTGGGTGCTCCCTTGTCAAGGGGTGGCCTTCTCATGGTTTAATCTTGACCATCCACTTGATTGGCTCCAAAGATGCCGGGAGCAGCAGAGCACACTTGTGGGCATGTCTGCCAGGCACAGAGCCAGATCTGGTCCCGGCCCCTTTCTCTTGACTCTCTTCTGTTCTTTGCTTCCAGGCACCAGAGGTTAAACCGCTTTTCCTCTGCCACACACCTCCACCATGCTATTTTGGCCTTTAACCCAGCCAATCTTTGGCTTACACTGTGAGCCAGAACAGCACCTTCCTCCTTGGAGACATCTGTGTCAGGTGTATTATCCTAGTAGGGGAAAAATAATTAATACATTAGACAATGTTGGTGAATTCTTCTCCCTGGAGTTGTGCAGTCCACAAGCCTTGTAAGAAGACACAGATTGGAGTCATGGAGTAAGAGCTGTTAGTGTGAGATTCTGGCAGGCCGTGACATGGATTGGAGCAGCCAGCCGAGACAGGAGGGTGCCATCCCAAAGTTAGGGAGCCAGACTTTCCTGGAATTTCACTGGAGACCAAAACAAAGCAAGCTTCTTTCTATAGGAACTCTCTATTTGAAGGGATTGCAATAGAAGTTGTGTCACCTGGGAAATAGGTTTTCAATCAAGAAAAATTGTGGGGGCATGTGGGGCTATGTCCTCCCATGAATACATCATTTGCTGGCATTGTTTAGACTTGCTTGTGAATGCTGTTTTAAAAAGGCTTTCAGTCATTTTTCATTATTGTTTTCAATCTCTGCAGCTAATGTACCCCTTATTGCGTGCAACCCACTTGAAATGTTATTGCCAGGGAATTATCCAAGAAAACTTTGAGGGTATGAAAGGATACAAAAAAAAAGATAACAGAAAGGCAGATAGAAGGCTTAGAAATGGTTCAAAAAAGAAAGACAGGATTTGGGGGTTTGGTCCAGTGATAAAGTCCTTTTGTAGTATGTGTTGTGGCTCTGGTTTCAATCCTTAACACTGCTGAGAAGGGGGG
>NW_004524608.1:15136373-15147159 GCF_000260255.1 Octodon degus
GAGAAGAGAAGAGAAGAGAAGAGAAGAGAAGAGAAGAGAAGAGAAGAGAAGAGAAGAGAAGAGAAGAGAAGAGAAGAGAAGAGAAGGCGAGACAGCACTTGTTGTTAGGATGGAGAGAGAAGGAGCTGATGCTGAACAGTGTCATCAGATATTATTCTAGTGCCTCCCTCTTCACACCTTTCTCTGTTTCCCCCTGGACTCACTGGATAAGTCTTTGTCTCAGTCTCAGCACTTGCACATCCCTGCACTTCCAGCTCAGGTGAATCCAGGCTAGCTTGAAATTGCTCCTAAACAACAGAAAAATGTCCTTCATTCTTATTATGGGTCTTTACTTCCACTATGAAAAATATTCAACCCCCTGTGGCTACAAAATCTATTCTGAAAGAAAGAGGCCCATACCTCCTGTTAAAAGCTAAGATGCCTTTGAGCTACTTCCTCTTTGAGTTCTTCCTCAAAGAAAATCAATCTTTCTTTGACTTCACTGAATAGACTCTGGAAATATGGGTGAGTAACCTGGAGGATTCAAGTACCATCAGGATACACAAGTTTCCTCCATTGAAGGGATAGAAAAGAGTTCAGTGACAGCCCTGGATGGTACTACCCATCACGGACATTGAGCCTGAGAAGGCCAACGTAGCTGTCATTCACGTGAGCTGGGGCCATACAAGGTAAGGGAGGACAGGGTTAAAAGATCCTGCTCTTGAATATCAATAGCACCAAGCAGAAATTTCTAGTGTGAATCATTCCTGTGGTGTATAACTGTGATGTTCAGCCACACAAACAGAAATAAGCCCTCTCGAGGTGGTAATTTGTGCCTGGCTTTGTCTTGATCACAATACTCATGAAGAGTCCCTCTAATCTGTATCTTTTTCTGTGTAATAGTCCCCAGAATGTGGCTCTCAGTCCAGAGAGCCTGAGACATTAGCGTCTCTTAAAGATGGAGTTTTGAGGACCACTCAGTATGTTGGGACCAGAGTTTCTGGAGTTGGCTAAGCAGCCCACTGCCCTCCTAGTGATTCTGATATAATTTCACATTTGAGAACCACTGGGCTTTGCAGCATTGGTTCTCAGCACCAGTTGCTTATTAAGAGGTACTTTGAATCAAATGCCAGTACTAGGGCCGGCTGAATAGCTCAGTGGATTAAAGTGCCTTCATGCAGGTGCAGGGGCCAGGGGTTCAATCCTCGGGCCTGCCATGCCAGCCTTGCCCTGGGGTGAGCTGGGATGGCAATTGAGACTGACATGCCTATAATCCCAGCTTTTGGGAGGCTGTAAAACAGGTGGATCACTACGAGTCCTATCTAGTCATGGTTCTCTGAACACCCTGTAGACCCTTCCCTAAAATAAAAAAAAAGGACAGTACTTAGCCCCTACCACCAGATTCTGATATAAATAGTAGGGGTGAGGCCCACATGTTGGGAGTTTTCATAATTCTAGTGATTCTAATGATATTGAGAACTATTATTCTACAGCAATTTAAAAAGGAACTCTCTTATTTGGCTTTGTGATCAATTAAAAATAACTTAGGAATGACTTCTTGTATTTTATCAGCATTAACTTAGGCATATTTATATATTAAAAATTAAAAATTATGTAAAACTAGGGTAGGAAATTTCTTTTCTTCTGCTTTTTCCCTCCACTGTGGGATCCTAGCACCTAGAACAGAGTACTTGGCATCCAGGACCAAGTGCTTAAAAGCAGTATGTTGACTGATTGAACTAATAATCAGCTAAAGAATGGGGTTCCTACCCTCACAAGGGAACCAGAGAGCACTTCAAGCCAGAAGAATGGCCTCTGTCGGGTCCGGCTCGGGCTCGTCTGTCCCTGGCGCTGCCTGCAGTGCTCTGAGCCCTCTTTGTTCTTGCCCATGCCCTTCTGTACCAGGACGTTGCTGTCTTAGAATTCCCTCTGCTTAGTGCGAGAAACAATCTGCAGGAAAAAACTTGAGCCAAAAACGGTTTTCCCAACAGGTGGAAACATGTCTCCCACGATGGCTGCCACTGGGCCTCTCTGACAGGAGCTCTGCTAGCACGAGCCTGTTTCTTGCTTAGCACTGAATTCATGATTTCAACCTGAATACAAGTTTATAAATGGCCTTTAACTCAATGGGGCAGATCCCTGCCAGAAACATTTCATGAGGCATTCAGTACTGGTTAGAGTGCTCTAATTCAGATATATCTTTAGCCTATGTTTTATTTACTGCTTAATTTTTTAAAAACCAACTTCCTTAAATTTTTCTTAATTGTAATACTTGACGACAGTGGCCATTCTTGAGAAGTTTTTCCCCATCTCTTTTGGTTGCTGTAGTTTTTTTTTTTTTTTTTTTAGACAGAAGTTACCTGTAATGCCAGAAAGGAGAAAGTTCAAGATTTTGTGGCATGTGGTTCAGGGGATTGATTTTGTGCTTAATAACTCACATAGTTCTTTTTGATGTTTCGCTGAGGACAAGGGAGGTTGTCACAGAAATACAAGGTGGTTTCAAGCCACTTACATTTGTGCACTCACTCCTGAGAGCGCAGTACAGCCGTAAAAAGTCTCCTAAGTGATACATAAATACTCCGTTGCTACATGAAAGTGTACTGTCCCTTCAACTACGCACAGGCCTGGAGGCTTAAATAAAATCCTTTTCAGATTATTGTTAATGCTGTGCTTGATTCTGCGGCAGCTGCTGCTTTTGAACAATCTGATGCTTCTCCTCCCCCAAGAGAAGCCGAAAATTCCTCTTTTGCAGCTCTTTCAACCTTTGTAGGCTCAGGGAGCATAAAATAGACCGAGAAACGAATGCAAGGTTCACGTTTTGGAATTCAGTGCACGACTTAAAAACTATTGAGTTTTAGCCACTTCCTGACATTGACTTTCATACCAACGGTTTAATTTGGAGAAAATCTGCTACCTCAAATGGCTGAAAGTATTTATGTGGAAAATTTTCCAAATGATTGGCTTTACTGTGTTGGTATTTTCTTTTCCCATGAATATGTGAGTATTTGGCTTTCCCCCAAGAGTTTTTCTGCATCACTTCTCTTTGGGCAAAGAAATTTTTCTATCCAGAATAGAAGGAAGCACTAAGAGTTCCTGAGTTTTCAGCGAAGTCTTGTTTGCATGTACACCACAGCATCTGTAAAAATGAAGTGTGTCTTTTTTGTCCTTACATTTTCTCCTGCAAATCTCTAAGCTTCCCAGTATGAATTTGCTCATCACTGAGCAACGCTGCAACTCAGGTCAGCCCCATGCGCTCCCACGCTGCTCTGCGCCTCCACTCTGCAGCCTGCCGGGTGTTGTGATGTCATTGTCTATGCCTCCTCTCTGGCTTCCTCCTCGCTGGTTCTTCAGTCACCTCTCTGCCATCTGCTCTTGCCTAGACCACCAATGACCCCTGCTGTTTAGTCTGACAATTATTTTAAATTATGTAGTACTTGACATTGATTTTTTGCTTTGCTTTTTTTTTTTTTTTTAGTGTATTTGGTTGTTGCAGGGTCTCACCACGCAGCTTTGACTCATGGTGATCCTCCTGCTTTTAGCCTCCCCAGCACTAGGATTACAAGCGTGAGCCACCAGGCCTGGACTCTGTGGCTGGCTCAGCTCGCCCTGGGCGGGGTGGGGGGGCAGGGCTGGTGTGGCATGTGGTGCAGGGGATTGAACCATGGTCCCCACACTTGCCTAAGCAGGTGCTTAGTCTACTGAGCTATCTCACTGGCCCAGCACTTGATATTGTTGATCTCATTTTCCTTATATTTTTAGGACCACTTATGTGCCTTGCTTCCCTAAATAGTACCCCGCTTTCACCCCTTTCTTAAGTGTTGTTTCATTGGGAATCAATCCTAGGACTACTTTCTCTTGTGATTTTTATGCTGAATGATGGCATCTGTCTCTATGACTTTAGAAGAGACAGATGTTGAGCATCTACCATCTATTTCTCTATCCCAGCTGTTATGTAGTCAGCCCTGAGTCCAAACTGAACACATTTTCTTCCCTTTTCTGTTTGGTTTTTAGGTTTCCTATTTTAGAGGAACACAGAAACCTTAAATTCTTCTCCTGTCATTTTTCTTTCTCCCATAAAATAAGCTAACATTTTTATTTATTTTATTTCCTTCATGTTTCTCAAATTCGTAATTTCTCCTACAAGTTCCTTCCTTCTGCCTTAGATCAGGAAGCCATGAGCCTCTGTCTGAGTTACAGGGTAACAGAAAGTGGTCCCTCAGTCAGTTTACCTCAGTTGCTTGGTTGCCCAGGTAATAGTTTCTATTACAATTCCTATAAATACTGCCTCCTAGAAATGTCTGGTCACTGTGAAGCATACTGTAAGAACCAATCACAGACAGTCAAGTATTCTGCTTTTTGGTTGCAACCCCATAAAAACCTCCCTCACAGAGCCTTTGAGGCCTGAAATTTAGAAGGATAATTGATTCCTTGTCAGTGCCTGTCCAACATTAAATAAAAGCGCCAAATCCTGGGCATCATGTCAGTGTTTTTTCTTGCTGTAGCATCTGGTGTGTTAGCTGGGAAGACGGGCTGACCTCTTTGGTCACTGGTGGTGGCCCTCACAGACAGAGAAAGGACTTCTCCAGATCCTAGCAGGTAGGTGTACCTTTAAGATTTCTTGAGTCCCTTAGAGGTCTGGAAGAGGACTCCTGGATCCCCTCTTAGGTGGCTCATCAGAACTCAGAGGAAGGAGGAAGCAGTCTGTCTATTTGTCTGACTGCCTGCCTGATTCTGGAAAGGCCCCCAGGGGCACCCCAGTTATTCCGTCTGTGAATCCTGCTCAGTTCAAGCAGAAGGGGAGTCTGAGCAACTCTTGTTACTCAGGACAATCCTCAAGGGAATTGGGTTGGAAAGTTTTAATCTCTGAGTGCCTGTTGAATGAATATGTGAACAAGTGGAACAGACAACTTCCCATAGGTTCAAAACCTTGTTTACTCTCTTTGGAAAAACTCACAGCTGACCTCACTGGTTTTCCAACATCAAGTATCATATCATTTGCACTTCTGATTATTGATACCCAAGCTGCCTGCTGGAAAGACACAAAACTCTGCTATAGTATCTGGCAGAAATTTGTTATAAGAAAGAAGTTCCACAAATTTCTTGGAGCTGCTGGCTTCCATAGAATCTGGATCCTTGAGTTCACAAAGGCCATGCTGCTTATTCAGACTGTCATCCTCTAGGAGTGCCCAGTGGTCTGCCTGTACAAATATCTGAATCTAGTGACTGAGGACTGCCTCTCCCCTCTGCCTTCATTTTCTAACAGCCACTGTGCTGACCACAAAAGCTTACCAGCTCACCTTAAGCCAAGACCTAACTGTCCAGGTACCCATGTGGTGCTGGACCTCATGAATAACTGAAGACCACTCAATTCTACCAACCAAGCCAGGCCCATCACACCATGACTGTCTGGTAGTAACTGATGAACTGTTTTTGAGCTGACCAGACACTAAAAATGGATACCCGGCCAGATGCTGAACACACACCCTGTTTACAGATAGAAATAGCTGTTAGCAATGGAGTCCAACAGGATAGAAATGTTCTGGTCACCTTGGGCAAAGTTATTTTGGTCAAAACTCTCCTGCTGCTGTTTGGAAACCTGCCACCTACAATGCCAAATCTATACTCAGAACAATCTGATCCTGAGGCCTGAGCCCTCTTCTGGGATCTAGTTGACTGAAACATCAACCCCAGCCAGAAAATTTCATCCAGTGCTCCCAAAAGTAGCCAGGCCTGCCCCCCACATATGTTCTGCAAGCTCAAGCCTCAGTACTGGCACCCATGTCCCCACGGCCAGCTCAGGTTTCAGCGTCTGTGTCCCTGGCTCTGAACTAAAGGAACACAGATGAAGTTAATGCTCATTTGCACTTACTCAGGCTGGCCTGGAGCATCCTTTACCCACACTGAGAGGGCAACAAAAGTTTACAGGGTCCTGCTGTAAAACATCATCCCTACATACAGCCTATCCTTGACAATTGGCAGCAACAATGGGCTTGCATTTGCAGCAGAGCTCACTCAAAAACTAGATTAAATAAAAGCTACATACATACAACATACAGGCCCCAAAGTTCTAAAAAAGTTAAAAAAAAATAGCTTGTAACCAGCTCCATAAAAACATAGCTGAAAGACCCGTTATACCTGTAGTCACCCTGCTCACACCATATTACCAGCTCTTAAACTCTCAGAAATCCAGCTTTAGATCCACCATGCCAGAGTCTTACTGCATTTCTGGGAAATTTACCTGCAACAGACAGCTCCTCTGAAGCTCACTGTGCAGAAACGACACACTCAATGCCCTGCTGTGGTCACTCCGGATGCTGTCCAGTCCATGCACAGCTGAAACCTGCGGGCTCTGTTCACAGGACGGCTCCATACTTCAGTGCATGACTCTCCTCGATCTTTGTTCTTTTTCAGGCATACCCCAGTCCTTCACCACTCCCCTGCTAGCTGTGGTTTTTGCCAGTGAAACTAAAATTATGGGGAAATATAACAGAAGATGCCCCCCAACTAGTACACTTCAGTTTCTTCGTTGCCCAGGTAATAGTTCCTTTTATCACTGTCTCCTAGAAATGGATGGACCCTGTGCCACACAGCTGGTCACTATGAAGCATATTGGAAGAACCAGTCAAGGACAGCCAAGTACTCTGCTTCTTACTTGTAAGCTCATAAAAACCTCCTTCCCTGAGCCTTTGATGCCTTAAACATTTTGAAGCATAGCTGATTCCTTATCAGTGTCCAGCCAGTGTTAAATAAATAAATCTGCCTCCAAATTCTGGGTGTCATTTTGTCATTTCCTCTTGGCTGTGCAACACCCTTAGTCTTGCCTCCTTACCATTCATCCTCCACACTGGAAGAGAGATTTGCTCTGATCGCGGTGTGGCCGTTAGACTCGCAAAGCCTGCTTATGCCGGTGCCTTTTGCCCTTCAGCCGAGGTTCTTTGAACCCTTCTCTCAGCATTCATTTTTGGTAGTGTTGCATCTTTTCAGCCCTCCAAATATATTATGCTGTCGCCTCTTGGTTTCATACACACTTTTCAAAGGCTCTGCCTCCCCCTCCCGCGCACTCACTATGGTGAATCCCTGCTCCTTTCCCAGTCTCAATTCAGAGCTCTACCTCTCAGATGCTTGGCCCCAAACTCTAGCAATGGTGCCTTCTCCACTGGCCATTGCCCTGTTGTTCCATCATAGCCCAAGTCACCTATATTGTAACACTCTGTCTTATACTCCAATTATTTTTATTTATTTATTTATTTTTAATGTATTTGGTGCAGGGTCTATGGGGTCTCACTCCACAGATTGGACTCATAGTGATTCTCCTGTTTTCAGCCTCCCAAGAGCTGGGATTAGAGGCACAGGCCACCACCATGCGCAGTCTCCATCACCATCTCAGCACTCCCCCTTGGGGGGGGTGTGCGCAGCACGGCACACCAGGGATCAAACCCCAGCCACTGTGCTCTGACTAAGTGGGTGCTTCAGTCCTCTGAGTTATTTGGCCGGCCCTTGTACTCCAATTAGATTGTCTGTTCCACAAGAACAGGAGCACATCTCTCATGGCCATGGTAACTGCAAGTGCCCAGTACCATGTTTGATGAGGCGCTCAGCTCAGTAAATAGCTGTTAAGTGAACACATGAAAAGTAAATTGTGAGTCAGCCTTCTCCACAGCACAGGTAGAAAGGCCCTGATCTCACTGGCGCTTTCTTCCTCTCTAGTCAAGCAAGAACAACCATTACTTTTCTATAAAGCAGACCAAAACTTTGTTGCAAACAAAGCAGCCTATGTATCTCACAGGAAAAGAAACTTTCTAAAGATTCTGAAAATTAGCATAAGGTAATTGCCAAATCCCAGAGAATCTTTTAATTGAACCTTCCCAGTAGCTCACTTAGCGTGTACTCAGTGCTTAAATTGAGTAGAACCTCATTAGGGAGGTGGTGTCATGCCTTAGTGACAATGAAGAGCATGAGAAAGGCAGTTTCTCATGACATGGGGGCCGGGGAGAGAGGACCGTGCTGGTTTGTGGTCTCTCTGCACTCACTCATGATGTCGGAGAGGATCCGGAGGATGGCCATGACCCTCAAAGAGGGGAGATTTCCTTGCAAGGTTTATAATCTACTTCATGCTTCATTTTTTTCCTTCCCTGCTTGGCTCACAAGTACCCAGTTTTTATAGAGTATCTTCCTCAGGAAGCTATGTGTTGCCAGGCTCAGCCCCCCGGGTCTCTGTGGCTCTGTCTGCCGTGCCTCACTCCTTCACTGTGTTCTCCTCATTCCCTCACTGTGTTCTCAGTACACAGAGCCCTTCTCCTCCTTGGGCCTCAGTGACCAGGAGGAGGGAAATGCAGTGTCCACACCCAGCTTCAGCCTACGGTTTCTTTTGGCCTGGAAAGTGGCTTCTCCTCTACCCTCCTTGCCTGTCAGATCCTAATCTTCCACACCTGGCTCAGAGGCTGCCTCCTCTTTGAAGCTCGCAATGATGTGGCCCAAGCCAAAGCTCATGGTCATCTTGCCTGCTCCAGTGGGCCTTACCTGTACCTCTCTCAAGGCATTATATATTGTTTTAGTTTGTAGGTGTGTTGTCTTCAGAAATCCATGGAATGGGAGGTAAGAGATAGAGAGAAGAGGGAAGCACAGCAGCACTGAACAAGGCAGGAATCAAGGGGCACAGGCCTGGGCTCTGCGACCTGTCGGGTTTAATATTTTGCTCCGCTGTTCATTAGACATGGAATTTTGGAAAAGTTATATCATTTGTCTGTGCCCCTGTTTCTTTTTTTGGAAAATAGGATAAAAATGGTTCTCTAACACCTAACTGTTGTGAAGTTTCCTTAAGCTAAAACATGAAGTGCTTAGCACAAACTTGCCACATAGTAAACAGTAAGTGTCTGGCTCCAGGATACAAAGGGTCTGGTGAAGTTACCCCTTGGAAAGTGCAGGTGTGTGCGCTAAGGAAAACATTCATAACTGGAAGCGCACAAAGAGTTAACTGCAAACTGTCAATGCTGGAAGACAGAGCCAATGGCCTAACACTCCCCCAGAACTCAGGTGGCAAATTTTTTGAAAAGATGGATGTTATCTCTATAATGCAAGTGAAAAATAGCTTGAGGAAGAAGACAGTAAGTAAGGTTGCTGCAAAGCAGGCAGAAGGGATGGCCAAATGAGCTTCCGGTATTAAGCCAGTAACTACTTTGATGTGTGTTAGTATCTGATGATGTTAAGGGCGATGGAAATGAAGTGCTAAGGCAAACCGTGTTTCTGCTGCCATCTACAGATGTCAAAGTGCAATTTTTAGAATTTCTTAATGCATCCCCCCCTCAGAAAAGGGCATAGCTGACAAAAATATAAAAAGTTGAAGTTCTAGTAAGCAAAACAATTTAGGCATATTATTATAGTGATTTATTTTACTTTTCTTTCTATGATATGTATGTTTCATAAGCAGTATAGCATTTTTTATTGTCTCAAATTGTGTTAAAACTTCTCAGAAGAAAATTGTTATATCTCAGGGGTAGGCTGGTCATTTCTTAGGCTAGATTAGCTGCATCTGTGGCAGCCAACAGAGTTTAATAGTTAATAAAACAGTTTCAAGGAGGAATGAAATGAACTGGATTTAACCCCATGTGCTTTCCTGTTTCCCTGGTTATTAGAATTACTGTGAATTGTGCACCCTTGTCTTTTACTACTTGCTGTGAGAAATCACCCAGAACCAAATAAAATGCTACGAGTTTGGCCTGCCCTTTGAGGTAGCTTTTGCGCCTGTCTTCTCTCCTGGCTGTTGTTATGATGCTCCCCAACTTTCCTGTGTGTTGTTCTTGAAGGGTTGAGTATAGACAAGCATTACTGGAAAAGCGTTTGATGGAGCAAAAAGAAATGGCCCTTCAGGAAGCCCACGAGGATGAAGAGAGAGAGAAGAGACTTGAAGCCCTTCGGAAGCAGGTGCTTTTAATTTGGAACTTTTCAAGGGCGACTTTTTTTAAAGTTTCTAAGTGCTCTTAATATTATTATTACTAGGGCTTGGCTTGTGACATCTGCTATATAAAATTTTACTTTTCTAAATTAGGACACCGATCTTTGGAGCAATTAGATTTACACCAAACTATTTCTACTTTCTCAGTATATTAAAAAATTTTATCAGCAACTTTTAAAAGCTTTCTCAAGATTGAAATGCATCCATATCACCTCTTGTTTATTAGCTGAAGACTATCCATTTACCACAGTGAAACCCTAGGCAAGGGCTTTTATTGTCCTTAAAAAATGTGGAAGAGCAAGATAATCCTCTTTGGGTTAGGGGTGTCTGCTTGGAAATATGCCACCTTCAATAGACAAGTTTAAAGCCACTTTTTAAAAAGTATCCTTTTGTGCAGAAATGAAAGCTTTTCCTTACCTTGCCTTAAAAAAACCAAGTAAAAGTAGAGGAATGTTTACAGTAGAGGGCAAAAGCAGGAATTCAAGAACTTGGGAAATGTGATAAATAATTTTACTTGCTAGTTTTGCAGAATTGCAAAGTGTTCAGTGCAACTTGCAAGTTTTAAAATCTTCATTGACACCATTTTCCGGCTTGTAGGAAAGGACACCTGGTTTCCCCCATGTGTCAATGAGGAGACACTATGTCATGGCTAAGAATTCAGCCTCTGGTGTCCCCACACCTGGACTAACCTAGGTTAGGAGCCATCTGCAGCTCCATTTTCTCATCTGAAAAGTGGAAGAATGATATTGCCTGAAAAAGAATCAAGTTCTGTCATGCAGAGTTACAAATTCCCTATGATGAATGTGATCATTATCTATACCTAAAATGTACCAAGAAGCATAATTAATTTTTTTT
>NW_004524608.1:15154824-15163426 GCF_000260255.1 Octodon degus
TATATCTAGAAATCCTTTTATTTGTGAGTCCTTTGAAAGAAGAAAGGTTGATGTCCATTATCTGTAATCAGTGTTTAGAATAATATAAGATATTTTAGCTCAGAAAGCTGTAATAATTAAAGTCTGTTTAACCCCCAGTTATTTCATTACAGTTTCTAAGTGGCATTAAAATGCCATTTACTTTATGCTATTTGTTCGCTTTCCGAATTAACAGGCAGGTGTTGCTAATAGTGCATATAATTTGAAAGATGAGTAGCTTCTTTTCATTAAGATGCAGGTCTGAATTATCACACAGGACAAGGCCGTTTGTACTGACATGACTGCAGGTTTGCAGGAGAAGGAGTGTGGTGCGTACAGTGGCTTCTGGAATCTTCTTGCCTTGCGCAATTGAAGCTCACCTGCTTTACCCAAGACTGCACACACTTGCTTTGCCACAGGATGTTCTAGAGCCATCTTAAGCAGAGTGGGCTTTCTAGAAAGCTTCTTGAGGTTGTTACCATAGCCATAGACCATTAACTGAGAAATTAAAGTGATTTTTTTCCCATCTAGTGTTACTTTCATAGTGGCTGAATATGCATGTCTTATATGTTATGATTTCTATCAGAAAGATAAATTTTGTATGGAATTAATCATAATTGTACCTATTTAATCATTAACAAATACTATACCATGTATCACATTTTCCTATTTTGTTTTATATGTGTTTGGGAGTGTTGTTTTGTTTTGTTTTCTGTCTCTTTGAGACAGGGTCTCACTATGCAGTTCAGGCTGGCCTTGAGCTCACTTTGTAGCACAGGCTGGTCTTGAACTTGCAATGATCCTCCTACCTCAGCCTCCCAAGTGCTGGGATTACAACTGTGTACCACTGTACCTGGCCCTTATTATATATGTTTTAACTGCTTTGTGGATATCTATGACTGGCCTGGTATAAATATTTTTTTTCTGTCTTTGCCTCTTAGGTTCTATCTCTAAGAAAATTTCCTATTTTTAATGGGCATTGGGTATGGGTAGAGTTGCACCAATAGTTTGTACCTTGCTCCAAGTGGCCCTGCTTTCTCTCTCAGGTTGCAGTTGTTGCTGAATTTGATCCTGTTAGGATGATGTCAGACACAATAGCATCAAAGGCTAAGATGGGTATTGATATGGAAGAAGAGTTTATTCTTCAAAAGCCACTCTTCACGCTGCATACATACAATGAACAGCAGGTAATTATGAGAATTAGCATGATCCAAGCACAAAAGCCACGATAATGATCAGAACTGTAGAAGTGTGTGTCTTGAGTTACAAATTGTTGTCAATATTTACATTTAAATGGCACATATATTAGCATAATATTTACTTGTAAATGATAGCACATAATTACTGCATAATTCTTATTATTATAAAACAATAAGTGACTAGAACAAAAGAGCTTAGCTAAAATGTTGTCTTTCATTTAAAATTATTTTTAAATTTAAGAAATATAAACTGTTTTGAAAGTTGTATTAATGTTATTTTGTTATTTAAATATTTTTCTGTTGCACTAAGAATTCAAATTTATAACATACTTCCTGTTAAATAAATACCCATGACACTGATGAGACCAAGCAGAGGGAAACTTTCAGAAATTAAAATGAGCAGAAGACAAGACATCAAAGTTAATGAAAAAAATAGTGCATTTACTGTGGGAAAATGGAGGGATTAATTTAACCATTTGTAGGAATTTAGGATTCATTTTAGTCTGTGCCTGGGCCTGAGAAGGGATCTTTAGAAGATCTTTTAAATGGATGGAATGAAGGGATAGAGGATGGGAAAGAGTACAGATGAATGAATAGATAGCACTGAATTAAGGGAGAAACTACTGGTTAATTTCACAAATCTGAGGACAAAAGCTGAATATTAATTTGATGGTGGAAAAACCAGCAAACTTCATCCATTGCCAAACAAACCCTGTGTGTCCCTACTATGTGCTACACACGGTGCTAGAGAATAAAAGATGAATGGATGATCCGTCGACTTATGGCACATGTACTATATTTTCTGGCTCTGTATACGAAGTGTCTGGGCTCCACCCTTGTCCGGAGGAAGTGAGCAGAAGGCTGCAGTAGGAGGGAAAGTGGCAGGGAAACAGCGAGGCAAGGGCGCGATGATCCCTATGGCGGAGGTCTTGGGGCTGTGGCAGCAAGGGGGAGAGAGACAGCGCTTAGCCTGGGCCTGGAGGTCAGAAAATATATTAGAGAAGGCACTTCTGAGCTCTACATTAGGGGCTTTGGAGGTCGTGACACAATTCACTCCAGATGATTTACAATAAAAGCACACCCGTGCGGGGCAGGGGGAACGGTACACAGCAAGAGGACTATCTTACAAGGATGCGTGGGTATCTTCAGATAGCAGATGCCAAAGTGAAGAAGGAATCTGGGACTTGAAAAGATTGAAGTCAGAATACGAAATAGTCCTAAGTAGCAGGGCCAAATAAGTGCTGGTTTTCCCAAGCATAGAAGGGTTAGGTGAGGTCCTTCCTGGAGTATTTTCAGTCTATGGCACATCACAAGGGGTCCGTGACAAATGCTGAGACATCAAGCTGAAAACATGGGTTAAGGTCAAACTGTGACCTTAGTCTTGCTACTGAGGCACTTGACCCTTATCCTGTGAGCAGGTGTGAGGTGAAGGCAAGTACTTCACATATGAACTCACATTTAGGCTTGTGTGTTCTGCATGGAAATTGTGGGGGTGCAGTGGGGTGAGGTGTTCTGGAGATCAGGGGTCTGAAGTGGTGGGTTGAGGGACTGGGAATGGCTCTGGCTGGGAGGGAGAGGGGACAAAGAAAGTGAAGACCTTTCCAAGATAAATCGCAATTCCAGGAAGTAGTTCTAGGATGTTTGTACACTGTGGATTCAAACCCAACTCTACTGTTTATTGGTGGTTGAACTTGTATAAACTACTGAGATTTTTATGTTTGTTTTCTTCATCTGTAAAATAATCATTTGCAAGACCCTTGTTAGGATTAGAAATAATAAAAATGTATTGCCTAGAACATTACTTGGTACCTAGTAGCAATTCAGCAAATTATAATATTAAATGATACTACCATTAAGAATGCAGTAGGGAGAAAAAGAACTCGTATGCATTTACAAGGAACTGATTAGCTGCCACTGGGGAAGAGAACTGGGGAGGTAGAGGTATGGGTAGGAGGGGGATTCCCATTTCTTTCTTATGTCATCTACTAAAAACAAAGTAATTTTAAGAATGTAAACCTCACAACCCTGGAGCTGAAGAGAGGGGTGAATCCTGGAGGTAATTGGGAGCCAACTGGCCACAGAGTGGACATGAATCCTTAGCAGTGGAGAGGAGCAAGCAGGAGGAATACACTGAGGGGAGGAGCAAGAGGGACTGCGACCCGAGCACCTGTCGCCAGATGCAAATCTCTGCATTGCTCTTGACCCCGTACATACATTGCCCTCAGCCCTGTATTTGATCTGTTGCCAATTTCTATTAATTCTTGTTTTCATACTGTTTCAGGCAGATTTTCCTTGCTGTCAAGTAAAGGCATTTATTTCATAAAATCTAGAACACTGTGGTGGACTACTGACAACTCCCTCTGCCCCCATCTCTTCTTTCTCTGCCTCTATAACTTATTCTTAAATTATAATCAGGTTCATCTCCCTGGATGACTATAACAATAAATCATTACAGCCAGGGACAGTGATCGTGTTGCTTCCATGCTAAAAGTAGAAACAAATAGAACACTATGAGCTTCCTGGGCACGTTCAAGTGGCCTACAAACCTTTCCAATTCAAATCCCAGGCACAAAGGTGTCCCTTGCCAGAGCTACTAAGTGTCACCAGGGTTCTGCCCAAACTCCATTCCAAAATTGACTTCTCCACCCCTGAGTTTGTACCTGCCCTCCTCTTGATCTGTGTCTCTCGCTCACCCTCTGCTTTGCACAAGATTAGGTTAACTTTAAGGCCAGGTTGGCTGCACCTTCTTACCCAAGACCATCTTGCCGCACCACCAGGAGGTATAGCTCCATGTTTTACTAGTGTTACAGCATCTGGCTCATGTTGCCACATGCTGTCTTTACCTGTTGTGTTAGTCAGCTTCCTGTCATTGTGACAAAAACATCTGAGAAAAAAAAATAATTTAAAGAAGGATTTATTTTGGCTCATAAGCAGGACATAGTGGTGAGGAGCATATGGTGGTCACGCTGATCAGCTTAAGGCAGACTGGAGGGACAGAGGGTGGCAGGGAGGGAGGAAGAGTGCCAAGAAGGGCCAGCAGACAGACACACCCTGCCAGGGCATGCCCCCCGGGACCTACTTCCTCCATGTAAGCCCCAGCTCCTCACATTCCCACCACTTCCCCATAATGGATGTCATTAGGTCATGAATTCTCTGGACCCATCACAATCCAGTCACACTCTAAAACCCATCTCTGAAAACTGATGCAAGCCTTCCGTAGCTTCCTGTGGGGGACATTCCAGGCCCATACCTGTACACCTTCTTATTACCCTGTACCTAAGAGCTCTTTGAGACAGGAGCTGCTTTCAACAGATTATCAGCTCACCTTCTCAGGAGACTTCAAATCCAGATAAAATGCCTAATTACATAAAATCCATGTGTGGCCATTTTTTCATTATGGCAAAGATTGTATGTTTACATTAAATATTCAAAAGGGGGATGAGGAATAAGGTCCAAGAGTCCTGAATGAGAACAGAAATTGAGCCATTCATAAGCTTACTCCCACTTAGCATCAGGTTGATGGGCTATTTCTGAGTTCTGCTTGAGATGAAATCTGAGCTTCGAAGGAAGCTTGTATTGATCTTGTTTGTCAAGTAGTGGCCATGTGTTTAAGCTTATTTTACATATTACTAAATGGTGGAGAAATTAAAATCTCTGTTTAAAAACAGATGCACAGGCTGATTCATTTATTAAGATAGATTTATTTTAGTCAATGATTACCTATGTTTTAAAATTCCAGCCAACAACAAATAATAGTACTGAAAAAGAAACTTATCATCTTTTAATAATTTTAATATATTTTGACTATTCTAATACACAATATTCTACACAGCCAATGTTGGAAACCACTATGACATTGAAAAGTAACAATGTCAAAAACCATTTGGATTTTTTTAGTAAAAAGTAATCAGTGTTATCACAGTATTCGCAAAGTTTATTGTTCTTTTTTTTTTTAATTTTTTATTTATTTATTTGTGTGTGTGTGTGGCCAGCTCAGCCCACCGGGGGGCGGGGCTGGCTGGCATGTGGTGCTGGGGGATTGAACCGCGGTCCCTGTGCTTTGCTAAGCTTGTTCTAAGTAGGTGCTTTAGACCACTGAGCCATCTCACCAGCCCAGTTTATTGTTCTTTAGTCATCTAACAAAAAATTGTTCAACTAAAAATATGACACTGATAAAATTTATTTTATTTCAATGAGTTATGATTTATTTGAACTGTATTTTATTTCTACAGATAATTTCTGATCCTAGACTTCGCTTTGAATTAGCACTTCGCAAAGCTGGACTTCATAAAACATTGTATGCCAAAGAGACATTGCCAAAAATCAGTCCGCAAAAACCTCCAAGAAAGGACATGGAGTCTACTGTATTTAAAATCTAAGCCTTATGCTAAAATCTATAATATGTAAACAAGATTTTTTGAGAACATTATATGAGTAACAATGATTATCATTTTCTAAAAGATCAGACAAAGAACTCATATCATCTATTTGCCCTTCCTTCATGATGATTAAAATTTTACTTACAATTTCCCATATTTTATTTTAAGTATAAGATTTAATTTTCTATATTTTCAAGTTACATTTAATAGTAACAAGTTCACCAAGATAATGTTCACTTGGTCCGTACACTGTCACTCAGTGAGCTGATTTGGGAGGTTATCACATAGAAAAGATCAGAATAACCATTTGCAAGAATTATAAATGATATAGCTTCTGTCTGTGAATGTCCATTTCTGCTTGTTATTTCAGAATTTGGCTTTTTAATTGTAAGACCTTCATTATCATTAATACTTCTATTATTTTGTTATTACAAAAGGAGATCCAACCTTTCTCTAAATTTAGAAACCAATTTGGTATACCATGTTTATTGCAAACCAGTCATCCAAACAATTTCATTTTGTAAATTAGCCCTTAAAAAGAAATTAGAAATTACAAATAGCAATTCAAGCATGGGAGCATCTATTCTAGTTTGAGAAAGTAAGGTATTTCTGTAGCTGTTTAAACAGAATACAGAAATATTCGTGATATTTAAAATGCTGTCAAAAGTTCCAAATTTAAATATCCTTACGATTTTATGGAAAAGTATTTCAAATAAAATTTCCAATAAATTTTTGGTTATTTCTCAGAAGTGGTTATTCCATCAAGCAAATGAGTGGTGTCGGGAGTTGCTGTCATTACTGTTACGATTACCAACCACTTTCTCTCTAGTGAGCTAGCTGCCTTTTCCACCTACCTCCAGCTTCAGCGTTTACTCTTATGATAATTACTGTGATAATGGAAAAATGACAAAAAACTGCCTGACTGGCAGAATGTCTTCGTGACTGCACCCAACATCATGAGAATAAGACACGAAGTGCAGGTTGTCAGAATAAGCCTTCATGAGAAACTTGAGGGCAGATACCCACATTCCAACATTCACTGCAGCATCCTCTCAACTGACCTTTTGGCCTGTGATAAAGCTCAGTGGCACAAGTGCCTACTGGGCAAGTACAAGGTCCTGAGTTCAATTCACAGTACCAAAAAAAGTAGTACCACTGAGCCTTTTGTACTACAGTAATATGTCCTGAATAGAGAGGAAGCCATGTGTAACAAGAAGCAGGGAGTAGTGGGTAGTTGCATTTATATGAAAGGATCCTCCCAGGCTCAAAATATTCTTTGATGGTCCTCAAACCATAAACCCATGAAAGCCCTGTTTCTTTTCTCTCCAAATGGCAAGACATGGGCCTGCTCCACGTCCTTGTCAACATCAACATCCAGACTATGTCCAGGGGACACACTCGAATTCTGACCTGGTATCATTTCCTTTAAACTTTAGAGGTTGATTGATATATTGTGATTCTGATAAAAAACATGGATTGAGGTTTGGGCAGTACTTTAATTAATGGCTATGCCTAGACTCACATTCGAATAATTTTCCTTCTTTTAAAAAAATAGTACGAATGATATCTGACATTCACTGAGCACAAACTGTGTGTTCAGCGCCATATGTTTTTCATATCTCTTACCTGGCTATCTTACCTTACCATAACAATCCTGTGAGACAGCCATCCCCATTTTATAATGAAGGAAATAGTTTTTTTTTTTTTTTCAGAACCGGGGATTGAACTCAGGCCCTTGCGCTTGCCAGGGAAGCACTTATTCCACTGAGCCATCTCCCCGGCCCAAGGAAATAGCTTAGATAGGTAAAATAATATGCCCTTAGTACCTGTTTTTCATCTGAGATATTAACTTAACTTAGTAAGTTCTGACCAGAATTTTAAAGTGAAACAGAGTAAAATAACTAGAAATCCAACTGGTTACTAAACATATGAGATGATAGAAACGTTAATTAAAACACCCCAAAAGATACCAATGCATACCACTAGATTGCCAATGATACCAGAAAAATCACAATGCCAAATATTGATGATGCAAGACAAAACGAAGCACAGACTGGTATACACTGGGAAAGTTCAGACTTACTAGGTAAGATTGGGAGAGTTCATGCTCTTAGATTCAATAGCTTTATCCTAAATATGCCCTTGAGAAGTCCCTGCATGTGTGCAAGGAGACATGAACTGGGATTCCCAAAAGAATACAAGCCAAGCGTTCATCAATAGAACAGAAACTGGATATGGGACACACGTGTAACCCCAGCTACATGGGAGACTGAAGCAGGAGTATGGTGAGTTTAAGTCCTGCCTGGGGTTGGTGAGCCTCTGTCCCAAAACAAAGCATAAAAAGAGAAAAGGACATAGGTCAGTGACAGAGTGCTATGACAGTCAGGATGGACTTCCAATTTAATTGGCTTTAGACCCACCCAAGGATGGGTGAGGCACACAACTGAACTGTGTCTACAGGACCATGGAGGTGTCCTTGGGGTCCACACCTTGTCCCTTGCCTTTCTGTGCTTCCCATTTGCCATGAACTAAGCGAGTTTACTGGGCCACATCCTCTGTCATGATGCTCCTGCCGTGGAAGCAGCCAATCATGGACTGAAACCATGAGTAAATTAAAGTTCTCCTCTTGCAAATTGCAGGGGCGCATATTCTTCCAGCAAAAGTAGTGAAAGTGCTTCCCTAGAATGCACAAGGCTGTGAGTCAATACCTAATAAGGCCAAGGAAAAAAGGACTAATTATAAGAATTGTGGTTTATTCATTTATAGAATTATATGCAGCAATGAAAAATATACAACAACATGAACACAATAATTATTGAAAGGAGCCAGACACAAAAGCATACAAACTGGGCCAGGGAGATAACTTGGTGGCATAAGCACTTGCCTGGCAAGTGCAAGGTCTCGAGTTCAATCCCAGGTACCGCAAAAAAAAAGCATACATATTGTGTTGAATTTCATTTTTTTTTCCATCACAAATAGGACTTTATTTATCACTATTAAAAATCT
>NW_004524608.1:15163636-15172090 GCF_000260255.1 Octodon degus
ATTGGCAAGCCTTTTCTATGTCTTTCCCAATACTGTCTGGAATCAGTTTATTGACCACTTCCTTCAAGTCATTTGTCTGCACCTCCCAGGTCATGATTTCCATCATCTTCTTCCGGATCTGGCGGACCTGTTGGTGCTGAGCGTAAGAGGTCTTCCGTATCTGATTGTTGCGTTTTTTACTAAAGCCAACACAGAGCAGTCGAAGCAAATAACCATCGGTAGTCTTGACATCCACATGAGCTTCGATCACGGTCTGCCATTTTTTGACCATGGAACACATTTTGTCCCGGGTGAGGTCCATGCCATGGAAGTTAGTCAGGCACTTTTTGCCCTGAACATCTTCAATAATTAGCTTGAATTTTCTAAAGGCAACTTCATCATTCTGCAGGTCAGCAAGGCTCACTTCAAACACACGACCTTTGAGCCCATCAGATACAATTTTGGTTCCCTGAGTTCTGGGGACAAGTGTTTTTCCAATATTTCTTATGTTGAACATAGCTGGTGCCTTCACATCATACCAGTCTTTTTTAGAAAATGGATCAACCACTTTCTTCTTGGCTCCTTTTTTGCCGCCTTTCGTAAGGCACTTGTTCTTGCCTACCGCCATGGTGCTGCTCAGGGAGCCAAAAGGTGAATTTCATTTATACAAAATACAGAATTATGACAAACCAACCTACATTGTTTAGGTATATATACATAGGTAGTAAGATAATAGAGAAAAAGTATTAAATTAAAATTTTGATAATGGTCGTCTCTAGGGCCTAGAAAGACAGATAGGAATGAAGATCTCCAAATTACTCAAAATATTTTATTTCTTAACCAGGATAATGATTATATGACATTTCCAGTCCTTTTCTAAAGTATGTATGTTTTAAACTAGGCACATGGTGGCACATGCCTACAATCCCAGCAATCCCAGCACCCGGAAGGCTGAAGCAGGAGGATCACTGTGAGTTCAAGGCCAACCTGGATTAAATAATGAGACCATATAGCAAAAGAAAAATGTACACGTGTTTTACATACAATTATATATCAATGCTCAATTCCTTATACAATGAAAAGAGAATATTAAGAAAGCAAATTATTAAAAGTATGATTTGTAAATGCACAACATCACAAATAAATTTTTAGTTTATTTCTTTTTTTATTTATTTAGTACAAGGACTACAGGGTCTCACTATGCAGATTGGACTCATAGTGATCCTCCTGTTTTCAGCCTCCCAAGCCCTGGGATTATAGGCACACCCCACCACATCCAGTCTCAATCGCCATCTCAGTGCACCCCGAAGACGGGGCCAGCATAACACTCTGTAGGATTGAACCCCTGGTTTTTAGTTTATTTCTTTTTTTTTTTTTTAATTTTATTTATTTGTGTGTGTGTGTGTGTGTGTGTGTGTGTGTGTGTGTGTCCAGCTCAGCCCACCAGGGGGCGGGGCTGGCTGGCATGTGGTGCTGGGGGATTGAACCGCGGTCCCTGTGCTTTGCTAAGCTTGTTCTAAGTAGGTGCTTTAGACCACTGAGCCATCTCACTAGCCCTTTAGTTTATTTCTAATATTCCTACTACACATGAATTTCTCAAGTAGGACGATCTCTTCCCCTGCTTGGGAGTTGTATTTTCCTTGACATAGATGGCATCCCCTAATCCTCTTCAGTCCAGTGCTCCAGTTTACTCTCATTCTTGCCAGTCTTGTTTGCCTTGAACAAGAAAGAAGAGTTCATTCTTAATAGCGATAAGCATTGAGCTTTGATTTCAATACTCTCTCTCTCTCTCTCTCTCTCTCTCTCTCTCTCTCTCTCTCTCTCTCTCTGTCTCTCTCTGTCTCTTATGCTCTGTCTATGTGTATGTGTATATGTTTGTAGTGGATCATAACAAAAATGTATTTTTTACTGCATCATGGTCCAGAACAATTGAGAACCACTACATTCAATCCCATGATTTTAGGCTTAATGAAAGATATAGTTTGATTCAACTCACATCTTTGAGGATGACAGACTTGTCTCAAATTGGAAAGAAGACTATCTCATCTGGTAAGAATTTTGGTTCCTTTTTATCACCAACTTTGCATATGTGTCAAAGTTTGCATTTCCTTTCACTTCCTGTAGCAGAAGGAGCAGCTATTCTTCTATCAGAGACCATTGTCTTGGGTTTAATTTATTTTCTATGACACCAAGTTTATTTTATTCTTTTTCCTCTTTAAATTCTTCTCCAAAGGGCCAGCCAAATAGATCAGCAGACTAAAGCGCCTGCTTAGGAAGAGTGCAACTTCAATCCCCAGCTTGCCCTGCCAGCCCTGACTCAGGGCACACTGAGACGGCGATGGAGGCTGGGCTTGGTGGTGCATACCTGTAATCCCAGCACTTTGGAGGCTGAAAACAGGAAAATCACTATGACTCTGATCTACATAGTGACACTCTGTAGACCCTGTACCCTGTAGACCCTGTACTAAATATATATATAAAAAATTCTCCTTCAGTATATAAATCCAAGCTTTTAAATAAATCTCCATTTAAAAGTAAATTTCCTTTCATCTCAGCATTATCCCATAGATATCTGGCTATTTCTCTGCTCCCCTTCTCAAGAAACTTCTTTTAAAATTCGCCTGTAGCAGGGGGTGGTGAGGTACCTGTGTAATCCCAGCACTTGAGAGGCTAAGGCAGAAGGATCACCATGAGGTCAAAGCCAGCATGGGCTATATAAGCAAGTTCAAGGCAAGCCTGCACTGTGCAGAGACATCCTGCCTCCAAAAAGAAAGTTGCCTGTAGATATCTGATGTCTCTTCTTTTTATTTTCTTGTCACTGTGATTTAGTTTTGATTTTATTCTCTGTTGATTCTGTTCTAGCACAGCCATCAGCAAACTCCATATGGGCAAATGATAACTATTTGTAAACTTTATCATCTTTATTTCATGAAGGAGTTTGATTCAAGTGACAACAACCTCATCTTGGAACACACTCTTGGCTTCTGTGACACCACCTGCCCTACCTACTGCTACTTCATCGATCACATACATCAAACTTCTTCGAGCACTCTTCTGTCCATCACTAGATGTGGGACCCTTTAGCTCTATTGCTCTGTGTTGGCACTGAAGGGGACACTGTTAAACACTATTGCTTTAGCTTTTCAGTTAGGGCTTTTCAGTGTCTTTTCATCTACAGGTTTCCCGCTCCGTTCTTTTTGCCTCTTGTCAGTTTATTTAATGAAGGCACAAACACACTTACATGTAGAACTTCTTATGCTGGATTTTGCTTATGTACAGTTTAATATAATCTGACCTCTCTGTCTTTTGTATTTGTATAAATTATAGTTCATCTAAAGTTGTCAACTGGACCAGGCTTCTAGGCCAGTTACAAACTACTGAAGTTGACTCAATGCCTCTTTCTAACTCTCTCTGACAGCATAGTCATAGAGGGCTCTCTGATTCACAATGGTTGACAAGTGGTCTTCACTTCTTGGTGGTGTGTGGGAGTGGCAAGTTCACATTGTAGATTTATGTGAAATAGGAAATTCTGCACCATCTTTGAAAATCTCACATTTGTTGTCTGGCATGACAAGATGTTCCAGCTCACTTTAAGCATTCCCTGCTAGATCTGGAATCCATTTTTTTTTTCCTCTCACAAGCTTTGGTTGTTTTTGATGGTGAGTTAATATTTCAAGACCAAAAATTTGGATGCTTAGGATACACATTGCTATCAGTTTGGTCTTCTATCCAGGCCTTTTCAATAAGCATTGCTAGAATATTCATGTGCATGAACACACACACATATGCATGCAAGTATACACTATATATATATATATATATGAGAGAGAATATTATACAAATTATTCTGTTGCTTCTAATTCAAATTCCATGGGGCTTTTACTTGACATCTTCCACTTTACATTTTTAATTTCTTTTCTTTCTCACTGAGAATTTTGGTGTTAAATGACAAGAATGTTAAAATATGACATAATTACTTATTTGCATTGTCCCACATTTTCCAAGCAACAGTCTTGCAATAAAATACTAATATGATAAAAGCAAAGATAAATTGTTTTGATCATACCTCTATTTTATTTCCTTTGCATCTATATTGTCAAGGATTATGTAGATATGCACTGTGGCTTTTAGTACTACATTAAGTTTATTTTCTAAGTAAATATGTTCTTACTGGTACCACCAGGTTTTTGTATCAATGTTTCATTTGTCATTTTAGTTCTCTAAATCCTTTTTCCTAAAAGACTCTAAAATTGTTCACAGAAACAATATTTTCTGAGCTTTTTAATGTTAATGACAGCTTTTTGGAGGTCTTCCCCATGAGGAATCAGCTTTTACTGGTACAAAATGCCTTATTTACATTTTATTCTCTTAGCACCAAGTGGCAGAAGGTAGATCACAGTATGCTTTCCCTTTCCTGACCATTGCTTAATCCTTCACTTACTCCTGGTTGTATGAAGGACTTCTTGCCACCTCTTCTCATACAGTAGTTTTACAGCACTTTTTTCTCATGTTGATCATTCTTGGTCAGTATATTTCGTAAAGAGTATTGCTTCCATAATAGAAATGCAACTTTACAGTCAGGCATAGGATACCACAGTTCGAAGCCCACCTCTACATGCCTTACCAGACCCGCCTTTAAGGCAGGCTCAGCCAGCCAAACAAACAAACAAACAAACGAACAAACAAAAAACAAAGCAACTTTATTTCAGGAGTTATTTATCAGTTATAGTTCTTAACATTCATGTGTTCCCTTTTTGTCTTTTCCTATGGATTCATTACGAGACATTGAATCTTCTTTGTCTACAGTTTCTATTTATCACTTCCTCTTGAATTATTTTGCTTCTTCACTTTTGTACAGCTTTCAGAAGCTTTTTGTGTAGAAATAATTTCAAACCTACAGAAAGCTGAATCTGAGGCTAATATACCTTTTCCCCAGACTCATATTAAACATGATTCTCTCTCAAACTTACTCCTTTTCAGATGTGACATCCTCACCTACTGCACTTGGCAAACATGAGATCTAGGAATCAGTCTTGACGCTCTCTTTCCCCCACTTGTAACATTTTATCTATCAAGATCCCCCCACAACCTACTTCCTATACTGCAATTACACTGCTGCTGGAAGGTGCTCACCGTGCTTCGTAGCCACTTAGCTACAGCATTGTCATGAGTAGCGTGTGCCCAGCATTATGCATCCATCTCCCAGATGTAGATACTCCATTCATTACTCCAGTTTCTTGTCATATGTTACCAGCCTATCGAAGTCGTTCATCTGAGACTTCTTAGGAGATCTACATAAGAAACCTGGACTCCATCCTCTGGCAGGAGAGGCTTTTAACTTTAGGTGAGAACACTGGCACAGATTACAGTTTTCAATCCACTCGTTGCAAATGAAATTGTGCAAGGCCTGCAGAGGAGAATGGATTTCAGGAGAGCAGCCTTCCAGCGGACCTGGAGTGGCTTTCCTGGACAGACAGCTTCAAAGACTGACTCTGGATTTTCCAGAAATTATAGAAACTAACATCTTTTAAAAAATTCCTTTTCCCCTTAAAGTAGATTTAAGATGGGTTTCATTGTTTTGCTGCTGTGGGTGCAGAGATATACTGGTCTTTTTTCAGCTCCACTAATTTACCAACCCGTGTCTTGCCTTCCGTATGTAAGCCCTCCATCTCTGCAACCTGTCCTTTCAACAAGTTCTGCTCTCTTCACAAAGTAACAAGGTAACATTCGGTTGCTTTAGAACATCACCTTAATTGTGGACTGATGTTTTTCATAACAATGATTTCTACCCTAAGAAGGAGCTGATTATAAAATTACTTGCTCCCCTGTTAAAGAGCTCAGCTCACTTTTCAATACTCAGAGTTTATGTAGCTCTAATATTTATACAAATCATGGAAAAGGTAGGGCTTCCTACACCAGGGATGTATTTGGTGATCTTTTTATTAGACTCATAAATCCTTGGGCTTGACACTGTGCTCATTAAAACAGCTCATGCATTTCTATGGCTGTGCTTGATTTTCAGTGCAAGACATAGAGGAAAACATGAATCCTATTTGAAAGTAAAAGACATTTTTAAGGAAACTTGAAGAAAATTGGAAAGTTTTAGAGATCAATAAACTTCCTGGACAGGTTGTGAGAAAAATATAAAGCAGGCATTTTTGATATCTCAGTCACATCTCAGAAAAAAATGAAACTTGACCAAAGAAGAAAAACTCTGGATTTTGAATTCTACTGTTTCTGACATCTGATTGATTTATTTGAAAAAGTAACTGTATGCTTGCTTATACATTTGAGGATAAAATTGATGGATTACTAGAAAGATCCTCAAGAGGAAATTTCCAAGAATTTAGATACTAAGCATTTAGGAACAATGAACATTTCACTTTGATTAAATACAGACTGGATTATCCCATTAGGACTCATAAGCTGTGCGAGTCCTTATGGAATCAAGTATAGATTTCAATCCCCAGAGAGGAATAGGTCATCAGATTTATCCTGCCTTTGTCAAATAATTTTAAATATACATCTATGATAATTCTTTTTTATTGCACTAACAAACACATGTGTTTTTTTTCTTTTGTACCTTCAACAATATTTGGGTAAAAGTTTTTCAGTGCTTTCCTTGATTCAGGTATGTACCTAGCTACTTGTTGCTATTTGGTTGATTTCTAGTTTTTAAAATTTTTATTTATAATTTATTGAAGTTGTCTTCATTGGCATCAATTCTTTTCTGCTTAAAATTTGCAATAAAATATAATTTATTATAAGCATTTTTTTGGTCCATGTCAAATTAAGCCAGTTACAGCATCTGCCCTTACGAGTTTACGTGGCCGCCATTGCTCCTGCCACTCCCACTTGTTCTTGATCAGATTTGGATGCCTACACTCTGTCAAGAAGATGCAACTGTTTGGAAAGTTTTTTATCATTAGCTATTTGTCCTATGTGCAATTTTTGTTATTTTTAAATGACATAAATGTATGTGTATTTATGGGTCACCAGACGGCCTTTCAATATATGTGCACATTGTGCAGTGCTCGAGCCAGCAAAAGAACATCTGTTTTCTTAAATATTTATCATTCCTGTTTGATTAAAAACATTTGAAATCCTTTCCTCTCACTTTTTGATGCATATAATACATGTTTATTATCTATACTCTGATCTATATTGTTATGCTAAGTATGTTTCTAATATCATTGTAGACCTTGCTAATTTAATTGAATGTTTTTTTCTCTGAGAATTTATTACCTTATATGTGGAGAAGTAACTGTAGTGAAAGAGTACTTTGCTTATTTTCCACATGTTCCCAATATGTCAATAATACTTAGCACCACATATGCTTAAAATTCCTAATATTTATAAACAATTTCAAAACCAGTGTGCATTCATTCAGTTTATAAATATTGCATTAACCAAAATGCTTACCTTCACAGTACATTTAAAACAATATGCTGCCAAAATTTCTTTGTATTATTAAAATATCATAAAATATCTTAAGATTGTTTCAAATAACTGACTTTACTCACTAAAATGGAATAAAGCTTTACTGGGAAGTGCAAATAAACAAGCCAGTAAAAAAAGAAACAACACAGCCTGGTATGAAAAATCAAATCCAATGAAGTAAAAGAGACCATTTTCTGGTTTATATTGTTATGCCAATATAACAGAGTTACCTAAAACTGGATTACGAGACCAGGAGAAACCCCACAACTTCTTTATTTTTGTTTTTCTAGATAATCTGATGTCCTTTCCACTCCCAGAGTCCAAATCTGTGATTTACAGTCGTTCTTTCCAACAGCCCTTCACATGGAGAAAGGGAAAACTTCCTCACCCTGTACACAGGTATAGGGAGCAGAAAGTACCTAGCTATCACCTGGTGCAGGTGGGAAGAGCAAGCTGTGGTCACAAGTACACTAAGATTATTGGGCCCTGGAACCGAAACACTAGGCATGGATGCCTGTACCAAGCCATGCAACCTGGATGGCAGCTTTACCGGGCAGTAGCGAGTATTTCTGGGTGGTGATGGGATCCTCGTGCTAAGGAACACATTTCTGAGAGCCCTGTGTTCATAACAGACAGAGTTTCCCCTGAAGCCTGCTGGCCACAATCACCCCCTTGGCCACCCCTTGCAGCAAAAGAAGGGGCACACTCTTCAAATGGTCCTTTGCTATGTGCTTCCTGTGTCCTCTGCTCCATCCCAGCCTAGACAGGAGTCCCCATCATATGTGAGCTTCACTTCTGCCACCCTCCCATTCAACCCACTTCTCTCAGACAGAAGTTTTGAATAACAGTCCAAGGTTTTTTAAAACTTTACCCTGTAGACATTCAAAGAAATTGAATATTAAATATTTATTGGCAGAGTGTGTGGAAGACCTTCCTGCTACTCTGCGCCGGCGGGACCTATTACTGGTCCCAGCCCAGGTGCAGCGGAGGTGAGACCATCTTCCACCCCTTTGGGATGCCCCCAACCACTCTGAG
>NW_004524608.1:15181975-15183543 GCF_000260255.1 Octodon degus
GCTACTGGACTCTTTTAGAATATTTTGCTGAGCTTACACACCTATAATATTCAAATAATGGAACTTAACAAAGAAAAAGGGTATACAAATGATTGTATCTGTGTATTCAAAGTGTTTGGATAGATATATAGTTACATTCTCTTAATGAATAGAATGATTTGTTCTAATGGTGTTTGTAAATAGGATATCAAATCCGCATCTTGTACAGCAATTAACCACTAGGAAGAATGTATGCAGTGTGTTAATTATTGAAACTGTCCTACCGATTTGATTTGCAACTGTCTTATTGCTATTTGTTTACCAATAAAATTATGGGAAAAAGATTTATTGGCATAGAAACAAAGTCAGCGCCTCTGGAAGGTTAACATGAGTGCAGGTTAAGAGGCCAGATGAAAGCGGTGGTGGAAGACTGGGAACAGGGGACCATTTACAATTATGGTGGAGCCCACATACACAAATGCTTTTGTTTGCAAAGTTTGGCTTGCAAGCAAGCGTTTGGCAAAATTTTGTTTTTGTTTGCTAACTTTGCATCATGTGATGACCATGAGCACAGCTGTCTTTCCTGCATGGATGTGGTCCTGCTTTCCAGAACCATGGAATGAATTAAGTTGGTGAACTAAGGGTCTAGTGTAATTAGAAAATCAGATGAGAGGTGATGTGGAAATAGTCAGTAGAGTGTGGTCTTTATCACTTTAAAAAGGACATCTGAACTTATCCTTTCCCTTTTGTAAAGCTCCCTTCAATTAAGAGGAGGAAGGTCTGTCTGCAAAGCCAGCCTTGAGTAAGTGTATATGCAAACTGAAGCATGCCTGCCTGAGCCTAAAAGGTTCACTTTCTTCTTTTCCTCTTGTGCACACGTGTGTTTTGAACCACAAACCAGACTCTTAGTGCTCTTCTAGAATCTATGACCAGCCCACCAAACAAGCAATATGTGTTTAGATACACACATGAATCAAGTTAAGCACTGAAAAATATATCCAATTACTGGTATTGGTAGAAAAGATAAAGAATACACATACTTGTTAGTGAAAAAAATATTGTAGATGCAGATTTTTTTAAATAGGACAAGAATAGGATAGATTTGCTGTCCTATTGCTCCCTGAGGATTGAAATATATATTTGATTTCATAATTCTGATTCACCAAAAAAAAAAGAAGAAAAAAGAAAGAAATATAGTAAGTCCATGAATCTGGCAAACTCAAGGGCCTGAGTTCAATACTCTGTTCTACCAGAAGAAGAAGAAGAAGAAGAAGAAGAAGAAGAAGAAGAAGAAGAAGAAGAAGAAGAAGAAGAAGAAGAAGAAGAAGAAATAAGAAGAAAGAAGAGGAGGAGGAGGAAGAGGAAGAGGAAAAGGAGGAGGAGGAGGAAGAGGAGGAGGAGGAAGACGAGGAGGAGGGGGAGGAAGAAGAAGAGGAGGAGGAAGAAGAAGAGGAAGAGGAGGAGGAGGAAGAGGAAGAGGAAGAGGAGGAGGAGGAAGAGGAGAAAGAAGAAGAAGGAGAAGGAGAAGGAGAAGAAGAAAAAGAAGAAGAAGAAGAAGAAGAAGAAGAAGAAGAAGAAGAAGAAGAAGA
>NW_004524608.1:15183704-15191209 GCF_000260255.1 Octodon degus
CCACAATGCCATCCTGGATGGCACAATGTCCTGTTCTGGTTATTTCTTTGTACTTCCTTGGTGATAGCTTTTCTGCCTTTGGTATTCCAGGACATACAGCGCATCTTTTTGGACCAACACCTCTAGTTTCTCTGATACTTATCTTCACCTAGCACCTGCATGTGGTTTGGCTCTGCCTGTCATCTGCTACATCCTGCCCCTGCTTGGATCTATATATACCGTGTGGCTTGGTTTCAGTTCACTTCAGTTATTGGAACTGAAATCCTTTCTGTCCTTTAGTAGTTCGGAGTGTAACATGCTTTTTTATGGCTTTTGTCTAGAAGTCTCTCCAAAACCTCATACAGTCGTAGGCAGGGTTTTTAGAAGTGGCTGGATCTAGAGAGAGTGACAGTGGGATTGGTTCATGTGCAATGCCACACTCAAGGGCACTGGGATGAAAGGTGCGAGCACTACCCACCCTAAGTAGCCTGCATAAGATAAAAGGGGCAGAAAGAGCTTCAGTCATCCCTTGTTGCTTTTCTACCTTCTGCCCATCATGAACTGTTCTCCTCTGTGAAAGCCCCCTGTCTTGGAGCCAGCTGGTTATGGACTGAAACCTATACAAACTGTGAGCTAAATAAACCCTTCCTCTTTTAACTTGTGTATGTTGGGTATTTTGACTCAATAATGAGAAAAATAACTAAAACAGAATTTGGTGCCATGAATTGGGCTGTTGCTGTGACAGTACCCGACCATGTGTCTCAAGAGCCTTTGGAACTGGCTTGTGAGAAGGGATAGAGTAAAGAAAGGCTTCACCTGAAAAAGTAGAGCTGAAACACCTGAGGCTGTACTTGAAAGATTCTGATCAGAGCTCAGAAGTCCAGAATGCTGAGAGAAGGGCTGCCAGAAAAGATCAGGCTCGAAGTGTCTGCTGGGAAGGACTGTTGGCTGTCCGACTCCAGATCATGTGTGCTGTCTTGACAGAAAGTTTCTCTACATTTTGCTCCTGTCCAGAAACTTTGCATAAGACTGAAGTTAAGGTCCATGGACTAATTAATTTGGTTGAATAAATTTCATAGCAGCCTAATATTGAGGTAGCAAATACTGCTGGAGGCTTTTAGTCATATTTATTTTGAGAATCAAGAGCAAAAAGCCCAGCAGAATGACTTAAAGTTTGAGTTTTCCCAGAAAGGAAACTCCAATAAAGTGTAAACTACATGGATAGAGCATAGGAGGTCTTAGTTGCTGAAAATGAATAAGAGAATAGAAACAGTGGCCTGAGGGGATCATAAGAAGCAGCAGGGCCTCACCATTTGTATCCTCAAAATTGTAAAAGTAAAAGACCTTGCTCTGAGAAGAGAGTCTCAGAGCACTGTGTTCAAGAATGGCTGTTTCCCAGGGAAGTTCCTTGGATTTTGGCTCATAGGTACCAAACCCCTACAGCCAAGAAAAAGGACACCTGGCTACTGCTTTAGCTGGCAGCAGGCCTTGGCATCATCCATTTGGAACTGGTGGATGCAGAATGGAAAAGCTGTGGAGTCAGAAAGACTTCCACCCAGATTTCAGAAGAAGACCTGGGAGGCCAGGCAGTGTGTCCGTAAGAGGGCAGTGTGTGGAGCTGTGAGGGTGAAGCCAAAGGTACAATAGAGACCCCAGAAGTTTCAAGAATCCTGGAATGCAGATCATCTGAGGAAAACTGCTAATAGGGAGCAGAGGCAACCAAAGAAAGAAGCCATGGTTGAATAAGTGCCACCTCTACAATTGTTGAGATTGCCCACACAGAAGAGTTCTGGTTGCAGCTCATCATCCGAGACCAGTATGTGTCTCCAACCAGAGCCCCAGAGCTCTGCAGAGTTCTCCTGCCTGTTCAGCCTTGGCTTCATTTAGGCAGTTGCTCTTCCTTCTCCAAGATTTACTTCAAACATGGAAAAGAGGAATTTGCTTATTTCCACACAATAATGGCTATGACAAGTCTGTAGCAATTCACAAGATTATTGTGAGTTTAGAGACCATGAAAAGGAATTATGACAGGGAAGGGAGAGGAGGGGGTGATCTATCCCCTTATGATAAGAGTTGATCCTGTGCCCACTGGAAGCTAGTATTGAGGACTAGTTCTTTTAGTTAACAATGTATTATGTGGTTGAACACTGCTAACAGAGTAGTATTTTAAGTGTTCTCACCACCAAAAACGATATGTATGTAATGGATCTATTAATCACCTTGACTTAGTCATTCTACCATGTGTGCTTAAATCAAAACATCATGTTCTACATCATAAATATATATTACTTTTGTCTACAAGTCTGTTAATTTTTAATTTGTTCTCTGGCATTAAGTCAACAGTAACATGGGGCTGGTGAGATGGCTCAGTGGTCTAAAGCACCTACTTAGAACAAGCTTAGCAAAGCACAGGGACCGTGGTTCATTCCCCCAGCACCACATGCCAGCCAGCCGCACCCCCTGGTGGACTGAGCTGACCACACACACACACACACACAAACACACACACACACACACAAATAAATAAATAAATAAAATAAAAACAGTAACAGTGGTCAGAATCCAGGCTCTCTTTCCCCAAATCTCCTGTGAACAAATGATTGGGAAGAACACATATCTCTCGAGAATTAGGCAACTTTCCTACATAGGGAAGTTTGAATATACATTTAGGGAGAAAAATACTTTCTTAGTGTTCTCATTCTGATATAAAGCAGATCCACACACATTAGTAAATGAAACGTTAATATTTTATCTTAATCTGAAAAACCCAAGCTTGGGTGTTTCTACTGCATTTAGATCTTCCAAAAAGAACTACTTTTCTGGGGCTGGAGACAGATCACTCTGGATATATGTAACTTTGTAGCCAGAAAAAGGGTTAACCATAGTGAACGAAAAAGTAAACAGAAACAAAAGTAAGACAATGCTGGTAACATGTCTTTTAGAGTACAGCTGAATGGTGCCGCAAGAATCCCAGCAGAAGTGGATTTCAACATCCACAGGGCTGGACTATAGTGGGCATGGCAGGAGGTAGAGTCCAGTAAGTGGATGCCAACCTCAGGATTACTCCCTTTTGAGAGAGGTCCCAGCCAGCAGATTTCTTCTTCTGTGGTCTGCACCCCAACTCACCCCTCTACAGACAATCATTCCCAGAGTGCCAACCTCTTTGGGGAATCTTAATTCATTCCCATTATCTACACCTCGTGTCTTTCTGAATCTTACCCTATGCCATCGTGCCAGTCACTCTTCCCTATATTTGGAGGTCCCCCTGTAGTAGCAGTATGGGCAAATTTTCCCCAAAAGGGAAACCTGAAAACAGGAGGATCACTACAAGTCCGATCTGTGTAGTGTGACCCTGTAGACCCTGCACTTTATAAATGCATAAAAAAAGAACCGTATTTCCCTGTTCTTAGAATTTTAAATTGACAATACTTTCACTCAATAATTCATATTTCCACTTTTGAGGATCATATGGTCTGTGGTCTCCGTCACAGCTACTTTGGTGTCATATCAGAAAAGTAGCCATAGGCAATACAGAAACATGGGGGCCTGGCTATGTCCCAGTGAATCTTGGCAAAAACAGGAGGTAGGAATGGTTGTGGCTCCCAGGCCTTCGTTTTCTAAGCTGTGATCTAGAACAGTATGTTTCTATGTGCATACTTATTTATCTGTATGATTTTGGATCTTTCTTTTTCTGTTTCTTAAGGATTCCTACTATCTTGTGAGCTTATATGTGTCCTTGTGTAGTTGATCTAGATCCAGGTGTTTTGGAGATGACAGAGATTTTTGTTGTTGTTTGAGACAGTCTTGGTAGTAGTTTGGGCTGCTCTTAAACTCATGGTGATCCTCCTGCCTCAGCCTTCTGAGTGCTGGGATTACAGGCCTGTGCCACCACCCTGAAAAGAAGGATTTTTATAACACTGAATTCTGTGTCCTGCTGGAATTATAAGTCTAGTCCATCTTTTTCTTTCTCTTTAAAAATTTATTTATTTATTTATTTGGTATAAAGTCTCACTATACAGCTTGGACTTATAATGATCCTCCTTTCTCAGCCTCCCTTAATGCTTTGCATCACCACACCCAGTTTCAGTGGCCCACACGGCATGCCCAGCATGGTATGCAGCACTAGGGACCAAACCCAGGTCCTTTTGCTTGTCAGGCAGGCACTTACACCGCCAAGCTATCTCCCCAGCCCTATCTCTGCAATGCCAGTCTCCTGTACCATTATGTTTTAGAAGTGGCCTATGAAATAACTACTGATAGACTTTTAACCGATGAGTTCCATCCATTTACCTTTACTGTGACTACAAGTACATTATTTGTGGTAGAATTATTTCTACCACATTATATTCTATTTCCTGGTTATCATATCATTCTTACTCTTTTCCTCTTTTCCCTTCTTCATTTACTACATAAAGCAAGCTTTTTTTTAGAACAGTATTACCAGGATTTGACCCCTGGCACCACTGCTGTGCTGGCTCTGCCCCTGGGCTTGCTGAGATGGTGATTGAGACTGGGTGTGGTGGCATACCCCTGTAATCCCAGGGCTTGGGAGGCTGAAAACAGGAGGATCATTACAAGTCCGATCTGTGTAGTGTAACCCTGTAGACTTTATAAATGCATAAAAAAAGAACCGTATTCCCCTGTTCATAGAATTTTAAATTGACAATACTTCCACTCAAGACTCTGCTCACATTGTCTTTTAGATAATTGAGAATATTCTAGACTCTGTGGTTGCTATAGAGCCCTATGCTTTCAGCCTAAGTGATAATTGGTAGGGAATCGCTCCCTTTTCTTTTGCATTTATTCAATATTTTCTCTTTGTTTTCTGAAACAGTCTCACTAAATTTGTGTTTTATTTTTATTCACTCTGTGTTCTTTAAATAGTCATGTCTTTTACTAATTCTGGAAATTTATGAGTCATACTTTAATACAGCGCTTTTTTTGTACTCATTATTAACTATTGAAAATCAACAGTTATGTAGCAAATTCAAAATTGTAGACAAATATTGAAATGTGAAAGATATAAGATGTAGACAGAGGGAATTTTAGAAAAATATTTCTGAAATGAATACATAACATGAGATTAATAATAGATTGCACATTGTAAAAAATTATTTGCAAACTTAAATGAATATAACAATAAAAATTGCCTAAAATAAACATAAAGAAGAGTTTACAGAACAGTCATATAAAATTATCTCTGTGCCAAAATCAAGAAATTTATATTCATATAATTAGAATTCTCAAAGTATAAAGGGGTAAGCAATAAATATTTAAAGATTCAAAATTTCTGAATTTAGTTAAAATGATAGCACCATGCTTCCAAGAAAAGTGAACCTTTTGCACAAGAAATTTGAATAAAATCATTCCCAGATAGATGAAAATGAAATTGTCCAAACTAATTGTAAAAAAAAAAATCATTAAAGTATATACATAGAAAAAATATTAGCTATGGAAGAACAAAATTAAGTAGCATCTTATTCCACATTAGAAAAAAAAAAGCAAGTGGGTAAGAAACTAGACTTATTTATTCAAAGGACTAAAAAAAACTCTGTCCTCATTGAATTTTATACTTAGCAAACACACCTTTGAAAACTAATAGTGAAATATTTTCCAATTATACAAACTTGAAATATTCTAATACCTTCAGATGTAGCATATAGAAAATAACAAAGATCAAAATCCAGAAGGCAAGAGAAGTTGCTATATGGTCCTGGATAAAGAATAAACAGCTCTCAAATGGTAGTTATGCAGGACTATGTAAAATATAATTATATTAGATGAACCCATTTAAAAGGTCATGGAAGATTTCCACAAAACAGTATCAATCTTATGTCAGATTATATACATAGTTTTTCATATGTATGTGCATTTTTGTGTGTGTAAAAGACAAGGAAGAACTAATATAAAGTCAATGGAAGATGGAAATACACTTTTTAAAGTTTCTAATACTAGGAGAAAATATCATACCATGTCTTATAAGTAGATTGTAAGTCAAAGAAACAGTACAAATCATAAAACAAAAATTAACATTAAACAATATTCAGAAAATTAATTAAATATTAATTAATTCAAAAAAATAAATATTTTAAAATAATATTCAAAAATTAAAATTAAACTTTGAGTCCAACTAAGAGGTCAGGGGGCCGGGGAGATGGCTCAGTGGAATAAGTGCTTCCCTGGCAAGTGCAAGGGCCTGAGTTCAATCCCTAGTTTGGCCAAAAACAAACAAACAAACAAAAAATAGGTCAGAATGTAGTATATCATATGTACAAATCTGTGATCAATTCAGAGTATTCACACAGCATTTGATTAGGTTAATACCTACAAAAATGTCAACTAAGAAAAAGTTTTCATGATAGCAAAGAATTACTGGGTCAGGAAGATAGCTCAGTAGAATAAGTGCTTACCTGGCAAGGGCAACCTGGCAAGGGCAAGGTTCTGAGTTCAGTCCCTGGTACCACCAAAAAAAAAAAAAAAAGTAAAACTTTAAGATAATTTATAAGGAACTGGGGAGATAGCTCAATAGAATAAACACTTGCCTGGCAAGCACAAGGTCCTGAGTTCAATCTCCAGTTCTGAAAAAACAAAAAAACTAAGAAAAAAACATAACAAAAATGCTGGAATAGCAAATATATGACCAGCACTTCTAACAGTTTAGGGATAGGATATCGTACAAAGTTCGAGTATGTGGTGGACATGGACAGTGTCAATTTCACTTACTGGTGACCAGGTGTCACCTGTGGGACAGAGCTACTGCTATTTCTTTGATATCCACCCTGTAGACCCAGATGGAATCATGACCCATAGCGTGCAGGAGAAGTCCATTTGCAGAGTATGCTGATGGAAATATTTTGCTGCTATATACAAAATCATAATTGAAAGCCTGCTGTTGTATACCTCTTTTTCCCCTGTGTTTGTTTGCCCTATTTGGTGGGTCCTTTCCATTCGCATTCATGGAGTTGTGGTCATTTTGATCCCTCTCTAGAATACCTTTTAGTAGTGTGTGTAGGGTTGGCTTTATAGTCATGAAGTTCTTTCATTGCTCATTGTCGTGAAAGTATTTCACTTCTCTCATGAAAGTTTTGCAGGGTATATCAGTCTGAGTTGGAATTTGTTTTCTTGCAAGACTTGAAATACTTTGGGGCGTACTCTTCTTGATTTGATTGATTTTGAAGAGAAATCTGCCGTTATATTGATGAGTGTTCCTTTAAATGTGATCTGTTTCTCTTCTCTAGTGGCTTTTAGTATACTGTTCCTGTACTGAATTTCTGGGATCTTGATTATTATATTCTAGATGTGGTTTTAATTAGGCTGATGTTATTTGGAGTTCTATATGCTTCGGTTCCCTGAATATTGGATTGTTTCTCCATATTTGGGAAATTTTTTGGTATTACTTCTGCCCACATTCTTTTTTTTAATTTTTTTTATTTTTCAACAAATAATACACTGCATATATTCTTCTTAGTGGTTAATTGCTGTACAAGATGCGGACTTGTGATCCTATTTACAAACACCATTAGAAC
>NW_004524608.1:15201817-15202774 GCF_000260255.1 Octodon degus
TCAGGTGGAGCGCTCCAGATTTTGGAGTTATCCAGCTGCGTCTGGCTTAGGTCTGGCTGCTGTGCTCAGCTCCTTCCCGCTGCGGACCTGGGCTAGGATTGGGTCTAGGGGTTCCTGGAACTCGGCAGAAATTCCTACTCTGTGGGAGGGGTGGGACAGGTAAGGTGGAGTGGTGGGGGGCGTCCCGAGGGGGTGGGAGAGTGTCCTGCCTATGCTGCGCCTGGGCTGCGACTGGTCCCGCCTGCACAGGGTAGCAGGAAGCTCTCCACACACTCACCGGACCTGGGCTTGGACTGGGTCTGGGGGTTCCCGGAAGTGGGCAGAAATTCCTATTCGACGGGCGGGGTGGGGGCAGCCCGAGGGGGCAGGAGAGGGTCCGGCCCATGCTGCGCCTGGGCTGGGACTGGTTCCCCCGGCGCAGGGTAGCAGGAAGCTCTCCACACACTCACCGGACCTGGGCTAGGACTGGGTCTCCCCATATTCTTTTTAAGCCATTTTTATTGACTCCTTTCTCACTGATGTGTATTAGTCTTATGTTGTTCATCTTTGCATTGTCTTGCAGATGTTAAATTATTTTTTCCTGCATCCTAGTTGTTTTTGAGAGATCTTTTCTTACCTTTTCACTAGCTGCAATAGTGTCTTCAAGTCTGAAAGTCTATTTTCACTTTCATTCAAATAGTTTTGCCCGTTTGTGATTGAGCTTTTAATTTCCTGTATATCACTTTGACTCTGCTTCATGCATTCTATTTCTTTCCTGTATTGCTCATTCAAGGATTCCACCATTTTTATATTCTCCTCTATTTTTTTCATCAGTGTATTCTTCAGAAGCACTTAGTATTTCTTTCATTATAGTTATTATTTCTGTTTTTACTTCAGAAATTATTTCTGATCTGATTTCCTCCATACCTTTCTGCAGTTGTTTCTTTACTTCAGATGCTATTATTTCAGAGATTTCAG
>NW_004524608.1:15202989-15206544 GCF_000260255.1 Octodon degus
GTATAGAGCTTTGATAGAGTTATTACCTTAGCACCAAGTCTGGATCAATAAAGATCAAACTTGTCCAGGTGTGTGTGGCTTGGGTCTGGCTGCTGTCCTCCACTTCTTCCTGCTGCAGCCCTTTGAAGTGAACCCAGTGTGCCACTCTGGCAAGATGTTCTGCTCCTGGATTAGCTGGGTGGGTCTTGCCTCTAGCCTCTCTGCCGGGAGTTCTTCTGCAGGGTTCCACATCGGGCCTGTCTGATAGAGGAAGTACCACACACATGCCTGGCCTGGGTGCTGGCTGGAGTGAGGATCAAGAAGGCCCTGGGCGGTCCCACTCACACTCCAAGCCTGCACACTGGCTGGAATGAGGGTCTGATAGGCCCCCGGGTGATCCCACTCACACACCAGGCCTGGGTGCCGGTTGGAATAATATAGCACTTTAATTGTTCTCTCCATTCTTTAAGTCTAGGGCTTCCTTTACAAATGTCCTAGGTCTTTTCTTTTTGTTCATTGTGTTTCTTACTATTACCTTTATTTCTTTATGTGCTACATTCTTGGGGTTTTCCCCCTTAATTCTATTTCTCTCTTCTGCCATATCTAATTTTTAATTTAATTTCTATATTAAATTAAATAAATTTAATTTAAATTTCTTTTTAATTTCTATATTTTCAGTTTTAAATCTTTTTAAAATTTCAAGTGTCATTTGAAAATGAAAGTCTTTTCATTGGATTGCACAATTGTTTTTTTCTCTGATACATTTTAGATGACATAGGCGACTGGGAAGATGGCTCAGTAGAATAAGCACTTCCCTGGCAAACGCAAGGGCCTGAGTTCAATCCCCAGTTCAAAAAAACCATTTTAGATGACATAATGATAACATTCTCAACATGGAATTTGTACCTGTAAATGATGCTTCTTATTTTCTCATGGCCCTCCCCTCCCCTGTGCAGATAACCCTGTGCAAATATTAACTCTGCCACTTGTTAGATTCCTGACCTGGGCAAGTTACTTAACCATTCTGAACCTACGTTTTTTCATCATAAGACAACAGTACTGTAATACATTAACAACTGTGTTAAGGTGGGCGGACTGAATGCACCGCTAGAGTACTAGCAGGGAACCTAGAAGGGTGCTTGGCATGTGGTCATCGCTGTGTACCGTCCCCATCAATACAACCATTGTGGTAGCCTTAGCTTTCTCTGTTTCTCATTCTGTGTCTTAATTACTCCTGTTATGGCTTTAATCATACTGAAGCTTTTCTCCAAAATCACTTTTCAAGGCCCTTTGTGGTTACTCATTCTTTGATCTAACCCTCTCGTGCCTTGGGCCAATGGACTTTGACTCACACAAAAATTATTACATTCATATTCCATGACTTTCTGTCATGAACTTTTCTCAACAAGGCTGCTTATTTTGTGAGACTCTCCTGCCCTTTAAATGTATCTATCCAGAACCAGGGAGATAGCTCAGTAGAATAAGCACTTGCCTGATAAGCACAAGGTCCTGCATTCAATTCCTGGTACTGCAAAAAATAAAAATAAAAATAAAAAAAGAAAGAAAAGGATCTGTCCCCCCTCCAAGGTTTTACATTGATAGTACAAGGAGTTTTTCTTGTATTATAACAAATCTATAATAATACAAGGTTATTATAACACAAGAAGGTTTTCTTTTTTAAAAAAAATTTAGTTCGGGGTCTATAGGGTCTCACTATGCAGCTTGGACTCATAGTGATCCTCCTGTTTTCAGCCTCCCAAGCACTGGGATTACAGGCATATGCCACCACACCTAGTGTTAAGAAGGTTTTCTTGTAATATAACAAATTTATATAATAATATAATAATTTGGCTATCATTATGGCCAAATTTCTGGTTATATATTTTCATTGAAGATTTTTGAAATATAAATTCAAGCTCTAAAGTCTGACTCAAGAGTTAAGATTTCTTAGGTAATTCCATGTCATCTTTCACTGCTTGATAGGCAGAGACCAGTTAGATTTGCTAGTGCCTTCTGTACACATGGGCAGGATCTTCCTGTTAGCATTGGTTCCAGCACTGCTCTTTGTACCACGTGAGGCCTTGTGTCCATGAGAATGCTAACCCAAGCCCCAGCTAGCAGGGATGAGCTGAAGCCACAGCTCTGGCCTTCCATTTTCCCTGTTTTGTAGCATGGTGTGATTCTGTTCCAAAAATATTTCTCACAGCCTTATAGATGTTTGCTCTGGGACATGTTAGTGCTCCATCTTGTGAAACCCCCAAGAGAATTCTTCCCTCTCATAATACCACCTCAGAGCTATCTTCCTTCCGTATGAGTCTCTTTTTTCTCAATATTTCTTTTTTTATTTTTTTATTGTCTTCTTCATCTTCATACCAGTTTCTTTCCTCCTCAGGTGGTATATTTTGGCCCCACATGAAATGGCAATCTGAGAAGATAATAGAACAATTAGCTGGCTCTCACCTGTTACTGAGATACCAAAGTACTTTTGCAAGGGCAACACATACTGGGTTGAAGCCACAGATTTTCATTTAAATCCATAGCCTTTGCTCTTGTAGAAATACTCCCTCATATCTTTCGTCTGCTGCTCTCTCCAGTGAGTCTTTCAGATTTACTCATCCTTGCTGATAGCCATTCATCCTACTTTCTCACTGCATTCCTGACTCCTATGATTAGTGCTGTGAAGAGTAACTTTGGTCAGCTGCACTGTCTTAGGCAAGAGTGCCCAAAGTGGCTGATGCTAAAACTGTAATAACATTAAGCCAGGGCCAGAGGCACAGCTCAGTGGGAGAGCACTTTCCCAGCATGCACAAGGCCTTGAGCTCGAGCCCCAGCACCAGGGTAGAAACGAACATCAGGCTAAACAGTCTTCTTGCTGCTACCCCAGCACTTTGCTCGGATTCCCTGCTTGCCAAATAGCTCTCACTCTCTCAAAGCCTTAATATAGAAGCCTGCAGATATAAGTACCAGGACATACAGCATCAACTTGTTCCTAACAAATTAGAGCTAGATTTTTTTATTTTTATTTTTACTTCATCTCCACCGCAGCAGTGCTGAGGACTGAATGCAGGGCGTTTCTTGCACAGGCTAGGTGAGCACACCCCCCCAGCCACACCTTCAGCCCTTCTGAAACTTTTCATTATCCAAATTGGAAGTCTGCTCTCATTCAATAGTTACCTGTCTTCCTCTTTCCCTTAGCCGTTGGTACCTCCCTCTAGGGCCAGTGGGATAGCTCAGTGGTCTGAAGCTCCTGCTTAGGCAAGCTTAGGCAGGTGCAGGGGACCATGGTTTGATCCCCAGCACCACATGCCACACCAGCCCCACCCTCAGGGTAGGCTGAATAGGTCAATAAATAAATAAAAATAATAAAAACACACAATAAAGTACCTCCCTATACCTTCTTTCCCCGGAACTTGATGACTCTGAAAGATTTAGATAAGTAAGTGGAATTATTCTATATTTGTCTTTTTCTGTCTTCTTTCACTTAGCACAACATCCCCAAGGTTTATCCATCTCATGTATTACCTGAAAATTTCACTGAGACTTTTAAGGAATTCCTTTTTAAGGCATTGCAATATA
>NW_004524608.1:15207084-15212559 GCF_000260255.1 Octodon degus
ACTGAATGACATAACCAGCCTTTATTATTATTATTATTATTATTATTATTATTATTAATTTTGAGACAGTTTCTCACTAAGCAGTTCAGTTGCAGCTTTGTACTGGCTCAGGCATGGTTTCCTGTTGCTGGTCTTCATCTCAACCTCAGCCTACCTCCTACCACTTAGCACACATGCGCACACACACACACACACACACACACACACACACACACACACACACATCTCTGATGGGCTTTGCTCTGTGCCATTCAGTGACTTCCCAATGCCTGCACAATGAAGCCTGATGTCTAGGGCTCTATACAGGAGATCCCCACATCCACTCACCTCAGGTTCTTCACTTTTCTAGGTTCTGCTCTACATTTTCCTCCTTTCTCTTATATAATGCTATTTCCTTTGATGGCAATACCTTCCCCAGGGTCTCTATCAAAATCATGACCCTTAAATACAGCTCCTCCTTGTTCTAGAAACTCTTTCATATCCACCAAGCTCCATTTGATCATTTGCTTTATTGACTCCTCAGAATGCAGTTACTTTTCTCTCTTTTGGAGTGTATCAGACTATCCTTTGAGATAAAATGATTCACATGTTGTCTTAGCACCTCATACATTTTAGGTTGTAAATTGCTTGAAGAAAATGAGTGCACCTTCTTTTTTCACAATATCTAGCCTTGAAGATTTTTCTATCATTTGCTTGTTTTCTTGGAGTGAGCCTGTGGGATTGCAACTTTAAACCAATCATGAAAACCACATCTCTAAGACACGAGCCCTCATGGAAAAGGAAAGAGATGACCCCCAACATCGTGTAGGAAACAAGTCCAGCTAGGATTGGTATCCACTGCTGACTGTTTACTTAAACTAGAACCTGGGTGCCATCTAGTTTTGCCTCAACTTGAATTTTTGCTAGTTGAAATGTTGAGAGGAAATGTAAATGCAAAGGAACTTAAATTCAGATGAAAAGAAAGTGCTTTGGAAACAAAAAAAGAATCCAAAATTTGAAAGATATGTTCTTCCTGTCTTAACAGGGGATGAGGCAAAATCAGGTGATATAGATCATTTCTGTAACTCTAAAAAGTTAGTACTTAAATGACTGTAGAAAACAATAAATTTTCCAAGAAATTTAGAAAAAAAATACACATAATCCTAAATTATTTTATTTTCACCGCAGTAACTGGACCAGTCTTCTACAAAATGTATGATACAGTTTTTTAGGTTGTTTGCCTATATGAAAGCACTTTATTTATAAAAACAATATTTAAATTGTATTTGTATTTTCAAGGGAAAACATGATTTAATGGTAGGTCTTAGTTCTTGAGGGAAAATTGCTGTCTTCAGGTTTTAGAAAGACATGCTGAATTGATTCTAGATTGAATGACACATGTTTAGGAGGAGTAGAAAAGCACATCAGAAATGGGGGTAAATGTCAAAGAGTGAATAATGAAACAGATTTAAAATTAAAATGTTTTCTATTTATTCATTTTGTAAGACATTGTGATACAGAGTCAATAGTCACTAATATTTTAAGATTTTTAACTAATGGAGAAGTCCCAAAGGATGAGGAAGAGGGAAGAAAGATTTTATATATTCTTTTTAAAAATGCTTTTTAAGAAGCAGACTTGCTATGTTGGCCAAGCTGGATTCAGGCAGGTGGTCCTTTCTCCTCAGCCTTCCAAATAGCTGAAGCTGCAAGTACACACCACTGCCCCCAGCTTATTATTCACTTCTTTTTTTAAGGAACAAAGGTATACCTTTGTAATTAAAGATCATTATACTTAGCTCCATTTGTGAGATTAAGATTGCAAAAAAGAGCCCTGCAATAGCTAGCTGTGACATGTCCAGAGGCACATGGGGCTCTGGAAAGGAACAGTGTGGCTTTATGAAACTCAGTATGTGTCAACAGTTGTTAATTTGCTTCCATGACAGATAACAGGACCATAGCTTGGAGGCAAGCGATAGACACCACTGATTGGTCTTTACTCTCAGTCTTCAATTCTACCCTACATGTGATGCCTGGCAGCAGCTAGCAAAATAAGAGAAGCACAGGATTTCTCAAGTTGCAAGGCCTGGAAAATTCTTGAGAATTTTTAAGTATAGCAGCATATTCTTGTAGAGAAAAAAAAATGTTTAAAGGTATAGTAGGTTCTTTAAAGAACACCAGTATAATCTGAAGGTTACAATAGACACTGGGAAAAGGGAAAGAACTTATTCAAATGGAAAGAGCTACTGATTCAAGGAGAAGGACAGGAGAGGGAAAGGGGGAAAGAGTTTTATCTACGTATGTTAGCAGGATGGTTTGGACAACTGTACTGTGCATTTCGGCTGATCTATGCAAAGGAGCAGCTAATGTGTAATTTGTTGTCTCCTTTTCTCAATTGTTGGTACATTTTTCTATTCTTAATTTCGTATACATTTCTTTCTTCTGTCACTTTTGCATGCATGTATCTGGTAACATGACTAACTGGTTGGAAGACAATACTATGCATTACAACAAATACTGTGAAATTCAGATTACTTTGCTAAGTGAAATTCTGTACCACTTGTAACTTTTCTGTGTTTTTTTGATTTTTTTGTTTTTTTCAGAACCAGGGATTGAACTCAGGCCCTTGCGCTTGCAGAAAAGCACTTATTCCACTGAGCCATCTCCCCAGCCCCAATTTTTCTGTTTTAAAACTATTTTATACTCTCTTTAAAAATAAAAAATTAAAAAATTATATATATATACAGCCAATGTTCCTATGTGCCAAGCACTGTGCTCCTGACATTAAGGAATAAAAGTCAAGGTTAGAGCAGCGTGGTCTTTGTATAACTACTCCAGGGGAATCACCACCTGCATTAGTTAGGGTCCTCAGGTGGAACAGAAGCAATAGAAAATGCATGTGTAAGTATGCGCAGGGACTTAGTCAGTGGGACTTACAGGACCAGAAGCAAGAGAGTACACAGTGGCTCCTGCGGGATCAGTGCTGGGAGAATCCACAGTGGCCATCTGTGCCCTGGAGAGCTGCTCAGGCCAGAAAGATGTGTCCCTGAAAGCAAAATGGATGAAACATGAAGCAGCAGTCTACAGCCGAAGATGTGAAAGCTCACCAGACAGTCACCGGCAGGGAGACTCTACCGTGAGAGGCTGAAGAAACTGGAGAACTGGACACTAAGTATGAAGAGCCTTCCGCAGTCCTCTCGTGGCCCAGGAAGTTCTTATTTGTACTTCCATGAAAAATTGTTGGAATTCTGGAGATTAATTCTAACCTATAACCCACAACAAGAATAAAGACACTAAGGCGTATTTGTAGTCATGGGGAGGCAAGGGGTTCTAAGTCCAGCCACAATGATGGCTAATCTGAACTCAGGCTTTGACCCAGGTTTTATTAATTTGTGAAGAAAAAAGTGGCTTGAGGGTGAATGACTGTGGGAATGGAGAGAAGTAGGTGATTTGTGAGCTGGTCCAGGTGGGAGGCCTGAAATCACCTCTGCAATATGCAGAAAGACCGATATGCAGAAAGAGCAATTTGCATAACAAAACTAAGGTAGTATCTAATGTACTGGGGTCATGCTTCAGCTCTGATGAGCAATCTTTCAAGCCCCAGGAAGTCATAGCTTAATCCAAGCTGACAGCATGGAACATTGGCTCTTCATCCTGCTTCATTCCGGCTCACAGAGGGAACAATGGAGGGGGCGGGAATGAGGTGTGTCTCAGAAACACTGCCTGCCTTCTTCAAAGACCACACATCAGCACCTCAGCTGGACTGATATGCATTGCTTAAAGCCAATGGAAGGGATATGGAGAAGTCCTAGGGAGCTCTGCACATGTAGAGGAAATGGGAGGAGATTCAGCCAAAATGAAGACAACTCCCCCTCCTCCAAGGAGGGTCACCTAGGGGTCCTCCACACTAAGGATGGCAGCAAAGGTTGTGCCCTCTTCAGAAGACTGGAGCTCTTGGAAACCAGCACATTTAATTCTTCTTCCTATTTTTATTCTGTACATGTTCCAGGCCTACTGGTTGGTGTCACTCACAAATAGGGTAAGTCTTCCCCCTCGCTTTGTGGACCTACATATTAATCTTCCAGAAATACCGCTGAACTGTGCTCTACTAATTTTCTGGGTGTTTCTTATTCCAGTCAAGTGGACATATCCCAATTATGGGTCATACCTCTGAAGACTTTTAGCAGTTGGTTTGAAGGAAGACCAGATGGATCCTTTTTTCTGAGTCAATGGTTGTCAATCCAGGCTGTATATCACCATGAGGCATTTTAAAATAGAGTTTCCTAGTTCCACTCCTCAGATACTAATTGAGTTGGTCTGATCTGGGACCTCAGACTGCGTTTTGAAGAGACTTCCCTGATGAACCTAATGTGTCTCCATGTTGAGAACCACAGGGAGGTGCTCTGAACAAATCCATTGGCTCCCCACTAGCCTCCTTATGTTGAGAGTTCATAAGGGAATTGCTTTGAAAAGAATTCCTCACTTAACAGGCATGTACTGAGCATCTCACAAATCACAGGCAGAGTTTTAGGTGCTTAGGGATACACCAGTGAACACAGCTGGAACTCTCTGCGCCTTTACAAACCTTGTAGTATAGGCGCTAAGCATTAATTAATGACCTAAACCAAGACAGAATTGCAAGCTGTGGTGAGTACTTGGAAGGGTCAGGGGAGGCTTGGGAAGTGTTAGACAAGGCAGGGAGAAGTCTGGTTTAGGATTAAGATGGTCTTCCAAGAAAAGAAACCTTGGGTTGAAACACAATGAGCAGGGGGTTAAGTGAGGCCCTTCAGGGAAGGTAAATAGTGAAACGTCCTGAGTTGGGACAGGACACTGGCCTCTAAACTCCATTATCTAACACTGTTGTGTCAATCAGGAAAGCTTCCTCTCAGTGACTGTAGCCCAGAGCCCTGGCACACAGCTAGAGGACCAGGGTGGATCTCAGTCTCACTCATGCCCTCAGCAGGCACTCTTGTTCGATGGTCCCTTGAGTAGTCCTCTGCATGGGATTGCTCCCTGAGCATCAAAGAAGTGAGAGTGATGGGGGGTGGGGGGAGAGGCAGGAAGAGGGCTAAGTGACCCGGTCTGTGCACCAGGCTGTGCTAAAGTCTTGGGCTTCATTCTAAGTCTTAGGAAGCTCTGAAGCCAGAGCAGGATGCGGCAAATTTCAAGAATGGCAACATGGCTCTCAGGGTGAGATTACCACAAAGATATAGTGGGGGCCAGACTAAGACTGGTGCTGAGCACCAGAAGGAGATCAGCAGATTGGGAATGATTAGGAAAATTAATTCACTGGATTTGAATGATTGACTGAGTGTGAAAGTGAAGGAAAACCACACCTGATACTATAACGCATAGTATCTATGGAGACAGGAAATGCTAAAGAAGAAAACACATGTGCACACACATGCACTCCTAGTCAAGAGTCAGGAGTTGAAAGAAACATGAGTTGTAAATATCTCTTCTCTTTCTTCTCTTCTCTCCTCTCCTCTCCTCTCCTCT
>NW_004524608.1:15212724-15220247 GCF_000260255.1 Octodon degus
TCTCCTCTCCTTTTTTCTCTGTCCCTGCCCTCTCTCTCTCTCTGCCTCTCTCTTTCTCCTTACCTTTCCTTTTCCCAGTAAAACAGGAAGTAAAAAATGTACAAGATAAAAGTGAAAGACTATAGAACCACTCTGAATTGACTTCTACCTGATCTATAAAATATGAAATAAAGGGAAAATCCTGCCAGAAAATGACTGTTCTGCTATTCTGTTTTACTTTTAACTCCAGTATTCTAGTCCTTTATATTTGATGGTCAATTATTGGGATACCTGAAACATTGCACTCTAAACATCTCTATTGCCAAAAGAAATTCACAAACCAAAGCACCACTTGGGAGAAATGTTATTGTTGCTGCTTAAAAGAAAAAAACATTCCCTACACAGGAGCAGGCCCATTCAGACTCAGCCCACTGCCAACCTGGAGCTGGTGCACAGGGAAAACCACCTTATGCCTCCATTTTGCCACATAAAACCAGACCACATTTCCAGGAGTCAAGCACTCTGTATCGTAGTTGGAATTAAATTTTATTTGAGCCTCAACCATATAAATACATGCATACAACATTATATTCTATACATATTTGAAAACCATTCCCTCCCCCGCCCCGCCCACCTACCCTCTACCTGTTCTTTACAATTCCTGAATGTTAAGTGCAGAACTCCCTTGAGAGCCTGGTGCACACTGGACATGCTCCACACCTCCTAGAGGGTCAGTGGCAGGGTGGGGGTGCAGGGCCTGTATGAGACCTTCCCTGAAGTCATGCAAAAGGATTGTTTTAACATCCCATACTCTAGTTTAAATTCTATTGTTACTAATTCCTGAATTTGGCTCATGTTGAAATGAATAATATATATATATAAAGCATCCCCTTAAAAGAAAAAAGATTGCTAGAAGGCAATTTTGTCACTTGTGATTTCTGAAGAAAATACATCTTTCTTTGAATTACCAAGGGGTTTTATTTGAAAATAAATGTGTAATCCAGAGCTGTTATGTTCTATGATAAATCACAATCATAGGCATACATAAACCTCTAATCCTGTTCTGCAGGGACTGAAATCATGCAAGGGTAAAAAAGAAGTCTAGTCATATTCCCCCAAGGATGACTCTTTCATCAAGACCTACATCACACTGACAATTTTTTCTATAAATATTTTGAATGTGCGTGATGAATTTCTGTCACTTGTCCAACACCTAGATGTGCCTGACAACGTCCTAACATGAATTTCTGGATTGGTTTCAGAGACACAGTGGCTGGTAACTGTATCTACAAATGGCTGATCTATTTTGATGTGAGCTTAATTAATGCTGAATATGAAACTCCAAATGTCACAATGCAGAAGTTTAAAATTTTAATTATTAGACTGACTTAGTTAACTCGTTCTAAAATGTAATTTATTGTGGGGATTAAATTTTCCTCCAATAAATTCAGCTTTTAAGAGAAAAACTTTTCATGAAATCTCCCTGTTACACTTTAAGTATGGGACTGAGAACCAGATGAAAATGGTACAAGGCTGGGACTGTGGTTCAGGGGCGAAACACTTGCCACAGAGGCAATGTCACTGGCTTCTTCTGCTTAGCCCTTGTGAAGCCCTGGGTTCATTCTCACACCGCAGGAAGAAAGAAGAGAATGGAAAATGCCTCCGATAGTATGTGGCCTCACATTATCACACGGCCTCTCTGCTTGCAGAGAAGGATCAGGCTGCCGAGTTAGGAGATCTGGTCACAGAGTCCAAGCTTCTTTTTGATGAAGTTTGAGATCAGAAGCTGAGGCCGTCGCTGGTACTCCATTAGAACATCATGGGACAAGGTGATCTGATCGCAGTCAAGTCTGTCCAGCAGCGTCACACAGACCACAGCAGCTAGTAGAGCAAATGACATAATTACTGAAGGGAATGGGTTTCCCTTTCCTACAGAAGCTTCAGCCTAACATGCCAATGTTCATGGCACATGTACTTGGTATCATTTTTCCTGTAATATAAAAACAACCCCCCAAAAACCTTCTCTTCCATACAATTCATCTTTCTGTGGAATCCCACCAAAGACCTTTTATTTAAATAAGTTGATTGAAAATATTGTGAGCACTCCTCTTTCCTGTTCCTCTATAAGGGGCTTGGTTTAGACTCAATATAGCCCTGTGTTCAAGATAAATGCAAGAGGTCTTTGCTGTTAAAGATGCATCCCCCAGCTTTCAGCCTTGTTTGCAGTTCTCAGAGCCGGAGCCTCTTGCCCGAGGCTCTGCCTGGAGAGCAAGCCATTATCCCCAAGGGACTTCCATTCAATGTTTGAATTCACCTGCAGCAGACTTTGCTGAAGAATAAAGTAAATAAAGAAGAGAGATTGAAGTTTGGTCCTGGAAAATACCAGTAAAGGTGGGCAGTGGCTCTCATGAAATTTGACAAGAAAGATCTAAAATGAAATGCTTAAATATAAGAACCAATTCCATGAAGGAAAACATACCTTAGCATTAATCTCTATAGAACAGGAACAAAATTCTACAATAGGTAAAACAGTAGGGGTAAAAGAAAAAATCCTTTTCTAAAAAAACAGAATTGTCCTCTTTGAAAAGTTGCCACAAAGGCAACGTCATTGGTTTCTTCTGTCAAGAAGAACTGGAGGACAAAAATTGGGCTCCGTCTAAGTTCTTCTTGTTTCAGAATCTTTGATTTCAAAGAATGTGGTCGCCTACATAAAACCAGTGTCAAGCACTTTGAATTGATAACAGGAAAAAATCCCCACCTGCATCATTTAAAAAAGGATGCCAGTGCCTATCAGATAGCTACGTCTTCATGAACAAGTTTGAGAACAGAAAGCTGGAGTTGGACTTATTTCTTGACCCTCTCCACTACTTCAGACTTCTTTGTAAGATCTGGATTTGGGTAGAATGGTACTGTAATGAGTACATGCTATCTTTCAAAATTTTGCTTTTAATTGACCCATAATAATGGTGTATAGTTAAGTGGTATGGTGTATGCCACAGAAAAACTCAAGCTACGGGCCGGGGAAATAGCTCAGTAGAATAAGTGCTTGCCTGGCAAGCGCAAGGGCCTGAGTTCAATCCCCAGTTCCAGAAAAAAAAAAGTTAAAAATAAATACATTTTTTAAAAAAAGAAAAGAAAAACTCAAACTAATTAGCATATGTATCACTTCACATTTAATTTGTGCGATAAATACATTTAAAATCCTTCATTTGAATCTAAATTAACTATAGTCACTATGTTTGTTGTACAATAAATTACCGTTCTTTATATAACTAAAATTTTATAAACTATGACCAATATTTTTTCCCTTTCCTATCCCTGCCCTACCTCCTGCCTCTGGTGCCACCATTCTAAGCCCTGATTCTTTAAGCTTGACTTTTTTAGATTCCACATGTAAGACAATGCAGTATTTTTGCTTCTGTGCCTTAGCATAAAGTATAATGTCCTTTAGGTTCACCCATATTGTCACAAATGACCAAATTTACTTTTTTATTAAAGTTTAATAGTAACATATATGAACATATATATTACATGTTCTCAAAGCCTGTTAATGTGGACATAGCTAATCCAATGGACACTGGCATCCTTTTTCAATTGCTGGTGGGGATTATTTCCTGTTATCAATTCATATATATATATATATATATATATATAACATTTTCTTTATTCAATGATCTGTTGATGACACTTAGATTCTATAGCTTTGCTTTTGTGAAGAGCACTAAAATGAATGGGAATGAAGACATCTAGCATATTGATTTCAATTCTTTGATCACATATGCAGAATTAGAGTTGTTAGATAATGTGGCAGTTCTTGCAGCATGGAGGATCCAACTCAGGACCTTGCACTTGCCAGGCAGACACTTATGCTGCAGGGCTATGTCTCAGCCCCATGTGGTAATTCTAACTTTAGTTTTTTGAGAGAATTTACAGTTTTTCAAAATTGAGGTGCTAATTTACATTTCCTCTGACAACATACATGCTCTCCAACACTTACTATCTTTTGTCTTTGTGGTAATAGCCATTCTAACAATTTATAAATTGATATATCATTGTGGTTATGGTTTATACTTTCCTGATGATTAATAATATTCAGCATTTAAATATACATTTTGTTGGGCATTTATAGAAATGTCTATTTGGTCCCTGTGATTGCTTTTAAAATCAGGCTATTTGTTTTCTTTATACTAAGTTGTATGAATTTCTTGAGTATTTTAGATACTAACTCTTACATAAGTGCTGGGGAGATAGCTCAGCAGCCTAAGCCCCTGAATGGCAAGCACAAGGACCCGGGTTCAACCCCCATTAATGCATGCTGCGCTGGTCCCAGAACCCCAGACACACCCTGCTAGCCACCAAAAACAGGCATGATGGCACACACCTTAATCCCAATGCTGGAGAGGCTGAGACAGGAGGATCATTATAAGTCCAAACTGTGTAGCAAGACCCTGCATCAAATAGATATTAACCTTTTCTAAAAGATAATGATTATAAATCTTTTCTCCTGATCTATGAATATCTTTGCTCAGGTTCTTCTTACATAAGCTAAGGATTTAAGATATCTAGTTTATACAGATGTGCCATGAACTAGGGTTTTTGTTTGTTTTTTTTTTTGTTTTTTGTTTTTGTATTTTAGGGAAGGGTCTCACTACTAGATTTGACTCATAGTGATCCACCTGTTTACAACCTCCCAAGAGCTGGGATTATAGGTGTGTGCCACCACACCCAGTCTCAATTGCCATCTCAACATGCCCCAGGCATGGGACCAACATGGCAGGCCAGGGGATGGAAACCTGGGCCCCTGTGCCTGCTTGTAGGTGCTTTAATCCACTGAGCTATTTGGCCAGCCTTTTAGGGTATTATCCTTGCCCTTTTTTGACAGATGAAGAAATGAGGACCTAACAAGGTTAAAGACATTCTGACCAACTGTTCAATAAGTAGTTCATCAATTACCAACTTCCTGAACTGCAGAAAAGAGTTTTTTCCCTCCCGTCCACCCTTCTGTGGAGCTGGTACATGGTGAACATTCGGAGAGCCTGTCCTGACCCATCGGTCAAGCTGACCCTTATTCAGTGAAGCAAGGAGAATATTCAGTTGGAACTGAGTCAAATATTTCATCATCAAGGACCCTATTTATTCAAAACGCATTGGACTGCAAAGCAACTTGCCTGAACAGGTAAACAAGCCAATGGAAAAGCTAGAAACTTCCCTCAGCTTTTCAAGTTAATGATCAGCAAGTCTGTGAAGCATGGGCTGCCGGTAGCAGAGAGAAGTTGAAAGTCCTTCTCTAATCCTTCACTTGGCAGAAGGATGAAAGGAAATCAGTGCTCTGTACTTTCCACAGAGTGAGACCCGACTTCACTAAATGTCTTTTCTGGATTTCAAGGGTAATGTCAAAGATGGGAAGGAACAGGTAATAGCAGTCCCTGGGGTGTTTCGCTGGCCATTGAGGGCCCATTAACAAGCAGCCTATAATAATCTTGTCACCTATAATTACTATTTCCATGTGCAATTAAAAGGAAATAATTATCCAAAACAATTTGTCAAAATTAAACCTGGCAGCTTTGCTACCATAATGCTCCGATTAAGTATGAAGGGGTAGAATCTGGGAGGGAGGGCCACTTAGTGACCAAGTTGTCACCAAGAAGCTTGTCAGCTCACTGACCTGAGCATGGAATGTATGAAAACATGCAGACCTGAACATGGAGTATAATGTCCCCTGAGCTGCGCCAGGAAGGCCCAGTGATTTGTAACTGGTTGGGGCCACTTATGGCCTCCTTACAACTTGATAAAAGTTGTAATTGGAACCTCTTTTCATGCATATTCCTAAACATGCAAAACCTTTGTGTATAATTTTAGGAAGCTCCTGGCCTCCGAATCCCTGAAAACACAGGGATCGGCTCACTGGTCCTAAACGACGCTCTCCTGAGTACACTGGTAGTGGAGAGGGAGGATTAGCATCTTAGTTACTTCCCTTGCTATTGGAACACATACCTGACCCAAGAAGAAAAGTTTATTTTGGCTCACAACTTATAGAAGTTTCAGTCCACAGTCATCAGGCTCCAGGGCAGAGGGGCATAGCAAAGGAGGACTGCTTATAGACAGGAAGGCTGACCCCTTGGACCATGCCTCCAGTGACCCCCTCCTCAGACCACACTTATCTCCCCCCACCATCACACCTACCTATCAACTACTCAGGGGGCAAATCCCCTAATGAACAACCGTGTCTCCAGGATCTGATGACCTTTAAATCCCCTCCTATGAGCACACGAGGCTTTAAGGGAGATACAGAGACAGAGGCCACAGCAATTAGCCTACAGGTTAGGAGGGTAGAATTTAAGTGTATTCAACAAAACTAGAGACACTGGCTTTGATTAAAAATATATACAATCTTACAAAACAGGAAGACAAAGGTCATTATTAAAAATCTTATCTCTATAAAAGTAATGAGTGAAAAACACAGAGAAGGCAGGTTTTGAATGTTTCATCACAAGAAAAGATAAATGTTGTGGACAGGCTAACTACCCAGATTTGATCATTACACGATCACATAGGCATTGAAATCTCATACTGTATGCCACAAATTTGTGTAATTATTATATGTCATTTTAAAACTCATAAAGTGATAGATGGATTATTTATGATGTCCACCTGATTTTCCATACAAGGTCTGACTTTCTTGAAAAAATCATGAGCATATGTTTTTTTATTGTATTGCATGTATTGAACATTTTTATTTTATTCCATTTCTACTGGGTAACTCTAGGGCTATTCTCAGCCCCAGGATTTTGCTCATGGTGAACAGCTATATGATCACTACACTGGAAACAAGCGAATCTCCATTGGCCTTCAGTGTTTTGCTTCTTCTGCACAGAGAGAACAAGTCTTGTGCCCAAGCAGGGAGGCCGTTGGTAAGCAGTAGCACAGCATGGTGCAAAGGGCTCCAGTCTGAGCTGAGTTCAAGGTCCAGCTAAGCTCAAAGTTACTTAACTTTCTGACCTACAGTTTCTTTTTTCTCTTATGGAGTGAAGAGGGTTGCAAATGGTCACCTCATACCCTTCCATAATAATTTTTCAAAATGCTGATTTAATTCCTTTTTAGGGTTCATACTCCTCCAAATTTATGATAGGCTTTCATTTTTGTTGTAATATCTTCTTTACTTTATCATTGATCACCATGCAGTTAGTTACCAGGGTCCAATTCTTTCATTGAAGGGGACAACAGAAGATTGTAAAACTGGAGCTAAACTTCTGCGCCCTTTTATTGAACAGTTGCAAAGCAATATTATGGAGACTGAATATACCCCCAAAGTTACAAATATCTGTCCAAAGAAATAACACTGAGCTCTACCTTTAAAGATCAGCCGCTGTGAGTTGCAAACAACTGAAGACACTGAAGAGGATTTAAGCAGAACTTCACATTCAGTTTTTTATCTTCCCAAACAAGCACATATCAAAAGGCAGCACTGTCTTTTTAAAAATGGACATAAATTGAATATGCTTATCACAAGGCTATAGTGTAAAAGGATTACTATTTTTAATTAG
>NW_004524608.1:15220351-15262557 GCF_000260255.1 Octodon degus
TTCACAATATCTATTGCATCTTTTGGATTTTATTTACTCTTTCAGTTTCTTATACTAGGGTGACAATTTGATTTTTACACACATAAGTCTGATTTATTTCACTCATGAGTATGGTCTCTAGTTGCATCTGTTTACCTATAAAAGCCTCATATGCCTCAGTTGATGGGCGTTTGGGTTGTTTCAAAGATTTAGTGATGAAAAATTGTGCTGCTATAAACATGGGTACACATATATTGTTGTAGGATTATGCTTCCAATTTTTTTGGAAAAAGTCCCAGAAGAGGAATAGCTGGGTCAAATGGAGTTTCTAATCCTCGATTTTTGTTATTGTTTTTGGTTTTTTGAGGAATCCATACACAGATTTCCACAGTGGTTGCACAAGTCTACACTCCCACCAACAGTGGAGAAGAGATCCTTTCTCCCCACAGTCCATCCAGCATTTGTCATTGGCTGACTTCTTGATGATAGCAATTCTTTCTGGGATGAGATGGAATATCAATGGTTTTTTTTGTTGTTGTTGTTGTTGTTTGTTTGTTTGTTTTTTTCTTTGCGGAACCGGGGATTGAACTCGGGACCTTATGCTTGCCAGGCAAGGACTTATTCTACTGAGCTATCTCCCCGGCCCCCATCAATGTTGTTTTGATTTGCATTTCTTGAATGACTGTTACAAATTTCTATTGACCTATTGAAAGGAAAGTTAATGTTTAACTGCATGCCTGTCTCTGGTAATCCGAACAAATTTTGAAGATAGCAATACACAATATAATAACCATCATTAATTTCCTATCTTTTTTTTTTTTTTTTTTTTGCAGACCCTGGGATTGAACTCAGGCCCTTGCACTTGCCAGGGAAGCAATTATTCCACTGAGCCATCTCCCCGGCCCCTTCCTATCATCTTGTTTTCACGTTCTATATCATTTTTATTGTTTTTTATTCTCTTTAAAATAAGAAGGAAAGGGACAGATAATGATAAATGAATACATTATATAGTGTCTCTATTTCCATTGTACTGCTTTACATTATTCTAAAGGTTTAGCCATTTGATACTAATGGTGAAATCCATCATTTCCCTTCACCAAAATCTTTGTTAAAGCAGCGTTGAGTTCCTAATACTCTTGGCCCAAATAATGAAATCAGTAAAGAAGTGATTTATGCAGCTTGGTGGCTCTATCCCCAGAAGTTTGTGCAATTATAGAATATGAGGAGACCCAGGGATTGTAGCTATATTAAAAGAAGCTTTTATATAGATCCCACAGCAGGAGAAAGCTTACCCTGTTTGGACAGTTAAGTAGCACTCCTATTTTTCAGACAATTCCAAACTGTTAACATGGTGGTAATTGAGGAGTAATTTGCTATGGCCATTTTGCACGGGTGAAATAGTCAAGTGCCTTTTTTTTTTTTTTTGGTGGTGGTAGTGGGTCATTCATTCAACAACTATCTATTTTTTTGATAGAGAAAAATTGTATCTTGTTTTATTTTTTTTTTTCAAATCAAATTGGTAGGACAGTTTCAATGATTTACACATTGCATACATTTTTCCTAGTGATTAATTGCTGTACAAGATGCGGACATGATATCCTATTTACAAACACCATTAGAACAAATCCCTCCATTCATTATGAGAATGTAACTATATATCTATCCTAACCACTTTGAATACACAGATACAAAATGGACATTCATCGGTATCCCCTTTTTCTGTTAAGTTCTGTCATTTGAATATTATAGGAGCGTTAACTCAGCAAAATATTCTAAAACAGTCCAATAGCCCATAATAGTATTGGGTCTTCTGCTTGACTGGCAATGTCAGAAATTGTTGACCTGAGTCCCCTACAGCTCAACATAACAGCATGGCTTTACTTCTTATACTTCATTTTTATACTTTCCTGCTGGATGGTTAAGACGAAGGTAAAGGAGGACCTATGCAACAAGAGTTGTAGCTTTTGGGTCTGAAAAGGTCAGTGAAATCCCCTCAGGATTTATCCTGAGATCCTGTACCTCAGATTGTAGATCCTTTGTCAGTGTCAGCCATGTGGAAACAACTATCTATTGATGACCATATGGCAGACATTATTCTAAGTCCTGGAGATAGGATGATGATGACATACAAAGTCTCCATTCTTAGATTATGGGACCAAAGAGGAAAGTGATCGATGATGTAGAGTGTGCCTGAGGAGAGTCACATGGAGAGAAAACATTCTCTCAGACTTTCACAGAAAGCACACTGGCCAAGCAATGGCCGTGACTCATCCACATGGCTGACACTGACAAAGGTTCTACAATCTGAGGTACACGATCTCAGAATAAATCCTGAGGGGATTTCACTGACCTTCTCAGACACAAAAGCTACAACTCTTGTTGCATAGGTCCTGCTTTACCTTGGTCTTAACCGTCCAGCAGAAAAATATAAAAATGAAATATAAGAAGTAAAGCTGTGCTGTTATGTTGAGCTATAGGGGACTCAGGTCAACAATTTCTGACATTGCCAATCAAGTGGAAGACCCAATACTGTTATGGGCTACTGTACTCTTAGCGTATTTTGCTGAGTTTACACACCTATAATATTCAAACAACGGAACTTAACAAAAAAGGGGATACAGATGAATGTCCATTTTGTATCTGTGTATTCAAAGTGATTAGGATAGATATAGAGTTACATTCTCTTAATGAATAGTGGGATTTGTTCTAATGGTGTTTGTAAATAGGATATCATGTCCGCATCTTGTAGAGCAAATAACCACTAGGAAGAATGTATGCAATGTGTGAATCATTGAAACTGTCCTACCAATTTGGTTTGAAACTGTCTCATTGCTATTTATTTCTCAATAAAATTATGGGGGAAAAAAACAAAGTCTCCATTCTCATGGTACTTATATCTTAATTGAGAAAGATAATAAATGTGTGCTTTATACATTAATATGCATAAATTTACAAAGTTAATATATAAGCAAAGCAGAAATGAGATCAATAGTGATAAATATGATGCAGAGAAATGAAACAGAGGGACACATGTATGAGTGAGTGTGTTTGAGTGATCAGGTAAGACTTCCCTGAAGGAGATTGACGGTGAGACCTGACATTAATTGTACAGATAAGAGGTAACTGTTCATACAGGCCACAAAGAACTGTTTCTGCATTGGCCCAAACTCTGTGAGTGATTGCTCTGAATTAGGGATGGATCCTCAGAAAACTCTTACTTATAAAACATGCTATCTATAAACTGAAACTATCAGCAACCACCTTGGTATGAATTCCTGTTGTTTTCTAGTCATGTGGTAGTATTAAAACAACAGAGAGGATCGTCAGAGAAGGCTGCCTGGACAAGCAGGGTGGCGTGGTTCACTACTAACAGTAGCAGAGAATGGGTTGAGGGTGGGCACAGGTCTGGGAAAGCAGATGGCCCTTGGGCTCTTGGGGCTATGGACAGTCTTCTTCCTAGATAGATTACCATAAATATACCTTGCCTAACTTCCTCTGTTTCAGCAGCCTTTTGAGAATTCACCCTCAGCCCTTCCCTAAGGCAAGCTTTTTTGGCTCATGAAGAGTGGGTTGTAATTGGATAGAATAAAAAAGTGCCAGAGGCCAGCTCCCTGGCTTCACTGCTGTGGGAGACGGATGTTATGAAGTGGGAATGAAAGACGGAAAGAGGTGGCAACTATGCACGGGGCTTTTGTCTGAGAACCTGACGGCTGATCTTCCTGGGAGCAGTGTACCAGGAATCCTCCTTTTAAAACAGAGACGTCTGAGGGCAGTAAAAAGCCCCTGTCACCAGGAAGAAATCCAGACATACGTATTTCTGAGAACTATCAAATGATGGAGGCTCAGCGCTGTTACTGGGAATGCTGGCAGCCCAGAAAGGGGTCTGCTCCGAGAAAGAAAAGGCCGCAGCAGTGCGCTGGAGGAGAGCTATTTGCAGGCTGAAATCAGCTACCAGCCGCTTCAGCAGAAGCAGCAAAAGGAACAGGCAGCAGGGGGCAGAACTACAGGAAGGCAGAGGAAAACACGAGGGCGAGGCACCTGCGGGGGGTTGGGTGGGGGGGAGCCGAAGAGCACAAAGAGCAAGGTCACCCCGATTTGCACCAGGCACAGAGAGGCTCTCATAAGGGAGTAACTTGTGAAGGTTTCTGCAACATTCGAAAGAGAGAGATTCGGGCTCTCAGGCTCCACAGAGGCAGAGCTGCTTGCTAGTCGCCTCTCCGGGGAGCCCTGCCAGCCTGTTGGAAACTCAGCACCTTTCTCTGTTTATCTAAAATGGGTATCAGACTCTGTTCACGTGCATATTCATCTCCACTTCCATCTGACTGAAGGGATCACTTTTTTATAATAAAGAAATGTGAGGAGGTCTTTGTTTGACCAGAACTATCTAAATCCAGGTGTCCCTGCAGGCTGAGTGCTGATGGCCTGGTCGAGTAGCCACTCTCGAAACTCACGGAGAGAAAAGCGGGTGCTGCCGTTGCTCGGAGCGGGGGTATTAGTCATGACATTCTAAAAACAATGACGCATTGGTTGGTCCTCACTCGCGGTACAGAGCATTGCGTGTGGACATATCCCGAGACTAGACGGAGTACTTAAGGGTAGCGATTCTACAGTTAGCCTCTTCTTATGAACTATATTTTAAAAATGTATTCTTAGAAGTGTTATCACGTACATTTTATTTGTAACGTATTTATTAAAATTGATCAACTTGGTGAATAAATATTAGAGTGCAAACACTCCTTGTGAAAAATTGAACCATTATTATGCTGTAATTCTTTGCTGCTTCTTTTAAAAAGCTTTGAGGTTTGTTTTCGTAATTGGTTTTTTAATTTGGAAGCAAGATGGGACACTCTCCCGATGAATGCAACTGACATCACTGGCCATCCTCCTTGGTCTCTTCTGGTCACTTCTCTAATCAGAGTCCTTGGCAGAATCCTGGTGTCACTCAGTGTGAAAGTTGCGGAGCTGACAAGGACAGCGACACAGTCTGCAGCCCCTCCAACCCTCTCGCCACTCTTCAGGGCTCCATGCACTCTGGCTTCTTCCCTGTCCCTCTGCTAGCAGCTGCACCCGAGCTTGTGGCCTTGGGTTTGCACTTAGCAGAATGTGCTTTGCTAGATATCGACGCAGCATTTTCCCAAATGCCACCTTTTCCTCCCCTTCTGCCCTGACAGAGCTAATTAAAAGTATGATTGATGGACTATTTTAGGATGATCTCATTTGCATCCTGTCTCAATAAATTCAAGTGTAATAGAAGATAGCAGTCACTACTAGAATAAAGAAACTGAATGTGCTGTAGAGACCTGGCTACAGCAGCATTAGCTGGTGCCCTCACCCAACTTGCTTGTGACCCTTGAAGACTGGCATCTTCCTGGACATAAGAGGCACAATGTTCTGTCCACTCAGAAAACATTGTGAGATGATGGGTATCATACACAAGCACAAGGCATGCACCCAACCCAAGGCAATCCATAACTGGGCACTTCCTCTTGAGTGGAAATAACATCATGAAAAAGAGAAATGAAGCCCTTGGGCTCACCTTTTAGACCACAGAGTCCACACATGGCTGCAAATACTGTAGATTCCATTTCTATATTCCTAACACCGGCTTCATAGGCTCGCTTCAAGTAATCCAACTTCTTTTCTCTAGAAAAAGAGCACAATGCTCCATCAAGTCGACCTTGGCCTGCAGGAGAATGGAGATCCTGGGTTAGCAACCTGAGCTCTGTCCTACCACACGGTAGTGGCATCGCCATGAGGTTTGCTAACAGCTTTCTCACTTGAGCCTGCTCCTCGGGTGAGACAAAGCTGGCTGCTGACTGTTCCTACCAGAAGATGACTGCCTGTGCCAATCTCTTAAGTAGACAGAGTGTGCAAAGCCGAGTGCCCCATTCTGGGGCCAGTGACCAGTGAATGAGTGGTGGCAGCAGCTGACACTGGGCCCAGGGATATCAGAGAGTAAAGGGTGTTCCTGAAAGAACTGAGCTGTCCTTTAAGGAAAACCTCAGCCATCCCTGGTGCCTGGGGTATGGCCCAGGGAAAACAGGAGGCTCCACGCCTCTAAGACGTGCCCAAGGTCAGTGAGGGTTGGGATGACGGGCTGGCATGGCAGCTCTCCGCTGGCCATCGTGAGAGTGAGGACCGGCACAGGAGACCAGACTGCCCGCCTCCTCCCGTTCATACTCTTTTTGGGCTTTGGGCCCCCACCCTGTGCTCACATTTTCCTCTCTAGATGGCTCCCAGTTCTCATGTGGCAGTCACTGCACCAGGATCAGGTGGTGGGGACAGAGCAGGTGAGTGACACGTGCTGTTCTCACTCTTTCACCATGTGCGCACTAAGAAGTGGAACTTGACCGTCCCCACTTCTAGGAAAGCTTAGCTTAAAACACAAGGGCTGCTAACACCCTGCCGTCATCCATTACGAGCAGTCCATCTTGACCTCTTTTTCCCTTTGCTTTCCTTCCCTCTAACTCAGGTTGTTTCCACCCTGGCAAAGAGCTTCTCCCCATTGTTTCTCTTCCCCTTGGTACCGCCTGCCAATCCCACCAACACAGTGTTACCCACATTGATTCAACCACACGTTCCAGAAGCCGAGCACAGGGTGGGCCTCATCTAAAGCAGGTAACCCCACCTGACCCCCAGCATATGTGGCCCAGACCGGGCCCAGAACATGCCAGGCCTGTCATGTATATTGTATATTTTTGTTACCTTATGCTATTACAAAAAGCCAAAAATATGGATTTTTAGACGAAATCTCTAAAAATTACAAATACTAAAGAAATAACTCACATTTAAAAAAATAGTATCCAAACCAAAAAAAAAAGAAAGAAATGATTCCACTGGTTTCCCTTTGCAAGCTCTGTCTTCAAAACTCTGTAGGTCACCCTCTGGCTGAAGGGACAGCTGACCCACAGCCTAGGAGAGAAGCACAGACCCAATGCCCATCCTGTTTTATAACACATACATGGTTAAACACCTTCACTATCCTGAAGGATAAAGTATATATAATGCAGCTTATCTCAATACATTTGTAAAAATTCAAAATAACACCTAAGTTTGATCCAGTGGGAATAGAAAAATTACTCATATGAGCATAACTACACTAAGATTTCCTGAACGCTCTCCACAGCATGGTACCAACCCCACGACAATTTTTTCTTCTGTCAACTGTTTTTTCTTCTATCAAGGTCAGAACAGGGTCTGACCTTGCGTGGGTTTTTGGTTATTTTGTTTGTTTGTTTTTTGGGTTTTTTTTTGCATGTGTACTTGTTTTCCTTGCCCCTCATCCCTTGGAGCAGGAGCTGCTGCTTGGCAGTCACCTTCGATTTGTATGTAAAATTGGTATGAGGACTTTTTACTCATACTGAGGTAAAAGCACAATACCGAAACCATTCCACCCTTGTGGGATGTGTTCCCCCAAATATTTCCCCCCATTTCTTCATCTCAACCCTTACTTAGTTATTAGGTTCTTTTTTACATACAGGTAAATGCCAGAAACACAGTGCATACATCCCTTCCCCTGGAGTCACCAATTTCAGCTAAGGGCATGAACAGTGATTTTGTCAACATCACCAATTGCATTTTACTATTTGATTTGCTCTTGGAGGATTAGACTTACTACATATTCATTCTGCATGTTCCTCTGCTGCTTATGAGGTCCTTATGTCACTATGCTTAAAAGTTAAAAGGCTATGGCAGTTCCTTTTTATAATCCATCTGTATCAATTTTCTAAAGTAGAGTTTTTAATGTAAATGACAGGTTTGAGTAACAGTTGATGGAGTTTTGCTGTTGCCTTGACCATTTGTAAATTATTCTCACCTTCATAAAAGTCATAGGTACACATTGTGTGTCCGATGAGGGCTGGGAAGTTGGGAATTTTTTTGCTGCAGTTGAACAGTTCTTCCGCCAGCTCCTTGTCCAGTTCAGTACTTCGAGTGACAACATTGTCCAAAATTACCTGCTCAAACTGGGGCTTGAAGAAGGAGTCTACAGCTGTGTCCGTTATTACAACAGACCCGGGTGCAATCCCTGCAATATGGTAACAAGTTAGTATGAAGGAAGAATATCATTTAAGGTTTGCTTTCGTGACACATAGTAATAACCTATTCTGCCCACATTAATCAATGATAATTGCTACAGACTCCCTGTTTTTGTCTTTAAGGTTATTTTCTCTTCCAAATGCAATTAAATAAGATTCAGAGCAGGCATTTCCATTTGCTGTCTTTCTAGATTCCCACTTACAAAGTGATGGGGTTTAGATTTCAAGACAAACATGACTCTTGGACATGTAAATTAGTACCAGTCTTGAGGCTCAATTTGAATAAAGTGGGTCAGGAACAAACTAAATGAGCCTGCCAGCAAGTAGCTTTCATAAAATGATGTGACTACTTGATATTTAATCTTCTCTGCAATGCCTTGATTACTATAATTTCTTGGCATCTTCTTCTGTCCTCGCTTCTCTCTAATTCTCATCCCATGCGCTCAGTCTCCTCCCTGACTCCATGTAAATTAGGCTGCTTGGCTGACCTTCCCCGCTCCGGAGTGTGTCTCCCTCAGGGCACTCCGCTTACGGGTGAGCTGTGTTCTGTCACTCTTACTCTGCCTGGCTGGACTCCATCTGCACCCTGCCCGTACACTTTCCTCAGATGAACACTGATTTGTCTTTCAGGTGGCAGCTTCAGTTACTTCCTTCAACAGGCCTGAGTCCATGGAGGACGAGCCAAACCAATAAATATGTAGAAATAAGAGGAAACACGGATCACTTGAAATATCACCAGGCCACCTATGACTCAACTTTGGATTTCTCCTGACTTCCATTTGAATATTGATTAATGAAATATTTCCTATCATTAGAGTACCCCAAATACTCTCTATCTTAACACTCATACACGTGTGTGTGTGTGTGTGTGTGTGTGTGTGCGTGAGTGCACACGTGAATGTGTGTAGTGCTGGGGAGTGAATCCAGGACTATTACACTTAGTTACATCACCGGTACTTTTATTTTTTATTTTGTATTTTGAGACCGTATTTTGCTAAATTGCTGAGTTGCTCAGGCTGGACTTGAACTTACGATCTGCATGCCTTACCTCCCTTTTTACAGCTATATTTTTGATTTTCATTTTCTTTGATAGAATTCAGGTTCTATAAAGGCAAGAACAATATCCACTCGCTCTGTCTCCACAGGTCTAGCATTGCTCCTGTGGCACTGGAGTTTCTCAATAGAATATTTTTAGATTAATAAATGCTGCTATAGAAGTGTCATAGAGAACAGGCATGCAAACTCCAGTCCACAAGCAAAATCCCAATATTTGTATCTTTGCAAATAAAGTCTAATTGTATCATAGCCACATACATTCATCTAAATACTGTCCTTTGCTGTTTGCAATCTTCTGTACAGAATTTTAAAATTGTGACAGAAAACACATGGTTTGCAAGCTTAAAATATTTACTATCCAGCCCTTTGCAAAAGTTTGCCAGCCAAAGTTAGGTAATAGACCCAACCTGAGCGATATAAACGCTAATACTGATCAAAGTGACTTAATCGCAGAATATTTTAGAAGACCCAGTGGATGACCCCAGATGGCCTCTGAAGATAGAGCTTTAATGGATCAGATACTTTTTACCTAAGTTGAACAAGTGGCTCCCTGAAATGTTCAAAATATGTTCTGCCTAGGAAAGCAATTGAAAAGGAAGTTGAAAATGAGTACAACCAAAATGATGTCATTTTGATGCCATCTTAATATTTACATGCATTAAAAATGTATTTCGTGGCTAAATTCTTCAAAGGGAAAAACAGTATTTTACCGAGTGCCTTATTAAGGTGTGTTCACTCTTTTAAGCAATGAGAATGTCAGCAAAGGAAAGTGCATGCCTCTTTCATCTCCGAGTGCAATATTGCTTAAAATAAAACAAACTGGTGCATCTTATTTATAAGCAAAGAATTCCTAAGGAGGACATAACTTCAAAAATACAGATGTTCTCACCAGCACTATGGATTAATGTGCCACTATTCATAGGCCTTCATTTTTGTGGAAGACCACCTGGGAGACCCTTCTTGAAAGAAGAGCAGTTGTCTCCATGTTGGCTGAGCCTGACCCTATTTCCATGTATTGATATGTACAGAGCTGGCTAGGACTTTTCTTATTCCTTCAATTGGCTTTAAGCAATGCGCATTGGTCTAGTGGAGGTGCTGGTGGTAGTCGTTGAAGATGGCATGTTTGTTTCCCAAGTAAACCTCACCTGCTGCTCTTTAAAATGAGCCCGTGGAAATGGGACAAAGAGCCAATACTCCATGAGGCTGTGACTGAACCTTGAATTACAGGCTATGACTTCCTGGGGCTTGATAGATTATGCTGAAGCACTGGACCCCAAAACAATAGATACTAGCTCAATTGAGTAATGCAGGTTACTCTGTGCATAGCCTTCTCTTTGCATATTGTAGAGGTAAATGCAGGCCTCCTTACCTAGCCCAGCTCACAGTGCTCACCTCCTTCCTGTCATTCTCAGTCATTCATCCTCAAACCACTCCTCCTTCCTGACTAAATAAAACCCGAGTTGGGTTCTGCATTGAGGCCTTTGTTCCAGATTTAGGCTGTATTTAGGACTTCTTGGCTCCCCATATCTATAAACATGCTTTAGTGTTTTTATTTTCACCGTGGGTTGCACTGGAAGTGGTAGACTGGAATTAACTTGATGGTCTTCCAGTACTTGTGATTTTGTTTCTGTCTGTGCGTGGTATGGATAATGTTGCCATGAAATAAAAGACTGTGACCATGAGGTGAAGTCACCAGAGTGGCTTATCCATACTGGACACTCATAACACCAACTGGCAAAGCACTAGGCAGGATGGTACTTCTGAGGACGTGCACTGTGAAAACCAGTACTTGTATGCCACAACCCACGTACAATGAGAAACTTCAGTAACGGTGCTACCCATCTCATTCCCAGATGCATTGCTCCCTACTTTTTGAGGTACTATTGAGTTAACTACACTCTAGAAGAGTCTGATCCAACTCTAATTATTTACATTTTCCTATTCAGTCTAGATAAATATGCACAGATTTTCTTTCTCCTCTATGTAAGGGGCCTTGGATGGATTTTATTCCTGGATCACTGCCTGATTTTAGTGAAGAATGGCTGATTGTAGTGACTTGTGATTGGACATACCACTTCTCTAGGTTGCTTTGGTGGGGTTTTTTTCTTTGAGATTTCTGAGATCTCTTCTTCCAAAGCTGTATAATTTTAAGACCTTTTCTATTCCCAATTCTCAGTCTTTTGTGTAATGCGCATTTAATCTTGTCACTCTGTCAATCAAACCTTTCCAGTTATGGTGACTTATTTATATTTGCATTTGGTGACATGATAAATCACTCCCTGAAAAGACCTGCTCTGTAAGAAAGAGCTGAGGGAGGAAAAGTTTTCTCTGTACTCTGTCTCAGCACAATTTGGAAGCCTAAATCAGACTTGGCTGCTTGCCCCCACCAAAGAAGAGAAGAGAAGATCTGGAGGGCTTTGGGATAACGTTAGGGAACATCACTTGACCTTCTCTAAGAAGCTCACTGTGGTCTCATTGAGGTACTGATGGGGATGAATACATTCAGGCCAGGGATGCAATCACTCAGACGAGCCAAAAACAATTGTTCCCTGAGTGCTCAGAGCTCTGTTTACTTAGCTAATATAACAGCTGAATCTTTGTAGCTTCTTTACCTAACACACTTCTGTCACTTATGCAATTTCCAAACTTCAAAACTTACTTTTACCCTCAAAATGTTCTCTAGCACTTCTTCTACTGAGCCCCAACTAGACATCTGAGAGCATTTGGGATTAAGCAGTAATATCTCTTCCTACAGCTTTCCATGGAGAAAAAAGAAAAGAAAAAGGCAATGTGGGTAGATTTTCTTACTTCTCCTCCTTCAGCCTGCTAACACTTTCTAGCCCATCTGCATTTCTGTTGGGCTGTATGTTGATGCACTTTGTATGCATGTAAGCATATATATGAGAATCACTTAGTTTTAATGGTAGAACCAATCCATCTCACCTATTCCCCCTGATGTACCAATTCTGATAATAGTAACGTCACAGCACCGTGCATGATGTAGTAATTTGATAAGTTCATGAAGCATAATGGAAATTGAGGGGACACCCATGCCATGCTGTCGAGAGAAAAGAAAAAATCATTATACATTGCACAAATGGATACAGGAACAGGACATATTTTCTTCCTTCATTACAAGTTAACAACCCTCAGATAAATTTACATAACCATTAAAACTTTGCCAACAGTGAGGAAAACGTAAGTCATCTCTAATTGACGCCTACATGACATACTGATGGATGTGTCCATCTGTGAGGATCAGAGAGAGGCATCTCACTGCCAATTAAACAGAGCTCAGTCCTCGTTGTTAAGAGCAGAAGATAGGGATGGGGTGGTATACTGGTGCGTCAGGGCAGTACCATTTCTCATTTCACCATGAGGTTCTTTTCAGTGATTCTATGTAGAGTTTTTGCACAGCTGATTTAGTATGGAGGAAGCACAGTTTTAGCTACCTTGTCACCAGTGCTTCTCCAACATAGTAAGTGAAACGATAGAACCATTTCATTGTGCTCATGTAGCCTTCTCCACTTACTTCTAATTCTACGTGATCACTGAATAGTTCTAAGGAGAAATGTGATGCGGTTCCCACCCAAGAATTTGCAGCCTGTACTGAACATATGGGTGAGTTTAAATGGCCACAGCTCATGATAGTAGTTCTAGTTTTCTTCAGTATTTTGATCAGTAGCATCAATGTCATCTGACCAGGGATCAATACAAGACCAGAAGATTTAGCAACTCTTGGTGACTACATTATGTTCTAGCAGTACTTTAGAAAGCTCTTATGTACTGTCATTTGTGAAAACTTGATCTCGGTTTCATATTGGTGATTACTTCATTCCTCCTTTAAGAACAGAGAGTCAGGGGCCGGGGAGATGGCTCAGTGGAATAAGTGCTTTGCTGGCAAGTGCAAGGGCCTGAGTTCAATCCCCGGTTCCGAAAAAAAAAAAAAAAAAAAAAAAAAACAGAGAGTCAGTGGTTCATCCATGTCTTCTACTCGTGGGCACAGAGTAGACTTGGAAAAATCACTGGAACTGTGCCCATCATGTCTTCATCTGAGTCCTTTTCTTCTCAACATCAAGAACGTTAACCAATGAAAGCTCTGGACCTCATTGGGCTCATCACTTTTGGACCTCTTTGGGCACATCACTTTTGGTCATCCAGTATGTCCTAATTTGCGAATGCCTCATAAGCCTCCCGAAGCCAGGAATCAAGTCTGCATTGATTTGTGTGTTCAAGATTAATGAGTGTGGGATGTTAGCACTGGCTCTGAAACTAATAAATAAACAAAGATCTTCAACTATAAGCTAAGATGATTGATTATTGTTTGAACTATTAAGCTCCTTCTAAATCAGACACTTGATAAGTTTAAGATTATCACTTATTTCGTGACATAGCAATAAAATGACAAATAAACTTACATATTTCTGTTAAAGTTATGCTCTCTCTTACACACACACACACACACACACACACACACACACACACACGCGCGCGCGCGCGCAGGCTTGACAGCTATGAGAGTGGAGGAAGTTTCACAGGGTCCCCATTGGGGTTCTTCTGTGTGCCTACCAAAGGCCATTTTTCACTGGCTAGCCTTGGTATGGTGCATATTTCAGATCCTTTTCCCTGATAGGACAGGAGGATTAGTCTGCTGCTGTTTCCATTTCTTACCCTGACAGTCTACTGCTCATTTATGGAAGTTCTCGTTTTTAATAAACCTTACTTTTCTGTTCTTCCCCATTTAGTGTGCACAAAACAACAAACGGTTGTAGTTTAAGAGACCAGCAAAAGCCACCACGACAAGATTTGCTGGGATCAGAGGACATTCTGCTTCCTTGTATGGTAATGCAGATGATCTGTAGCTATCGACTGGGTGAACACATTTGAGCCCTGAAAAGGTTCCAGGCACTCTGGGCCTGAAGGGCAACCAGCTTGGCTGTTCTGTTGGCTCTGTGCACTCGTAGCTTTGTTGGCCTGGGCTTCCAGCCACGATCACCACATTCCACCCCTGGGCTCTGTGCACAATCCAAGTGATGACTGCATGCCAACTGTCCCTGGTGTAGAAGCTGCTTGCAATCAGCTCTGTAGAACTGTCACGCCTCTGTAGGACTCTGCCCTTATGCCTGCCTGTGTGCATCAGGAGGGCTGTGCTGTCCAGACATGTGACGGGCTCATAGCTGTTGCTTCAGCATCTTGCCCTGTACAGAGAGAAAACCTGGAAAAGGCGAATGGGGTGTGTGCTCTCAGATACCCTCTTGGGGGGGCATCCCTTTGGGAAAATGCTCTGCAAATTCCCTAAAGCTTCAAATCATTCCACTTTCAGGTTTTCTTAGAATAGTGCATGTCTCTGGAACTGTTAACATATTCTAAATGAGGGGAAAGCGATTCACAAGGGCTTGTTGGAAATGCATCAGCAGCTTTCAGAAAGCTTATTTAGGGTGAAAAAGCCCTGCTTTTACTCCTCCTGAAAATTGGCCCCTGTGTACTAAAAACTGCACATTCTCAAAGCTGGATAAGAGAGAGAAAGGATGGATGTGGAAAGACATCAGTCAGTCACAAAGCAAAGGAGGGGTGGCGAATGAATGCCTTGAGGGTCTTTTTTCATAACTTGAGTAGCTAAATGATGACTACAAAGCAATGCTGCATGCTATGCTGTGCCCCAGACTTTCTCCAGTATCAGCTACCATACTGGAGACGTACCCTGACACATAGTTTCATTGTATAAGAATGCTAAAAGAGGGGGGAAAGAATCGCAAGCAAGGGGCAGGGGACATAGTTCAGTAGAATAAGTGCTTGCCTGGCAAGCACAAGGGCTTGAGTTCAACCCCTGGTTCTGCAAAAAAAAAAAAAAGAATCACATGTGAGATCCTCACTTTGTCCCCCAACCTGTAAGGACCAGCAGACCCACCACCACCGCTCACTTACACTGATGGACAGCACTGGGCCGGTTTTGAACATGCAGTATCTGTCAGTTCCAGCACAGATGTCTTTAATGTCTTCTTCGCCTTCCACCAACCCAAGCTCTTTGTGCATGAACAGTGCAAATGCTCTCATTCTGTTGGGGCTCCCACCGACGCAGACAAACTGTTAATAAAAATAAACAGGTACCTTCCAGAATAACTGGAATAAGGACTCAGAGGAAGCTTTCAACTATAATGTTTGTATTTTAATATTCCATTAGTTTACTTAAGAGAATGTGGAGGTGTCATGGGTTATTTTCACAAATTAGTTAATGTATATCATTAACCTATAAAGAAGGCAAAAAAAAAAAAAAGGCAAGCAGCTGCAAAGTTTTATATACCAAATTAGTAAAGAAAAACACAATCATCCTAAATGTTGATATTGTTCAAGGAGTTATTTCCTGGCATTTTGTTGATGTTGCTGTTATTGTTTATAGTAATATCAGTCAGCACCTTAAATTGATATAATCAGCCTAGTGTTGGGGATTAACATAATATGTGCCTAGTTTGTAAGTACTGAGGATATGGAATGCAACTAATATGAGAACAAAAGAATCACCAGTTTTATATGTATTTTCTGATTAAACATCCCCATCATAAGCTTTTATTGGAAGATGTGCTATGATAATTTTAAGCTATAGAGAAATCACGAATCACATCAAGACTCCTCAACTTCTTATTCAGAAGAAACTCACATGGAACAGGCCTTATTATAAATTGGAATTTTGCTGCAGTGTTTCATCCATTCTGGTTATTTCTGTTTGTTTCTGTTTTATTCATATTTAACATCTCTGAAATTAAGATAGCTGCTGCAATCTCATCTAATAAAATGTGATAATAAATTTGGCAGTTTCTTCATGCAACAGAATGACGCCAGGAGAACAGAGCAGTGTGGCCTTTTGGTGGCCAGCTGTGTGAGCACCGGAGTCGGTGTGGAGAAGATGAGCAGCAGCATGCTGTCAGAGCCAGGAGGAAGCAGAGTCCACAGATGGCATCAGACGCAAAGCCACACAGGACCCCCAGCTCGGAGGTATGGTCGGTGCACGGAGGGTGAAGACATTCCAGGATGAAGAGAAGGCCAGAGTGGCCAGGGGCCTGCCCTGGGAGGTTGGCAAACTTGGCTTTGAACCTCAGCCGCTCACTGATCAAGCAACTTGCTCCATGTTCTGCATGTAATCTCTGTGCCTCGGGCCATCTCCAGAATGGAAAACACAGCAGCCCTAGGGGGTTCACTGGGTGAAATGTGATTGCAAATAACAAAGGACATCACTCAAAGCAGGCACCTTCTCTGCATCCCATAGGTGGGGAGCATCATGCTGTGTAACAATTTCATAGCCCTTCTTCTGAGCTTGCTCATCATTTCTGTACTGCAGAGTTTGGTACAAATGAAGCTGCTTTTCAGTCAGTGGTACCTGACTAATGTGGCCACATTGGGCAAAGGATCGAAAGAGAGCCAACAGGTCCTTACAGGGACAAAAATCCATCTAAGAAAGTAGCGGCCTGGTGCGGTAGAGTGGGCCGCCCATTCACAAGAGTGACCAGCTGTAAGAATTGGGTGGTCTGATTACACCATACATTCTGTTTTCATTTAGCAATAATTCCTGGGCTGCACACACTCATTCCCAACTGTGGAATGTAATTATCCTTTCCTCCAGCCCCTCTGTTTCCGATCTACCCTTGCTACTATCTTTTTTGTGGCTTCTTAGGCATTTCTCTGATGGGGCCTTAATCCAGAAACAAACTGCAGTGGAATTCAGCCATAAAGGCTGGGTAGCAAAACGGACAGGACCATTTTGTAAGGTGACTATTCCAGGCATTACTATTTGTACACCTTTCCTCTCTGTTTGTGTGGATAGTTAAATTTTGGCTCAACATTTAACTGGAAGAAGACCTTTTTATTTTTTAAGCAAAATATAGTAGTTTGAAAATACTTCTCTGTGTGGTACCAGGGAATGTAAATTACAACATTTGGATTAACCATACAACCAAAACAGATGTTAGGGTAACTTGTTGTTTGAGTTCTCTTTGAACTATAGATATGGTTGCAATCAACAGGAATTTCTGAGTATTTCTGGAAACATAGAGATGATCTGTGTAGACAGGAGCAGCTAGTTCTTGCAGACTTCTCCCCACACCAGGCTTACTACGCATCACCTCTAGACAGCTTTCAGTCTGGCCGCTTTAATGAGAAGCAAAACATGCTGCAGGACCACCAACCAATGCCACCTGCAATGACAATTACTGTGATGTATGTTCCAAAAACATTATCTTTGTCCTGGCTTTATTACCATTTTATATCCTTTAAAAAAATTTTAAATGCATTAAGAGGACATCAAAGCCCACCACAGAAACATGTTATAGACTTTGCCTCCTGACTGTCAGAACAAACTCACTTTCAAATATCCCCGCTATCTTGAAAGGCTTCACTTTGCCATTTTATAATACTCTGCCACATAAATACAGCTTGTATATTTTGTGTGGTAACACAGGAGTATAAACACCTTCAAAATGCATGTCACACAAAGTTTTACAAGGAAATGACTTTCCATGGAACTTTGAGTTTCTGGGGCTAGATTACAGGGGTCCAGGTAATGACTTCATATGATATTCCAGAAGACATCATAAAAGATATATTTGGATGCTAAGCTTGAAAAATAACTCCTAATCGAGATCTTCCACGATAGCTCTCAGTTGTCTGATTCCTCCCAGGGAGTATGGTACATGCTAATGAGACATTATCCAAAGCTGACCCGGTTAATCTTAGCTTCCGGGGCTCCCTCTGGGTTACATGAGGCCATCGTTAAGTCCCAGCCCCTAGAATATGAGAAGATGTTCTTGCAGTGCAGGCCCAAGAAGGTACGCTGGTGCTTCTCCATATCTTCTTCCAGCTGCTGGATGGGGACCCAGAGAAGCTGCAAGCCACTTCCTAAGGCCAACCAAACAAGACAGAATGGGCCCGGGTTGCAGAACCACCAATTCGAAAAAAGCCATCGGCGAACTAGGCACAACTGTCCTCCACTTAATGGGAGCAAGACGTAAGCATACAGGGTGCAAGTCTCTGAGTCTGCAGGGACAGGTAGCATCGCAGGAAAGGCATGAAGGCAATAGCAGACTTTGCATGTTCAGAATTCTCCTTTCTTTAGAAAATAATGTTGATAATAATGATCATCATTTCTTTGAAGACAAGGTTGAGTTTTCTGGTACAATAGATCATGTCCCCTAGCCAGGAGGGCTGTCCTGAGATTTAAGGGGTAATAAATTGAACCTAGAGTGTTCTCAGAGAGAAGACCGGCTAGAGGGAGACAAGGTCCTGAGAAAAGCAGCTGTGGAAATAAATCATACTTTACCTGCTGCCTCCAAAACATTGGGGTTTTGATTAAACAATGAGTTCTGATCGTTTGAAATCATGTCACCCGCTCCTCACCCTACACATACACACACACCCATCTATGCATGCATGCGAATGCACTTGTATGCACGCGCGCGTGCGCACACACACAATTTTGTCTCCTATCAAAATGGCCCAATCAGTAGAATTGCTCTTTGGAAGGCTAAAACTGATTGTAAACAGAACACTCTTTTAGGTAAAAGTGAGTCTACTGAAGTTCCTCATCAGACAGGTGCAGAGTTTGTAAGTCTGGCTAGGAGTTCTGACAAGAGTGAGAAAATCAGTGCAGGTGAAAATCCAGTCAGGCAGAGAAGTAGAGAATGAAGGCCTGGGTCCCGGGATTATAGCAGAGAGGAGGGGTGTGTGTGTGTGTGTGTGTGTGTGTGTGTGTGTGTGTGTGTGATTATTTTCATCTTTCAAGTAAGCCCATTGATTTGCTAGAAATTAATAAAACACCAAACAATCGTGTCTTTTTTCAAACGCAAGAAGAATCATTACTTTTTTCATCAGAGAAACCTAAAATTTAGTCCGAACTCATTCACTCACCAGCTGTGTTGTGCCTATTATTAACAAATAAATATTTATTTTGTATAAAACTATGTATTTGCTTGAACCTAGTTCCTTCATCTGGTAAAAGATAAGAGCTCTGTAGCCAACAGTAAGGACTGAATAGTGTACATTGGCAGGGACTGTACAGAACAGACACACGGAAGGCGCTAGAGGACAGAGACATGCGACAATAGATGATATAGTCTTCAAAGTATACACTAAATCTCTTTAACTTATTAAGTGCATGCACAATTTAGTTTTATAATTCTGATTAGCATTTTACCCTGTACTGTATCCATGTCCGCTTGCTATGTGATTTGCTTCCCCATTTGGTCCTGAATTTAATCAAATTTACCTGAACAATGGTACTTGTAATCTTATTGGTTGGCCACAGTTTTGTCCCACCTCATGCCCACCTGATGCATCCCCATAGACCTGCCTCACCTCATGGTTTCATTCTATAAAACCCTGAGAAAAGGCAGCTTCTCAGGCAATCCACTCTGACCCCTTCTTTCCTTCTCTCGGACAGGAGCTTTCTTTCCTCCAATAAACACATTGCGCTCTTAACAAAAATGATTAGGGTTTTATTCATCGAGATAATCCCTAGATAAGGGGCCTGGGAAAACCGCTGTGAGGCAATTGCTCAGTGAGTCCTGGGGCATGGGTGTCAGGAACAGCAGTGGGGAAGCAGAAGCAGAGGGCCACGGATGCCACGTGACGGCAAGGAGAGGGCCTCTGGAGCGGACCCGGAGGGGCGGTCACGCTGCTGCTGGCCTTCTCCCTACAGCCTTGCGCGCCGGTCTCCAAGACGAAGCAAGGAGGTGCTGCGTGGCACCTTCTGATAACGAGCTGAACTCAGGCCTTTAGCTTGCCAGGGGAGCACTTATTCCACTGAGCCATCTCCCCGCACCCCCAGGTCAATTTCTTTTTTCCCCTTTATTTGCCTTCCTTTTCATCCCATTCCTTCCCTCCCTTCTCCTCCTCCTTCTCTTCTTCCCAGCCTCGTCTTCCCCATCCATCATCTGAGTAGTGGGCAGTCTGGGCTTACCCTACGCAAAATGCCCCCTGATGCATTAAGCAAGAGCCCCAGAAACTGGACTTGAAAGAGGGTGGTCTGCGCCCACTCTGTGCCTCCCGGGTGCAGCTTGACCCTCTCCGAACTGTTTCCTTGCTTTTTATGGAACAGGTCAAGATCTGCCAACCTCAAATCAAGGACTCAGTGTGACAATTTAATGGGACAGCAGGTATGAAAACTCTATTTGTATTCTTATAGTTGCTAAAACGACCAGGGGAAAAGACTAAAAACTGCACAGTTGCCCTCTGATGGGAGAGTAAATCCATATAGGCCTTTGGTTTTCTTTTCTTTAAAAATTCATTCCCTTTGATCGTTTCTGTGAATCATCCCAAACCGGCTTAAATGTGCCAAATCCTTAGGGAAAAAAATGGTCACTTAGGTCTTATTTATAATCCCAAATCTTTTAACATGAAACTTCCTAATCGGTTTTGTAATTTATGGCACAGCCCCTTTACCTCAATGAACACTGTGTTTCAAAGAAAATGTTATAACATGAGAGAACATTAATGTGATAAAGTTCAATGAAAACTGCAGGATTCAAAGTTATATTATTTGTAACTATTTTAAAATATATTCATTAGGGGCTTTGAAATAGCTCAGGACACTAAGTGCCTGCTTAGGCAAGAGCAGGGATAGGGGTTCAATCCCCGTCACCACATACTGCTTCGGCTCCACCCCAGGGCTCATGGAGTCCATTTAGTCCCGGTGTGGTAGCACATGCCTATAATCCCAGCACTGGGGCTGCTGAAAACAGGAGGATCACTATGAGTCAGAGCTGTGTACTGAGATCCTGTACAAAATACCCTCAAAAAGACACAAAAAACACTAAACTACAAGTTAAAATATAAAGATTGAAAGAAAAAAAAATGAAGTGATAGTCTACTTGATTTAGTGTAGGACTAGGAGGTGTGTTTTTTGAAAAAAATCATTATTCTTTTTTATATTATCTTAATTTTATTTTATTTATTCATTTTTTAAGAGCAGAATATTTATTGGGGAAAGCTTTTGTCCAAGAGAGGGACAAAGGGGGGGAGGGTCTTGAGTGGGTTGCTCCAGGAAACTGTCTCTTCCAGGGACTTTTACAGTAAAACCATGCTGTAAGGTGGGTCTAAGACAGAAAACATGGGAACTCGCTTAGGCAGGCATGAGGTGGGACAAAACTATGGTCAACCAATGAGATTATAAGCACCATGCTCAGGTAAAATTGATTAAGTCCAGGACCAAACGGGAAAGCGAGTCATTTAACAAGGGGACATGAACGTGGGACAGGGTCTCCTCCTGTTGGGGGTTGGGCTAGTGACTCTTTCTGGTTCTTTCAAGGTGATTGATACCTATTTAGAATATCAATCCCTGATGCCCATCCCTAGGGAAGTATGTGGTAGCATTTGCTTACTCTTTTCTCTTGAGATCTGGCCCAAAGCAGGACTGTCTGTCTCTTCCAAAGTTGTAAAGTCACCTTGTCTTCCAGATTATCTCCTTGAGGGCCTGGCCCTGTCTAACTGCCTATAATATTTCTATCTAATTTAGCTGCCTACAACATTCCTCCCTCTGAAGAAGCAACCATGATATCTGAACTGCTGTGATATCTTAATTTTAAATAATGCACATGAATTGTTTTTATAATTAAAATATATAAGATAAAGTGAATTGTACAGAAATCCAATTTTCTTGGTAGCATTATATGAAAAATGTTCTTACGAAATAAAAATTCTTAATATGAAATATTGTACAATGATTATTTCCAAGAAGTAGAGTAATATGGTATTGTTAGTCTTGTTGAATTCTTTTATGATTTAATAAAATGAGAATTAGTGAGGTTCCACAGTAAATGTGGACATTAAGTACTGAACTGAACCTGTTAAAACATAATGAATTCTGAGCACCCAGCAGTACGGTTAATAAAGCTGCATTCATCTCCGGGAGGCTGAGTAGCTAAGTAATCACGCTTGCGTTGGATTTAGTCTGGGCACCTGTTCCTTGTTGGGGTGGAAACAACTGCGCGTGACATGTGCTCTGCAAGTTGTTTCAGAGAGTTAGTACAGCTTTACCTCCTATTGACACCTCTGACGTGTTTCTAGCCAAGGGTGTGAAGTTTCCTTCAGGAAAGTAAGAGAAACATTAGCGAAAGAAACACAATCACTTTCCTTCAGTTAGAGCTTTTCTTACCTTGACGTCCCCAAACATTTCTGGTAGATTGTGTGTTTTTGTTCCTAAATCCAAGTGATACAGGATGTCTTCATCCATGGTATCCAAGTAAGGATTCTTAACATGAACAAACCTTTTCCTGAAAAGAAACACACATATCCTAAAGAGGATGTAAAGAAATTTGGAGAGAAAACACAAGAACCCAGATAGCAGACTACCGCTTTCCTTGCCACCAATTCAGATAAGTGACACAGCCTTCTTATATTTCAATATGGTATAATAATGACAATAATAATATCCAATATTTGCCACGTACTTACTGTGTGCCAGGCATGGATCTAAGCATGGAAATGGCACAGTGACATGCAACTGCATGCAATAGAAACATTCAGTCAACGGAATGTATTACCACTGTAGTATGAAAGTGACATCAGTAATCTGATTTATAAGTGCAGAAGTTGAGAACCCTGAGTACACACTGAATAGTCACCAAGCAGTCATCTCAGTTGCAGTTCGTTTTGCTCCTCTTGGTCTTCTTTCTCTGCAGGGAAGAGTGCTGAGTGCAGTCTCCCGAGCTCTGGAGTCAGATTGCATGGGCTCCTGTACCAGTTCAGCCACGCAGATACTAATTGTGGAAGCTGGAGTGAGTTACCTTCGTTCTTTCACTTCTGTATCTGCTGGCATGCTGTCCCAACCTCTGAAACAGGTATCTGTACCACACCTGATGTACAGTGAACGTTGAGCAACCAGATCTCATTGTACTTCCCAACATGGTGAATCCAACGAGTTTTAGTGAGACAGGCCAGAAAGGGAGGGTGGCAAAGAACGCTAAAAGTCTTTTATTTGGGCGTGTAGCACATCTAATTCTTTTGCCTCCTGGGCACATTGAAAAATATTCCCACATATTCCCATTTCCCTATCAGAGAGATGAAGTCATATGATTGAATTCTGGCAATGTGGGCAGAAGTGATCGCCCACTTCCAGGCATGGCTCTGGTGACAGGACTGGCCCTCGGCAGCCGTGGAAGTGCACACTCCTCCATACCAATCAGCTGTCTCCATGGAGCACAAACCACTGGTCTCTTACACAGCATCAGGCTGCCTGGCCAATGAGAGGTGACTAGCTTTGGTCAACATGCTGAGACATGATGTTTGGCCCTTGAAGAGATTTAAGTGAGGAGTAAAGGTAGCAGGATGACGAGGTAGAAGAGAAGAGGTGAGTAGGCTCGCGAAGAGACTGAATTTGAGTATAACAGGGGCAAAAAGAAAAAGAATTAATGGGCAAATAATTCTGGAGAAAGAAAGATTTAGAACTAAGAAAAGAAATGCTCAGGGACCGGGGAGATGGATCAGTGGAATAAGCGCTTCCCCGGCAAGCGCAAGGACTTGAGTTCAATCCCCGGTTCCACCAAAAAAGAAAAAAAAAAGAAATGCCCAAAATATTGGCTGAAAGAGAAAAAATGTGGCTTAAAGCAGAATGACAAAGTGAAAGACTAACCTCAGCAGAAACCAGAAGAACACAGAACTGTTACAGTAAGGGAAATTTACAAACAGGAAGTGCGATGAGAAGTATTCTTCATTGTAGACACTGTACTGCTGAGCAGCATTTTTCCACCAGACCTCAGAAAACACAGAACAGGGTGCCCAAGAGCCAGTGGAAAGACATGCTTGCCAAAACGAAGGGACCCTCTCTGGACAGCCAGACAGCGATTCTCGGTGCCAGCCAGGCCTTCGGCATGGTGCGGCTCCGCGGCTGCCTGCCCGCTCCCAGCCTCAGCCTGTGGCTGTCAGGCCCTGGCAGCCCCCAGTGTGCAGCGCTGCGTCTGTCCCAGGCTCACGCTCCTAGGGTAGCGCTTCCCTGTGTCCTGCTAGGAGGACTCCTCCTACCTCTCTGCATACTTCTTTGCCTACCGCTCAGCTTTCCAAGGGGTTCTGCGCATCTCTGCACCTCAGGGTGCTTAGGTATATACACTTTCACTCCTGTAGTCTCTTTCAGCTCCACAGACCAGTGCTTTTTAAAGCTTGTTGTGCCTAGGAATCCTCTGAACAGTGCCTCTTCAGAGACCCTGACTCAGAGGCTGGGTGTGCATGTCCCTTGTACAGCTCCCCACTGTGCCCGTGCTGCTGCTCTGTGGGACATACTCTGAGCAGCGCTGCCTCTGGGAACTCCACCAACCGTGCCGATTAATTGCCTCTTTTGCACCTAGGGCCACCGCCCCAGCCTAGCCCTCAGTGTGGCACTGCCACCCGACTGCCTGTCTTTCCTCTTGCTTGGTAAAATCTATCAAATGAAGAGAGTAGCTGCTGCAGTGGAACAGGCCCTAACTCAGTCTAACTCATATTTATAAAGCACTTGTTTTACTGCCTTTAGTTATTTAAATACTAATTATATACTGCTCTAATTATTAGTGAAGATACATTACATACCCTATACCACAGTGGGGCTGCATATCTGCCAAGAATCATCTTGGACTTCTTTTCTTGCTCCCATTCTTAAAATGCTTTAAAACACTTTAACAAGTTTGTGAATTTGTATATAATCTTCAGTAACTCTCACCTCGACTGCGCATTCAAGTCACTGAGGAGATTTTTTAACAACACTGCTGAACAGGTTTAAATTAATTTACAGTATCTAAAGGTGTTTTTGAAATCTTTCCGTATCTTCCCCTGTGTAGAAGAACTCCCACTCTAAGCCTTTCTTCCTGAAATGCCCTTCCCTCTTCCCTTGTGTACTTTACCTGTCCTAATCCTATGCATTTACTCTTCAAAGTCCAATTCAAATATCACCTCTCCCACGAAGGCTTTCACAGGCATCTTCCCTCCCCTATCAATGTTATGTTTCGCTTTCACTCTGTTTCTAAGCATGCGTTTTATGCTGATGCTGTTGGTGTTGCAAATTGTAATACGGTTAAGTTTTTGTCTCCCTGGAAAGACTGCAAATTCCTTGCTGCAAGCTGTCTCATGTAGCTTTCTTTAATCCCCAAATCTTAAATCCTATTTAATGTAAATTTAACTGTTCAGGAAGTGGAACAAGATACTATTAATTTCTTCCTCAAAACATTAGAAGCAACATACTTAGTGGGCCATGCCTTGATTAAAAAAATAAAGTTTTTCATGGTGCTGCCACTTTGCTACTTCAGAGCAGGCATCTTTGTCTCGAAACAGGGCACTTTCTTTCTTCTTCTGTGAGAGGTAAGAAGACACCTCCCCGCATACCCTCCTGATGTGAGGGGCATCACAGATGCAGCAGGCAACAGTGCCTGGGGAGCTTCTAAGAAATGCAAACTCTCAGACCCCACCCTAGACCTACTAAATCACAATCTACATTTTAACAAACTCTAGTAATTCACATGCATATTAAAGTCTTAAAAAACATTACTATCTACTTTCTGTTCCAAATTCAATTACACTTTCTATTTCGCTCTCTCAAAACTATTTTTATGATCTAGAGATCTTCATTTGGAGTCTCACTAAGTCTACAAATCATTGCCCTATAAAAGAATCTCATTCATCTGCTCTAGTGATTCTAAACATTCGCTGCACATCAGAAGCACCAGGGGGACTCTAAAGAGTATCAATAGCTGAGCCCCATCTCTAGTTTCTGATTCATTTAGTCAAAAAGACTGAGTCTTTGATATTTTTTTAAAAATAACTCATCTGGGGTTCCATCTCGGACACCACATTCCACGCCGGCCGCATGCCACGCCGGCCCCACCCCTGGGCAGGCTGAGCCGGCCAATGAGACCAGGTATGGTGGTGCACGCCTGTAATTCCCGCTCTGGGGAGGCTGAAAACAGGAGGGTCACGACAAGTCTGAGCTGCATAGTGAGACTCTGTACTAAATACATTTTTTAAAAAATGATCTAAGGCTGGGGAGATAGTACAATGGCATAAACACCTGTCTGACAAACACAAGGTCATGAGTTCAATTCCTGGTACCAAAAAATAAATGAATAAAATAAATAAAATATAACTGATCTATTTACACTTTTCCTAATCTTCAAGTAGAAAATTTCAAACCGTCAAACCAGTAATTAATGATACTCTTTTGTATTAATCATAATACTCCTATTCATTAATGGAGATATTCTTTAGATTTGCTTGTTGTAAATCACTTAATGTCTAGTGCTCCTCCTTGAATACATTTGGAGAGAAGCCTACAGACATTGATTCATGAAAAAGCACTTCTTTTTTTTTTTAAATTTTATTTGTGGGGGGGGCAGCTCAGCCCACCTTGGGGCGGGGCTGGCTGGCATGTGGTGCTGGGGGTTTGAACCGCGGTCCCTGTGCTTTGCTAAGCTTGTTCTAAGTAGGTGCTTTAGACCACTGAACCATCTCAAAAGCACTTCTAAGATGATCACTCTATCACTAACCATAAAAGAGAAGAAATAAGTTCGTTGGCTACTTAGAGTCTTTGATAGTTCCATATGAATTTCAGACACATTTATTCTATTTCTGTGGGGAAAAAAATGATAGGAATTACATTTATTTGTAGATTCTTTCATGTAGTTTAGATTTTACAATAATACAAAATCTTCTACATGTGAAATAAGATATATTTCTGTATGCTGTACTTGTGTCTTCAATTTCTTTCTTAAATATTTTATAGTTTTTAGTGTATGTGTTTTTCAACTCCTTGGTTAAATTTGTTTCAATTAATTTTTATCTTATGCCTGCATGGCGTGTGGCACTGGGGATTGAACCCGGGTCTTTGTGCTTCTCTGGCAGGCACTTAGACTGCTGAGCTATCTCCCCAAGCCTCCTTGCTTAAATTGACTCCTAAGTATTGTATGCTTTTGCTGTATTATTGTAAGCAGTATTGTTTTCAGATAGTTTGTTAGCGTATAGAAGCACTAGTGCTTTGTGCGTATTGACTTTTCTTGAGACAGGGTCTCACTTTACAGCTCAGGCTGGCCTTGAGCGCACTAGGTAGCCCTGTCTGGCCTCTAACTCACAGCGATATTCTTGCTTCAGCCTCCTGAGTACTGGGATTAGAGATGTGTGCCACCAAGCCTGGCTCACAGGGTCACTTTTGTAATGAGTAACTTTATTAATTTTTTTACTTTATTAATTTTTTACTAGCTCTAATTTGGTGGTGGAATCTTTAAAGTAACAAATCTGGAAGCATCACAATCCTTGATTTCAAAATATATTGTGGAGTTATTATAGTCAAAACAGCATGCTAAAAACAGAACATTGACCAATGAAACAGGATAGAAAGTCTAGAAATAAACCTCTTAATTTATGGCAAATTAATATTCAACAAAGATGCCAAAAACATGTAATGGGAAAAGGATCAACTTTTCAATGCATAATGCCGTGAAAGCTGTGTGTTCACATATAGAAGAATGAAACTGTATACAATTTCACCCATCATCAACTCAAAATAGATAAAAAGTTTAAATTTAAGACAAAAAATTGTAAAGTTACTAGACTCCTAAAACTCAGGCAACAAAATATTTTTTAAAAGATAAATTGAATGTATCATACCAAAGAGCCTCTGCACAGTGTAGAAAGCAGTTAACAGAGTGAAGAAAAAACCCAATGGTTGGGAAAAAAGATTTTCAAATAATGCATCTGCTAAATAAGTGGTAGGAAAAATGCATAAAGAAATTTAAAAACTAAATAGCAAGAAAACAACACAATTAAGAGATAGACAAAAGTCTTCTAAACAGACATTTCTCAAAGAGACACACATTTCCAGAAGATAGGCTTTGAAATATTTTTAAGAGGTTTTTTTTTTTTTTTTTTTTTTTTTTCGGTACTAGGGATCGCGCTCATGCTGCTGAGCTATATCACCAGCCCTATGTTTTAAAATATTAAACATCACTAATCATTTTCAAAATGAAAATTTAAATCACAATGAGCTATCACTTTATACTGTTAGGATGGCTGTCATCCAAAAGACCAGTGTGCTGGGCAGGTGACGCAATGCCTGTAATCTCATCTTTTTAAAAGGCTGATGTAGAGGGATGGAACTTCAAGGCCAGCCTGCACAAATTAGTGAGAGCTTGCCTCAAAATAAAAACGTGAAAGGGGCTGGCTGTGCTGGAAATGTATCTCAATAGCAAGCAGTGCACTGGTCTAGCAGGCACAAAGCTCTGGGTTCAATTCCCAGTGCCACCAAAAGAAAAGACAAAGGCTATAAAAAGTCCTGGGGATGAACTTCAGTGGCAGAAAGTCTGCTGGCAGCCGCAAAGCCTGGATTTAGTCTCCAGGACAAGAGAGAGAAATAAAGGCCAGATGATAGCAAATGTGAGGCTATGGGCACAAAAGAATGTTTGTATGCTGTTAATAGGAATATAAATTAGTTCAGCCACCGAGGGAACCAGAGGCTCCACAAGAAGCCAAAATGAGAAAGACCATAAGATACAGAAATCATGCTTCTAGGTATACATCTGAAAGAACTGAAATCAGTGTATCAAAGAGAGATACACGTGCCCAAGCATTATGCAGAATAGCAAAGTTACAGAACCAATCTAAGTGTCCTTCAAAGGATGAATGGATAAAGGAAATACTGTCCCTGTACAAAACAGAATATGGTTCAGCCACCAAAAGTAAAAATATTCTGTCATTTGTCAAGATATGAATTCAACTAGAAGACATTTTGTTAAGTGAAATAATCTGGGCACAGAAAGACAAATATCATAAGATTTCTCTTGAATATGCAATCAAAAAAGTTTATCTTGCAGAAACAGAGAGGCAAATGGTACATACTAGAGGCTCAATAGGAAAGAGAAAGATATTGAAGAAGGTGTTGATTCCAAAGAACAGAGTCTCCATTAGACTGGAGGAAAAAGTTGTAGTGCTCCATTGTACTACACAATAACCAGTATTAATAGCAATGTTTACAAAGAGGACCAAGATGGTGGAGGGGCAGGCAGCAGAGAAAGGCCCCCTGAGAATTGCCATCCAGATGCTGAATACAGCAGTGTGGGGAGGACCAGAGGAGGAAAGTGGTGAAGGCTCTAAACTGTGAATTGAAGCCCATGGAGAGAGTGAAGAGAGAAATTTCAATGAAGAAAAAAGGTAGCCAGCAGCGCCTTCTCCCTGAGACAGGATTCGCTCTGTGAAAGGAGCAATTCAAACCTGCAGACACACAGTGACAGCTGGTGACCCCAGAGACCTCCACGAAGAGATGCAGCAGTGGAGGGATGGGAGCAGTGGAGGGATGGGAGCAAGAGGGACAGGAGCAGGGGAAGGACGGGAGCAGGGGAGGGACGGGAGCAGTGGACGTGAAGGACTGCACTGCTGGCCCTGAGTGCTGAGGGCTCCCAGTCTGATGCGAGAGAACGACTGGCCGGGAACCTCTCACCCAGAGAGGGGCCAGCTGAGCTCAGAACTCAGGTGCCTGTGGCTCCATTTAGTGGCACCCAGCCAGGCTCAGGCCTCTAGAAAGAGGGTGGGTGGGTGTATGCCAAATGAATCTGTACTGGCCAGAAGGTGCAGGCTTGGTAAGATGATCCACTATCCAGCCAAAAAGCGACTGCTGGCTAGCTGGGGTAAATCAACACAGAGCAGGACTCTGTCTCCACATGTTGTCTACCAGTGACAGCAGACACAGACCAGGAATGAACTTGCTTTTTTCTTTCTCACGTTTTGTTGTTGTTGTTGTTGTTGTTGTTGTTGTTGTTGTTGTTGTTTTGGTGGTGGTGGTGGTATTGTTTTAGTCCTTCATTTCGGTTTTTGCTTTTCTTTCCTCTTTCATTGTCTGATCTTGTTTGGTTTTTTGTTATTGTTGTTGTTTTGTTGTTGTTTTTATGGTACTAAGGATTGAACTCAGGACCCTGTGTTTGCTAGGCAAGCGCTTACTCTACCGAGCTATCTCTCTGGCCCCTGGTCTTGTTTTTATATGAATGTGAATATGACTCCTAGTCTCTTCCTGGTCATCGATCTGTTCTGTTCTTCTTTATATCTCTTCCTTCTCTCTTTCCTTCTAGACTTCTGTACCAGTTTCCCAAAGTTCATGTGGTCCCCCTTAGTCTTCCAACCTTACTTCCAATTGCTTCGTCTTCCTCCATATCTCTGTTTTCTCCCTAACCCATTTTAAATTTTAACCCCTGACGGCAAGATTGACATATAGGGATTTGTATACTGCATACAATTTTGTGGTGTGTTTGGATTTTGGTATAGAACCACAAATCTAGTTTATATAGGTATGGCAAATTAACGGTTAGCTCAGTTTGTCATTTTCTAGGCTGTGTTATATGCTGTTGTTATTCCTGATGGCACTACTATAGATAGCTTAAAGTGATAGTTAATTGTTCAAACAATTTCTCTTCCTGGTATCGCAAGACTGAGATTGACTAAGGGTCACAGAAAATAGTGTGGCACAATGTGAAAGAACCATGGGCTGGGCTGAACAGGCAGCAAATTCTCATCCACAGCAAATTGAATAAATACGATTTTGCAAAAGACTCAAAACCAAAAAATCACCTACACCTGGAAGATAACTCAGAGAAGTCATTTCCTAAGAGTTCTAAATACTAACAATAAAGCAACCCACCATGAATAATTTATAAGAATCACCCCAGGAATTAAACTAAAAGAAAATGAGAAGACAATTAGATAAGATGCAATCCCAAACATCCAGGTCACCAAAGGTAAAAGCAGGGGACAATGACACAGGACAGTCCAAAATTCACCCATGTGGCCTCTCTGATGTGGAAAAAATAAAGCAATAGAATATAGCTCTAGAAAAATAAAATAAAACCAGACATATTTTCTCAGACAACTGAAGAGATGGTGTCCACAATGAAAACCATGCTTAGTTACTCTAGAGTAGACACACACAAAATAAAAAATAGAAGAACTTAGAAAATCATGCAAGCTATGAATGCTCAGCATAGGAAAGAAATGCAGTCCACAAAGCAAATTCATACAGGTATCTAGGAGAATAAAAACTGCATTGAAGGTATTTGCACTTAGGCAGATACAGGGGTCAGAGGTTCCGTCCCCTGCCTGCCATGCTGGCCTCATCTCCGCAGCACACTGAGATGATGATTGAAACTGGGCATAGTGGCACTCGCCAGTAATCCCAGCTCTTGGGAAGCTGAAAATAGGGGAATCACTATGAGTTCAATCTACATAGTGAGACCCTGTAGACCCTGTACTAAATACAAGAAAAGAAACAATTGATCCTTCCTTGTTCTTTTTTTTTTTTTTCCTGGCAGAACTGGGGATTGAACTTAGGCCCTTGTGCTTGCTAAGGAAGCACTTATTCCCCTGAGCCATCTTCCCTGCCCCAGAAAGAAGGAACTGAAAGAAAGTATTTGCAGCAGATTAAGTCAATGTGAGGACAAGATCTCAGATACAGAAGACAGGCTTGCAGTTAGAGATCATGAAAAGAAAGAGTTCTTAAAAATAGCAAGCGACCATGAGAAATCAACACAACAGCTGCTAAATGGGGAAAAGAAAAATAAATTAAGATTGATTGTAGCCAATGAAAAAGCAGGAGATAGTACAAATGATATTTTTTAAAAACCTGTTTACAGACATTATGGCAGAAAAGTTTCCTGGTAAAGAAAAATAATTTTACATACCAATAAGTAAGACATACAGAACTCCAGTTAGACATGATCAAAAAAAAAAAAAAAAAATTCACAGTAGGCATATCATAGTTAAGATTCCAAAAATTCAACACAAGAAGAAACAAGTCATGGGCTTTACAGGAAAGCCCGTCAGGGTCACAGATGATTTCTCAGCACAAACCCTAAAGTCAAGCAGAGCTCAGAGTGAAGAATTTCCAGCTCTAAAGGAAATCTTCATCTCAATTTGATGTACCCCACAAAACTATCTTTCAAAACTACTGGATAAATAAGACACTTTCTTGACAAATTACATCTGAGGAGTTTATGAGCACAAGCCGGCACTCCAAAATGTTTTGAAGGACATTCTAGAGAGAGATAACAAGGACCACCACTCCATAAACCCCAACGGAAGTAATCCACTAGGCAGGGCAAACAAAGGCATAGACTGTTAGAATGGATAAAGAAGCAAGATTCAACAATGTGCTGTGTATAGGAAACACATATAATTCAAAAATAAATTCAGACACTGAACATCAAAGAATGGAAAACAATACCCTGTGTGACAGGAGCTCAGAAAAGAGCAGGGGTAGCTATTCTATTTGCAGACAAAATGAATTTCAAACCAAGACTGAGAGAGATCAAGTTTACTGCATCCTTGGAAATACTCCAAGAGGAAGAGATGCAAATCATAAATGTATATGCAACAAATGCCAGTGTATCCCACCATATAAAACAAGCATTAAAAAGCATGAAAATTCTAATAAGCACTAATATTGGGAATCTCAATACCCCACTGTTACAAAAGGACAGATCAGGGCCAGCCAGATAGCTCAGTGGACTAAAACGCCTGCTAAGGCAGAGTGCAGTGGCCGGGGTTTGATTCCCGGTGTGCGGTGCTGACCCCACCCCCAGGACACACTGAGATGGTGATTGAGAGTGGGCATACTGGGTGTGTGGTGGCTTATGCCTGTAATTCCAGAACTTGGGAGGCTGAAAACAGGAGATTCTCTACAAATCTGATCTACATAGTAAGACCCTGTAGACCCTGTACTAAAATACATAAAAATGGACAGATCAACTAGAGCAAAAATCAACAAAGAAATATTAGAACTGAACCATTTTGAACAAATGGACTTAGTAGATGTCTGTAGAGTGTTCTACCACACAATATCAAAGTACACATTCTCCTCAGCTGCACACAGGACATTCTCCAAAACAGGCTACATACTAGGTCATAGAATATGCTTAAGTAAATGCAAAGAGATGAAAGTTATCCCATACATATTATCCAACTGTAGTGCAATTAAATAAGAAATCAATGGCAAAGGAAACCACAAGAGCTTCATTAACATGTGGAAATCAAATAACACCCTCCTGAAGAACCAATGAGTGACAGATGAAATTAAATAAGAAATTATACAGTTTCTACCATTTCTTTTTCAGTTCCTGACTATAAAGTCTAGCTATTTAATTTTTTTTTTACTTTTTAAAGAACACAAAATTATAATAGAAAAAAACAGCATAATGATACAAAATTTCACTAACCAAAGTAATAGGAATTCAATGATAAGGACAATACAATGTATTAGAACTTATCAACACAATGAAAGCAGTCAAAGGAGGGCAATTTATAGCAGTGAATACCCACATCAGGAAAACAAAGCAAGCACAAAAACAACTTAATGGTAAACCTCAAAAATCTAGAAAAAGATGGAGATAAAAACAGCAGGGCATTGGCAGAAAACAAACCCAAAGGTTAGTGGAACAGATTGGAAAAGGCGGAATAGCTCCAGACACGCTCCGCCACTGTGCCTTCGACAAAGCAGTTGAACATGCTTACTGGAAGAAAAATAGGCTCTTTAATAAGTGATGCTGGAAAACTGGCTCTGCAAATCCTAAAAATTATAACTGGACCCATATTTTTCACTGTACATGAAATTAAATTTGAAAAGGGTCAAAGATCTAAATATTAAGACAGAATCATTAAACCTGTCAGGAGATAGACCAAGGAAAACTCTTGAAGACATTGCTGTAGGCAAATATTTTATGAATAAACTCTGATCACACAAGAATTATAGCAAATAATGAACAACTGTGATATCAACATATTAAAAAACCTTTTGCACAGCAAGAGCAACCACCAACAGAGTGAAGAGACAACCCACAGTGTGAGGAAAAAAAATGTTTGCCAGCTGTTCCTCAGACAAAGGATTACTATCAAGGATGTATCAAGTAGTCAAAAAAGAAATTTAAAATTTTTCTAATTTAAAGAAGTGAGGTGAATACATACTTCTCAGATGAACTACAAACCGCAAATGATATATGAATAAATGTCATCAGTCATTTAAGAAATGCAAATTAGAACAACACTGAAATTCCATCACACCCCAGAAAAATGGCTATTATCAAGAAATCAACTAATACCAAATGCTGAAGAGGCTGTGGGGAAATAAGAACGCTCCTCCACTGTTGGTGGGAGTGTAGACTGGTGCAACAAATGTAAAAATCAATGTGGAAAGTCCTCAAAAACTGTGATTGGAAGTCCCATCGGACCCAGTTATTCCCCTTTTGGGTATCTTCCCAGAACAATGAAGAACATCATACCACTGCAATATATGTGCATTCATGTTTGTATCAGCTCATTTTGTAACAGTTAGATTTTTGGAAACAACCCAATTGCCAAACAACTGAGGAACAGAGAAAAGAGATATGGTTGTTTTTTACAATGGAGAACTACTCAATCATAAAAAAGGATAAACTGAAGACTTTTATATCTAAATGGATGCAATTCAAGACCATACTCATAAGTGAAATCAATCAGATTTGCACGTGTATCTTATTGTCTCCCTAGTGTGAGATGCTGAAAGAGTAAGAATCAAAATATTAAAAAATGGAAAGAAGCTTCAAGAGGAAAGAGAAATACTAATATATATTTATATTAGCACAGGGTCTTGCTACACAGCTCAGACTCATAATGATTCTCTTGTCTCAGTCTCCTCACTGCTGGGATTGTAGGTGTGTGCCACCACTCCGTTTCAGTAGCCGGCTATGTAGTTATATAGTTATATTACTAATTTCTCTTAGTTCATTGAAAAGAAAGTTTTGTGCTGATATTTTTAAAACAATTAAATGCTGATATCTTGCATTTGTATCTTGTACTCTGAGTAACTAATTTAAAGATAATATGCAATTAACCATCGTTACTCTCCTATTATCTTGTTTTAAATTGTTGTTTTATTTTTTCTCTTTAAAATTAAAAAAATAGTAAGTATGCTTCAAAATTGCTTTAAAAATAGACATTGAGGGCCAGGGAGATAGCTCTGCAGTCTAAGAAACTGCCTGGCTAGCACAGAGGCCAGGGTTTGATCACTGGCACTGCATGCTATGCCAACCCTGTGCCAAGCCAGCACTGAGGCCGGGCATGGTGGTGCACCCCTGTAATCCCAGCACTGAGGAGGCTGAGACAGGAGGATCACTATGAGTCCAAGCTGCATAGTGAGATGCTGTACCCAATAAATAAATAGAATATATTTTTTATTTAAAAAATAAAAAAGAATAGATGCTGAGCATTGTCACTACACAAGAGAATTTGATTAGATGATGGATATTTTAATTAGCTTGACTAAATTTTTCTATACATATAATGTATATATAGAGAGAGAGATCAAAACCTCATATTCTACTCAATATACACAATTATTATTTATTAATTAAAACTAAACAAAAATGTTAATTAAAAAGGAAAAGCTGAGGGCCGGTAAGATAGCTCAGTAGACTAAGCACTTGCTTAGGTAAGCACAGGGGCCAAAGTTCGATCCCTGGCACCACATGCCACACTGGCCCCGCTCCTGGGCTCACTGAGCTGGCAATGGAGTCCAGGTGTGGTGGCAGAAGCCTGTAATCCCAGAACTAGGGGGACTGAAAACAGGAGAATCACTACAAGTCCCAGCTGCATAGTGAGACCTTACACACACACACACACACACACACACACACACACACACACACACACAGAGTTCTGGTTTGGGAATTCATGCTAAAGTCAGCCTTCTGTGGACCTGGCTATTATAATTCTTTGCTCTTTCTGAAACATACATGTTTTACTCAATAACCTTGCATGTGCCATCTCATCCTCAAACTTCCTTTGCATTTTCTTGCTTTCCTAACACATGGGATAAAATCTTTCAGCAAATCACAAGCTATACTTCATCATCAGTATTAAATATCATTCACAAAAAATAAGTGCTTGCTGGGAAGAAGCGGCTCCATTTTCCATCAGCTTCACCTTCACAGTATTTTTCTTTTTTCTCTATTTCTCCTTGACTCCCTGAAGAAATGAAGGGAGTGGCAGGAGCTCTGCCTGATGCGGGTAAACAGAACATTTTCTGAAATGCTGACAAGATGGCAAGAGTTTTCACACAGCTCTCAGCGAAGCACAGGGAGCTTGCAAAACTTCCTTAAGGCTCATGAAGATTAATGCTCTATTATGTTCTGTTAACCTGGGGCCGAAATTGGAGCTACATTCGCAGGCAGCATGGGCAGATTTATGCCTACCCCCGAGATGAATAACATCCACGGTGTCTTAAAAGGAACTGAGAGCAAAGGCTACCACAAAGCATGCAAAGTCACGTCATAGTGTGCTGCAACACAGGGAAACACCCATGTGCACGGGGAGGTCCTACAGTTATTTCTTAGAAGCCGCCCATCACCCTGGAATTCAAGGCTAAGTTCCACAGTGAATTCAAGGCTCAGCAGCAATTCAGGCTCGCTGTCAAGTTTTGCATGTTTTGTGGCCTTTGAGGATGCCTTTCCCAAATGAACCAACTCTCTCCTCTTCTCCCCACAGGGAAGAACCAAGACATGATTAAGATTATTGGGAACAAAATTTGCATAGTTTCTATTTTGGTCTATATTGTAAGATGTCTTCCATCTGAATTATGTCTAAACTTAAGAAACATACACAGTGGTAGAGGCGCATCATCTGAACATTTAATATAAATACAAGGAACATCTGTCTTATCTGATTAAAAAATCAAAATCAACATTACTTACCCATCATATGTATTCCTGTCAGGTCTCATGGATCTATTAGAAGCCGGTAAAATAGAAGCCATACTTTATCTTATGTGAATATGAGTAAAGAAAAATACTAAATTTGCTATTAAATTATAGATCTAATCATAATAATTTAGGTTCAGGTTAGAATGACACCTTCACTAAAAGGTGTTATGTTTTCTTCTGAAATTGTAAATAGAACTCTTCACTTAAAACTTTAAACCTAAAATTGAATTGACAGGTGTCAATCCAAAAATACCTCCTGACTTGGCCTTTTATACCACGGCCTAGCTCTCAAAGCATGGCATTCCCAAGAAGATAGGATCCGTCTGAAGGTGTGGCATCCCATATCTCTGAGCAGGTTGGTCAGCATGTCAGCTGACGACCACAGCACCTTTCTGCAATGTGTGACGTTGGTCCCAGCGTGGGTCTTACGAGGTGCACAGACTTATTTGCTTTGAGACAACTGTATATGGGTGCAAGTCCCCTTTTGAGACATGTGCCATTCCTACCAGATTAGCTCCAAAATGTGTCCAACCCATGTGAGAACTTTCAGTTCCAAACACGTTGTGTTCCTTTCCCCACCCCGCCCCTCACTAGCTTGTTTGCATTCTTTGGGATCATCAGTGAGGAAAACAGCCAAAGTCGGGGCCTCAGCATGCCCTTTTGCCTGTACTTTGCTCTCTCGAGTTCACATAGAAGGTCTGGTAATTACACAAACATGTTTCCCAGGGCCTCTTCAGTTACTTAAATTCTAGGTTGCCTTTAAAATGTGCTGAACCATTTGTCTTGGTGTCAATCCAAGTAGAATAATGAATTATAACCTAAAGTATTTGGAAAATGTTCCTTTTAGAAAAATCTATTAATTTGCTGCTTGCTCTGATGTTTCTCACCTTTTGCTTTGGAGGGAAGAGGTCTGGAAGAATTCAAGAAATCTTTGTCCTAATCCTTTATTTTCTGGCTCCCATGAAAATCAGGTGTAGTTCTGTGCTGGTGAGTGTTTCCAGAACATTCATCCATGGCTTCCAAGTACTTTAGAATCTAAAATGTACACAAGTGCCAAGTAGAAGCAAATGTAAGGCCACTCGCTGTGCAGAAGGATTTCTCTTTAAGAATGCACATCGAAGTCAAGGGTCAAATGTCTCTGTCCCAGTTGGGGTCTCCAGTTCTAAGTTACTCCACTTCCTGGCAATAGCTGTTCTTGGCAAGCTCCTCAGATTCCATACTGGTCTATCTTCCCACTCGGTCCATCTTGCCAGCCAGCAGAGTCTTCAGAAGGGGAAGAAAGAAAGACAACAGGAATGTCTATCCTAGGAAGTCATTGTAGCCTAGATTTTGTTATTGTCCCTTTAAAAAAGAGACATTTACAATTTTGCCCATGATACCAAAAAATCTCTGAGCAAACTTATTTTGGAAAATGTAATGACAATTATGAGACAAGATCAGCCTACAGATATGTATTGCCTTTAAACCTGAGCCAATGATCCTTGCTTGCCATTTATAATAATAAATATGTCTCTGGCCTTTGACTCGCCTCAGGCTGCCCTACTTGCTGCTTTCATTGGCTATTTTCTCAGCATGCACACCAAGGGCTACTGGGACCTGCACACTTTTATTTGGTATTTTGTGCCATATCTCTCCATGTATCTTTAGGGTATAAGGAGGACCACCAACTTCCGGTCTGGCATTTACCACTGCCCCCGACAGGTGAAAATGTAAGGTAAGAGTTGCGCAATTAATTACTCCAATGAATTAATTGGAGTAATGCATCTGCTTCCAGTGCAGCTTCTGTCAGCCAGCGGCCTTGGTCCTGAGCAAGTGCCAGGAATACCAGGTAAGCTGCGCAGGCTTTGTGCACCAGCTGCCTGAGACATTAAGATGAATGACCATCACTTGAGTGAAACTCGGAATGGTTGTACAGAATCTGTAGAAATAGAGTATTAATTAAGTTCCTCTGGGCAATCTAATGTTATTCTTTCCAGTTTTCAATCTTCTGAAGACTTACTCTGACTGCTATGGCAGGTTGTTGCTTGACCTTTTTTTTGACCGACTACATTGCAAAACGCCAGTCACCCTACCCAGTTGGGGAAACGCTGTGTTTTTAGAAAGCGTACATGCAGGAGTGCACAAGGCTGATGGGGTCAGCCACAGGGTGTTTTGTGAAAACTGCTGTGGGCCAGCAGGGCCACCAGCCTCAGCCCAGCCATGTGGCCAGGAGGGCCTGCACCAGGCACCAGGTCCATGCTCCTTCACAGCGCCTGGCCTCTGAGAGCTCTCTTGGCTCCGGCTCCTTCCTCATTGTGTCTCTCATTCCCATGACAAGTTTCTGTCTGACAGTTCTGCCTCTGAACCCCTGATGTGGAGTCCTGATGTGCAGCTAAATGGCACTGGGTCTCCTCGCCAGTTGGCATGATTTCTGCAGAGTCTGCGAGACTTAATGTGTGCAGTAGAGCCATCCCCACCCCCTGAGATGCTCTCATCACTCTGGGGAGGGGATTGCTGAATCTGGAGCTCCCAGAAGTTTCCTGTGTGCCAGAGGCTGTGGTAAATCCTGACAATTTGAAACTTCTTGTGTCTGCCTTAAAGGAATCCTCTCTCCAGTGGGGAAAGAGCGATGAAAGGTAAAGAAAGGGCCAGGCACCAAGCAAACTTAGCAAGAGGCACCAGCGTGAGTCTGGGAGACACGGGGGACTTCGAGGATGGTGCGATGCCTAGGCTGGGGCCTGAAGAAAGAGGCCCCTGGAAACTACCTCTGCATGAGGATGAGCTGAACGCGAGAGGCCGGTGCCGCCGGCCCAGGGCACGATGTATGAAACGCAGAGGCAACAAGAGTAATGCCACACTTAGGGAACTTCTGCCAGCTCTGTGAAGTTTTTGTTCTCAAGTGTTTTCAGTTTTCCAAATATCTGGCATTCAAAAAACAAATAGTGGCCAAAAGAGGGTTTCGCTAATTATAGTTCACTTTAAATATTTACATTTAATGAATGGAGATCCTAAATCTCTTAGTAATTCAATTTAACTGCCACATGTGGGGGTGCACTCCTGTAATCCCTACACTCAGCAGGCTGAGCCAAGAGGATCACCGTGAGCTCAAGGCCAGCCTGGGTTACATAGTGAATTCAAGACCAGCTTGAACTACATAGCGAGGCTCTGTCTCAAAAAACAAAACAAGAATAAGAATAAGAATCATTCAGTTTACCTGTGCTATCCACAATTCATTGCTGGGTTTATTTTTTATTAATTTTTATTTTGGTGGCACCAGGGATTGAACTCACTAGATCTAGGTTTTGATGTTAATAAAAACACAACCATATCTGTAATATTCCCTTTTTGCTTCACATTGCCTCACTAAGAACTCGAAATTCCTACTCAAAGAATCCCAATTAATCCCCCGCTCCAGGAAAGTGGACAGTGAAAAAAGCTGTGGTCACAGCCAGAGCCTGAGGAAAGATGCCGCTGGAAACCACCTCTGCATGAGGATGAGCTGAACGCGAGAGGCCGGTGCCACCGGCCCAGGGCACAATGTATGAAACACAGAGGCAACAAGAGTAGTGCCACACTTAGGGAACTTCTGCCAGCTCTGTGAAGTTTTTGTTCTCAAGTGTTTGCACCAGGATTTCTCAGATGGATCTTTGGTAGCTTTCAGTTTTCCAAATATCTGGCATTCAAAAACAAATAGTGGCCAAAAGAGGGTTTCGCTAATTATAGTTCCAGATGTAGGCAACCCACTATAAGTTACTTTGAGCCATATGGAATTGCATCTCTAATAAAATGCTATGAGATTGCAGTGTTTGAACTGTCCTTCCTTTAGTTATTTTTCCCTTCATGATCCTGTCCAAATGCAGGGCTTTGCCTCTGCTACACTCATCCAGCAGGGCCAAACAGAGGGCCATCATCATGAGAAAGTTCCCTTGCAGGTGGATCTAGGGGGGCTAACGCCCCATGGGGGGAGGATTCCCGCATCCTCCGCTCTTCCACAGAACCACTCGCTCCTGATTTCAGCCCCAGGGGATGTTATAGTCACTGTGCTCATGTTGAAAAAATTTTTATGATGTGCTTCATAGTCAGAACTGCAAACCAATAACATACTTCCCAGTACCTACAAAGCACCAGCACCTGGAATGTTTATAAAGTGGAAATGCACTTTAGCAAAATAACCCTGATTTACAACATTTTACTTTGTCTATAATTATGTTTCTCAATATTTAAAATAAATGCTCAAAGTATTTATAAAGGAATTTCCTCTCAGACAATGATGAAAAAATGAAAGAACAAGTTTCAAGTTGTGTGAACACTTATTAATGGGGATCATCTGGCTATCATCGATCACTCCAGAAGGGGTCCCTTTCCAGCTGAATGGAAAGGTCACGTGGGCCACGTCGCCACAGACCACCCAGCAAGCGATGGCGAAGCATCCCCTGAGTGCCAAGGACGCTGCGCCTGGGAGCAGGGTGACGATGGGAAAGCGGTCTCCGGCGCGTGCTTCTGACCACGTCCGAGTGAGAGTTCGACTTCCACCTCCCCGGCTTCTCGGAAGGTGTTTCTCACTGAAATTCACCCCCACTGGGTGACCTGAGCGTAAACGCATTGCTCCCCCATAACTGACCATCACGCCAGCGCTAGAGTCTCCGGGGGTCTGTAGACCCTGTAGGGCGCCAGCACTGCCCAGCAGCGACTCAAGTGGCCTGGTCAGCAGAGAGGTTATGCTTGAAAATGCTGGACTTCAGAATGTTCTTTGGTTCAAATTCTACAATTTTTGTGCTCTTGCTGTCTAAGCAAATGTGAGGCACAGTGCTTCAGACAAGAAACTAAGGAAAACGTACTGTACGGAAATAAAGTATGATTAGTATCAATCAACATAGTACCAGTAAGGAATAAAAATTAAAACCTTTTTCTCTATGTTAATGAAAAATGGCCACACTCAGCTAGACTAGAATAAGGACAAAAATCATTTCATAACGTCAGTGAAGACCTCAAGCTGCAGACTAAGTGGTCCCCACACAGCATCCCATTTAATCCTTACAACTCCATGAGGTGAGTGCTACCATTTCCCCAATTTCCAGATGAGGAAAGAAAAGCCACACAAGTTAAATGAGGCTCCTGAGATCCAGCAGGGGTAACCCAAGATTAGAATTCAGAGCCACGTCTTCCCAGCTACAAAGCCCCGCAAACCCTCTTCAAAACATGCCTCGCGCGTGCTTTGCGGTTAGCCCCTCTGGAGCTCACCACTGGCTATGATTTTACACAGAAGTAGGGCCATATTCAACACGCTGCCTGCACAAGTTCTGTCTACACCTGCGTGGCCCCTAAAACGGGAGCTAAAAAGCACAGATAATCTGAGGAAAGTGAACAGAGCTTCAGTGAAATCGTTTGAAAAATTGTTTTAAATGTGGTCAAATGCTAACAGTTGTTAAATTTGTGGGGCCTGTGCACAA
>NW_004524608.1:15262657-15264162 GCF_000260255.1 Octodon degus
GGATAGGACTAGTGTTAGGCCTTTTAGTTCTCCCTTAAAGGCCTTAAATTCTCTTTCATATAGTCTATTGTCTTTGTGCTATAAACTGAGAAACTTCCCCAGCATATTATTCTTTGCTCTTTTTCTAAATTGATTAACTACCTCTTTGTTTAACCCATTTGTGGTAAATGACAGTAATGGCCTCAAATCTCCACTCTTCCAAGTACCCATACGCTATTGTATACAGCCATGTAATGCAATGAAAGGCCCCCTTCTCACAAACTGAATGACATGTGCTGCCCCTTGTCTCTGGACTTGGCCATGTCCTTATTTTGATCAAGAAAAAGAGTCAGAAAGGAAAGTGGGTCAGTTGCCCTTGCACTTTATGTTGTCAGATTTCCATCAGTGTGACAAAATGTCTGAGACAAACAATTTAATTTTTTTGAGGTTATGAGAAGAACATATTTATTGAGGTAAAGAAAGCTCTTATCCAAGAGAGGGACAGGAGAGGGTGGGGTCAAACGGGTTGTCCAAGACAAACATTTAAAAGACAGAAAGATATGTTTGGGCTTGATTTCAGAGGCTCCAGTCCATGGTCAGTTGGCCTGTCAGCTTGGGTCTGTGGAAAGCAAAACACGATGATGGGGAGCTCGTGACTGAGCAAAGCTCACCCTATGGCAGCTGCGAAACAGAGAGAGGAAGGGGTTGGGGTCTCCATACCTCCTTCCGGGGCACACTTCAATGGCATAACTTCCATGCATCCTTAAACAGCACCACAGATGGCAACTGAGGCTGTGAGCATCGACCTAGGTCCACACTACATGACCTTGCACCCCAGGCTGCTCTCCTGGAGGATGGGGCACCTGTGGAACTGAGCTTCGCCCCGCCAGGTGCCAGTTTAAGCTAGCCCAGATCAGCCAGCAGCCATGGAACCCAGGAAGTGAGCCAGTTCAGCCACGTCCACAAGACCACTTCTGCTGCCACCGCGCATGTGAGTGAGAAAGGCTCGTGCCTCCGAGGTCCCATGACGGGATGTCATTGTAGCAATAGATACCGGTTCACAAGGGATTGAGGGGTTTGTTTCAATTTTTTTTCATTTGTATGGGTGATAATTTTTACTTTTTCTAATTTATGTATTCTTTTTACATAATGTGCTATTCCTTCTACATGTTTCTATTCTGTTGTCTACTAAATCATTTTTTAATTAATTTTATTGAGAAACAAATGACAGTGAGACAGCTTCAAAACAGGTTACCAGGAGAGTTACAATAATTAATACATTGCATATTGTTGTCTTCATAGTAGTTATTTATAGTACAAGATACAGACATAATATCCTGCCATAGTGTATTTGTACACTATCAACATAAATCTTTCTTCTCATTGAATTAAGAGAAAGCAGCTGCCTATCTATCCTATTTTGTATATAGAGATACAAAATGGTCCTTCATTTATTTCCCCTTTTTTTGTTTAGTTTGGTCAGAGATGAGTATTCAATTGCCATTTAAATATTGTAGGTATGTGAA
>NW_004524608.1:15265497-15266825 GCF_000260255.1 Octodon degus
TTTTTGAAACTATCAGTTAATTGGTAGGATTCTCACCCTGACCAACTATATATGCTGATACCTGTGAACTAAGCAACTGCACTGAAGATACCAATGTGTAATACTAGGGCCATGCTTGGAATACTGAATCATTTTGAACACCTCTTTCTGACCAAAGGAATCCAGGTGCCTGGCCCATCCCTCTACACAAAGTGAAGCTCCCGGAACCTGGTAATTGGATTGGCCAGAGGAACACAGTGTAAATCCACTCTTACAGGGGAACACATTGCACATAAACTCCTAATTTATAATTTATTCTGTTATATAACTGTATACTTTGTTTTATGGTCTAAAATACAAAATCAACAGTTACAAAAGTTTGTCAATTTCTAAATTTTACTTGATGTTATCATAATTGCTAATTGTACTACTGTACCTATGATGTAATATTTGTTTTAACTACTTGTTCTCCTTTAGGTAACACTATTGGAAAGTGCTGGGGTAATAATCTACCTAAAGATGGAAGACAGTGCCAAACATCCCTCTCTCAATTAATTAAGAAAGCAGGATCTTGAGATAGACACAAACCAAGCATCTCTGATACACTGAAGATATCCTTGAAGAACAGATTTTTCCTAAGTGATATGATAGTGATGGTATAGATACCTACTATCAAAATTTCACAAAAATTGTCACAGAAAACAAAGTAAAGAGTTCTTTCTAAAATAGAAATGACAAAACAATGGAGTAATCTCAGCCCCTAGCCCACCTAGAACAAGTGCAGGAGACATCAACATAAAAGAATTGAAAGTCACACATCTGAAATTGCTGAAGTGACAGCAACTGAAATAAAGAAACAACTCCAGGTATGTATAAACCAATCAGATCAGAAATAATCTCTCAGGTAAAAAAAAATGAAATTATAACCATAATGAAACAATTGCTAGACATATTTAAAGAAGACATTGATAAACAAGTGAGAAGCACAGAAAAATGATGGAAACTTTGAATGAGCAATATAAGAAAGTAATAGAAAACATAAAACACATTCAAAGAGACATTCAAGAAATTAACAATTCCATTAAAAGCTGGCAAAACTGTTTGAAGGAAACTGAAGATAGACTTTCAGACCTTAAAGACATCATTGCAGCTAGTGACCAGGAAAGGAAAGATCTCTTAAAAATAACAAGGAATCAGGAAATAATTCGAAAGCTACAAGACACAAAAATGAACAGCATAAGACTGATAAGAAACCATGAAAATGAAGACGAAATATAGGAAATAAAGCCATGCTGTTAAGTTGAGCTGTGGGGGACTCAGGTCAATAATTTCTGACATTGCCAGTTAAA
>NW_004524608.1:15267360-15281978 GCF_000260255.1 Octodon degus
CACAAGAGCAGAATATTAATCTGTCAGAGAAAAGAAACAGAACACCTACAAAGGAAACCTCATCAGAAGCACAGCAGATTTCTGAACAAAACCCACCAAGTCCAGAAGAGCTTAGAGTGAAGTACTTCAAGTCCTGAAAGAAAACAACTTCAGATCCAGATTGATACACCAAGTAAAACTATTTTTCAAAATTAATGAAGAAATAAATACTTCCATGACAAAGAACAACTAAAGAAATTCATTGCCACAAAGCCAACCCTGCAGAGTACTGAAAGACAAAAATGACCACAATTTAAACCAGGCGTAGTGGTGCACACCTGTAATCCCAGTACTGGGGAGGCTGAGACAGGAGGATCACTGAGTCCAAGCTGCATAGCAAGACCCTATACCAAATAAATAAATAATTTTTTAAAATAACCACAATTCCAAGAACAAAGAAGGAAGCAAACCACCAAGCAGGGCAAGTGATTAAACACAAAGGACAAGGAAGGAACCAATATCAGGAAAGTAACATGACAAAGATAATCCAATATGTATCAGTTATAACCAATGTAAATGGTCTCAATTCACCAATTAAAAGAAATAGACTGTCAGAGTAAAATCAAATGGGCCAAAATTCAGCAATATGCTGTACACAAGAAACATTTAATTCTAAAGGAAATTTATAGGCTGAAAGTCAAAGAATGAAAAGCAATACTTCATGCACCAGAAACTCAGAAAACAGCAGGAGTAGCTACTCTATTCTCAGAAAATGTGAACTTCAAACAGAATGATCAAAGGAGATAAGAAAATCACTAAATATTTGTTAGGAGAAAACTTCAAGAGAGAGATAAGGGAGCCGGGGAGATAGCTCAGTGGAATAAGCACTTCCCTGGCAAGCGCAAGGGTCTGAGTTCAATCCCCAGTTCTGCCAGAGAGAGAGAGAGAGAGAGAGAGATCATAAATATGTATACAACAAATGTGGTAGGTAGCACCCAACTATATAAGACAAATCTTAAAAGAACATGAAAAATCAAACAACCAATAGCACAATAGTAGCAGGGGACCATAACACCCCATTGTCACAAAGAGACAGATTAACTAGACAAAAAAAAATTAGCAAAGAGGTAGCAGAACTGGACCAAACCTTTGAACAAATGCACTTAGTAGATATTTACAGAGTGTTCCACCAACAACATCCAAATACACATGGGTTTTGGCTATACATGGATGTTCTCCAAGCTGGACCACATACTGATCCATATAACATACTTAAGCAAATGCAAGGAATTGGAAGTATCCCATTATCTTACCATGATGCAGTGAAACTGGAAATGACAAAATAATTTGCAAAAATGCCATAAACACATGGAAATTAAATAACACCTTCCTAAACAACCAGTGGGTCACATATGAAATTAAAGAAGACATTAAACAATATCTACAATCATTTGAAAATTCGAACACAACTTACCGGAATTTGTGAGATGCAATGAGCACAATCCTCAGAGGAAAATTTATAGTGGTGAATTCTCACATTAGGAAAACAGAATCAGAACAAATGAATATCCTAATGCTGCACCTCAAGCTTCTAGAAAAGAAAGAATAAGTCAAGCATACAGCCAAAAGAAAGGATAAAATTATAACAGTCCTAGCAGAAATTAATGAAATTGAAATGAAGAAAACAATATGAAGAATTAAGAATCAAAGAGTTGGTTCTTGGTCAGGGAGATAGTTTGACAGTCTAAGTGCCTGCCTGGCAAGCACAAAGACTCAGGTTCGATCCCAAGTACCACATGCCATACCAGTCTCACACCAAGCTGGCCACCAAAACCAGGTGTGGTAGTGCATGTCTGTAATCTCTGCACTGGGGAGGGTGAGACAGGAGGATCACTATGAGTTTGAACTTCATAGCAGGAAACTGCACCAAACAAATAAGTAAATTAAAAAAAAAAGAGTTTGTTCTTTCAAAGATTCAATCAAATTGATAAACCCATCCCCAACCTCATCAAAAAAAAAAAAAAAATCACTTAAATTTAGACAATAAGGGATGAAAAGAGTAAAATTACAACAGAGCTTGTGGAAATTCAGAAGATCATCAATACTTAATTTTACTTAAATCTTTACTCTCTTCAATGAAAACACAGAAGAAATGGACAGATACCTAGATACATATGAATTACCAAGACTGAATCAAGAAGATATAAAATTTCTGAATGACCCAATATCAGTTAACGAAATTGAAAATGTAATTAAAAAAAAATTATCAACAAAGAAAAGCCCAGGTCCTGATGGAGTCACAGCTGAATTCTATAAGAAAAATATAGTGATTTAATGCCAGTATTCCTCAAACTCTTCAATAAAATTGAAAAGGAAGCAATTCTCCCAAACTCATTTATGGAGGCAAGTATTACAATGATACTGAAGAAGAAAAAAACCCAACCAAGAAAGAGAACTGTAGGCCAATCTCTCTAATGAACATAGACGCAAAAATACTCCATAAAATACTAACAAATAGAATACAGCAAATTACCAAAATTATACACCACAACCAGGTGGGATCCATCCCAGGGATGCAGGGATGGTTCAACATAGGCAATATCTATAAATGTAATACACCATATCAAGAGAGCCAAAAACAAAAACCACATGATCATCTCAATAAATACAGAAAAAGCTTTTAACAAAGTCCAACACTCATTCATGACTAAAAACCCTACAGAAAATTAAATAAATGGTCTTTGCCTCAACCTGATAAACCCTGTTTATGACAAACTAACAGCCAACATCATTCTAAATGGAGAAAAATAGAAAGCTTGCACTCTAAAATCAAGAACAAGATGAGAATGCCCATTGTCACTACTCCTATTCTATAGTGTTCTGGAAACATTAGCCAGAGCAATTACATAAAAGAGAAAAACAAAAAATAAGAATTGGAAATGAAGAAGTTAAATTATCATTATTTACAGATGACAGGAAAACTACATGGAATACCCAAAACCCTCCATGAGGAAACTCCTAGAATTAACAAATTCAGTAGCATAACAGGGTACAAAGTCAACACCCAAAAATCAATAGCACTTCTCTACACAAACAACAAACTCACAGAGAGTGATATTAGGGAAATAACACTCTTCACAATAGCACCCAAAACAAAGAGAAATATTTAGGAATTAATCTAATAAAGGCATTAAACAATGAGAATTACAAATATATATACAATGAGAATTAAAATGCTCTGAAAAAAAAAACAGATCAAAGAGGATTTCAGAAAATGGAAATATATTCCTTGCTCCTGGATAGGAAGAACCAACACTGTGAAAATGGCAATATTCCCAAAACTGTTACACAGGTGTGATGCAAACCCAATCAAAATACCATTAATATATTTCCCAGATGTAGAGAAAATATTCCTAGAATTCATATGGATAAAAAAGAACCAGAATAGCAAAAACAATCATGCCCAACAAAGGCAAGGCAAGAATATCACAATCCCTGATTTGAAATTATACTACAAAACTACTGTGACAAAATCAGCATGCTACCAGCAAAAACCTAAACCTGAAGATCAGTAAAACAGCTTAAGAGATGCAAACACAACAACAAACACACTCAGCCCCCTTGTATTTGAAAATAGCCCAAACATGATCACTGTGAAGAAGACTGCCTCTTTAACAAATGGTGCTTTCAGGGCCAGGGAAATGGCTCAGAGGAATAATTGCTTCCTTGGCAAGCACAAGGGCCTGAGTTCAATCCCTGGTTCCAAAAAAAAAAAAAAAAAAAAAAAAAAAAAAAAATGGTGCTTGAAATACTGGCTTTCCACATGGCAAAGACTAAGACTGACCCATGTCTCTCACAACACACTAAATTACAGTCAAAACAGATCAAAGATCTAAACATAAAAATAGAAACACTAATTATACTGGAAAACAAAGTAGGTAGGTTTCTTGAAGACTAAGCGGTAGGCAGAGATCTTATGAACAAAACCAAACTGCACGGGAAGTACTTCAAAGAATCAACAACTGGGATCTCATCTTATTAAAAAGTTTCTGTGCATCTAAAAAAACCACCAACAAAGTGAAAAAAAGAAAAAAAAAAAAAACCACAGAGTGGGAAAAAAAATTAAATTTTAGCTGACTGTCCCTTAGACAAAGGACTTCTAACTAGAGTATATAAAGAGTAGAAAAAACTCAGCTATCCAAATTCAAAGATCCAATTCAAAATTGGGCATCTGAGATGAATACACACTTCTCAGAGGAAGCAATACAAATGACAAATAAATATACAAAAAAATGTTCAACACCATCAGTCATCTATGAAATGCAAAGTAAACAGCACTGAGATTCCTTCTCACCCCAGGAAGAATGGCTATCAACAAGAAGCCAACCAATAACAAATGCTGGAGAAGCTGTGGGGAACAAGGGATCCTTCTCTACTGTTGGTGGGAGTGTAGACTGGTACAACCTCTATGGAAATCAGTGTAGAGATTCCTTAAAAAGCTAGGATTTGAGGTCCCACTCAGCGCAGCTCTTCCCCTTGTAGGTATTTTTCCAGATTACACCACAGCAATACTTGTACATCCATGTTTATAGCAGCACATCTTGTCATAGCTAAGTCTTGGAACAACCCAAATGCCAATCAATTAAGAAATGGATAAAAAAAAAGGGGGGGCCGGGGAGATGGCTCAGTGGAATAAATGCTTCCCTAGCAAGCGCAAGGGTCTAAGTTCAATCCCCGGTTCAGCCAAAAAGAAAGAAATGGATAAAAAAGATATGGTATTTTCATGCAGTAGAGTATTACTCAACTATAAAGAAAGATAAACTTGAGGCTTTTGTAGGTACATGGATGCAACTAGAGGCTATACTAATAAGTGCAATAAATCAGACCATGTATTTAAACATTGAATTTCCTCTATAATGTAACAACTTGAAAGAGTAAATAAGATCCAAAAAGTAGTAATAGGGAAAGAAATTGATCAAAAGAAATGAAAAATTGGGATAAGGGAAAGGAGAAAAGAAAGGGGAATAAAGAAAGGGGAAAGAATCTTGTATAGGGGGCCAGGGAGATAGCTCAGTGGCATAAGCACCTGCCTGGCAAGCACAAGGTCCTGAATTTGATCCCAGGTATAAATAAATAAATAGCAAAACAAAGAATCATGTATGTACATATGCAGCAGTACGTATCCTATGCAGGATAGCTAAGATGATTTCTACTACTAATTTCTATCTGTTTTTAAAAAATAGAAGTTAATGCTTCAAATTTTTATTTTGACCAGAGATATGCTTTTATCTCATAATCTGAACAATCACATTGAAGACAAGAACATGCAATGTAACAACCACTGTTCAATACCTATCATCTTGGTTCTTTTTAAATTGTGTATCATTTCTACTGTCTTATCTATTATTTTTCTATTCTTTTTAAAATAAAAAAGAAACAGTACAGAATTTCACTAAACAAGATAAATGGATTGGACCCAGAGCCCAGGCCCAGCATGGAACCTGCAGCAGAACTCCTTGCAGAGAGGCTAAAGGCAAGACACACCCAGCTGATTCAGGAGCAGAACGTCTTGCCAGAGTGGCACAGTAGGTTCACATCCAAGGGCAGCAGCAGAAAGAAGTGGGAGCACAGCAACCAGATACAAGCCACACCCAGTTGGACAAGTTTGATCCAACTTGGTAGATCCGCCTGGTGCTAAGGTAATAACTCTATCTAAGCTCTATACCAAAGGTCAGAAGACAGTGCTAAACAGTATGACGAAGAGAAGGAAGAAAATGTAGTCTCAGGCCCCAAGCCCACCAGGAACAAATGCAGAAGACACTAGCATAGAAGAAATTGGAAATCATAAACCTGAAATCTCTGAAATAATAGCATCTGAAGTAAAGAAACAAATGCAGAAAGGTATAGAGGAAATCAGATCAGAAATAATTTCTGAAGTAAAAAAAGAAATAATAACTATCATGAAAGAAGTACTAAGTGCTTCTAAAGAAGACACTGTTAAAAAAAATAGAGGAGAATATAAAAATGATGGAATCCTTGAATAAGCAATATAGGGAAGAAATGGAATGCATGAAGTAGAGTCAAAGTGATATACAGGAATTTAAAACCTCAATCACAAGCTGGCAAACCATTTGAATGAAAATGAAAATAGACTTTCAGACCCTAAAGACACTATTGCAGCTAGTTAAAAAGTAAGAAAAGATCTCTTAAAAACAACTAGGATGCAGGAAAATATAATTAAATACCCGCAAGACAATGCAAAGATGAACAACATGAGACTAATAGGCGTCAATGAGAAGGAAGGAGTCAATACAAATGATATAAAAAGAACATGGATGGAAGTAATAGCTGAAAAATTCCCAAATATTGAGGAAACAATCTGACATTCAGGTAACTGAAGCATATGGAACTTCAAATAACATCAACCCAATTAAAAACACACCCAGACATATAATAATCAAGATCCCAGAAATTCAGCACAGGAGCAGTGTACTAAAAGCCGCTAAAGAAAAGAAACATCACATTTAAAGGAAAACCCATCAAAATAATGGCAGATTTCTCTTCACAAACTGTCAAATCAAGAAGAGCATGGAGCAAAGTATTACAAGTCTTGCAAGAAAACAAACTCCAACTCAGACTGATATACCCTGCAAAACTCTCTTTCAAGTATAATGAAGAAGTGAAATACTTCCATGACAAAGAACAACTTAAGAATTTCATGATGACAAAGCCAAACCTAAACAGACTACTAAAAGATATTCTAGAGAGGGAGTAAAATGACCACAATTCCATGAATGAGAATGGAAAGAACCCACTAAATAGGCCAAACAATTAAACACAGGAGAGTAAGAGGTATACAAAAGCAGTCTCTCAGTCATTCTTTTGTATGGAGCAGCAAGATATTTCCAAAAGCATACTCTACAAATGAACTTTGCCTGCACCCTATAGGTCATAATTCTGTCTGAGTCTACAGGGTAGAAGTCAGAGAAATAACAGTAGCTCAGTCCCACAAGTGACACCTAGCCACCAGTAAGTGTCATGGACATTATCCATGTCCACGACACACTAGAACTTTGTGCAATATCTTATCCCCAAACTGTTAGAGGTGTTGGTCATTTATTTGCCATTCCAGTATTTATCTTATGTTTTATTCTTAGTAATTCTTTACTATCATGAAAACTTTTTCTTAGTTCAATTGTTTTGAAACATTTAATTAATTGGTATTTCATTTTCTGAATATTGTTTAATTTTAATTTTTGTTTTAAGATTTATACTGTATATTTGACTTACATTCTATTTCAAAGACATGGTATGTTATTTTATCCTAGTATTAGAAACTTTAAAAAGTATATTTCCATTTTCCATTGACTTTATATTACTTCTTCCCTGTCTTTTATACACACACACACACACACACACACACGTATGAAAAAAATACATGTATAACCCGACATAAGATTGATATTGCTCATAGAAATCCTTCATGACCTTTTAAATGGGTTCCCTAATATATTTTACATAGTCCTGCATAACTATCATTTTGAGAGCTCTTTATTCTTCATCCAGGAGCATACAGCAACTTCTCTTGCCTTCTGAATTATGCTCTTTGTTATTTCCTATATGCTATGTCTGGAGATATTAGAATATTTTGAGTTTGTATAACTGGAAAATATTTTACTTTTAGTTTTCAAAGGTATGTTTGCTAAGTATAAAATCCAAAGAGGACAGATCTGTTTTTTTCCTTTCTTTCAGTCCTTTAATTAGTCTAGTTTCTTACATACTTGGTCTTTTTTTTTTCTTTCTAATGTGCTATAAGATGCTATTTAATTTTGTTCTTCCATAGCTAATTTTTTCTATGTATATGCTTTAATGATTCTTTTCTTTATAATAAGTTTTGGACAATTTCATTTTTGTGTATCTTGGTATGATTTTATTCAAATTTCTTATGCAAAAAGTTCATTTTTCTTGAAAATGTGGTGTTGCAAGTTCAACTAAAGTCAGAAATTTTAAATCTTTAAATATTTATTGCCTACCTCTTTCTACTTTGAGAATTCTAATTATATGAATATAAGTTTCTTGATTTTGACACAGAGTGAACTATTATATAACTGATCTGTAAATTCTTCATTTTTTTGGACAATTTTTATTGTTATATTCATTTAAGTTTGTAAGTAATTTATTTAAAATGTGCAATCTATTATTAATCTCATCCGATATATTCATTTCAGAAATATTTCTCTAAAAATCACTCTGTCTATATCTTATATCTTTCACATTTCAATATTTGTCTACAATTTTAATATGATACGTAATTATTGATTTTCAATAGTTAATAAAAAATAAACAAGATAAATGGAATTCAACAATGGTTGTTATATTGCATACTGTTGTCTTCAAGTTAGTTGTTCAGATTACCAGACATAAGCATGCACAATTGGTCCAGAAAAATTATAAAGGGCCTGGGAAATAGCTCAGCAGTTTAAGTGCCTGCCTGGCAAGTGCAAGGTCCTGAGTTTGATCCCCAGTACTGAAAAAAAAATTATAAAAAATTTAAAAGGAGAAAGAAAAAAAATTAAGCATTAATCTCCTTTCAATATACCAGCAGAAATCAGCAGCACAGTTATTCAGGCTATCCTGTATACAGATCGTTTATTAACTGAAGATCTTATGAGTGTTAATCTTTTGGTTTGTTATAATTGATTTATTTTCATGAACGGTTTCTTCCTAATTTTTATTATCTGAAACTTTTTTTTGTCCATGCTTGTTTTTTGTTTTTTGTTTTTTGTTTTTTTGATATGAGAATTCAGTATGGTATACACTGGTTCATAAAAGTGATTATAGTATTGTGTTTGCTTTCTTCCGAAGCTCCAAGTATATGTCTAGTCAAGGACCAGTTTTGTATCAAGGCCTTAAACTTGTAAGGATTTCAGTAAAATGCAGTAGCATAAATTGTTATTCTACAACTGCACTTCACATTTTATTTCAAAGACTTTTTTCTACAAACATTTGCTAACACAGACAAATTTATTGCATTTTCAGTCTGTTTATTGGAATGTTTAATCCTTTCACCAAAGGTACACAATTTCCAAGGTGCTGGCTTAATGCGGGAGTCTCAGGCCCAACCTCTCCCTCCCGCAAGCCAGAGCCATGAGCACACAGCCCCTAAAAACTCAGCATCTCGGATGTAAGACCTAGGCCAGATCTGGTGCCCTCCAGGTCAGCTCATGAGCTGACGCCTCAGTTCTGAAATTTGTGGTTGTGTCACATTCCTTAAAGCTCACCAATGTTAGTCTTCACACTGTATTCCTTCTATTTGCTGGGAAATTTATTCATGTGGATCAGTGAACCACCTTTCTGGCCCGTGTTTTGTTTAATAAGCAAAAACAGGGCCAGCCAAATAGCTCAGTGGATTAAAGAGCCTGCTTAGGCAGACACAGGGGCTGGGACTTCAATCCCAGGGCCTGCCATGGCAGCCTTGGCCCTGGGGGTATGCTGAGACAGCAATTGAGACTGGGCATGGTGGTGAGCCTGTAATCCCAGCACTTGCGAGGCTGTAAACAGGAGGATCCCCACAAATCCAATCTACATAGTAAGACCCTGTACACCCTGTACACCCTGTCCTAAATACAAAATAAATAAGCAAAAACAGTACTCAAAAAAATTAGAAAGGAAATTTTTAAACTGATCTGGTTCTTAAGGAAAAGAAAAGCATTCAGTATACAAAGAAAATGGCAGCAGACACAAGATTTTCTTTAAAGTAACCCTGACTTTGGTCAATCATTAAAAACAGCTTCTATCTTTGTTTACCACTAAAGAATTGATATAAGCAGTTTCAGACATACAATTAGTTTTTACTAAAATCAATCAGTATTTCACACATTTCTGCAGTATACTCTTATTTACCTTCCAAGAATATATCTGCTCCTTTATTTTCCCAGTAACTCTTGAATTTTATTCCTGTAACTCCTCTAAGGTGTAATGGTACTGCTAATCAGCATGGAGTATGATGCCGACACACACACACTAAATCCTGTAATATTAACATTTATTTGAAAATAGTTTAAAATAAATGCCTTTAAATAGATTATTCTGAAATGTTGCAAGATATGCTTTTTTGCTTTTGCTTTTGAGGTCAAGCATTGGCCCAGTGGACCGTGCCTGGTTGGCAAAGGACCACCAAGCAATAGTCAGGTCACTTACTTATACCTCTGCAAAGTTGTAAGACACAGGTTGCCAAGTGACTGATAGCCCACAAAACCCAGGCAGGGTATTTTTCTCAAGACTGAGGTACCCTAACTGCTAGAGGCAACGAGGCCTCGTCGTGCCCTCTCAATTTCCAGCTGTAGCATCTCCTAGCATCCACACAACAAAGATACGGTTTCTAAAACTTGAGTTTGGGGCATATTTCCTCTTCTTTTAGAGCCTGTTGGATGGGGGGAGGTAAGGAAAGGAGGAGATGCCCCCATTAATTCCAATTCTCTTCCTATTTGTTTGCCTCAGTCCCATTCCATTCCCTAATCAAGGCACAGTCTGGCGGAGAAAATACAGAGACTGGCTTTTTTGTTGTGGTGATGGGTTTTTTGTTGTTATTATTGTTTTGGCTTTTTATATACATTATAATTCTCTTTCAAGGCAGGAAAACTATTTCCCAAGTTTGGTTTGTTCAGATTTGAGCTGAGCTAGCCAGGCAAAAGAACTATGGCTTTAACAAGCTTGAAGATAGTTGTGCACCAAAATATAAAAATAGGCCAACAATATAGCAAATGGTGCATTGTTCTCGAGTATAATCAGCACGTGGATAAGCGGGAAGTGATTTATTCAGAGAAGGGCCGCACTGGGCCCTGGAAGCAGCAGGATGCACTGACCACTGTTCCATCTCAGAATCAAGCGCTCTTTGTTTCAAGGTGGTAGATGGACAACTCACACTGAAAGAGGCCAGGTAGTGAACTGAAAATGGTAGTGTTTCTAAGGCAAAAGAACCACCGGGCAAGCTCAGCATCTTTCCACACTTTAATTTTGTAGCTGTCCTTGCTTGTAAAGTATGGATGACAGTAATTGCCTTGTGGAAGGACCAACGAGAAAGTAAAATGAGAAAATATATATTAAATAACCTTGTTTATAAGACACACAATAAAGAATGACGGTAATTATTTTTAATATTCTTTATTATCGATATATATATATATATTATTTTTTAAAATATGAATCAGTTAAATGCAGAAATGTAAAATATTCCTGAGCTCCTGGACCTGAATCTCTTAATCAAGTAAGAAGCCTCCAGAAGTGAGATCCTGGGAGATCTGGGACTTAGAGGCAAGGAAGTTTACATGGCAGCAAGAATTTGAGCCTGCAGGGTCAGCCCTGAGAAGTCGCTTACTCTGAGTGCCTCTGCTAACAGTGCCCGACAGATGGGAAAGTGACCCCACTCACAAACATCTCCACCACGCGCAGCCTTCTGTGTACTCACCGACTGTGCAAAAGAGGAGTCAGTGAGGCGGCATGGAGCTCTGTCCTCTCCTCGACCCTGCGTAATCCGAGCTCATCCGACAGTACCCTACAGACGCCTACCGCTGCTGGAAGGCAGGACAGTGGCAGCCCTAGGAGGAAATCCTGAAAAGCTCCATTTTAAAAAAAAGTCCTGGGCCGGCCAAATTGCTCAGCATACTAAAGTGCCTGCTTAGGCAGACACTTTGGCCAGAGTTCCACCCAGGGCACGCTGAGACAGCAATTGAGACTGGTCGTGATGGTGTGTGCCTGCAATCCCAGCACTCAGGAAACTGAAATCAGGAGAGTCACTATGAGTTTGATCTATGTAGTGAGACCCTGTAGACCCTGTCCTAAAATACAAAAAAAAAAAAAGTCCTTAAAATGCTGGTGGGAGAAATACATCAGTTGAGAAGACTATTGAGTGAAATGGATTGAGTTTGCTGTGATTTAATGATTTTATCTGTCTTGTTCCCCTAAATCTGTCTTGTGATGATGCGGCTCTGTGCACATGATCTTGCTTCTCCTTCAGAACAGCCCTATAATGTGGACATTTTTATTTTAAGAAGTTGTTAGACCACTTTCCCCAGACTCCACAGGTGATAAGCTGTCCATATTTCTCTGGTGCTAAATTCTTCTTTCCCCAACCTTCTTCATTTTACCAGAGCAGAATACCTAGGCCCACATTTTTATAATTTGAATATCTTTTAAGGCCATATACAAATAGTTGCTCAACTCATAGCTTTGGTGAATAATGTCCAAGTAGCAGAAAGGAAAGAACCCTGGACTGGGAGCTAAAATAGCAGGGTTCTGGTCCCATCTCCAAAGTTAACTGACAGCTCAATCACTTGGAAACTACACTCCTTTTCAAGTTCCAGGGTGTCTCGTCTATTAGGTAATCGTGGATAATTACTGCTTCATTCAAGCCAGTAGAACTGAGCATATATTGTAAGGCATTGTGGTTTCTGGGTAGGGATGTTTTATCTCAGAGGGAAGGTTGCTGCAAAAGCCAAGGTATTTCATTTTGTTTGAAGAGTGACATGGACTCTACACAGCGATAGTGCTGCCCGGGTACAGACTGCTAAATTATCATGGCCCTGATTCAACAGGGCTGAATCCCCAAAACAATAGTTTATCTTTCCAGTGACCGCTTCCTCCTTCTTCCCCACTCCAGCCCTGGACACAACTTCCTATTACCTTTTCCACGCACATAAGGGGGCCCCAGTCAGCTCCTTGCTTGTCACTGAGCCTGCCCCTCACGCTCCGCCCCCGGCAAAAGTCCGTGAAGACTCACGCTCCCTGTTGCAGGTCCAAGGTCCCTCCATCTCCCCATCATCCATCCTCTCCGTGCCCTGTTCGATGACAACGAAGGTGTTTTCCACCCTTTTCTTTTAGTTCCGGTTCTCTGCTATGTCGTCAAAAAACCTAACGCACAGTAATTCAAACAAGAAAAAGGTTAACATAAAGAGTTATTAACATTAAACTAACAAGAAATTGCCTAGCAAGAAGTGATCTCTAAGTGTAAATACCAGATATGAGAATCACCGCTACCTCATGGGCTGACAGAGCATCCCAGACAACTTCTTCCATCCAATCCTGAGACCAGACCTGGTTAGTGGGACCTTTATTGAGGGAGAAACCATCCGATTGGGATTCTGGCCCAAAGAGTTTTCTAGCTTCCTTTCTGCCTTGTGAAGTCAGCAGAAGTCAGCAGCGTGTAACCCAGAAGAGGGTCCTCACCCAAAGCCTGTCAGTACTGTATTATGTTGGGTTCCTGATTTTAACTATCAGCCTCCATAATAAGGTAAATTTCTGTTCCTTATAAGCCACCTAGTCTATGGCACTTTGTCATAGCAGCCTGAATGAAATAAGACACTTTGGAGTGCATGGCTTTGGCATATAGAATGGAAAGGAATCACAAATGCCTCTCAGTGGGACTCTCTTGAAATCCTCCTTATAGAGATAGGGAAAGCCGTTCAAAGAGAGGTGTCCCGGTAGAGAGATTTTTCTACCGAAGTAACCCCAGGCTTCTCGGCCTGCTTCTGGACACGGCACACTGTAGGAGGCAGGCGCTAGAGATGTCGTGTATGATGCAGGAGAGGGATGTGTAAGGGGTCACGCCGCCTGCAGGACCTGAGTGCTGGAGAAGCCCATAGCTGTGGGAGTGAATGATGGTCTGCCCAGAGAGGTTCTCCTTCAGTAGTCTCCAGCATCCTCCACTAGCATAGCTTAACATTATGCCCAGTGGCAAAGGCTAACGAAAGAACTCAGCTGAAGTTTCACAGAACAAACAAAAAGAGCAAATTTTGAGCCTGAAGGCTCAGATACTATCTTAGATCCTATTTTAGAAGGCTTTAAGGGCATGTCATTGTGGCCAAGTAGCTAAAGAGATGGGCTTGAAATTCAGTGGGGTCTCCCTACACAGCCTGGAACCCTGCAGGAGTGTTTGCTTTGCAGGTGTTAAAAAGAAAAAATTCACCAATAATCCCAGCACTCAGGAGGCTGAGGCAAAAAGATCTTGGCAAGTTCAAGGTCACCCTGGACTAATAGTAAGTTCAAGGATAGCCTGAACTACTTAGTGAGATCCTGCCTCAACCTCTCCAAAAAATAGGAAAAAGGAAAAAAAAAAAAAAAGCAAGTCCTTAAACAAGTTCAACAAAGTGGCAAGATTCAAAATCAGCATACAAAAATCAATAGTGTTTTGAACACTGATACAAACACATTGAGAAAAAAATCAGGAAAACAATTCCTTTCACAACAGCTTTTAAAGAAGCCTAACCTAGAAGACAGAAAGACCTCCGATGGTGGATCAGTAGAACTAATATTATTTAAATGTTCACATTTCCAAAGTTGATCTACAAACCCTACGTAACACCCATCAAAACACCAATGACATTCCTCACAAAACCAGAAAAAAAATCCCAAAATTCGTACTGAAGTATGAAAGACTCATAATAACCAAAGCAATGTAGAACTAAAAGAATATTGCTAAAGGCATCACAATTCCTGATTTCTTTTTTTTATTCATTTTAATGAGAAAAAAGATAAAATACCAATGAAACAGTTTCAAAACAGGTTAGTAGGATAGTTACAATAATTAATACATTGCATATTGTTGTCTTCGTAGTAGTTATAAAACTTGAGAAGGATTCTTT
>NW_004524608.1:15282364-15287259 GCF_000260255.1 Octodon degus
TATTTTAATATATAGGTTAATGTGTTTCATTTATACTACTAGTTTCTCTTAGCTCATTTTTAAAAAATGCTATTATCTGTTTCTTTTTCATAAACAAGAATCATCTTATCTTTTACCTGCTTCTTTTGAAAGCAGCCAGAGAGACAGCCCTTTTAACACATAGTACTAGGAAAACTGGCTGTATGCATGTAGAGAATTGAAACTAGAGCCTTGTCTCTTACCATGTACAGAAATCAACTCAAAATGGGACAAAGACCTAAATACATGACCCAAATCTTTGAAATTAGTGGAAAAAAACATAGAGGAAACACTCCAAGACATAAACACAGGCAATTGTGTTCTGAATGGGACTTCAATCGCTCTGTAATAATAAGAATCAACAAAAGGGACTGAATCAAATTAAAAGGCTTTGGTACAGCAAAGGGAACAACCAATGGAGTGAAAAGGCAACCTATGCAGTAAGAGAAACTCTTTATCCTCTATTTTTCCAACAGGATTAATATTCAGAATGTATAAAATCTTAACACCAATAAAATGATAATCTAGGGGCTGGGGAAATGGCTCAGTAGAATAAGCGCTTGCCTGACAAGCACAAGGGCCTGAGTTCAATCCCTAGTCCCACAAAAAATAAATAAATAAATAAATAAATAAATAAAAATAAAATGATAAGTCTAGGGCTGGGGAGCTAGTTCGGTGGTCTAAGCACCTGCCTGGCAAGGGCAAGGAGTGGAGTTCAATCCCTGGTACTACATGCCGCGCTGAGCTGGCCAGCAAATCTGAGTGTGGTAGTACACACCTGTAATCCCAGCGCTGGGGAGGCTGAGACAGGAGGATTGCTGTGAGCCTGAACTGCGTAGTGAGACCCTATATCAAATAAATAATAAAATAAATTTAAAAAAAATTTTTAAACTGAGTATCTAATCAATAAATGAGCAAATGAATTGAACAGACACTTCTCAAAAGAAGTACAAGTCGGCTACTACATGAAAAAATATTCAGCATCATCAATTGTTATAACAATTAGCAGGAAACACTCATGGAGACCCAGAATCAGGCTTTATTTTAAGCTTTATTTTAGCCTGAGGACGACAATGTGACAGGAAGTCAGGAAATGTTGACCATGAGAGGACCAGGAACTGAGCTTTTATACGGTTGTAGGTAACCATGACAACTATGTTACTTCCCTTTTAAAACTTTATAGGCATGTCACAAGTTTACATTTCCCAGGGGTCTGTTAATCAAGCAGGATAAGGTTACATTTTAGTTCACCCCACAGTGTGTCCTGTTTGTTCCTTAAATTAACAGCCTTCTCCTCCCCTATGGGCTTTAGGGTTATCCCAATAGGAGGAGGACAAGGAGAGGTTCATCTGGAGTTTAAGTGACTTCTGAAATGGAGCTCAGAAGCAACATGGTATGCTGGTGCCACATCAGCCACGTCATGACCATCAGAAAAGGCAAATGAAAATTGTGCTAAGATCCTGTCTCACCCAACCACATGGCGGTTGTCAATAATACAAATACAGGTGGTGGTGCTGGCAAGGATGCGAGGGAAAGGAGTCCATCATTCGCTGCTTCTGTCCAGAACCAGGAAGTAAGCATAAAGTACCTCCGAAACCAAACTAGAGCGATGGTAGGATCTGCCTACACCACTTCTTGGTATACCACAGAAAGAATTAGTGTCAGTGTATTATTGACACTCCAGCTTATCCATGTTTATTCTGATACAATTCACAATGACCAAAATATGGAACTGGCCAAAATTCCTGTCAATAAGTGGTTTTTGAAATGTAGCATATATACCCAGTAGAATATTATTCACCCATTGTAATGGTTGATACATTATGTCAACTTGAGACATTTAGATGTTTAACAGCCACTGGGCAGGGGGCCAGGGGCCTCACTTTGTAACCATCCTCATCCTATGCAGAAGACATGGAGAAGATGTGAGTGCTACACCCACCTGGGGGTGGGACAGGGTAGCCTGCTTACAATAGAAGGGAGGAAAAAAGGCTTGTTCTCCTTCTCCTGCTCCTATTGCTTTTGCGATCTCCTCCTCCCTTCAGCTGCTGCCCCTGTGCCCCTCCACCCTGCCTTGCAGGCAGCTGGTATACACTGAGCTCTCCACAAACTGTAGCTAAATAAACCTTTCCTTCATTATGTTTGGGCGTCAGGTATTTTGTCTCAGCAATGAGAGAAAATAACTAAGACACCCTCCAAGAAAAAACAGAATCTTATTACTTGTAGGAAAATAGATGGAACCAGAGATCATGTTAAGCAAAATAAACCAGATGCAGAAAGATAAGTACGCTTTCCCTAATATGTGGAACCTAGGAGAAGAAAAAGGAAAGAGAAAAAGGTCATGAAAATAGAAGGGAAACTAGCAGAAAAGATAAAGAGAACTGGGAGTAAGGAAGACATGAGAACAACATCATGAACAGGCCTCAATGAATCCCATTATATTATGCAATTAAATGCATATGCATATATATATATGCATATGTACTATTTATTTATTTATCAAAAGGAAGATTTGGTTCCATGGACTACATTTTATTACAACTTACCAACCATTCATTCCAGGGGCAGCAAACCAAAGGGCTACTAAGTAAGCCCAGTTCTTATGGGCAGCAAAGTTACAAAAGTTTGAATACAAACACACCTTTAAAAGCCATGCATCTCCTAGTCTACCACAGCCCTCAGCAGCCTCTATTATCCTGGCCTCCTCAGGCACGCTTCACACAGATAGCTGCCAGGCCCTACAAAGACCTCGGTGTGTTATCCTTGACTATCTATTCGCTCATTTTACAGATTATAAAACCAGGGCTATGCTAAACTGTTCACTTCTCCCCACAGTCCCCTCTCCCATGTTGAAGCCAAATAAAAGGGGGGTATGATAAATGAAGCTACCCTTAAGCTAGCTGCTTTCAGAAAAACTTGCTTTAAGAAACTCGGGCTGTTTTTATTGCACAGGTTTTGCTCATTTACATAAAATTGAAAGTTTATTGGAGGAAGTGTATTTAGGTAATTCTCCAGGACAAGAAAATAACCAGAAGTTTACCCACATTTATTTGTCCTCAGGTTAACTACTCTGATATTAAGTGTGTCCTAATGTAAAATCCAATTCAAAAAACTCTTAAACAAAACCAGCACATCACAATCTGTAATTACTACTGCAAAGCAATTTAAATGATTCACTTTTCTCCCCTCTCCTGCATTTTCAAGGCCATTATTGTCACTCTGATGAGGTTGTAGAGATTTCTATCACTTTTAGAGAATGGGAAATCTATGTTATCTCCATTCAGTAACTAGATGTCAGGCCATTTCCAGCTCTTAAATAATTTCACACTTGGCAAAGTGAGAGCAAAAACTTCACTTCAAACTTTTTTGCAGGATTGCTGCTGAGGATAGCAGTAGTAAAGTATTAGTAATGAAAAATACATTTTGGTTTGTGATATGCTTTTATGTTGTATTTTATTTTAAATAAATCATGAGACTCTTGTTCTTAACTAATACATAAAAGTTGTATATATTTGCAGGGCTCTATGTAATGTTCAGCACATGCATACACACATAATATTTAAATCAGGTTGAACATTTATCTCCTCAAACATTTTGTTGTCTTTTTTTTTTTTTTTTTCAGAACCGGGGATTGAACTCAGGCCCTTGCCCTTGCCAGGGAAGTGCTTATTCCACTGAGCCATCTCCCTGGCCTCTAAGCCATCTCCCTGGCCCCTTTTGTTGTCTTTTTGAGACAGAGTCTTGCTATGCAGTTCAGGCCAGACCTGAACTCACTTTGTAGCCCAGACTGGTCTTGAACTCACAATGACTCTCATACCTCAGCCTCTCAAGTGCTGGGATTACAGGTTGCACCGCCACAGCTGGCTTCTTAGCTATTGTGATTAGTGCCACAATGAGCGGGGAATTATTCTACTCGCTCCTCAAAGGCCAAGGTGAAAAACAACTGAAAAAATCCCGGTTAATTCCAAACACAAACTTACAACTAATTAGTCTAGAAATAAGAGATCTAAAACATTTGTAATGGACAAAAAAATCCCGAAGTTGACCACTATTAAGACTTTAGGTGCATGTATGAGCTTCAGGACTTCATCTAGAAAGAAGATACATGGCAGAGCATTGGGTGCCACCCACTCAGCTTCTCCAGGAGAAGGCGTCTGGAGTCTGGTGAACAGTAACTTGGGGAGGAATCAAAGGGAGCTGTGCTTATCCGGGAATCAGAAGAGAGCTCGCAAAAGAGATGGAAAAGTTTCAAATGACACCTACGAAACCACACTGCAGAGGAGAAAGACCCCTGCAGACTGGCGCTGCGAGCAGAGGCTGGCTGGTCACCAGCGGAAAGACAGGGTGAAGCAGAACCTCTGGCTCCAGGAGAGCTGAAGAGCTGCAGAAGCACACCGGGGCCGAACTGTCGGCATTCAGAACCGGTGAGAAAAACGTGAGACACTGCCTCCAGAGTGGCCTCCTGCGGTTAACGTCCGTGAGAGAGCCCCGTGAGGTGCCCACCTCCACGATCCCCGAAAAGAAGCTGGTGAGGAGGTCACCGTGGGGAAAGTGAATTGGGACCTGGGTGCTGGAGCAGCCCTTTGCCGCAAGCCACAGTCCACCGTGTCAAGTCCTCAGAGGGGAAAAGGGAGATCCAGCCCCGGGGACAGGCCACGGCTGGCCCCCAGCGGGGCCCTGCTGGGGGCTCGCACTGGTGAGCGCTGGCCCAGCTGCTGCACTCAGAGCCCAGGCTCAGCGTGAGCTGCAGGGGACTCAACCTCATGCTGGCCTTGTTTTCACTGTAAGCAGAGGCCTGCGGATAGCAGCATCCTGGGGGAGCGGCACTTTAGGCTTCCAGCACCAAGGGAGCGTCCTGGCTTTGCTCCTTGACCCGA
>NW_004524608.1:15289506-15305284 GCF_000260255.1 Octodon degus
GGCTGAGGGAAGACCCAAGTCAGAGTCTCATGGATGTTATTTCACAACCAGCCCTTGTAGGTACCACTGTAACAAATTATCCTGTTATTACTGTGCCTGGTCTTATTAGCTAGGAAAAATCCTGATTCTGGACAATATTATGCCAGGAAATTTGTCTTCCAGTTCCACTGTATCACCCAGGGAGAGGGGCAGTAGGAGTTCAGACTGAACCAGACTTTATAAGAATGCCTGCAACCTCCCTGAAAGTCCTGAGCTGAGTCAGCTTCAGTGTAGCAGTGCAAGGAACAGAGGAGTTGTTGGGGGTGTAGCACTCAGACTCTGGCAAAGAAGCGACTTGCACATCACTTCTGTAATGTCTCCTTGGAATATTTAAACTGCGTTCCCATCAGCCATCTCATAGGTTTACGCTTTTGTATATTTCTTGGTTTGCTTAGTAATGTAGGACTATGTTGTTTTTTAATGGCCTCTTGAGTGTCTTAGGTTCTACTTGTGTACATTTGTCTTCTCATTGGCTCCGACTTAACAGGCGGCTAGGTTCTTTCCCTCATCTCAGCTTTCTGTATAGTTCCTTCACCTTAAACCCCTGAAGCAATATTATTATCAAATCTCTTATTTTTTTCTTAAATTCATAAAGTAAGTACTCCTCTAAGTCTTTAAATTTCCCATACTTAGCGCCTCACCTTCACTCTTATGTTAGTGTTCGACCCTCCCTGTCATAAGCCTCAGGCTCTCGCCTGTCTTTGCCCGCCTACTGTGCTCCCTCTCAGCAGGTTCTGACAACCACACAAACTTTCTCAATCACAAAGTTAGCTTCCTTTCTCCCCTCTCTTGCCTTCACGCATGTCCTCTGATAACTCTCAGTAGTAGCCTTTCAACTCAACTGAAGTGTCCCAATAGACTTAGACCCCATACCAACCTTTTCTACTTGTCTAACATTATTCTGCCTTTCAAATTTCCTGAGCATCTAACACTCCTCAGCCAACCATCTCCCATTTTCTATACCCACATCATCCTATCTCATCATAGAACAATCACAAATAATAAATTGTCTTAGTGTGCATAGAGCATAGAGGATCAACTAAGGGCGGAAGTGTAACCCTAAGAACCATCGAATACAAGTACTGTAACATTGAATATGCAGATGCTGTTACAATCAGAAGTCATTCTTTAGGCAGAACATAAGGACAGAGTCCAAATCATAATATATATTCACTCAATCACAAGTGCAAGGAGAAGCAAGGAAGGTGCAGATCTCCAACTTCTTCCATCCCTCCCAAGGCAGAGAGAGGAGTCAAAGGGAAAAGAAAACAAATACCAGGTAACAGAAATCTATGAAAGTTCATAGAAGGGTTGAAGAATATAAATGAGCTCAAAGAGGAAATGAATCAAGTTCACAGCAATCTCACTCAATAGATCATGGTGAATTTGGGGGAAATACGTAAACAAAAACTGACAAGCTAACCAAGATGGTTAAGACCTAAATGACAGATTCACCAAGGACATGAAATCCTTGAAGAGATGTCAGAAAAAATACTTGAAATAAAAAACTGTATAAAATTCATAACTTTCAGAAATGACCAATACAAATACGAAGTGTCTGATATTGAGAACAAAAGAGTAAGTACCATAAAGCGTTCAGAGAAGCCAAAAAAAATAAGAGAGCAAGAGAAGAGTATCCAGCAGCTACAGGATGACAAGAAGACCTTCTAAGGCTAATTGGAGTTAGAGAAGAACTAGAAGATAGAACAGCTGGATTTACTAACATGCTTACAGAAATCACACAAGAGGGGCCGGGGAGATGGCTCAGTGGAATAAGCACTTCCCCTGGCAAGCACAAGGGCCTGAGTTCAATCCCTGGTTCTGCCAGAAAAAAGAAATCACACAAGAAAATTTCTCAAATATAACAAAAGAGTTTAAAACACAAGTAAGTGGGCTGAGGAGATAGCTTGGCATCTAAGCACCTGCCTGCCAAGTGCAAGGACCCAGGTTCAATCCCTGGTACCACATGCTGTGCCAGCCCTAGGTGTGGCCATGCCAGCCACCAAAACCAGGCATGGTGGCACATGCCTGTAATCCCAGTGCTGGGAAGGCTGAAACAGGAGGATCACTATGAGTCTGAGTATAGCAAGACCCTGTGCCAAATAAATAAATAAAAATATTTAAAAATAATAACAAATTTTAAAATATAAAATGTAAGTAAGAAATGCTTATAGAACAGTGAACTATGATGAAAAAAAAGCTCAACAAAGCATATCCTTATTCACTTACCAGCTATCCAGAAAAAAATTAAAGTTTTTTATTTTATTTTTTATATATGTAGTACAGGGTCTACAGGGTCTCACTACACATATCAGACTCATAGTGATTCTCCTGTTTTCACCTCCCAAGTGCTGGGATTACAGGCATGAGCCACCATGCCCGGGCTCAGTTGCTGCCTCAGCAGCCCTGGGGGCAGGGCCGGCACAACACACTGGGGATTGAACCCTGATCCCTGGGCCTGCCTAAGCAGGTGCTTTAATATGCTGAGCTATGTGGCTGGCCCTAAAAACCAGAATTTTAAAAGCCACAAGGAAAAAGTAAATATCACATATAAAAGTAAATCAATCAGAGTAACAGCAGACTTCTCTCAACACAAACCTTAAAAGGTAGAAAAGTTTGGGGTGAAGGAATGAAGCTCTAAAAGCAAATATCTTTCACACCAGATTAACCTACTGTAGTGGAGTAACTAATGGGCAACTGGTAACACCCAGCTGAACTGAATGAGTATGGCTCTGGGTGTGGAAGGCCCACCTGAGGATGGCTGCCAACAACATAAAAGGAGAACTGGAGGGGAAGATGGTGCTGTTGACCATGAACCAAATGCCTCCTAAGTTCTTTTCAGGTTCACAGTTAACAATTTCACAACTTCTCTAAAGACATCGGGAGGGGTTATATATAGTGAGCCCAATCCAGGTGAATAGATAAAATCTTAGCCTTATTTGAAAGTTTCTTCCAGTGGACTAGAAAATCTTGACACTTAAAACTTAGAAAGTTGTGAGATCATCTTATCATTCAAGCTGTATTACTCAGTCAGGCTACCATAACACACTTCTTGAAAGACAGTTGGAGAGGCTCAGAGTCCGAGGCTGGTGTATGAGCCCAGTCCAGTTCTGAAGAAGGTGCTCTTCCTGCTAACAGAACTGCCCCCTTCTCACCACATCCACACACAGGTGGGAGCCTTCTGGAGTCTCACCTTAAAAGGCCACTAATCCTGTCAAGGAGGGTCTACCCTCTTGAATTTACCCAAATCTCATTTTCTCCCAAAAGCTGTCTCTCCAGATGGTGCCACCTTGTGATAATGGAATGCATTGCTTGGACAACTCAGCCAACAGTGGGATTCTGTGTTGTCCTCTTCATTTTCATTCCTCTGATCTCCTTTCCTGTTCTCCACTCTAATATCTAACCAGAAAACACTTGCCTGGCCTAGGCAGTTCCCTTTTTCCCTTCATGGTGAACGCTGCTTTGCAGCTCTCTTCTCTCGTTCAGCTTTCTGACCATCTTGCTCAGGCAAACTCCTCATCCCAAGATCTTGGTTTCTAGTGTCAGCCTCAAATAAAAGGAACTAGGATTCCTAGAAAATGCCTAATTCTAGGACTGGTATAGAAAATATAGAAAATTATCTTGGAGCATCTCACAGTGCTAAAAATAAGGAAATACAAAAAAAATCAGTGAAATAATATTAATCTGTTAGAGTGGCCATAACCCAATATCATAATCTGGGTGACTTAGACAACAGAAAATTATTTCTCACAGTTCATGAGGCTAGAAATCTAAGATCAATGTGCTACCATAGCTGGTCTCTGGAAAGGTCCCCTTCCTATCTTACAGACAGCCACCCTCTCACTACATTCTCACATAACCTTTCCTCTGTGCATATATATTCACTCACACACACACGCATACATGTGTGCATTCACATGTACATACATACAGCAAGTTGGGGAGGCAGTTCTGTGTTTCTTTTTGTCCTCTTTTTCCCCTTCAGGTGTTGAGAGTTGAGCTCAGAGCCTTACTCATGCTAGGCAAGCGCTCTGCCTCTGAGCTTCACCCCCAGCCCTCTTTTTTTTTCTTATAAAAATGTCATACCTATCAGATTAAAGCCCTGTCCTGTAACCTCACCTTAACTTTTACTTCCTCTTTATCAGCCCTCTCTCCAAGTACAGTCACACTAGGATTTAGAGCTTAAACATGAATTTAAGGGGAATACGGTTCTGCTCATCACACGGCTTTATATCAAACAGACACAGAGGTCACCTGAAAGGCTTTCTTAATGGCAAAGCTGAGAAAATTTGGGCAACAGAATAAATAAGTAGTCATGGCACATGAAATCCATAATATTAAATGCATGGGTTACATATATCAGTAAATGGAGAGAAAGAGACAAATCCTTCATGCAGATGAATTCCAAACAACTTGCCCTCGTGGAGCAGGAGGAGCATAATTAATTCCCCTCTCTTTATTGTAGGGCAAGTATTATAACTTCCATCCAAAATGGACAATGTGCAAAGATAGAAAAAAAAGGTCAAACGACTAAGGTCAACTTCTGCAGTGATAAATCACATTGATAGTGTAAGATGTTACGAAAATATCATCGCTGTCATTTTCCTTCCAGCCACACATAACCATAGTCTTACCATGAGCAAAACTCAGATAGTCCCAATAGTGAAGCATCTGTGTGTGTGTGTGTGTGTGTGTGTGTGTGTGTGTGTGTGTGGCGGGCTCAGCCCACCATAGGGGCAGGGCTGGCATGGCATGTGGTGCCAGGGATCAAACTATGGACCCTGAACTTGCCTAAGCTTTCCTGAGCAGGCACTTTAGACCACTGAACTACCTCACCAGCCCCAACAGTAAAGCATCTTAAAAAAAAAAAAAAAAAAAAAAAAAAACTAATCAAAACAACAAGAAACAAAGAAAGTCTAAGAAATTGTAACAACCAAGAGAAGGCTAAAGGGACCAGACCGCTTCTGTATCCTGGCTGAGATCTGCTATGGCCTACATTATGTCCTACCTCAAAACTGAAATGAACCAAAAAGAAAGTGTCCACTGAAGGCCTAAAGCTCAGCCCTTTACAGTCTGACCTGACTTGGAAGCAGGATGGCTCTAATGTGACTAGTTAAGGTGAAATCTGACCAGAGCAGAGTAGGTGCCCAATCCAGTGGGACTGGCACCCTAGAAGAAGATAGTGACCACACATGGGGAGTGGATGGCACTTAACAATGAAGGCTGAGGCTCATGCTCTGCAACCCCAAGCAAAGAATCACCAGAAAACAGCAGAGCAACAGAAACTGGAGGAGGGCAAGTGGGGACAGCCCCAAGTTCTCAGAGGGAGCATCATCTAATGGCTCCTGGGCATCTAGCCTCCAGAAGAGTACCATAATAAATTCCCAGTGTTTCCAGCCACCGAATTTGTGCAACTTTTTAATAGCAGACATAGGAAACTAATGTAGGATATGGGAACAGAAAAAAAAAAGTAAAATAATAATAATAAGGAAATCTGAATAAACTGTAGACTGTAGTTAATTAAAATGTATTACTATTGGTTCATTAATTAGAACAAATGTACTATAATGTAATGTAAGATGTTAATAATGGGAAAAACTCAGTGTGAGGTACATGGAAACTTTATTATCTTCTCTGTTTTTATAGCAATGTAAAACTTCTAAAAATAAGATATTTTTATAATAAGCCTTCTTTATATTTTAGAAATTGCTAGTCTTAATTTCTCTAAGCTCTGACTTTAAAACCACTTGCTTTTATGTAGTTTACGTCAACTGCATACTGATTTTAAAGAATCAGCAATTGGTCCACCAAAAGCTGTCCTATAGGCACCAGGCCTCCTGACAGTCTCCTGTCCTTCTGTCCCCTCACACAAGTCCTGGAGCATTGCTGGAGTCCCTGAAGCCAGTCATGTCTGAACTCCTTACTCCCCCTCTGATACAGTAACCACCCATATTTTAGTCTTAAAGTCAAACCTTTTATGACACCTGTAAAAGGCAAGTTCTTTGTGGTATGAGAGCACACCAACACAGAGAAACACTGGAAGCCAGCATAAGACCAAGCCCGCCAGACTCCACGCTATTTCTACAAAGTACCACAGTGTCTCACTCCTCCGCGCCCTCCCAACATCATCTTGGAAGTTCTGACAAGACTGCCTTCTCGGTGCCGGGGAGATGGCTCAGTGGAAGAAGCACTTGCCTGGCAAGCACAAGGGCCTGAGTTCAATCCCCGGTTTCACCAAAAAAAACAAAAAAAAAAAAACAAAACAAAAACTGCCTTCTCCCTTTCCATCTCATGAGGGGGGTGTGTTGTATTTAATAACTTATACTCAGTGTCTAACACGGTGCCTAAAAGTGACAATTACGAAGAGGGTAGAGTCCCCAAGACGGACCTCACATCTGACACCACTGCAAATTCAGGGGATGCCCAAACCATCCTTGGGTCTCTTAAGGCTTTTTCTACATATTTTTTATTAGTGTGTCTGTAATACACAGCTCCTACATTTCCTGTGTGGAGTTGGAGTATGCACATAACACAGCTCCGTTCCTTTCATCCTCCCCCCCCCCATCTTTCTCTTGATCCCTTTTCTTTTTCCCACTGGAATGGAAGCACATAACTCACTAAAAGTGATTATACTTATAGTTGCATTTTAATGCAGATTAGAATAGGAAAGGACAGGGCAGAGTCCAGAAATGCCAACTGGGAAGCTTCCATGGTCCTCTGCATAGTTTAAAGACACAAGCCTCTCCTAGTGTCAGTATGCCTGCCATACCACCAGTGAGCCTTTTCTGGACCCAGCATCCAGAGCTCTTCTGGAAGTCCCATCACACAGGCGCGATTGGGTGACTGAGCACCCAATTTATTCAAGTCTCCGGGTCAATTGACAACTCACGGCTCAAAGCCCTCACTCTAAGGCGCATTGTTCGGGCCTGATAAGCTCTGCCCTTAGACCATGTGAACATAACCAGTCTCCTGCTAAATCACATTATGAGACTACACAGTAAAACTAAGACCCTGAGGCAAACAAAGATACCTTCATTAGCTATAGCAGTTCAAAGGCCAGAGAGTACGTCCCAGAAGTCTGATGCGAGGGCCGGGTCTTGTCTGTTGGCAAGACCAAATTCTCTGCTGCACACTAACACATACAGGTTCTCAAAAACTGTCACATGAAGGAAGGAATGAAGTGTTGACTGTAATGCTCCACACATGGCTAGCACTGCGTCATGTAAAATTCATTAATCCATCTCATGTTCATCACTCACCGTAGCCAAGAGGTGGGAGCAGCCCACAGGCCCCTGAGCTGACGAATGGATCAACAAAACACGGCACGGATAACCACAACAGGCATCTAGTATATGGATCCTGGAAATTTCAACATATGCTAGGCAAGCAGACCTTGCTTGAGGATATCATACCAAGTGAAATAAGCCAGATTCTATTTGTTTGGGGTAGCTGATTAGTCAAACTAATAGAAAGTAGAATGGTGTTCATTGGTAGCCAGGACAAGAAACAGTAGGGAGTTCATATGTAGTGGGTACAGAGTTTCAGATTTATAAGATGCAAACGTTCAGAGCTTGATGGTGGTGGCAGATCGCAACAATGTCAAGGTGCCTCAGGCCGATGAATCTTAGAAGTGTTAAAGATAGTCAGTTTTATGCTTTTCGCTTTTTAGCGTAATTTAATTTTTTTAAAACAGAATGGCTAATTTATTAGCCCAACATAATGATAACTGTCAGTACTGTCCCTGTTTATGTAAAACTCATCGAGTACTTAGGCAGAGAAGAACTAATTAAAACACGAGCGGCAGATGTTTTCCGGAAAGACGGTGCTAAAGCAGCAAAGCTCATTACCCAAAGAGCCGCCAGCTCACAGCGGACGCGCACCCATCCCTGGATTCGTGAAGCTTCCGCACTTTGCGTCAGCCGCGCTCTCCCCGCGGCCCACTCCCTGGATCTCAGCGTGATCTCGTAGGACCAGAGGGAAATGACTTTCAATATGCGAACCCGTGATTCTGACAAAGAAGACAGAAAACCACAGCATTTAGTTTCTTTCATACCTTTCTTTCTCTACACAGTGTAAAGATCTTCTTTTGCAAAAATTTTAAAACAACAAGCAAAACCATGAAAAGGAACCTCATTAATAATTTGTAAACTTGCATTTTTTCTCTTTGTTGCTTTTCCAAATATAGATATTTTTTCAATACAGTGACTTACTAATATTCTACTGTAAGTTACATTGAAATTGTGAGAATGCCGGTAACAGATGGGTATAATACTCTATCAACCCTACTAACCAGAACCTTTTCTTTGAAATAATACAGCCTTATAGTCTTCACTATTTCAACCTCTGTCTCGGTTACTCTTCTCTCATTGCTGGGACAAATACCCAGCACTCAAAATGAGGGAAGGAAAGGTTTATTAACTCACAGTTAATGGAGGTTTCAGTCCATACTCCGCTGGCTCCAAGAGTAGCACATGGCAGAGAGCAGCCTTTCATGGTGGTGGCAAAGGGCAGGGAGCAAAGGGAGCAGCAGCAGCTCAGACAGCTAGCTAGCCTCTCTCTCCTCCTTACACTCAAATGCAAATTACCTGACCCATGTGGTCAGCATCCACACCCGCCATAATCAATCACAAACTCCAGGAGCCACCCCAAGACTGCACGAGGCTTTGAGGGGACACAGAGACACAAACCATAACAGCCTACAATGAAGAAGCCTTATAATCTGTCTAGACCCCCTTCTCCACATTCAAATTACAGAAGATCCCCAGTTTTCAACTAAGCAATAAGTAGAGTAATATGTAGGTAAAATGCTTAAAATTCTCTAGAAAAATGGATCCTTGGCTCCATAGGATTGCTCATGAACATGCTAACAATTCCATCAAATGTCAAATACTAAATGGATAATGGTTTGACTATAAGTAAAAATATTCATTTACTTGTTCTACAAATGCTTACAAGCAATGCTGCTAACTAGGACTTAGACACTGAACTGAGCCTCGTAGCAGCCAAGGCAATGGACTATAGGAGCTGAGCTTTCATCAGCATTGGAATGCTTGAATGTGATAACTGTGACCATGTGAATCTCCCAGTCTAGTTCTTCATCTATAGTGTGGAGAGTGATAGCACCTGTTCTTTGAGAATTTGGAGTGTACAGTACATGGCACAGTGAGCAGCATCCACAAAGCACCCAGCACATGCACTATATTATTATGAAAGTATATAAAACCCAACTCTTGCTCTCATGGTTTTGTTAAAGCATTCATCTTTCTCACTCCAGTAGCTCAAGGGTGGTCAGAAGCAGCTGACACTCATGATGCAGAGCTGACCCTCGGCTCTTCTGCCGCCTTCTCTCTGCACCTCCTGTGAGTAGCTCGTGCCCATGTCCTCCCACAGGAATAGTGTCTGCTTATCCACCTGCTCTTACAGCACCTCCTTTCCTCTTTACCATCATTTCCGCATGATGATGAGATTTGGGAAGAGACGGAGGAGCCCTGCTTTAGCTCAAGGATTGGCATAACACTCTCAGGCCAAATCTGATCCAATGCCTGACTTGGTAAATAGTTTTATTGGAACAGAGCCACACCTGTCCCTGTCCACACTGTTTATGGCTGCTTTTGCATTACAATAATAGAGTTCAGTCATCGTGTGCCATAGTCACATTCTCATTGCTGGGACAAAGTTCTTGACACCCACAACTCAGAGAAGGAAACGTTTATTTTGGCTCACAGTTTCAAGGCCTAGCTGGCTGCCTCCAAGGCAAGATGGCATGACACAGGGGGAGATGCAGGAGAAGCTGCTGATGGCATAGTAAGGGGCAGCAGAGAGAGATCAAGGCAGGAGCTGGGGGAGGAAATAGACCCTGCAGTCACTCTTCTACCTAGACCCCATCTCCTAGAAGTAAGTCAGATTAATATTATCCCCTAAGTCAGATCACCTTTCAAAAGCCCCATCTTCGAGCACATGAGACATGGGGGTGGGGACACCCATATAATATAGACCATCACTTTGTGACACAGATGTTCCGGATGACCAAACAATGTCACCGGTTCCTACACTAGATGATGATGGTGACAATGATGAGCAAGCTCAGGCAGTTCTGCCTCACACTGAGCACAGCGAATCCTATACACGGAAATGTCAGCTCTGTGCAGTGTACAAAGGCACTGAAGTTCAAAGATGTTAAGTCAAGTAATAAGACTCAATAAATCACAGTAACAATGATGACTCCCAAGTCTGTTTTCCTGGACTCACACAAAGCTGAGACGATCAGCATGTGCACCACCACCCCTGGCTCCGATTTCTTAATTACCTTCACTTCCAGGTTCCTTCCTTTCTGCAACTATCCCTTTTGCCTCACCTAGGGTTGTAAGCTAAGACAGAAGACACCAATAACATTTGAATTTGAGACAACAAATGATGCTTTTAATATAAGAACAATACAATACTGGGGACCCACACAGGGTGTCTCATATTTTTACTTGCTAATGCTGGCAACCTCACTCCCACCCCAACATTTTGGTGGAAGGAGTAGCAGGGCTTTTACTTTACCCAGAAGGCCTCCGGGGGTAGGAAAAGGTGCAGCTGAAGGGCACATGCCCCAGCAGGTGGGCAGCGCACACACAGCATTTCACCTTGACAAAACGGACACAACCGGCTGCACGCAGGTCTCACTTGCTGAAATGTGTGTGAGTAGCACTGGGATGGTAAAGTGCAGATTTTTTTCCCCTCTAAGTAAAACTTGTTCATTCATAGTTATTCTTTCTGATAGCTTAGATTCTTAAAATAAATAAATTAACCAAGTAAATTACATGCTCCTCAATGTGCCGGTGGTGCAGAACTGGCAGATTCCCCCCCCCCTTATTTCCTTTACCTGGATCATACTGAGGAATTAAAATGACCATTAATTTTAATGTAGTCATAAAGTATACAGAGTCCTCTCCTGATTTATTAATTCCATAGGGGAAAAATTCAACAGATCAGGTTGCTATAAAGTGAAGGATACGCAACACATATGCCTCTAAAATGTTCCTCAGTGAATTGCAATAATTCACATCCTTGAAATTCCTGCTTACAAATTCCAACCTGTTTCTCAGCCCATAGTCACTTTTGATTACAGCAAATAAAAGCTTATTCTAAAAATCCTTAAATAAGAGATTTTTGTTCCCTTTTTTGACTCGGTAAACATCAGATCCTTCATGTGCTAAGATTTCCTTTAGGGAGTAGATGTTAGGGTTGGAGCTCATGCAGTTTCTCACCTTTTACCTTATAAAAGAACAAAAGCAAGCGAGACTGGTGTGGAAAAGGGAAGCAACAGCGCTGGTGAATCTAGGGACACAGCTCGGAGCCAAGCTGTTCACCTCTTAGACTTCACTTACACTCTGCCTCTGTGCTTTTAGCAAGTACTTGCTAAAGCCTCTCAGGGTTTTTTCAAAATGCATTAAAAAAAATAGAATAATATATTTCTTGTCTCCAGGAGATGGTCTACGTCAGCATGCGTACAAACCTCAGTCCATAAAAGTATTACTTTCTCATAAATTTTTTTAACCAAACACTGAGAAAATTTTCTGTACCAGAACCAAGTTATTAAAACCCTCCACACTCTGATGTTGTGCTATTCTTAATATTTTAGGGGGGGGGGAAAGAAAAAGAAAACCGAGAAAAAGAATTGATTACTAGAAATAAATGAATCAGCACAGTGAAAGGGAAAGTTTGAGCCAAAAGGATTTTTTTTCAAATTTCAATGGGGTTTGTTGGTTTAAATAAATAAAATCACATACAAGTCATTTCCCTTTTCCAAGGGAAAGCTGTCAGCAGGATTCGGACCTTTAGGCATGTGCTGAATTTGAATTCTACAGGGTGATCACAAGAAACAAATGCTGAGCACTTCAGAGCTCTTCTCCCAGGTAATATTCCCCAGCTCACCTCAGAGCACCAAGCGAAAGCTGACTGCTGCAGACTTGGGTCTTTAAAATGGTCTTAGATCCCAAATGCATGAACCAGTCAAGGCGCCTGGCACGCCTTCTCCGCACAGAGAATATTAGACTGATTGCTGCCACCTGTTCGCATGAACTAGGCTTTCCATGCACCTGTGGCTCACCATAGGAAAAGAAATTCACTAGTGCTTCACCCTCTGTAAAGGGAAGAGAGGGTAAAAGCCATCCTCAGCTGCTAATTTATGTGGGGCCACAAAGAAAAATGTAACAAACACATAACAAATCATAATGTCCCCTGGTTTATACTATGCCAGAAAACAACTTGAAACTTAACAGATGCAATGAAAGGCAGAGAAGATTGGGACAAGAATGGAGAGGTTCTTATCCTCCTAGGTTCTGTAGCTTTAAGAGAGCAAGGAACAAAGTTACAAGGTCCCAAAACTCCCTTCATCCACCCTGGAGCCCAGGGTAACACCTACGCACCCTATTTCTCATGCCTTGCTTTAAGCTCGCTCTCTCTCTCTCTCTCTCTCTCTCTTTCTCTCTCTCTCTCTCTGGAAAAGTTAGACATAGATGCATAGTCAATCATAATTTTAGAACACAGTAATTTAGTAAGAACAGTACCATTGACCCACAGGGGATTGAAGAGGTACAATTAAATTGAGTGGGTGGGGTGGTGCGTGAGCAGCATATCCAGAATCATGTGGAGAACCCTAAACTGTCAGGCTCCTGGCAACAATGCTGATGTACAGAGGACAGGAGGTGCCACCATGGAAAAAGGAGAGAGGAAAAGGATGCATCTAGTCTTTTCCTGCCTAGCGTAGAGGGACACGGATTAAAATCAGATGGGTGTTCACACTAGCTGTAAGTGGCCCCTGACCCTCAGAAAGCTTTCCATGTTCCTCTGTTTGAAGTCATGCAGGCTAGATCAGAGAGAGAAAAAGGAAGGGGGAAAGAAGAAAGGGAGAAGACGAGGGAGCAGAAGGGGAAGAGGAAGAAAAGACTGGTTAAACATGGAACCAGGTACTGAGGAGAGCTAAGAATTTGCAAAGTTTGAACCACTGCCCTTAAAGTACTCAGGGGAGAGGCTGTGTGTTAGGGGAGCAGCTGAGAGGGAGACATGTAGAGAAGCCTCAGTTTCTTCTCTTTTCCTGAGCAGTTCAGTTCTTGCCACAACCATGTGGCTCTGCATAGCAAATGGGAAATATCCTCAGTCACTGTTACACTGCTACTCCCCAGTGGGCAGTGTCTCCACTGCCCTTGTCAGCTGCTCTCAGCCACCCAGGCCTGTCAGTCACACAGAAAGGATTGTAACAATGTTTCTGAGGAAAACCTTTGTTCTTCTTCATTGCATGCATAGTAGGAAATGCCCCCCAGCCAGTCTGTTAGTTGTCGGGGTCACAGTACCTGTTCCCTCTGGTTCTTAGAAACAGCTGGTTACTGTGATGCATAGCTGGTCACTAGGACGCACACTGTAAGAACCCACCCAAGACAGCCGAGGACTCTGCCTCTGCACTTCCTCTTCGCTGCACTTCCCCTTCGCAACCAATCCCATGAAAACCTCTCTCCCTGAGCTTTTGGGGCAAGATATTTTGGGAATGATCCCAGTCAGTGCTTGTCAACATAAAAGAAATATGACTCCAGATCCTGGGTGATATTTGTGGGTTTTCTACTTGTCATTTCACGTGTCACCCTCATACAGGAATGGTGCCCAGGGTTATATCTTTGTGCACAGACTGCCATAAAGAAAATCAACCTCAGGGAATGCCCTCACAGAGCAGGGGAGGGAGAACCCGTGGAAAGTGATGCTGTTGAAGGACAAATGGGTGAGGGACAGCAAATGCTGTGAGTCCTGGCCAAGTTCTAGTTCAAGGTAATAAACACACTGTAGACAGCAAACACTGCAGGCTCTTGCCACATGGTCCGGACATAATGCCAGTGAAATTGTGCATCGAGGGGTGCTCTCTGAAATCTACCTCAGCTGAAGCTTCCCACCCTACCACACTAAGAGATCCTATAAGAACAGGCCCTAGACCATGGTACTGCACCACAGAGCAGGCAGACATCCTGGAGGGCGCTGAAAACTGGAGCACAGAAGAGCAAAGTCAACCAGAGAGAGGCACGGGAGTCGTCAATGGTGATTCCACGGAGGTCCCCCTCCCAAAAGACAGCCTGGAGAGGACAGCAGTGAAAAGGACAAAGACATCACGGAGGTGAGACCTCAGGTCAGCAGCCTCCTCAGAGTGGGCACCAAGGCAACTTGCCCACAGATGCAGGTGCCCAGAAAACACAGAAACCATAGTATGGCAAAGGCACCAGCCACCAGCGGGGAATTCCTCCGCTCTTGGTCTTGGGCCAAGCAAGGCGAAGTGACCACCTCCACCATCACCAGGCCATTCATCCAACACTGAGAATGATCATAAAATTCTAGTATTAACAAACAAAAGATCAGAACTGAAGACCTTAAGTGCTTCCCTGTGTCCAATAACCGCGTAGCTAGAGCGAGCTGCACCATCTATGCAGAATGGAACATCCCTATTTTTACACAAAAATCTCTTCTCTGCAATAACAAAGGTGTTGTTTTATTTTATTTTTTACTTTTTTATTTGTTAATATTTGATTCTAGTTCACACTCATCTATAAAGGTGTTGTTTTAAAAGACCTGGTTTTTTCTCAGTTCACAATGGTTTTTAAATTACTGGACATCTAGTCAGGTTGAGAATTTTAGATATTTTATCTTTAACTTTTACAAAACTTTTGAACTTGATTATGTCCACAAAAAGATCAGCAACTGCAAGCATTTATTATTGAAGGCTTAAATAAAGAAAGAGGGATGACTCTGTGTCTTCCCGTGCCCACTGGTCTCTGGGGCCATGGGCAAACCCTTTGCATGAAGACCACTGGCCAAGCTCTAAATGCATCCAAGAGCCAGGTCCTCATGCCAGAGTGCTCCCTGGCACTAACGCAAACTTGAAAGAGGCAGATTCAAACTCACGCTGTGTCAGATGTCTGAGTAGGCCAGCAGCCACTTCTGCTTCCTGTGCCACTTTCTCAGATCATTCTGTGTCTCTCCAATTGACTTTTAGAGAATTATAGTAGGCCGGGTAGGGGCTGCACGGTAGGTTCTCCTTAAACAAACCTCAATCCCCTGCAGCTTGAACTTGGAGAGTGCCCAACAAAGGTGTTTCTGAGGTAGGAAATACACCTCAGGGCACCTCAGAGTTGCGTTGGGAAGGAATGTAATTTGGAATAAGTGTACCTTGAAGTAGGCATTATAGCGCAGCTTACTTACACTTTTAACCAAAACTCTCTCAGGTACATATGTAAAAAATCATAAGCAGAGGGCATGGTGGCATACTCCTCCAATCCCAGCACTTGGGATGCCAACCTGTGATGCCAACCTGGAAGCATAGTGAGTTCAAGGCCAGCCTGGACCACATAGTAAGACCCTGTCTCAAAAGCCAAAACACAAAACAAAAACCTGATTCTTATAATCATAATCCAGAGAAACCATAAACTACTAAACTATTTTCTGAATCATCAAACAAGAACAATGTGGTATGTTTTAGTTGCTGTATTAATATATTTGAAGTCTTTAAAAACCCATATCCCGAGACCCAGTCCTAGCCCAGGTCCGGTGAGTGTGTGGAGAGCTTCCTGCTACCCTGCGCCGGCGGGACCAGTCCCAGCCTAGGCGCAGCGTGGGCCGGATCCTCTCCCACCCCCTTGGGCCACCACCCACCACTCCGCCTTACCTCCCCCACCCCTCCTGCAGAGTAGGAATTTCTGCCAACTTCCAGGAACCCCCA
>NW_004524608.1:15309840-15316724 GCF_000260255.1 Octodon degus
AAAAAAAAAAAAAAAAACAAGAAAGAATTTACTGATCCCTGATTCCCCCCAAGGGAAAAGGAGGTGAAGTTTACAGAAGTCTCTAAGTTAACCTTTGGTAATAAAGAAAATCACAGCTGTACAAATTTATTGAAGAAGTTTATAGGCCAGGAAGATGTTTTCATAGTTGGACATTTTTATATGTTTACAAGACATCTTTCTAGTTTTCTTTTGGTCATAACTTTAACAAAGATAAATTGGTAAAGAATTGACCAGTTCATTAATTTTACTACCTCAGACACTGTCCTGAGATTTGCCCTACACAAAATCAGGTCTCCTTAAGTCGCTCAACCTGGTTCAAAAAAAAAGAAAAAGAAAAAATTAGGTGGACCAAGCAGATTCTCTGCCTCGGGAGTCACTGAGCTAAGCCAGACAACTAACAATGAGAAATGAAATTGCAGAAAATGACTTACAGAGGAAATGGAAGGTTGGCTGGGGAGTCACAGTGGCCTGTATTTGACTGAGGTTATAAAAGAGCAGAAACTTAGAACAAATAGACACCCTCAGTGTGGGATTATAATACTAGTTAAACAGCAATTCAACTCTACAGAGAAAATTTATAATTGCTTTGGTCGTCTTTAGGAGGCCCATTTTCTAGGTAACAAAAAGAACAAAATTAAACTCCTCAGAGCAAGCATGAAGGTAATCCCAGCACTCCAGAGGCTGAGGCAGAAGGCTAGCTGCATGTTCAAGACCAACCTGGGCTACATAGCGAGTTAAAGGACAGCCTGAACTGTATAGCGAGGTACTGTCTCAAAAAACTAAAAATAAATAAATAGCACATTAGCTGGCTCTGTTCTTAGTTTGCAGCCATCATTTTAATTTTCTTTTGGGTATGATTATGACATCTTTTAGAATTTCACTTCTTTGTTCTGAGGTGACATTTGGGACTACTGAGCATATGGGATGTGGCTTTGAAGGGAAAAAAGTCTAAGAGTCAAACAATATGTTTTGTCTCCTCTAGTCTTCATAGCCATGGCTTTGAACACCTGGTCACCACTGGCCCCTCTGGCGTGGTAACAACTGGCAGTTGGATCCTTCCATTTGGCCTCCTGTGAGTCGACAGAGCAGGTGGCCCTCCCCGGGTCATGCAATCCCACTCCATTGGGATGATGGTAAAGATCTCTCCTAAAGGTCTGCCCCTTCCATTCCTTTACCAGAGCATTGAGACCACCATGCTGAGAAACAGAGCTCCCCAGAGTTTGTTTCCTCTATGTCAAATCACCACCAAAAGCAGAGTGGAGAAACTAAATCATCAGAAAGTGTTTCTTTTCCACCATGCAGTGTCATCACATCTACTTTGATGCATCTGTCCCAGGGAATGGCAGAGGCAACTGGGAAGTGACTGCCTTCCAGAACCCCAGGCATGAAGCACAGCAAAATGTTCATGCTCCAGGAATATCCCACATTTCCTGGACATTCCTAATGCTGCTCATTGCCCTTGAAGTTTGGTCTTGAAGTACAAGCGGGAGATAAGAGAATGTGATTCCTCCCATTGCTGCTTTTCTCTGTCTTCCACCTCTAGGTTAGAAAGGATGTCCTGCCCATTGTCTTCACTGGCAGTGTAGCACGCACCCACATCTCTAGCTAAACATGAGATGAGCCTTGTTGAATAGGAGCACCATTCCCGCACCTCAGGAAATGTCATGCATCAACATTAGCTCCTGAAATTCTAAAAAGGATTTAGAACAACTCCTACCCCCCACCCACATTCAAACCTGAACTTCAGAACAGTTACTTTCTCGTAGGACAAGAGATTCTGGGGTTTTGCCTTAAAGGTAGAAAGCTACAAAGAATGTGATCTATGTGCTAAGTGCTAAGAGAAAATAGAACATCTTAATACTCGTGAAAAATTACCCTCATTACATTGTGGAAAAGAGAGTTGGGTCAGCAGGAGGAGACTGAGATGCGGGCGACCTGGAACACAAAAACGGAGCACACAGCTGTCGGACCAGAGCCAGCTGGGCATGGAGGCCTCTCCAGTGCCAACCTCCCTCAGGCCTCTGTTTGGTAGTTTGTTTGTTTGTTTAGCTTTTCCTAAATTCCCATGTCTGTTTACAAATGTTTACTTCATTTAACTTGAGTGCATTTGTGCTCCCTAAAGCCAAGAAATCTGAAAAAACCTAAGCATTCAAGACTTGTATTTCACAGTGTGTGCCTTCGATGCCAATTAAGCTTGACTGTGTCAGCTTGATTGCTTTGGGACCCGGGGACTGGTGGGACACACTTGGGTGCATCTGAGTGGGTCACAGAGGCATGGCCTCGAGCCCGGATCTGCGCCCCTGCCCTTGCCTCTCTGGCTGTTCTGCTCCCCAGTGCCATGAACTGAGCAGCTTTGTGCTGCCTCAGTCTCCTGCCATGACGTCCTTCCTGGGCCAGCTGAACATCACTGACATCCCTGGAACTGGGAGTTAAACATTTCCTCCTTTAAGTTGTGGGTGTTGGGCATTATGTCCCAGAGCACGAACACTGACTAATATAGCCTGTGCATGTGCTTACGACTCAATCCTAGTTTCTGCTTCTAATAAATGTCTTTCTGCTCTCTCTCCACACTACTGCCAATTCCAGTTGCCACAACTCAGTTTACTGTGTCACCCTACCCAGCCTGCCTGGCTCCTCCTCACTGTTGTCCCACCATCCTTGTCCCTTTGGTCTTCCTGAAACTTCACTTTCACTGCCTCTATTTCTGCTCAGACACTCACACGTTGCCCTCACTCCTCCTCTCTAGCATGCCAAGTTATGTTCACTTTAATGTGGATTTTAGGTTCTGCCCATTTAAACAAATCTAATAACCCACTATACAAAGCTTGCAGATGCTTTTGCCTGGCAGACTGGCACTTCAACTGCCCTGTGCACCACACATTGCTGCTTGTGCCTGCTCTCACATTCTCTGCCTACCATTGCATGATTTTTGCCCTTCTCCACTGCTGATGTAAATCCAACCCATTTTTTCCAAGCCCACCAAGAGTTCAGCTTTTTTCTGGCTCTCAGACCTGGTAGTGACTTTAGACCATAGCACACTACATTAGAGTTTACGCATATTCCACCTCTCAATAATGGGTACTATCAATAGCTGGTATTCACTGAGAATTTTTTGAGCACCTAGTGCATTGCTAGGACAGCTCCACTGGCCTTCACTCCACCCCTGTGAGGGAGCACCATGCTGTGCACGTTGGAGAGGACAGAAGTGTTGACTTTCTGGAGAGGCACAGTTGAAAAAGGGACACAGCCAGAACTCATGATGATTCAGATTCCAGAGGCTAAACTTGAGGTGATTGTGGCCTGTCACCCCTAGAGAGTCACTCCGTCTGAAGCTGAAGGTATCACCTTCTCTGCCTACCTAGGGATAGTAACTTCTTATGGGGCAGGACATGACTTGTAGGACCTCAGAATCCCCCTACAAATGATAGAACTTCATGTGACCTTTATCTCTCTGTAACTAGCCTTTCCCATGGAATCATCATTTCGTTCAGATATAAAATAGAATGAACTTTAAAGTTTTGCTCAGACTCTGTGGAACCTACGTGCTGCACCTACCCCCTCTCCCCATGCCAGCTCTGAGGGCCCCTGGATGGCCAAGGAGTCACCTGCCAAGGGTAAGAGGCACTGCATGCTTCAGGAAGCTCTTGCTCTGACCCCTGCTCTCTTCCTCTTCCTTCTTCTCTTCCTCCTCCTGCTTCTGCTCCCTTACCTGCCAGGCCTGACTTCTGAGGGCACAGAACTCTGGCCACCTCCTGGTCCCCATTTAGAAGGCCAGTGTTGTAGAGCATCACCAAATCCCTTCCAGACACACTGCTGTCAAGGAGACATAAGAGCAGCATGTGGTCTCCTGGAGGCATCCCAAGCCAGCTTCCTGTGGCTTTTTGTCCAGTGTTGAGGGGAGATCCCTACAAGCTCTCATTAAAAACTAGGTACCCCAGCAAGAACAGAAAACATGTAGTTTGTAAACAGATTTTATAAACATTAGAACTTAGACCTTTAAAAGGGATTTTTCCCAAAAGGATATCCCTTCTCTCACATGAGTAGCCACAAGCATTTAGGAGTGACTTAAAATGTCACGAAATGAGACTTTGTACCTGTCTGTATTGGGCTCATCTTCTTGTGGAGTATGTGCAGGGCTTCCTAGGCTCTGGCCTGCGGGAAAAGACTCAGCAGGGCCACTTTGTTGTGAGAACACTTCCTGTGGAAATCACTCATTTCCTCCCAGGGCCTTTCCTCCAACCCTACGGCGCCTCCTTTCCTCTCCAGAGAGCAGAACTGGCTCTCCAGTCTATCCCCCTCTGCTACCGCCTCCCCCTCATGTCCTCCTTGGAAAGAAAGAAAAAAAAGAAATAACAAAAGACATTCAGATTTCCCCAGTTTCTGAGAGTTTAAGCTTTTTGTTCTACCAAGATTTGTCTGCAGAAACTAGAAGCAACTTTGTCCATGTTGACATGATAAGATCATTTGAAGGTCCCCTGAAAAGCTCTCCTCTGTGTCTGTGTTTCTCTCCACTACTGTCTGTTTAGGAAATCTAATACAAACACCATGAAATCCTGTCTGATCTCAGCCATTGTTCGCTGCTCATTCCAAAAGACAGGAAAGCAGAGTTTGTTTGAAGATGGGAAAGGTGGCTTTTGTGATATGATAAACGACAGACACTTCCCTTCCAGACAGGTCAGGGGATGTTGGGGGATACAGGAGGCACTCTGGAAAAGAAGGGGTGGATCTTTCCAAGCCTACTGCTGTCTGTTTCCCAACCAAGTGGGAGAACTGCGCAGGCCCGCCTCAGTCAACCCAGCGGCAGGCCTTGGCTGTAGGGGAGTGCCCGCCCCACCTGCGCCTATCTCAAGATGACCCTGGGCCTGTGTCCTAAACTGCGGAGAGCAGTGCGGCGCCACCGTCATGTGATACATCATGGGAGAAAAGCTGGTCTCGGGTGGGTGACTTCCAAACCATATAGGAAACCTCCAAAGGACAAGGAAAAACGATCTCCTGACCTGACCTGCACGAGTTTGTGTTCTCTAAAACCGAAGAATGAATTTTAGGAACAAACGGAGGCTATGAGCAGAACATATTTATTGAGGAAAAGAAAGCTCTTGTCCAAGAAAGGGACAGGAGGGGGACCTGAGCGGGTAGCTCCCTGGGAAGCTGTCTCTTCCAGGGACTTTTATAGTATAAAATCATGCGGGACTAAGGTGGAGAAAGGAGGAACTTGCTTAGGTGGATGTGGGGTGGGACAAAACTATGGTCAACCAATGGGATTACAAGCACCATTGCTCAGGTAAAATTGATTAAGTCCGGGACCAAATGGGGAAGCGAGTCACGGAGTAAACGGGCATGAATTTGGGACAGGGTCTCTTCCTGATGGGGGTTGGGCTAGTGACTCACTTGGGTCTTTCCAAGTGATCATACCTATTTAAAATATCAATCCCAGGTGTTACTCTTTTAGCATTTATTTGGCCTTTAGGTCTTTAGGTCTAGTTCACAGCAGAAGCATCCGTTCCTCCCACAGTTGTAAGGCATCTCATCTTCTGTGCTGTCTCCTTCGAGGGCCTGGCCCTGTCTGACTGCCTATAATATTTCTTTCTAACTCAGCTGCCTGCAATAACGGGACCACAAACGCACTGCTGTAAGAAAACACAAGTGTTGGATATCCAGATTTACAAAAGTAAGATTAAACCAGGAATTAGGCTTTTCGTTTTACTTGAGAAATACCAGAAAGGATGCTCCAAAATAGTATCTCCTACCCAAGGGCACTTGGATCTGGGTTTTCAGAATCAAATGCTTGGGAATCAAATCATACAGAGTTTTAATGGGCGTGGTGAGGGGTTGGCTCCTTACAGCTAAGTATTTGAAGATGATCTCGGGGAAGCAGAGTCTCAGGACAGAAAAAGATCTAGTAATCATGTGACCACCACACAATTAGCTCCCATTCAGTCATAACCTCTTAGGTTACTGGTGTCCAGCCTCACTCACTGCGTGGTATCTTTGCTGGACACTCCCACTGGGTCAAAAACACAATGCAAATCAAATGCAAATTGACCACAACAAAGTGAAATTGCATACCAAGAAATAGATGCAGGCTTTCAGCCAAGAGGGACTAGGACACACTTCGACCTTCTAAAGAGTGATTTGAATATCAGAAAACTAAAAAGGGCCCTTGAGAAAATGAGTGAAGTCCTTTGTTTGGTTTTGTTTTGTTGGTTTTTTTAAAAAACAAAATAAATAAATAAATAAAAAGCCCTCTCGTTGTCTATCAAAGTTCAAATGTAAATAAAGGGAGTCTTAAATTTTTATCAAAAAAGTTGACCCAAAATCAACATTTATTACATTTTCTAACCCTAAAAGTTAGCAAGTGAATGTAATTATAAAAAATATAAGATACTCATTTTTATACTTTTTTATTTTAATGATAAAGCCCATTGATACATTTAAATGTCCTTTAGTATAAACTTTTGCTTCTTATTTAAATGTCAATGTTTTAAATAGTAATTATCTTTGGATAATGAGAATTATCTGTGGTTCTATATCATTTGATGCATATACTATTTTATTTAATATTCATGGCTACTGGTCTGGGGAGATAGCTAGGCCATCTAAGCACCCATCTGGCAAGCTCAAGGTCTGGGTTCAGTCCCTGGTACTTCATACCACACTGGTCCTGCGCCAAGCCAGCTACCAAAATGGGTGTGGGGGTGCATGCCTGTAATCCCAACACTGGGGAGGATGAATCAGAAGGATCACTATGAGTCTGAACTGAGTAATGAGACTCTGTACCAAAAAAAAAATTTAAAAATAATAAAATAAAAGCCATAATCCCTCCCCAAAACATTCATAGTCATATTTTGAATTGTGACATTTTC
>NW_004524608.1:15316824-15336756 GCF_000260255.1 Octodon degus
ATATATATGGCTACCGGGTTAGGCTGAGTAGCTATTAGCTCTACTCAACAGGTAAGAAAATCAAAGCCCTGGAAAGTTAACAATTATTAGTTTCAATTACACAAGCAACCAGATAGCTCAGCGGATTAAAGTTCCTGCTTTAGCAGATGCAAGGGCCAGGGGTTCTATCCCCAGCCTGCTGTGCTGGCCCCACCCCCAGGGTTCTCTGAGACAGCAATTGAGACTGGGCATGGTGGCGCACACCTGTAATCCGAGGACTTGGAAGACTGAAAAAGAGGAAGGATCACTACAAGTCTGATAGGTATAATGAAATCCTATAGACTCTGTACTAAATACATTTAAAAAAAAAACTATACAAGCAACAGAAATACTGTTATCTTGTAAATAAGAGAAGTGTGTCTTAAGACTTAATGACTAATCCTTGGCCACATGTCTAGTAAAATAGACACTTTGCAGCCTAAACTTTCTCACCACAGCTCATCCTATTATATTCATGAGATATCTTTGCACATAAAAATAACAAAGTTGTCAGGCATGGTGGCCCATGCCTGTAATCCCAGGACTAGGGAGTGTGAGGCAGGAGGATCACTGTGGTTCAAGGCCAGCCTAAACTACATAGTGAGACTCTGTCTCAAAAAGATTAAAAAAAAAAAAAAAAAAAAGGTGGGGGTTATAACATGTTGTGAACACTAGAAATATTGTAGATGTGTCCAACCTGCAGCCCACTGGCCACTTGTCCTCTTTTTTAAAATGTATAATTATAAATATATTTTTAAAAGAAAGTTTGATACTTATATACATTATAATATATATTTAATATGCACCCCCAGCTGCTCTGGAGGACCACACGCGACTGAGCAGCTCTCCCCCCAGGAGAAGCCATGACATGGTGGACACGAGTTACCACCACACGCAGCAAGAGGCCTCTGCCTGCCACCTCTTGGGAGGACATGAAAGAGGTGTCCCAATAGTGGACACGCTCAAACGTGCCAAAGCATCCACAACCTGGAGCTAGTAGGCTGTCCTTGAAAAATGACACACCCCAAGCAAACTATAACAAGAAAAAAGAGTACTTAGATGAAGATATGAATGGATTTGTGGAATACCTGAGACTGAACACCCAGGTGGCTCCCACTGGGTAGGTAACAGCCACAGACAGCCTGGAGATGAGAGAAGAAATCACAGTTGCTTTAAGGAAAAACAGTTCTCAGGAAGGCGATTAAAAAGACAAGCAGCTGAGAAAAACACCAGGCTGTGTTTCCATTAAGGAAAACCTGGCCATGGGGTTGCTGACTGCCCAGCTGCCCTTGCAAACCAAGACATGGGCATCAGGAAAAGTTACCGCTGTGGGTGCACAGAGCATGGATTAACCAGGTCCAGGGCTAAGGTGGGCTCAGCTCTTGGTGAATTTCCTTTTGCAAAATGCTTTGTTTGTGCGGACAGGGGGCACCTTTCCCAATCTTGTCCTGACAACCCCAAAGGACTTTATACAGATGGTGGTGGCTGCAAACTTTGTGGCTCAGTGGAACATCTGAAGAAAGACTGGCCTGAAAGCCAGCACTTGGATAGGACGGTCACCATTGGCCGCTGGGCAGAGGGAATGAGTGTGGATTGCGAAGAAGTTTTAGATGCACTTCAAATGCAAAAACCCAAAACAAAGATCCCTAAGATCATTAATTTTCAGTAGGTGGGTGCTATCATTTCTCAATGAATGAATTTCTCATTCATTGAGAAACTGTAGCCTCTCTGTTTCTCAAGCCAGTGCTGCATGCAGGTCTGAGCCAGCTGCCTCCCTCCACACCAGCCTGCTCTGCAGGCGCTGGGCCGATCCACACAGAGGCCAGGCTGGTCTGCTGGTCTCTGCCCTGCAGCAAGTCCTCTGCCTGCAGAAAATCACTGGGAAGAGTGTGAGATGGTTGCAGTGATTTCTCTATGAGGACCACTTTGGGCAGACAGAACCTGGCTGTAACTAAGTGGTTGTACAACTGATTGGAGCAGCAATCTTTTTAGAAAGCAAGATTATGGGGCTGGGAAGATGGCTCAGTAGAATAAGTGCTTGCCTGGCGTGCACAAGAGCCTGAGTTCAATCCCCGGTTCTGCCAAAAAAAAAAAAAAAAAAAAATTATGCATTAAGGTGAAGTATCCTTACACAAAGCATGCTGCTTGGGTTTGCAAATGAAATTTTGTTTATATTCTCCTGGTTCAAAGGAACATGTTACTATTACAGTAGAAATTTATTTATAAATTGCCAAAAAAATCTATATTTTTAAAATATGAAATAAAATGCATTTACTATTTTTTGCATTTACTATTTACTTATTTTTCTGAATATCTGATTTTAGATTGAACTGTCACTGTTTACTGATATGCATGTAACACTCCCTTTGGTAAGATGCTTTATGAAATGCAGGTGGGGTAAACGGATCTTGCTTAATTCTTGTTTCAGTTTGACATTAAATTTTTTTAATAAAATGAAATCTCAATAGCAAAATAATGATAATAATAATAATATGCACCCCAAAAGATTCCGCTTCACTCAGTGCTGGCAGACAAAACAAAAGGCTGGGCATGCCTGGCAGGGAATCCCTAACATATTTGGGAAGCAGACTCTACTGCAAAGGAGAAAGCAAGGGACAGTCACTGTTAGATTAAAGGATACTTTTACTTCATTCTGAGTGCAACTGGCACTTCAGAGTGAGTGCTGTGGGTTGCATTCTTCTCCAGTGACCCACTTGCTGAAAGTACCACCATAACAGAACACTCCTCAAGTACAAACACAGGTGCGATAAAAATAACACTCAGACACGGAAACCCTAAATTTATCCAGCACACTGAAGCTTAGAGAGTGCAGCAAGGCATATGTGATATCTATTTTTATTAATGGATTTCTATTTCTTCCTTCTTTTCCCCTTTCTGCAATGGTAATGCTAGTCATACATAAGAAAATCTAGATAATTTATCCAGAAATTGGTAGTTTACTACTGATGAGTTGATACAGACAATCCAACTAGGGCCATTATAATGTTAGGTGAGTTTTGAACAAATAGAGTTAGAAATCCAATTTTCTTTCCATAGAAGGCTTTTGTGAGGAATCACTGTTAAATAAAGAAGGGCAACAGTGGGAGACGTGGCGCGCAGTCTCTCCCGCCTGCAGAAGGATGCTGGAGAGCCTCATCCCGCACAGCCGCTCATCCCTGCACAGTGGTCTCCCTCCTGCAATCAGCCTACCAGGATCACTTTTTACTCCTGCTCTACTACGTCTGGTTACTAGAGGCTTCCTTTTGGGAGAGCTGAAAGCCAGAAACACAACTTGGATGAGAAATAAAACACAAAACCCAGCATTTCCCACGTAGGTAAATGGCTTCAAGCGAACTTGCGAATAAAGGCAGAATGCTCCTTCCCAGGCGCCTCAGACCAGGGCCCTCAGGGTTCACCAAAGACGAGAGAAATCAGAAATTCCTTGCAGTTTCTGGCCTTCAGTTGGCCTTAGCTCAGTGTCTCTCAGACTTTTATAGGTGTGTGAATCCCACCTCAGAATCTGATTATTTTAATAGAATAAATCAAATCTGCAATTAGAATGCAGATTCTAATTCATAAATTTGGAGTGGAATCTGAGATTCTGTATTTCTTCAAAGATATCAGCTAATACCCATGCTGCTAGTTTGTGTACTTTAGATAATAATAATCTAAATTAACCTGAGCTTTAGTTAGTACTTCAAGTTTTGTTTTTGTTTTTGTTTTTTTTTTTTTCAGTAATAACCATTAAAATTATAGTCAGGAGAGAGCTTAGAGAATCTCAGGTTTTTGAAAATCTAATTTTTTTCATCTGTGACCTGGGGGAAGTTACTTGGCCTCTTCCTACCTTAATTGTCATAAAAGGTGGGTTATGAGGATTAGTTGAAATAATACTTGCTACAGTGTCTGATATTTCAAATTGGCTTCATAAACACTGAAAACCATCTGTTTCCTCCACTTCATCTTACAGGTGTAGAGATAAGAGCTATGAAGAATCTTGCTCTTGTTGACATAGATTTGCTAGTGCCGGAGGTGGAGCAGACACACTTCCTTCTGACTGGGGAGAGAGGGAAGCCCCCCACCTCACATGGGTCCACTGCTTAGTCAGAACCCATTACTGATTTGGAAAGTGGACTTTCGCATATTCCCAGGTCCCTTTCCTGCCTCTGCTCAGAAACTCACAGAGCACCAGAGGCTTAAACCACAGACCCAAATAGGTTTGCGAAAGCTGGTCCTGACAGCTCAAGTCTTCTGCCATGAGTGATGAAGATCACCCAAATAATTGATTTAATTGGGGACAGTGCACCCCGCCAACATGGACTAGACCCCCTCAGTGCCATGTGAGAGCCCCACAGCTCCCTCAGGAAAGCATTTCCTGCCTGGGGAAAGCCATGGCTGCCCTGGTGGAAACTGTTGTGGTTCTTTGTCCCCAGGGATGAAGTGAAATCCTGACCAAGCACTGTACAAGTGCAGCCCTCTCTTCTTTACCATCTTTTATAGAAGCCCCCAGTGGAGCATCCAATTCCCACACTTGACAATGATATCTCTGGGAGGCCAGAAAGCAAAACAATAACAGAAAAAAGTTCTTTCCCAATGAGATTCGGCAAATGGATGTTAGCCACAGGCTGTTGCAGCTCAAGGGTGAACAACAACACAAACTCCTCTTTTCATCTGCAGTAAAAAGAAGGAAATGACTTCTTTCTACAGCAGGGCTAAGATATGAATAACTGAACTGGAAAAAATATCAGCTGTCTGTCTACTGTTAACTGTATAGTACAAAATATGTATTATTTCAGCGTCTGCCCGGGGGATGACAAGGACACCAGCAAATGCATGGCACAAGGTGTCTTCGTTTTGGTTGTCTTCATATTATTACAATAAAAGTCTTCCCAATCCAGTTCTTTGAAGTCAAGCATGTTCCTGTGCTCTTATTCTAAAGACGCATTCCTGCTTTAAAAAAATCAAAGGGAAGGACAACTGGGATGAGGGACAGAAGGAAAGAAGAAAAAAGAGAGAGAAACAGAAATATATACATACACACACGAGAGCTTGGATAACTGCACTGCTGATGTCTGCTGGCCTGGCGAAAGGAGCAGTTAGTGCTTAAGGTTTTTTTTTCTATCTTCTTTTTAATTTTTTATAATTTTGCATGCTTATATCTGGTAATCTGAGCAACTACTTTGAAGACAACAATATGCAATATAGCAACATTGTTGAATTCCTATCATTTTGTTTAGTGAAACTCTATATTGTTTTCAATGTTTTATCTCTTTTTTGCTATTTTTTATTCTCTTTAAAAAATAAAAATTTTAAAATAAAGAAAAAAATCAATCCCACATCATTTTAACCTGTGTGGAATATTTTTTTCCTGCGTCTATATGCATTGAAGTCTTATTGAAAACCTGGTAGGTAGGTAGGGCTGGTGAGATGGCTCAGTGGTCTAAAGCACCTATTTAGAACAAGCTTAGCAACGCACAGGGACCGCAGTTCAATCCCCCAGCACCACATGCCAGCCAGCCCCGTCCCCTGGTGGGCTGAGCTGGACACACACACACACACACACACACACACACACACACACAATAAACAAATAAATAAATAAATATTAAGAAAAGAAAACCTGGTAGGTAGAAAGCGCTCACTTGTACAAAATACAGGAAATTAATTTAGTATTATAAAGACACTAAATCATGTGTACCTGTCAGTGCTTACTGCAAAAACAGAGATAGTACAAGATAGACAAATGCATAAGAATTTACAAGACTGGCTTACAGTGGCCACCCAGAGCCACATGACGGAGCATGACATGTCAGCCTGTGTCAGCCTGATGGGTTTGCAATGGGAGGCTGAAGAGTCTATGCTGGAGGCTGAAGGATCTGAGCTGAAAACCAGGAGAGGTCATCCAAGGTGAACATGAAGACTAGAGCTCATCTGAAGAAGGACAGGCAGATTCTTCCTGGTGACAAGCCACCCTCCATGTGCAGTTGCTGACCCAGCTTGACTGGCTTAAGGTGACACAGCCAGTCAAGCATCCTATCATTTATTCAGAAGAGCTTCAAGTTTGGAAGCCTGCAAACGAGATTGGTCTGGAGAATAACAATGGGACACAGGCTGCTGGAGCAGAAATGGAAAATAAAAACAGAAATGTCTCACCCTTGTGGATGCATTCCTGATGCCTTGGTTTCTCTCAAAGTTCCTGTGAGCCTGCCATCATAGAGCAGAACTATCTAAGATGCTACTCTACGTGCATTGGCAACATTTATTATGGGATGGAATCAGATATTTTCGCATTCCATTGAAGTTCGATTATATCCCAACCCCCATTTCCCCACCTCAAATTTAAAGTATCCAAGTCCTCATCTCCAGTACCTCCTAAGGTGACCTCATTTTGAAATAAGGTCTTGCAAGTGTAATTAATTAAAATGAGGTTTGCTGAAGTAGAGTGGGCACTTAATCTGGTATGGCTGGTGTCCTATAATAAAGGTGACCTACTATGGACCATGCAGGAAGAATCCTATTCTCCAGCATAAAGTGCAACCAATGTACAATTCTACGGGAAGACTCTGAGCAGAAAAGCTTTCTGGTTTTAAATACAGAGAGAGACAGGGAGGGAGAGGGAGAGGGAAGGGGAGGGGGAGGGGGAGGGGGAGGGGAGAGAGAGAGAGAGAGAGAGAGAGAGAGAGAGAGAGAGAAATGGTGCAGCTACAAGCCAAGGAGTGCCTGACACTCTGGCCAATGCAGAAGCTGAGAGAGAGGCATGGACCAGGACCCCTCTCCACCTGCTAGCTAGGGTCTTAGTTTCAGACTCCTTTCTAGCATTCAAAACACTAAGATTATAAACTATTGTTTTAAGCTACCCAGTTTGTGATACTTTATTACAATAGCCCTAGAAAATTAATATCTTGTCTTTATAAGAATTGTGACATTTCTACCTCTTATGTCAGGTTAGAGCCTGGTGGTCTCACTGATAAGAAAAAGAATCTGAGATTCAAGGAAATAAATCAGTTTGAAAATAAGAAACTTTCTCGGGGCCAGACAGACTTCAAACTGAGCCAGGGGTCTGTTGGAGATGCATCGCTTCCTTTTCAAGAACACACGGAAGACCTTGGGGTCTCCTTGACTATCTGTCTGGTTCCTGTCACTGTGAAGAAAACTCATTTGGATTTGGAAACGTGGATTTTGACTGTGCCCCCTTCAACCGTTCGCCACTTTTTGATTCATTCAATGAATATTTATCTTCTGCCCACAGGGACAGGACACTGACGTGTTGAGAACTTAAAAGTAACTCGGCTTATCTTCCTTTGCCTTTCCATAAACATTTATATTCACAGCATCCGTGTCACAATCTATATTTGATTGATTTGGGGGCTGTGAGCTTCTCCAAGCCTTACTTACAGCAGCTTAGGAACAGATAAGCGCCAGCAAACTTTTCGGCTCAGAGTCTGGACATAAAATTGTACGCTGGCTGCAGTCTACACCAGGCGACAGCTTCCCTCCAGCACACAGTAGGCTTGCACTAATGCACTGACAGTGAACACGGATGTCAAGAGCTCTGAGCCGGGCCAGGGCTGCTGTTGGCCCCACCGGGGCTGTGCACAAGGATGCATTCGTGACATCCCTGCCAGGCACGTGCAGGCCTGTAGTGGTGAGCCGGTGTTTGTAATTATGTCCTCAGGTTAAGTGGAAAGACTTTGCATTTCACTTGAAGAAACCCTAGAAAACATAAAATGTAACTCAAGTAACAGAATATGTCACACTACGGATCTTGGAGAATGGCTTACGAGACTCTGATGACTTTTTTCTATGTCTTCTCTAATAATAATGCATTAATTTTGTAGACCAAGGAAGGCACACTGGGTTTTTTCTTTTTAAGTAATTGCTTCTACTCCCCATGCTTAGGAACCAGGTTCCTTTTAAAGTGTAGGTTCCAGAGCCCTCGACTGTGCAAGCAACATGCATGTCAGATCAGAAAGGGCATCTTCAACTGATCGGTAATGTTTGAACAATTATTTAACACAGTTATTGTCCTTTAAAATTCATTAGCATAGGTTTGGGGTGAAAATTGCCAGGTATGTGCCATGGCCAGCACTCCGGAGGCTTTAATCTGAGCACTCAGGAGGCTGAGGCAGTAAGATTGCCATGAGTTTGAGGCCAGTTTGGGTTACATAGTGATTTCAAGGCCATCATGAGCTGCCCAGCAAGGACTTGTCTGAAGAAAAAAAAAGAAAAAAAAAATTCCTGGACATTACCTATGCCAGTAGCTTAGAATAATGTCTGTTTAACCTGGAAGAGACAGCTAGTGGCAGCCCAAGTCTACCCAAAAAGAGGAACAAATCTTCATCCAAGGAGGAAACAGCTAGTGAACCAGAAGAGGCAGCCAGAAGTGTCCCCAAGAAAAAGAGAAAATTTTCTTCCAAGGAAGAGCCAGTCAGTCCTGGGCCTGAGGAGGCTGCTGCCAGCAAGGGCAGCACAAGAGAAAAAAGAAAAAAAGCTTCACAGAACAGCCCAGGAGGATTAGAATGGACATTCCCTGGGGGCAAGAGAGGGGAGTGCCCCAAGGTGACATTTCCCAGCCCACACCCTAAATCCCAGTTAATAAAAACAAATCCACAAAATAAAAAAAAAAAAAAGAAAGAAAGAAAGAAAAAGAAAAAGTAAAGAATAATGGCTGTTTATGAGAGGAAAACCAGCGCCAGCACCTGTATATTTGAACAACTGCTTCCAATGCAAAATAAGAAGAGCTCTGAATCAAACAATCCCTTTGCTGGAGCATTTCATGCCTTTTATACAGTGTTAAGACATCTGGCAGATCAAGTTGACTGACACTGACTGACAGGTTAGTTAAATTCCTTTGGCTGCGAAAACCCCGTCGCACCCACACATCAAGCCCAGGGAGACCCCACTCGTCAGGCTGTGCTCCCAGCAACAGGATGTGGTGCCTGAATGGAAATCTACCAGGAAATTATGAAATAAAGGAGTTCCTCAAGCACCAGAAGGTTGGGAGAGCATACTGATCCACAACCTTGCACGGCACAGCCCAAGTCTAGATCCGGGACCCCTAGATTCAGCTTCCCAGCCTCTTAGAGCTCTAGGTAGCCTCAGCTTCCAGCACTGCACCTGAAAAGAGCAGTCTTCCAATAAATCAGACTCAACTGAAGAGAAGTCCAGGGTTAGACAGCTCTTCTCTGAGTCTCTGCCTCCCCACTCCCAGGACTCCATCTGATGCCAGGCTGGGGGTGGCCCCTATCCAAGTCCCTGCCCTGCTTCCTGTCCCTCTCCAGAAAAGTGATGGGGACTTCCCACTCACCCAACTCCCCCTGGTACAGGACTACCCAGCAGTAGCACCAAGCTCACCAGGCTGGGCTGGCAAGGCCTGGGCCTCTCCCAATGACCTCCACTTCAGACTGAAGGAGAATAGTAAGGCTGGTTTGAGTGAGCTGCTCCTTAGATAAGAACAGAGCTGGATAGTTCCTGACACAGGAGCAGCTTGATGGGCCATGGCATGGGGCTTCCCCATTGTTTCCTTGTCAGCCCCCGCACATTCTCAGGCTAGGTTTATAAGACATGTTCCTAGAGTCCTCAGGCACACAGCAAGCCTCAGTGTTTCTCTGGGGGAAATGGGCTTGCATCTCCAGTTTCCATTCTCCTCTGCGGCACCTGAACCACGCAAAGGCAAGACCAAAGCCTGCGCTGCGCATGTGAGGTAGCTGGAGTCAGATGGTGGCCTCTGCGCTGCGACAGGAAGGGAGGCCTTTGCTGCTCTGCTGAGTGAAGCTTACTGAGCAGCCTCAGACTTGAGATTCTCCAGCCAACTTCAATGACAAAGGTGCTGAAGGTACAGATGCAACAGGGACCCTGGCCCGAGCAGCTCAGGATTAGAAGCCTGTAATGGTGACCATACTTAAACTTCTAGATTCCAGGAGTCCCCACATAAAGCTGGGCTGGGCAAGTATTCACCTCAAAAGCTGAAGCTTTACTCTGGGGTCTGGGTCTCCAAAGCCAGGAGATTTTGTAAAACTAAGTTTGTGTTGGCCTGGGGCAGGTCCTGGAGGAGGGAAAGGTGGATCCTGGCTCTCCGTTCTCCAACTGGAAGCACTTGGTTGTCTTTGGCTGCTTCTCGGACTCCTACCGCTTTTAGCCTTCAGATGGAATAAGCCAATAGATTAATTCACTGCATCCTGGTGAAACTACATTTCAAAGAGAACCTCAGGGTAAAATTTATGCTAAAATCCAGTGAATCCGTCCTAATGGTAGCATTTAAATCTTGGCATAGGCTAATATGGCAGTCACTTCAAAAGGGGGGCTTCTGAGGCCCCTAGAATTTTAACACAGAGGGCAGCAGTTTGCAGGTTCACCTTGTGTGCAGCAAGCTGGTTGTTAAACCCTCCTGTCCCCAGAATCAGTTTACATGATAACAGCTGGGGAATAGCCCACTTGCCGGCTTCCTGTCCCTTTGCAAGCAAGGGGCGACATGCTGGCAAGCTGGTGTTCCTGGGGGATCCTTTGTGGAAAATCAGTGTCTTTTCAACACCCCTGTCTGAAGCATCTTCCCTTCAGTCATCATAGTAGCAACCTGGGTCACATCTCAGTCTCCCTCCCAAGGAGCTCAACCGAATGTACAAGGAGGGAGAGCAGGTAACTGTGCTCGCTGCAAGCTGGCCCAGGCCACAGAGGCAGCACCCAAAGTCGGCCCTCAGGCAGGCTGCAAGGTCTGCCTGGAAGTGCAGCTGCACCCCTCCCTGCAGGAACCTGGCTTGTCCAGGCCTACCTCAGAAGCTAATGCCTTCATTTAGCCCAGAAATACTGACCTTGGGGCTGGCAAGAGAGCTCAGCAGACTACAGCGCCTGCTCAGGCAAGCACAGGGACTGGCACCACATGCTGCACCAGCCCTGCTCCCAGGGCAGGCTGAGCCTTCCAGAGTCCAGGAGCAATGGTGCATGCCTGCAATCCCAGCGCTGTGGAGGCTGAGAACAGGATCTCCATGAGTCCGAGCTGCATAGTGAGACCCTTTAACAACCAAATATATTAAAAAAAAAACAAAACTGCCCTCCAAGTTCCCCAACTGTAGCTCCCTATCATGTCTGGAAATGCTTCAGGGCAGACTTTAGGGTGAGCTCTGAAATGGGAACAGCTGGGTGTCGCCTATGCTGGCTGTTGTAAGTGACCTCTAGCCTCCTGGGGTAATTATAGAGAGGGTTTTTGAGGGCTTAGTCTGGGTAGGCTGAGGGCAAACACCAACGGGAACGTGCTATTTCCCTTAAAAGCCTGTTAGGGCTATGGCTGCAGAGATGAAAGAGGTCAGGAAAGGGCCCTGCTATTGTGTGCTCCCTACCAGAGCATTTGGCCTCTCTGAGGCCCCCCTCAAAGAAATGTGTGCTGCTTGTCAAATAAAAGGGCACTGCTATTTAGCAGCCCAAACACTAGAAGAGACTTTACTCCAGGAAGACAGGACTCAAGGATTTCCAGGCCCTGGCCTTCATCATAATCGATAACCCCTGCTTTGGACCCTTGACCCCTCCTCGGGCCATGCTCACAGTCCCTGCACAGTCCTGCAGTCGCAGCAGCAGCCCCCAGAACCACACTCTTCACTCTTCTGTCCACACCATGCTGAGCTCCCCAGGACATCCGCCTCTGGAGGAAAAGTTAGGTGGCTACACCTGCCACTGCCATCCTTCCCACTGCTCCCACACCACCCCTGTTCTGTGTCATGTGCACCTTAGTCTGCTGCCTGTTTGCATCCTGTCTTCAAAATCCAGTGTTTTACTCAACCAAGTGATTTCAGTTTTAAACAAAACCGAAATGGTCCTCTCTCAGGCATCCTTTCTATGGAAGAGGCTCCTCCAAGGCAGGCTCTCTGGAATCCTCAGCACAGCCCAGGCCTTGCCCGACAGTCTCCCTGGGAGGAGACCTCTCGATGGCCTCCCTGAAATAGCTTGCTCACCCACTCCATGAATACTTCTGGATAAGAAACCCCCAGTGCTACCCCAGCCTGCTCTAAACTGTGCTCAGTTCTGATTCCTGCTAAGCCAGAATCCATGATCTTTTCTTCTGCACAGCAGCTTGGAGCTCTGAGAACACAGGCTAGCGTTCTCATCCCTAAACCAGAGATTCTCAGTTCTTTGGCTTGCTCTCCATTCATCGCAGTGTCCCTATCGTGTGCAGCTCCCCAAGTTCTCCCCTGGAACTTCCTGATGGCTCAGGTGTCTCGTGAAAGGAGCAGGCCCTGTTTCTCTCCCCTCCCTCCACTTCTTATTCCCCTTCCCCTTTGAAATGATCTGTCTCTCTTCTTGATATCTATCTTTTGTTTTGCTTTGTGTTTATGCAGTGGGATTATCAATAGAAGCTATACAGCATTTAAAATTGTGTGTTTAGTTTATTGCACTTAACATTATAATCTCAAGGTATTTCCTTTTTTTTTTTTTTAAACAAATAACTCAGGTTTACCTTTATGGCACAGTGGCATTCCATTGTGTGTAAATATCACACTTTTTTCCTTCATCTGTTGATATAGGCAGCTTCTAAGAATTATCAATTATAAATTATGTACTATAAACATGTATATGCAAATATCACTGAAATACAGTGTTATCTTTTTTTTTTTTTTTTTTTTTTTCACAGAACTGGAGATTGAACTCAGGCCCTTGCGCTTGCCAGGGAAGTGCTTATTCTACTGAGCCATCTCCCTGGGCCCAGTGTTGTTATCTCTTTTGGGAAGATGCATACACAGGCAATAGTCAGGCCAAGTGGAATTTCTAGGTTCCTTTCTATGAGGAATCTCCATTCTGATTTCCACAGTGCTTGAATGAGTTTACGTTCTCACCAACAATGTCCAAGGGTTGATTTTTTTCTCCATGGTCTCACCAGCATGTGTGATTTCATATCTTGTGAGTTCCAATTTTAAAGAAACAGAATAAGGGATTTAGGATGGAGTTCACTTGCTGAGTATGCCCAAAGCCCTGGATTCAGTCTCAACACTGAAAAGCAAACCAGATGTGGAGGAATTGGAAACTCCTGATTGAAGCGGACATAGAGTCTACTTTCTTGGTTTTGTCTCATAGCCTTCCAATAGTAAAGTTGTGATTGGAGTGAGTTCTACAAAGTCCACCAAAATGATCAGCTGGCTGTACGGGATACAGATCACTAGAGCAAGGAAGGAGGACAAGTGTCAAAGCCACGTGCTTGCAAGTGGGTCCTCAGTAAAAGGGAGTGAGGGAGCAAACTAACTTTAGGGGTCCTGTAGCTAGCTCAGCGCCCTGGGTTCCCATCTCTGCACCCCTTACTATCCCCAAGCCTCGTCCTTGTGCCTCAACATCTCTGAAGTTCCTTTAAAGAGAAAACTGAGAGGATGGAGTCTCTAGTTGAGCTAAAGGCCATCGAGAGCAGATGATTTACTTTTCCCAAGCCCTTGCACAATGTCTGGCATAGATCTGGACTCTAGTGGACAGGTTCTTTGATTCTGAAACCCCTTCGTGCAACTGGACAACCTTAAGTAAGTGAATTCTCCACTCAGGTCCTATTATGGTTTGTGTCTAGATGCCCCCCTAAAGCCTCATGCAGCCTCATGGGTGTCTTAGTTACTTTTCTCTCATTGCTGGGACAAAATACCCAACACCCAGAACTGAGGAAAGAAAGGTTTATTTAGCCCACAGTTTGTGGTTCCAGTCCATACTCAGCTGGTTCCAAGGCAGACTGTCACACAGCAGATGGCAGCAGTTCATGGCACCAGAAAATAGCAAAACAGCAAGAGCAAAAGAGAGGAGTAACAGCAACAATGGCAACAGAGAGCAAACCTATGTCCCTAAGCTGCATTCAGGCCATCCACCCCAGGCTAGGTGTAGCACTCACACCCATAATCCCAGTAGCACTCACACTCATAATCCCAGCACTGGATCATGCATAAATCACAAACTCCAGAAGTCCATCCCATAACTGCATGAGGCTTGGGAGGACCGTTAGACACAAACCATAACAATGGGGCTTTTGCAGAGGTGGCTAAATCTAGGCTGTGTGATTGATCGATGGTGCAGTTCTGTGATTGAGGGTGGGTGATTCCTGGAACAGTCCACTCACTAACTGGCTTGGCACTGCCCTCACCCTCATAGCCTGGATACAATACGAGGGGCTAAAAGAAGCTTGTCTCCCTCTTCTCTTGCTGCTTTTGCTGCCTTCTGCCACCATGCACAGTTGCCCCTCTGCCAAGCCATCCTGCCCTGGAGCCAGCTCATAGACTGAACCTTCTACAAACTGTGAGCTACATAAAGCCTTTCCTCCTTTAACTTAGGGTGTTGGGCATTTTCTAGAAAAGCAACTAAGACAGGCCCTCTTTCCTACTCACAAATCCCCAAAGCTGAAGTCCACAGTTAATGGAAGACCCAGTTTCCTTTTGGCATGAGATCCCACAAGTCATAGGGTTCCTTTATACTTTAGCCTATATCTGCCTTCTGTTGCCTTTTCCTGCAGAGGTATTTGTCTTCTATACTATTTATTTTGTTTAAATATTTCATTGTCATTTTATTTTTATTACCAAAAAGAAAGATCATCCACTCTGGAAAGAAAGCCTTCTCACTCCCTTGAAAAGTTTCAGAGCCTCACCTGAAGCTGCTGAGCTGGTCTGTGCAGATTGTGGCTATCGACCCCAACCAGAGGCCGTGCTGCTAGATACCAGAAGACGAGGCCACCCCAGCCTTCTGTGCAGGTTCACAGCGGCTCACTTCTAACAATGACACCTTAACAACAAATTAGGTTAGCACTTGGGTCTATGCCTTTTAGACGTCTGTGATAGAAAGGAACTTCCTCTTGGCCATCCATCAGAGCCAGGAGAGAATTTTGGTTGTAAAGCCCCTAACGGTCATCCAGCAATCTTTAGGATCTGCTTGTACTCATAATCTCTTGCTGCATTTGTGGTGGCAGCTCTGCAAGACAGTAACTAAGCTTAGGACAAGGAAGACACAGCACCCAGGATCCACACCAGCACACCTGCTACCTGGGTTCTGATGAATTTTCTCCCCAGACAGAAAATCAGGAGGCTTACTTCTCCTCCTGGTCTTAACCTCAGGAACCTGCTCGAGCCCCCTACACAGAACCCAGACCTGTACGGTGAGTACACAGGCCTGGTGCTACAGCTTCAGTGGTTTGCCCCCAGTCTATGGACACTTCGTGCCAGGGCAGCAGTGCTAGGAGGTGTGGCTCTTGGGAGTGCCTGAGTCATCACGTGCACCTGCACCCCTGGGAACAAGTGCCTCCTGCCATCTCTGCCTTTTGCATTTTGCTGTCTGCCACATGAGGGTGTAGGGACCAGCCCCTCAGAAGGACATGACATTCAAGGCACCTTCTTGGAAACACAGACAACACCCTTGTCAGACAACAAAACTAGGGATGCCTTCCTCTACTCCCCCAGCTTCAGAAATGTAAGAGACCGATTTCTTTATGTTACTCGTCTCAGGTGTTGTGTTTTAGCAGCACAAACAGACTATGACCGAGATGTAAGACACCAAAAACAAATGATTCCTTGGAAGGAGATCTCAAATTAGGTTTGGGGCCAATTTAATACAATGTATAGTTTTTTAGGGATATAGATGAATATGTGAATGTCTACCAATATTTAGTCTGTTAACTGAATTATACATTGATATTTATAAACATATATGAAAAATGTTTAACTCAAAATGTTTCCCAATCTCATTTCAGAATGATTTTGTTCCTGCTCCACACATGTTTTCCCACTTCACTGTCTCCTTTACCACAATGGCAACTTTTTAATCTTTTACTGAATTGTCCAAGACACTCTTCAGTAGCCTGAAGGACAGCCCTTTTTGAATTATATTTGATAATGTCTCTGAAAACTTTCTTCCAAACCACAAACTTTTGTACTAGTAAGAGTTTCTACTTAACCCTGTAAGTTGACAAAACAATCACTTTACCATTTTCGTTTTTGTTTTTTTAAGTGTTTGTAAAATTCAAATTTAAAATTTTGAGGGGCAGTTGTCTAGCCTAGTTACTAAGTCTGTGTCAAATTTCCATTCTTCCTTCTAAAAATTTATTTCTATTACTTGCAGTGATTGAATAATTTCAGAGTAGTGAATCTTCATTAAACAGTGTTTTGTGGTTTTTCTTTATTAAAAAATGAACTTGGAATGACCAGGATTATAAGAAACTTTGTGAGAACTTCAATACTATCTCTATCTCTATATATTTTAGTATCTATATCTCCTTTTCTGAGAAAAAAACTTGGAAGGAAAGAATTTCCCTTATAGGTAAAAAGGTCCTACTTTCCACGTTTTCTGAAAGTTATTAATATTAGTTATCAATATTCTCAAAGGTGTCTCCATTTGAACGCTGCACAGTTGCCCCCTCATAGTGAGGGAAGCACCACATGTGCTAATTCTACGACTTTCTCCAGGCAGTCAGCACGCGGGCCACAAGTCTCTGGTTAGACTAGGCCCAGCATGACCACGTGTCTTTCTTCCTTCTTGCCACTGAGACGCACTACCCGACCCTCACCACGTGGGGAAGTTTATTTTGGCTCACAGTTTGCGGAGATTTCAGCCCATCGTCCACTGGCCCCAGGGTACGCTGGCTTGGCAGATGGGCCTGGCGGCGAAACACAGTGCATAGCACGGGGGTGGGAAACAGGGAGCCACCAAGGGGCGGGGTGAGGGACAGACGCCCAGGCCAAGCCCCAGGGACCCGCCTCCCCACCAAATCCTCTTTAACCGAAGCTCTTCAGGGGACTGATTCCCTGTTGAGTATGGGCCCCCCATGCAGCCCCACCCATGAGCGCATGCGCCTGTGGAGGTCCAGCAATGAGCCGTGACACAGCCAGACAGAGCTCAGAGGCGCAGTATTGCACATTAGAGCACTGCAGCTAATTATCGAAAGTGATGCTCAATGTCTAAGCTTCTGGAAATATAACTACCAGTCAACACAACATCTGCTTCAAAGGAAATGTTATTTCTAAGGAAATACTTATTTTTAATAACATCTAAGTAGGAGAAAGTGATGAATTGAGTTTGATCTGAGAACAGTACGTTTAGTTTTATTATCAGTTTCTAGCAAACGTTTAAATGTGTGAAGGCAAGTTGTCCTTACCATTTGCTTTACAATTGAGCCATTCAGACCGTAGGTGTGGTCCCCTCTAAGGTGGCACTCATTTCTGACAGCGCTTGTGCGGATGTCAGCAGAAGGAGAGGGGCGCACAGGAGTGCTGCGGAAGCTCCCCAGGGCTGAGGCTAGGCTCGAAGGCCAAGCCCCGGGGCAGCCACACTCTTGTTGCTTTCCTGCGTGACGTGAAGGTGTGCATTACCCAGGGCCCCAGGACGAGTCCAGGGACCACGTAAGCCAACTCCCTGTCCCTCGCCTCAGAAGAGCGTGCTGAGCACCCGCTTCCCTCCTCATGGGCTAGAATCCTCAGAATTCTCAGTCTTCCAGCCCAAAATCCGCCATGCAACGCAAAAGGAAGCAAACAAAAAAGCATCAAAAAGTTGCGTCTTAAACCCTCCATGTTTTTCTGCTCTGGCTCTAAGAGCTGACGGTGCTAGTCTTAAGTTAATGAACCCACGTCAGTGCGACAGACCCCAAAGATAAGGCATTTATCATGCTCAGTGTGGGATATGGTTTTAATTTAGAGGTTCATTAGGCAGCTTGCCTCCACCTGACCTGCTGCTGTGGATACTAAACAGGGCCCGGCAGTCAATCGCAGAGCAGGTGGCCAGGTCTGTGCTCGCTGTGCGGCTGCTGTGGGCGGCCCATCTCCCCGCAGCCCCGCCTAATGCTATGGGCAGCAGGTGTTGCCACGCGGGCTGCAGGCTGAGGACCCCAGCTGCTCACCACACCAGCGCCTCCCACAACCGGCACAGACAGGCTGCAGGGCTGCAGTTGTGGGATGCACGTGCTGGGCTGCAGTTGTGGGGATGCACGTGCTGCAACCTGTAGGCGAATGCACCTGGCGCTCCCGGCAGCGAGCCGGCCCAGACAGAGAGCAGGCCAAGGCCAGCGCCCCTCGAAGCCGCTGGAGGCCCTTGCCACGCGCTGTGCTGTCCCCTTCTCTCTTTGAGAGCAGAAGGATATTCCTGGAAAAGCAGCACAAGCACTACGAGCTGCACAGCCCAAGTGCCCCTGGGTGAGGATGAGAAAGAGGAAAAAAGAAGCACACTTTAGGAATTGCTCCTACACTCTACAGATTTCTAAAAGCCAAGCCCGCGCTCATGGCACCTGTCAGTCTTCTTGACAAGAGCTTTTCCCTTCCCACCAGTTCCTCTCCTGACAGAGAGCACGATGGGAGAAACACTGGGAAAAGAGAGAAAGTCGCTGGCACAGCCCCTGGTGTCCTCTTGCCTCCCAGGGGCTTATTTTCTTCCAATGGAAACTGAAGCAAGAGGGCGGGAGCAAGATGTGGCACCAACTTTCCTGCGTGTCCTCGAAACACTGGGATGCCACTGGTCTTCCCTCTAGGCACATTGTTCCCGATTGAAATGAGCCCAGAAATTCCTTGGCGCCAGGCTCTGGCCACGGCGCTGTTTGTACAGAAGTGGCCGAAAGCACACGAGAATCACCAACCTCATCACCTGCGCTCTCCGTGGGCTCGAGGTCTTTGCCACCTTCTCTGGCCCGTCCCTAAGATGCCTCTGCTGCCCCCAACCGGCTGCCCCACCCCGGCAGTTGCGTGTGCACGGCGACCTTGTATGGCTATGCCCCGCAGAGGTGCAAGGCTGTGCGGCCTGCTTTGCCAACCGCTCAGACTGCGGGGAAAGAAGCGCGTGCTCCGCACTTGCGAGGCCCGCGCCACGTTTGGGCCACGTCTTCCCTGTGCTGTTCCGTTTATCCAGAGCTTTTGTTTCCTCTCTTTTTCATTTTATAGTCCTAACAGCAGGCCAAATAAAAAGGACATTTTCCCACGTGCTGTGGCTTTATCTTTTGATGACCCAAACTGCAGCTTCTGGTTCTTCAAAGAGTCAGTTTTTGTGATGCGTTTAAGAAACTTTCTTAGAGTGACATTTTTCAGTTTGCCAAATTTCCAGCCCTTTCTGAAACAGATACTATCTTTTTTATGAGAAAAATGAAAATCTCACCAACTTCCTCCACGTAGAGCATGTCAGAATTTGACTGAAATGTGAGTTTGAAATTACTCCTGTTGAGTCATTGTTATTTGCATCCTTTTAAAATTAACACACAGTTTTAAAACTAATGACGTATTTAATATTGAGAAGAAGCAAAATGGGTAACGCTCAGAACGCTTCAAATTGATGCGAAAGGGTGCCACCTTGTGGCAAGTATGGAAACTTCCACTTAGACCTTTGCATTTTTCCCAGAGTTTGAGTCTGTCCTCCTCATTAAACGACTTCCGATACTATCTTGTCCCGTGCAGTTCACATGACAACGCTGCTCTGTCATGGGTCAGCTTGTGGTTATATCCTGGAAGTTTGATGGAGGGGGATGTTCCAACTTGTTTCAGTGGCTTAAATGAAAGAAGACTGATTCTTCAAAGTTTTAAAAGAATCGCTCAGGGGCTCAGGTTTTAGGGTTACTCAGACCCTTTCTTTTATTCCTACTTTCTTAAATGTGCTCCAAAGAATGCCTATATCAGCATTTCCAAGAAAGACATTGATATTTCAGGTTTCTAAGCCCTCCCCTACCCCACCTAAGAATTGGAGTGTCTGAGGATGGGCCCCGGAATTTGCATGCGCAACAGATTTCTCAGGAACTTTGCTATGTGTACTAGCGTTCTCACAATGCTACATTTTCAGCTACCAGAGAAAGAAATTAGAGTCATAACACATTAAATGCATTTGATCCTCAGCATTCTTCCCCAGGCCCAGTGAAGGGAAGAAATCCAGAGCTGAGAAAGTCATCCTCACAAGCCCCTGCCAATTAAACGTGTTACACATAGAGTGTGCCTAAGGAGAGTCACATGGGGAGAA
>NW_004524608.1:15340710-15341262 GCF_000260255.1 Octodon degus
CCCTCCTCCTTACCCTTTCAGGGCCACTCTTGCCACGTGCCACTCCTTTCTGGGCCCGCCTTTCCCAGGCGGTTCCTGCTCAGCTCTTCGGGCCTGGTATTATCGCCATCTGTTTGTATCTCTGCAGCCCTAGATACACTTGTGTCTGCAGTGTAAGAAATATTCGACTCCTGTTTCCGTGAGTGAATGAATGACTTTAGGATTGAAAAGCAAGTGAGTGGATAAATTAAGGAACAGAAGAGGAAGGATGACTCTTGTAGAGAATTCTACAGAACTCCATATCTAATTTTTTTTTTTTTAATGAGGCATCGAACTCAGGACCGTGTGCTTGCCAGGCAGACACTTATGCTGCTGAGCTATCTCCCTGGCCCCCATTTCATTTTCACACAATTCTAAAGAAGGAATTAGAGGAAGCAGGATGCTCCCTACACAGCTGAGCAGGGAGCAGCTCCATGCAACAATTACAGGCTGGGCAGACCTCATCTAAAATGGTTGGGGTGAGGCCAGCCAGACAGCTCAGTGGACTAAAGCACCTGCTTAGGCAGACTCAGG
>NW_004524608.1:15356420-15357558 GCF_000260255.1 Octodon degus
AATAAATTTTAAAAAAATAAAAAAATAAATTCATAGAAACAGAAAGTGGAATGGTGTTTGTTAAGGGCTTGGGAGGGAAAGATGGGGGTTGTTCTTTCACTGGTGTAGAGTTTTAGCTTTGCAAACTAAGAAAGGTATAATCATTTCACAACAATGTGAACAGAAGTAATGCTCCTAAGCTCTATACTTCAAAAATGGTTAAGTTAGTAACTTTTACCCTTTCCAACCAGAGCCCAGGCCTGGCATGCTGTGGCAGGAAGAATCTGAGCACAGAAGCCAGACCCAAGCCAGGCACATCTGGAGGAGTTTGAACTTGGTAGATCTAGACCCAGTAAGCTGAGACTCTTTATTACACCCTGATATATGAAAGCATCCTCTCTCTTTCTCTCCAGATCAAGAGAGGGTACAACAGGTAGCCAGGGTGAACTAATCTGCCTGGAAGACCCCATGTACATCAAGAGGAGGTGATCAGATAGAACTTAGGGGAACTAATTTATTTATTATTATTTATTTATTCATTGATGGAACCAGGGATTGAATTCAAGCCCTTGTGCTTGCCAGGCAAGTGCTTATTCTACTGAGATATCTCCCTGGCCTCTAGAGAAACTAATTTAAATACAAATTATCAATTTAATATCTGCTTAGCTACACAGACAAAATGTTTGCTCTTATGGTCTAAAATACAAACCCATTAGTTATAAAAGTTCGTCAACTGCTAAATATCACTACCCATTTTTAGTGTTCCTAATTGTAGTCCTGTAAATACAAACTGTAACTGCCTTAACTACATAATCTTCCTTGGGCAGCAATATTGGTAGATGCTAAGATAATAACTGCACCAAAGCTCTACACCAAAGGTCAGAGGACAGTGCTATGCAAAATAACAAAGAGAAGGAGAAAAATGCATTCTCAGGCCCTGAGCCAACTGAGAACAAATGCAGGAGACACTAGCACAGAAGAAATTTGAAATCACACACCTGAAATATCTGAAATAATAGCATCTGAAGTAAAGAAAAAACTGAACAAATATACAGAGGAAATCATATCAGAAATAATTTCTGAAGTAAAATAAAGAAATGATAACTATAATGAGAGAATTACTAAGTGCTTTTAAAGAAGACACTGATAAAAAATAGAG
>NW_004524608.1:15358177-15365431 GCF_000260255.1 Octodon degus
GATGGAGAAGTGAAACACTTCCATGACAAAGAATAACTAAAGAATTTCATGTTAAGAAAGCCAACAATACACAGACTACTAAAAGATATCTTAGACAGGGTTCGAAATGACCACAACTCCATGAATGGGAATGAAAAGAATCCACCAAATAGGGCAAACAAACACAAGAGAAAAAGGGGTATATAACAGCACATAAATAACATGTCAATCATAAGTCAATACATCTCAATTATAACCATCAATGTAAATGAACTCAATTCACCAATTAAGAGAAATAGACTGACAGAGTGGATTAGGAAGCAAAATCCAACAATATGCTGTATATAAGAAACACACTTAACTCATAAAGAAATGCATAAGCTGAAAGTCAAAGGATGGAAAACAATACTACATGTCCCAGCACCTCAGAAAAAAGCAGGCATAGCAATCCAGTTTGCAGACAGTCTGAACTTCAAACCAAGAATGATCAAATGAAATAAAGAAGGGCACTTCATACTGGTTAGGGGAAAAGTACAAGAGGAAGAGGTAACAGTCATAAAGATATATGCACCAAACACAGGTGCACCAAAGTATATAAGGCAAATTTTAATGTATATGAAAAATCTAATATCCAATACCACAATCTTAACAGAAGATCTTACCACCCCCTTATCTCAAAAAGATAGGTCAAGCAGACAAAATATTAGCAAAGAATTAGAAGAACAGAACCAGAACTTGGAATAAATGGACTTAGTGGGCATATGCAGAGTGCTCCAGTCAACCATATCTGAATACACATTTTTTTCAGCTGCACATTGTACATTTTCTAAAATAGACCACATACTAGCACATAGATCATAATTAAGTTTATGCAAGAAAACAGAAATTATCCCATGCATATTATCTGACCACAATGCAATTAAACTTTAAATAAATGACAAAAAAGAAACCACAAAAAACCCATAAATACAAAGAAATTAAACAACACCCTCCTCAGTAACCAATGGGTTACAGATGAAATTAAACAACAAATTAATCAGTATCTACAGTTCAATGAAAAATCAAGCACAATTTTTTTTTTCTTGCAGTACCAGGGATTGAACTCAGGACCTTGCACTTGCCAGGCAAGCACTTACTCTATGAAGCTATCTCTCCCAGCTCCATCAAGCACAATTTATGGGAATTTATGGGATACATTGAAAGCAGTTCTTAGAAGGAAATTTATAGCTGTGAACTCACACATTAGGAAAACGGAACAGAACAAATAAATACCCTAATGCTGCACCTCAAACATCTAAAAAAAGAAGAGCAGACCAAACCCAAAGCCCAAAGACAGGAGGAAATTATAAATATTAGAGCAGAAATGAATGTAATCTAGACAAAGAAAAGAATACAAAGAATTAATGAAAGATTAAATAAAATTGATAACACCCTAGCTAACCTCATCAAAAAGAGGAAAGAAAAAACTCAAATTCAAGAAATAAGAAATGAAAAGGGTGAAATTACCACAGACCCTGTGGAAATTCAGAAGATCATCAATAGCTATTTTGAGAATTTTTACTCTCACAGCATCAAAAACACAGAAGAAGTGGACATGGGGCTGGTGAGATGGCTCAGTGGTCTAAAGCACCTACTTAGAACAAGCTTAGCAAAGCACAGGGACCGCGGTTCGATCCCCCAACACCACATGCTAGCCAGCCCCGCCCCCTGGTGGGCTGAGCTGCCCCCCCACATAAATAAATAAAAATTAAAAAAAAAAAAGAAGTGGACAGATTCCTAGAACAGTACAAATTACCAAAACTGAATCAAGAAGATATAAGAACTTTCAATAACCCAATAACAGCCAATGAAATTCAAAATGTAATAAAAAACCTACTGACAAAGAAAAGCCCCCAAAAATAAATAAATAAATAAATAAATAAATAATTTTTTTTTTAAAAAAAAGAAAAGCCCAGGTCCTGATGGATTCACAGCTGAATTCTACAAGAAATTTACAGAAGACATAATCCCAATACTGCTCAAACTTGTCAATGAAATTGAAAAAAAAAAAAAAAAAGAGAGAGAGAAAGGAGAAAAGTAGGAAACATGTCAGGAGCAAAACCATATATTTATTTAAACAAGATGATTAAGGCAATGGTCCTAAGAATCTCCATCAGGTTTTTGAAAATAGCAGTTAATGGGCAGAATTCTCACCCTAACTATATGCTGATATCTGTGAACTAAGCAACTACACTGAGGACAGCAATGTGTAATACTAAAACCATGCTTAAAATATCTGTCATTTTGGTCATCTAAATGCATACTGCTTCTAATTTCATACAGATTATTGCTATACTCTCTTTAAAGTAATTTTTTAAAAAGGTATTAAAAGAAAATAAGAGACAATAAAAAATGTCATAAGCTTGTCCTGCTACAGTGTTGTATATGGTTTGATTTCTAAGTTTCTGTGTAAAAATGTGTAACTGTCTTTTTTTCACATTCTATAGGGGTTTAAAGTTTAGAATATACATGGTTGCTGGAAAATAGCAGTTCCATGTTATGTCTAAGGCATTTGATATTCAGACAGATAGTGATGTTAAGATCAACTGTCTCTGTTATAGGGTAATAATATCATTAAGCTTCTCTTCTGGATGTTTAACAACTAAAGTTTGAAAACCAAAAATTACAGAAATAGAAGGGCTATAAGGATAGCCCATATTTTGGCTCTAGCACTCCAAGGTCAGTGAGGACTCAGGACATAAGAGAACCTGTGCTGTGACATCCTATAACTCAGTGATGCCCCAAATTTCCTGACCAAGGAGATTACAGGGCCACAGAGGAAAGAGATTGCTGATGTACAGTATGCTAAGGAGAGTCAACTAGAGAGAAAAAATTCTCTCAGGCTTTCATAGAGAGCACATTGTTTAAGCAATGGCCATGCCTCATCCAGATGTCTGACAATGACAAAACATCTACAAGTTGCTGTACATGGTTACAGCATAAATCCTGAAGGGATTTAACTGACCTTGCCAGATGTAAAAGTTACTTTTTTGGTTATATAGGTCTTACTTTAACTTGGGCTTAACCATGCAGCAGCAAAGTATACCCACGAGGTATAAAAAGAAATTTTTATATTAATATGATGAGCTGTATAAGGCTCAAGTCAACAACTTCGGACATTTGCCAGTTGTGCTGGTAACTCACTAGTATTATGGACTACCAGACTATATTGGGTTATTTTGTTGAATTCAAGTACCGACAATCTTTAGACTGGTTTCAAGTATGAAAAGGTCTGTTAAAGACTTCTCCAAATCTAGCTTCTCTAACTGCAATGGAACACCTATCTCTGAGAAAACAAAAAGAAAAAGGGAGATATATAAGCTGCCTCACTCCTGGGATGAACATCCTGTCTGGATGTCTGGATAAGGTTAGCTACCAGCTGCCAGGCAACCTAGTGTCATGTGTTACTAACTTCCTGAAAGTGTAAATAAAGGACAGTTTTGTTGTGAAAAAAAGGAAGAAAAAAAAGTGTGTGTGTGTGTGTGTATATATATATATATATATATATAAATTAGGATAGATACACAGCTACTTTCTTTTAGTTCACTGAGAATAAAAGTTTGTACTTATATTGTTTAGACAAGATATTATGTCTACATCTTGTCCTCTGAATAACTACTATGAATACAACAATATGCAATGTATTAATTACCTAAATGTCCTAGTAACCTGTTTTAAAACTGTTTCACTGTTTATTTTATCTTCTATTCTCATTAAAATGAATAATTTTCTTTTTCTTTTTGGTTTTTTTTGGTGAAATCGGGGATTGAACTCAGGCCCTCGCACTTGCCAGGGAAGCGCTTATTCTACTGAACCATCTTCCCAAGCCCTTAAAAATTTTTTAAAGAAAGATAGTAACTTTTTTTTCTGTATTTAGTACAGGGTCTACAGGGTCTCACTATGTCGATCATGCTTGTAGTGATGCTCCTATTTTCAGCCTCCCAAGTGCCGGGATTACAGGCCTGCACCACCACACCCAGTCTCAATCTCTACCTCAGCACACCCAGTTGGGCAGAGCTGGCACCACATACTGGAGATTGAACCCCAGCCACTGTGCTCTGCCTAAGCAGGCACTTTAGTCTGCTGAGCTATTGGACCAGAAAAAAGGTTGTCTTGTTGTGGTGGTGCATGCCTGTACTCCCAGCACTCAGGAGGCTGAGGCAGAAGGGTTGCTGTGAGTTCAAGGCAGCCTGGCCTATGAGCAGAGTTCAGGCCCAGCCTAAACTGCATAGTGAAACCCTATCTCAAGAAGATCAAAAAATAGTATATTTTATGCTCTGTGTTTTCTTTAGAACAGGAGCTAAATCATGCTCAGAAAATTCCTCATGGAATATGAATGCAAGTAATTTTGTTATCCATGTTGTTGCTGGACAAAGTACTCTTCACCTAAAAATCAACATGGCTAATCAGTCTAAGGCAAATCTGTCACTATAGAACCTAATTCTTTTGGAATATAATCATTTTCAAAAATAACTTGTAAATTCAAGCATTACCTGAAACCAAAGCTCCCTGGGAAATAGTGGTTCAGGGGCTTGGTGGTGGAGGGGCGTACGGTGACGTTGGTGTGATCACTATTTGGAGGCTTGTCTGTGTTGCAGTGAGAGAGAAAAACTGCATCCATCAGCAACAGACTACCGAAGGCACACATCCTATGTTTCACTGCCTAGTTTCATGCTACAGAGCACCAATTTGCCAGCCACAATCTTAATGAACTATATCTGTGCTGCAAGCGGAGAATTTATTATGAGAAATACATTTCTTGTGTGACATTACGGAGAGAGGACCAGATTAACTGTATTTTTAAATGAGATGAAGTGCTTCTGGAAAACTTCTAAGGACACTGTGGCTTTCCCTTGAGTTCTAGAAGCCCATCACAAAAGTTGACTCCTTTCCAGCCTCATACAGCGGCGAAGCACGTCCTGCGGACCTGCTATTACTTGAGTAACCGTCAGGAGGATTGCTGGAAGGGTCATTCCAAGGAAGCAGTCACAACTGATGAGCTCCCCTGCTTGACTTGCCTGATTGACTCTACCAGCGCGTCTAGCGCAGTAGCCGCCAGCCCTAGCCCATCCCAGCTCCAGTCTGGCTCCTAATGACAGCACAGTCCTCAGAGACCACTTGCCAGTTCAGAGCTGGGCCTTGGAGTTGCTGTTCAGGCTTTTCAGGCAGATGTGTGGTAAACACCACAGCCAAGTGCACAGCACATCCTGCTGAATGGAGATACTGTGCTGGAGACAGACCGCTACTTAACGGTAGGGGGGCAGTTGGCTCTGGAACAGCTCAGCTTTTCCCCAACGGGGACCCTGTGGAAGAGGCTTCTGCAACAGCTGGAGGAAGAAGAGTCCACTCTGGTAATTTCTGCAAATAGGCAGTGCCTAATACAAGGTATTTTGCTTTTTCTACATAAGCAACATCAAAGGAAACCCTTGGGCTTGTCGCCTTGCATGACCTGGCTGTGTAAGTCTTCTTTCTTATGTACATGCTCATTGACTGCTCTCCCTTGATGCTTTGCTCCTGCTTAAAGGTGTTCTGGGCCACACCTGTAGCTACGCCCAGCCCTTCCCTTTCTCAGAAAAACAACTAACATTTACTGAGTTTGCATAACCAGCCAGAGCTTGGTATCTTATCCTTTCCTCTCCAAATACCGCAACCTTTCCTAGTCAGTTGTCCAAATTACACTATTGACCATGCAAACTGAAATATTTCTCTTTTCATTTTACCTGAATGAGAGAAAGAGAAAACCCTAGGTGATACACTGTCTTCCCATCTTACCAAACTCTTCTCCCCGAGGCTGCCCATAGCTGGGACTAAACACAGTAACTAAGTCACCAGACCAACCCCTAAAGCCTGAGGGGGCCAAAAGTGCCCACAGAACATCTGCCTATTTAAAAACCATAACTCTCCAAGGAAAGTAGGCACTCTGGGTGTATGTCAAGTGTGTGTACCAGAACTAATAGATAGATAGATAGATAGATAGATAGATAGATAGATAGATAGATAGATGATAGGTGGATAAATTGATAGATTATAGGTGGATAATTATCAAAGCAACATTAATTGGTAAAAATACAACTTTTCAACAATGCAAGTGATTAACTATAGTATCACTCCATATGATAGCCTACCGGTAATGCCACAATTTAAAGCTATCAGTACTATAATGAATAATATTTTAGAGCTATTGTTATGTAAATGAAATTTATTAAGGATCCTTTGTAATTAGTCTTTTTATAAAGTTACTTAAAAAGAAAACTGTAGAACAAAGTAATAGCAGTTAGTATACTTACGTACTGATCTTAGAAGTTATATTTAAGAGATATTTTTCTGTATATGTTTAACAGTTTTTGAAAACATTGTTTTAAAAATGTACTTGGTACAGATTCTCACTACACAGTTCAGACTTGTAGTGATCCTCCCAGTGCTGGGATTACAGGCATGTGTCATCGCCTCCAGTCTCCATGGCAGCTCAGCATGCTCAGAGGCAGGGCTAGCACAGCATGTGGTGCTGGGGATTTGAACCTTGGTCTCTGTGCTTGCCTAAGCAGGTGCGCTGAGCTATCTTGCTAGCCCTCAAAAAATTTTAATAATGAGGGGGAAAAATAAATTTATAATGAAAATTTGTATATTTTAATCTAATAATTCCATTCTTTAAATAAGAAATCTTATTTAAAGAAAAAAATCAAAAGGGCTGGCAAGATAGCTCAGCAAACTAAGAACCTGCTTTGGCAAGTGCAGGAACCAGCGTTTGATCCCCTGTCCTGCATGCTGCACTGGCCCTACCCCTGGGGCGCGTCAAGCCAGGAACCAAGTCTAGGCTGTTAGCACATGCCTGTAATCCCACCACTGGGGAGGCTGAAAATAGGAGAATCACTATGAGTCCAAGCTGTGTAGTGAGACCCTGTACCAAATACATAAATCTTGAGAGAGAGAGAGAGAGAGAGAGAGAGAGAGAGAGAGAGAGAGAGAGAGAATAAAAAATCAAAGGTAAAACAGAAAATCAAAAACGAAATTTAAATTATTTTAACACTGTAAGTGGCTTCCTTATTTAAATAAAACCCAAGCAATATCTTGAGGGAAAAAAATTATTTTGATTGTGTATCTTTAAAATAGAAAAAACAATTTATTAAGATTAGTAAACTTTTGGGGCTGGAGAGATGGCTCAGTGGTCTAAAGCACCTACTTGGAACAAGCTTGGCAAAGCACAGGGACCGCGGTTCAATCCTCCAGCACCACATG
>NW_004524608.1:15365531-15368294 GCF_000260255.1 Octodon degus
CACACACACACACACACACACACACACACACACACACACACAAATAAATGTAAAATAAATAAATAAATAAATAAGATTAGTAAACTTTTGAAGCTTTCTCATGTTTGTTATTTCTTAAAAATTATTCTCTTCTTCTTAGGATGATAGATAGATGACTATTAAAGCAACATTAAACATAGAATTCTTAGGAGAATGAAAAGGAGGAGGAGAGGCAGGGGAGGAAGGGAGGAGCAGGAGGAAGAAGAGCTCTACATACTGGTCCATTCGGGTGGGAAGCACAGGAATACTCAAAGCAGGGCTGCAACAGTAAAGCCAGAGCTGGTCAGGACAAATGCCCATGGGATGAAAAGAATCCTTACTGAGTCAGGCAGAGAAAAGCTAGAGGTCTCAGTGTAGGCTCTGAGGAAAAAGGAAGGGTGTTTGGGGCTGGGGAGATAGCTCAGTGGCATAAGCACCTGCCTGGCAACCACAAGGTCCTGAGCTCCATCCTTGGTACCAAAAAAAAGACAATTAATCAAGTAAAATAAACTTTAAAAGTTACAAAAAGCAGGGCCTGGGAGATAGTTCAATAGAATAAGTGCTTGTCTGGCAAACACAGGGTCCTGAGTTCAATCCCCAGTTCCACAAAAAATAAATAAATAAATAAATAAATAAATAAAATTAAAAATTTGTGGTCAAAACCAGGAAGGGTAAAAAACTCAATTCCCCCAAATAAACACACCCCCATCACCTCCTGCTACCATTCATACCTACTTGGGGTGTCTTCTTATGTAGCAAATCTCTCATTTATCAAACAGATATATATTGGGTGGCCTGACAGACACAGACAAGAGTGATAAGGAGGGAGGCTGTATTGGTTAGGCTTGTTGGTGTGTTTATCTCCTCCTTCTTTATTTTGTTTTAGTAGTACATAATTGCAGTACATAATGTTCACGTTCCTCCTAGGACCTTGGCATGTGGACATAACACATCTCAATTCTTTCTTTGTCCCATTCCCCTGGCCTTTCTCTCCCCTCCCTCCATCTCTTGGTTCCTTTTCTTTTGGGGGGAAAACCTATCTCCCTATTCCTTACTGTCTGTCTTTTATTTTGCTCTTTATTTATACTTTGGGTTTTTCATGTAGGAGAAACCATCCATTATGTAAGCTTGTGTGTCTGATTTATTTCACTCAATATTATGGCCTCAAGGGGCACTCATCTTCCTACCAGGTTTATCCTTCTTTGAGGCCGAGGAACACCCTACTGTGTAAAGTACCACGCTTCCTTTAGCCATTTATCTGTGGCTGGACATACAGGCTGCTTCCATGATTTAGCTATTCCGAGTTGTACTCCTGTGAACACGGGTGTGCGCGTATCGGTGGAATATGATGTCTTTAACTCTTTCAGGTAGACGCCGAGAAGGGTAATAGGCAGGTCAACTGAAATTTCTCATTTTAGTTTTCTGAGTAATTTCATACTGATCTTCATAGCAGTTGTAGTTTCTTTTCATTCCCACCAACAATGTAAGATGTTTCTACACACACACACACACACACACACACACACACACACACACACACGGAGGCTTGCTAGCATTTATTTACTTTCTTGATGATAGCCATTCATTCTGGAGTAAGATGGAATCTCAAGTGTTCTCATTTGCACTTCTCTAAGGCTAGCCACATTTAAAATTGTTTATGTGTTTATTAGTCATTTTACTTCTGAGAAGTATCTACTCATTTCAATTTCTCACTTTTTGATTGGATCTTTCAGTTGAGGGGCCTAATGTTTTTGAGTCCTTATTTAAGACTCTAAATATTAGTCCTCTGTTTCCTGCTAGTATTTTTTTTCCATTCTACAACTTGACTTTTCACTCCTTGGCTGTTTTCTTTGAAGTACAAAAGCTCTTCAATTTGCAATGCTCCCAATTGTTGATATTTATTTCTTGTGCAATTGATGTTCTGTTCAAAAAGTCCTTGCCTCCATCTGTGTCTTCAATAATTTAACTTATTTTACTCTCTACAAGATTTGACTTCTGTATCAACATTTAGATTTTTTATTCACTTTGATGTTTAATGCATGGTGAAGGATGAAGGTCTAAATTTAGTCTTCTAAGGGGCCAGGGAGATGGCTCAGTAGAATAATCTCTTGCCTGGCGAGTGCAAGGGCCTGAGTTCAATCCCCGGTTTTGCAAAAATAAAAAATAATAATAATAATAATAATAATAATAAAAAATTTAGTCTTCTAGACATGGATAGCCACTTTTTCCAGCACTGTTTGGTAAAGTGGCTCCCTTTCCTTCAGTGTGTTTTGGAGCCTTTTGTCAAAGATCAGAGGGCTGGAAGTGCCTGGAATTGTTTCTGCGTTCACTATTCTGTTTCATAGATCCACACATTTTTGTGCAAGTATCATACTGTTTTGATTACTGTAGCTTTATAATATAACTTCAAATCTAGAGTTACAATGCTTCCTGCTTTCCTCTTGTCACCTAGGATTGTGTTTGCTCTTCTAGGTCTCTTCCTATTCCCCATGAATTTTACAATTGTTTTCTCTAGTCTGTGAGAAATGGTTTTGGTATTTTGGTTGGGATGGTGTTAAAGCTGCATATCAGGTTTAGAAATATGTAAATTTTGGTCATTTTGGCAATGGTTTTGTCTATCCAGGTACAGGGATGTCTTTCCATTTTTCTGATGTCCTCTTTGATCTCCCTTTTTAGGGAATTGCAACTTTATTTTAAAAGTCTTTCACTGCATGGTTAGGTTAATTCTTTTTTTTTTTTTTTTTT
>NW_004524608.1:15368911-15370997 GCF_000260255.1 Octodon degus
GGAACCGGGGCTTGAACTCAGACCCTTGCGCTTGCCAGGGAAGCGCTTATTCCACTGATCATGTGATTTTTACCCTTGCTTCTGTTTATAGATACATTACATTTATTGATTTGCATATGTTAAACCATCCCTTTGTTACTAGGATGAAGCCTACTTAGTCATGATATACAATCTTTTTAATGATTTCTTGCATTCTGTTTGCTAGCATCCTGTTGAGGATTTTTGCATCTGTGTTCATTAAAGAGATTTGCCTGTATTTTTCATTTTTGGTTGGGTCCTTGTCTGGCTTTAAAATGAGGATAATCTAGTTTCCAAGAATGAGTTTGAAAGTATTTTTTTCCCTTTTGATTTCATTAAAGAATTTTAAGGATATTGGTGTTGGATTTTCCTTCAAATTCCTGTATTTTGGTTCGTTTTGTTTTGTTTTGTTTTGTTTTGTTTTGTTTTGTTTTGTTTTGTTTTGCGGAACTGGGGATTGAACTCAGGCCCTTGTGCTTGCCAGGGAAGCACTTATTCCACTGAGCCATCTCCCCGGCCCCATTTTTTTTTTGTTTTTTTTGCAAATTCCTGTAGAATTAAGCAGTGAGTCCATGAAGATCTTGGCTTATCTTAGTTGGCAGGGGTTTTTTATTACTACTTCAATTGCACTGCTTGTTGTCTTTTGATCTGGGGTTTTCATATCTTCTTAGTTCAGTTTTAGTGGTTCATGTGGATCTATGAATTTATTCTATACATTCCTTCTGAATTCTCTGGTTTATTGGCATATAGGTTTGCAGGTAGCTACAGATAGCCTTCAGGATTTCAGCAGTGTCTACTGTGCTTTCACTTTTGTCTTTTCTAATTGCATCAGTTTTGGTCCCTCCTTTCCTTTTTAGTGATATTTGCTGAATGTTTTTCTTCTTTGCTTATTCTTTCAAAGAACCAGTCTTTGATTTATTGATTCTTATTTGTTGTTTTTTAAACCTCATTGATTTTTATTCTGTTCTTTATGATTTACTTCCTTCTACTAGCTTTCAATTTAGGTTATTCTTATTTTTCTAGGACCCTGATGTGCCTAATTGGTTTATTTCTTTATGTTCACTCTGTTATTCTGATGTGAGCATTCACTATTGTAACCTTCCCATTTAGAACTGATTTCATTGTATCCTAGCAAGGCTAAATATGTTATACCAGCATTATCTTTTAATTCCACAAACTGTCTCATTTCTTCCTTGATTTTTTCTGTCTCCCATTGATCATTCTAATTTGTATTATTTAATTTCTATGCATTTGCATTTGCATTATGTGGCTTCTTTCACCACTGATTTCTAGTTTCATTCCACTACCACCTGATAATATGCATGGCATAATTTCAGATTTTTTTTATTTATGTAAGCATGTTTTATTGTCCAACATGGGTGCATTTTGAAGAGGGTTCCATGTGTTGCTGAGATCTGTATTTTATTATTGTTAGGTGTACAAGCTGGATAGAAAGTTCATTGTCTGAAGCTTTGTCTCAACTCTGATATTTCTGTTGTTTCTGTGTAGGTGATCTATTTGTGACAGTGGAGTATTGAGATCATCCATGAAACCAGGTTGATATTTATTTGACCTTTTATGTCTAGTAGTATTTATTTTATAAAGTTAGGTGTGCCATTGTTTGGTGCATGTTTGTCATTGTTACCTCTCCCTGTTAAATTATTCTCTTGGGCAATATGTAGTGACCTTCTCTGCCTCTTCTGATTAGTTTTAGCTTAAAGTCCACTTTGTCTGACAATAGAATAGTGATTCCTGCTTGTTTTTTCCCATCCAAGTACTAACCAGGCCTGACCCTGCTTAGCTTCCGAGATCAGATGAGATTGGGTACATTCAGGGTGGTATGGCTGTAGACTCCTGCTTGTTTTCTAATTCCATTTCATGAAATACTATATCCTATCCTTTGATCTTTAGTCTATGAGTTTTCATTTGGATTAAATATATTTCTTGAGGGCCTGCCCCTTAACTCAGTTCTTTAAGTGCCTGCTTCAAAAAAGCAGTCAGACTCAGGTTGCTGTGGTTCGATCCCCAGAACTCAAGCCAGCCAAACCTGCCCTGAAGGCATTCAGAG
>NW_004524608.1:15371097-15380082 GCF_000260255.1 Octodon degus
TTCTTGTATACACCATATCATTGGGTTTTATTTCTTGATCCATTCTGCCAGTCTGTGTCTTTTGATTGGACAGTTAACACCATTTGCATTGTGAGTTATTACTCAAATTTAATAAGGCATTGACTCATTCCTGTCATAGCATTATTTTCCTGTTGCAGATTCCCTTTCCCCAGTCCCTTCTGCTTAACTGCTCACCATGTCTGGGGTATTTATTTTGCTAGATTTTTTGGCATTGTTGGCTTCATTGTCTCTTTCTGGGTTACCCTCAGAACTTTTTGGAGTACTACTTTGTAGTTGTAAATTTCTTAAGATGCTCTTTGTCATGGAAAGATCTTATTTCTCCATCAATTTTGAAAGATAGTTTTGCAAGATATGTCACTCTGGGTTGGAAATTGTTTTCTTTTAGGGCTTAAAACTCTTTACTCCAAACTTTCCTAGCCTTTATGGTTTGTGCTGAAAAAGCTGCTATAATTCTAATGAGCTTACATTTATAAGTGTTTTTGTTGCTTTTCTCCAACGGTTTTTAAGATTCTGTTCTTGTGGTGGCCTTCCAGGATTTTGACTGGTATGTCATGGAGAGGCTCTTTTCTGATTGTAGCTCTTTGGAGTTCCACATGCCTCATTTATTTGTGTGTTAAAATATTTCCCCATATTTGGAACGTTTTCTGCCCATTTCTATAAACAGGGTTTTTATGTCATTTTTGATGTCTTCCGATTTTTTACCAATTCCAATTAATCTTAAATTAGTCTTCTTTCTGTTGTCTTTCAGCTGTTGGGTCCATTTTTCTTGTGTGCTCACTACTTTAAAAATATCTCTGAGTATTGGTCACAGACATTATCCCTGTATTCTGGTTCTGATACTGTCCTCACATTGGTTACTACTGCTTTCCATATTTTCAGTATAATTTTTAATTACCCAGCATTCTTTTTGATACCTTTCTATGGACTCTAATTCTTTGCTAAACTGCTCATTAATATTTTATATCATTTTGTTCAGCTAAGCTATATTTTCATTAGTGTTTTCTGTAAAGCTCTTGGTCATTTTGTTTATTAAGTCCATTACCTATTTAGTTATACCTTCTTTGAGCTTGACTAGTATCTTACTGATCTGGGTTTTTTCTTTAATATCCTCTTTTATCATTTCGATTAAGTCAGCTGTGTACATTTTGATTTCCATGTGTTGTGGATCAGGTTTCAGGGGTTGGGAGCTTTTGGACACATTTTGTTGCCTTGTCTTGTGTTTCTGTGTTTCGTTTTGACTCATTTGTTTTGATGTGTGTGTTGAGTTTTTTGGGTTGATTAAAGTGGAAAGGCTTCATTGCTAGTGTGGTGATCTTCATACTTTTTAGTGCCTTTCAACTGACTGGGCATAGTCAACTATCAGCTTTTGCCTCTGACCCAAAATCTAGCCAATTCCATTAATTTGGAAGAGCAGGATGCAGTGTAGTTGGCCCAACAGGTAGTTCTCTGAGAATGGAGCACAGAATAGTTAATCACACAAAGACCATCCAGATATTGGCATACACTCCCAAATTTTCTGATCAAGGAGATTATGGGGCCACAGAGGAATGTGATCCATGATGTAGAGTATGCCTAAGGAGAGTCACATGGAAAGAAAATATTCTCTCAGGCTTTCACAGAGAGCAAATTGGTCAAGCAATGGCTGTGACTCATCCACATAACTGACACTGACAAAGGATCTACAAACTGCAGTACAGGGTTTCAGGATAAATCCTGAGGGGACTTGACTGTCCTTATCAGATACAAAAGTTATATTTCTTGTTATATAGGTCTTGCTTTATCTTGGTCATAACCATCCAGCAGACAGGGGAAAAAAACGAAGTATAAGGGGTGAAGCCTTGTTAGTATGCTGAGCTGTAAAGGGCTCAGGTCAACAACTTCTGACATTGCCAGTCCTGTGATGACCCACTACTATTATGGCCTACTGGACTATATTGGAATATTTTGCTGAATTCACACACTTACAATATTTAAATGACAATGGAATACCCTTCTCTGACAAAACTAAACCAAAAAAAGAGGATACAAATGAATGACCATTTTGTATCTGTATGTACAAAATAGTTAAGATAGATATACAGTTACTTTCTCTTAATTTAATGAGAAGAAAGATTTGTACTAATAGTGTTTGGACAGGATATCATGTCAGCATCTTGTACTATGAATAACCACTACAAAGATGATAATATGCAGTGTATTAATTATTGAAACTGTCCTATTAATCGGTTTTGAAACTGTCTCATTTCTATTTGTTTCTCAATAAAATTATTTTTTAAAAAAGAAAAACAATAGCAAGATCCATATCACATAGCAATAGCAGCCAAATCAGCAATAATTATATCATAGACAAACTGGATATTGACATAGCAGAAGATTCAATAATGTACCTACCACCTTTAACCATAGAAAAGAAAGGGCCAGCCAAATAGCTCAGCAGATTAAAGCCCCTACCAGCAGAAAATTGACCAACCATGGGAAATCTGGGTAGAGCCCCATCTAATGAGTCTCAGCTGGTGACACCACCACCCAATGTCACTACTACCTTCTGCATGTGTGCATGTCCCACGTTATGCTGTTATCTGACACTGGGGCTTTGGAGAGACATGGCTGGGCCTTGGCTTGCTGGCCAACAGAGAGGCCTCTGCTGCCTGTCACCACCACTGGCCTAGCATAACACAATTAAAATTTTAAAAAAGCTTACTTCTCGGTTAGAGCAAAATTCTGGGTCTGATTCTCACTATATGCGAGGGATAGCTGGGCCCGGGCAGAGACCACCTGGGGACTCAGGCTGTCAGCTCCCCCCCACAACAAACAATGACCAGAATAATCTGACACACACAGACCTACAGCATTGCTGATTAACCATGGTATTCCCAAAAGTGAAACAGATGGGAAGCCTACAAAAGTTTTGCTAGATTTATATAAACGAAAAGAATTTAGGGTCAAAAGAACAGAGATACTTCAAATCATGGTAATAGGCAATCCTGGCCACTCAACCAGTTCCCAGATTTGAGCCAGTTTACAGACCCAGAACCCCTTGAAATGATAGGGAGGCCAGGTCTCCTTGGGGAAGGATCCTAATGTCTCCAGAATTTGTACAGTCAATTTTTCTCCTATCCCAAGTGACTGTACACTGGGGAAAGGGAAATGATCAGACATTTCGGGGATTATTAGACACTGGTTCTGAACTGACACTGATTCCAGGGATCCAAAACACCATAGTGGTCCTCCAGTGAGAGTAGGGGCCTATGGAAGACAGGTGATCAATGGAGTTTTACCAAAGGTCCAACTCACAGTGGGTCCAATAGGCCCTCAACTCCATCCTGTAGTTATTTCCCCTGTTCCAGAATGTATATTTGGGGTAGATATACTTAGTACTTGGCAGAATCCTCACATTGGTTCCTTAATCTGCCATGTGAGGGCTGTTATGGTTGGAAAGGCCAAATGGAAGCCCTTAGAGTTGCCCTCTCCTGGTAAAATAGTGAACCAAAAGCAGTACTACATTCCTGGAGGGATTGCAGAGATTAATGCCACCATCAAGGACTTGAAGGATGCAGGGGTGGCAGTCCCCACCACATCTCCATTTAATTCTCCCATCTGGCCTGTGCAGAAGACAGATGGGTCATAGAGAATGATGGTAGATTACCATAAACTGAATCAAGTGGTAACTCCAATTGCAGCTGCAGTACTGGATGCAGTTTCCTTGCTTGAGCAGATTAACACATTCCCTAGTAGTTGGTATGCAGCTGTTGATTTGGCAAATGCCTTCTTCTTCATAGCTATCCATAAAGACCATCAAAAACAATTGCTTTCACTTGGCAAGGCCAGCTATATAACTTCACTGTCTTACCACAAGGTTGTATTAACATTCCTGCCCTGTGTCACAACTTAGTTAATAGGGACCTTGAACACTTTTCTCTTCTGCAAGATACCACACTGGTGATATCTTGGTCCATTACATACACTGGTCCATTACATTGATGACATTATGCTGATTGGGCCTAGTGAGCAGGAGGTGGCAACCACCTTGGATTTGTTAGTACAGCATTTGAAAGCCAGAGGATAGGAAATAAATCCCACAAAAATTCAAGTTTCTTTACCTCAGTGAAGTTTCTAGGAGTCCAGTGGTGTAGAGCATGGAGAGTTATTCCTTCTAAGGTAAAAGATAAATTGTTATATCTGGCTCCCCCCATGACCAAAATTAGGCACAGCACCTAGCAGGCTTATTTGGATTTTGAAGGCAACATATTCCTCACTTAGGTATCTTACTCTGGCCCATTTACCAAGTGACTCAGAAACCTGCTAATTTTGAGTGAGACCCAGAACAAGAAAAAGCCCTGCAACAGGTCCAGGTTGCTGTTCAGGCTGCTCTGCCCCTGGGACCATATGATCCAGCAGATCCAATGGTACTTGAAGTATCAGTTAGATAAGGATGTTGTTTGTAGTTTCTAGCAGGCCACCATAGGTGAATTGCAGTGGAGGCCTTTAGGATTTTGGAGCAAGGCTCTGCCATCATCTGCAGACAACTACTCACCTTTTGAGAAAGAGCTCTTGGCCTGCTACTGGGCCTTGATGGAAACTGAATGCTTAACTATGGGACACCAGGTCACCATGAGAACTGAGTTGCCTATCATGGCCTGAATATTACCTGAACCATCAAATCATAAGGTTGGACATGCTCAGCAACAGTCCATCATTAAATAGAAGTGGTACATTCATGACAGAGCCAGGGCAGGTCCAGAGGGTACAAGTATATTACATGAGGAATTTGCCCAGATACCTATGGCTCCTATACCTACTATGTTGCCTTCTGTTTCCCAGCATGCACCTATGGCATTGTGGGGTATACCATATAATCATCTGACAAAAAGAAGACTAGGGTCTGGTTTACAGATGGCTCTGCATGCTATGCAGGCACCACCCACAAGTGGACAGCTACAGCATTACAGCCACTTTCTGATACATCACTAAAGGACAGTGGTGACGTGAAATCATCACAGTGGGCAGAAGTTTGAGCAGTGCACCTGGCAGTACATTTTGCCTGGAGAAAGAAATGGCCAGATGTGCAACTATCTACTGACTCATAGGCTCTAGCCAATGGTCTGTGCAGATGGTCAGGAACATGGAAAGAGCATGATTGGAAAATTGGTGACAAGGATATTTGGGAAAGAGGTATGTGGGTAGACCTCTCCACATGGGCAAAGGATGTAAACATATTTGTTTCACATGTGAACACTCACCAAAAGGTGACATCAGCAGAAGAGAACTTTAATAATCAAGTGGATAAGATGACTTGTTCTGTGAATAGTGGATAACCTCCTTCCTCAGCCACCCCTGTTATTGCCCAGTGGACACATAAACAGAGTGGCCTTGGTGGCAGGGACGGAGGTTATGCATGGGCTCAGCAACATGGACCCCACTCCTGGTACCATATTCTGTTTTAGTTAGGGTTTTACTAGAGGAACAGATGTAACACAAGAAACAAGTATAACACAAAATGTGCCAGTCACAGAGTCAGATGAGGAAGTGAGCCAAGAATGTCTGCACACCACCAACTGAAGGATTCAGTCCCAAGGTTTTATATTCACTGCAGTGTTCCATCTCTAACAGTCTCTAACAGTTTCTAATGGTCTCTAAAGGTCTCCAATGGTCAGCTATTGGGTCTGCAATGGAAGACTGAAGAATCTGTGATGAAATTGAGACTGGGCATGGTGGTGCATGCTGTAATCCCAGCTCGTGGGAGGCTATAAACAGGCAGATCACTATGAGTCTGATCTAGTAGTGAGACCCTGAACACCCTGTGGACCCTTCCCTCAAATGCAAAGAAAAAAAGAAAGAAAGAAAAAAGACCTATAATTATAGTACAAACACAAAGACAAATCACATATTGGTACACAGTGGAAAAAAATTGAAAAATGAGCATATTAAAAAAGTGAGACAAAGATTGTATTAAGGAGTAAAAGGAAATTAATAAAATTAGATAAAAGTAACAGAAAAGGGCCAGGGAAATATCTCAGCAGTCTAAGCACTTGCCCAGCCAGTGCAAAGACCCAGATTTGATCCCCAGTACTACATGTCCTTCTGGACCCATGCAAAGGTGGCCACCAAAACCAGGCATGGTGGTGCATGCCTGTACTCCCAGCACTGGGGAAGCTGAGACAGAAGGACCACTATGAGGAGTCTGAGCTGCATAGCAATACTTTGTAATAAATTTTAAAGATTTTTTAAAAAGTAACAGAAAAAATGAACAAGTAAAGGAAGAAAATAGAAAAACAGTAAAATAAAAAAAAAATTAAAGGAAAAAACCAAACCACCACTCCCCAAAATAAAAGGGAAAAATAATCCCAAGAGAGGGAAAAACAAATTTCTCTATTTTTGAACAAGTGGTTTCTTTCAGGATCTTTCATCTAGGAATCCAGTAAGTCACCATTCTCTCTACCTAGCTTTAGGGCTTATGGGTTTGTGAGGTGAATAAGTGCTTCCCTGGCAAGAGCAAGGGCCTGAGTTCAATCCCTGGTTCCAATAAATAAATACATAAATAAATAAATAAATAAATAAATAAAACTAAATCTTCTGGAAGAAAATGTAGGTAGAAATCTTAAAGACATAGGGGTAGGTAGAGAGTTCATGAGCAAAAAACAAACTGCATGGGAAACACTTCAAAGAATCAACAACTAGGATCTCGTATTTTTCAAAACTTTCTGCACTTGAAAGGAAATCTCCAACAGAGTAAACTGAAACCCACAAACTGGGAAAAAAAATTATAGCAGACTATCCCTCTAACAAAAGCCTTCTATCTAGAATATATAAAGAATTTAAAAAAATCAGGTCCTCCAAATTCAAAGACCCAATCCAAAAATGAGCATCTTAGATGAATATCCACTTTTCAAAGGGAGAAATACAAATGGAAAGTAAACATATGAAAAAAAAAAAGGCCCAAAATCATTGATCACTAGAGAAATGTAAATTAAAACAACACTGAGATTCCATCTCACCCCAGAAAGAATGGCTAACATCAAGAAGTCAGCCAATAACAAATGCTGGAAGGGCCGTGGAGAAAAAAGAACGCTTTTGCACTGTTGGTGAGAGTGCAGACTGGTACAACCACTATAGAAATCAGTGTGGAGATCCCTTCAAAAAAGCAAGGATTGGAGGTCTCATTCATGCCAGCTATTCCCCTCCTGGGTATTTTTCCCGAAGAACTGAAAACCTCATACCACAGTGATAGATGTGCACCCATGTTTATAGCAGCACATTAGTCATAGCTAAAAAAGAAATTTATCTATGTATGTAAGCAGGTTAGTTTGGGCAACTGTATTGTGCATTTCTGCTAGTCTATAGAAAGGAGCAGTTAATACTTTAAATTGTTTCATCTCCTTTTTTCAATTGTTTGTACTTTTCCATTTCTTATTTCTTATACATTTCTTTCTTTTTTTCTTTCTTCTTCAATTTTACATGCATATATCTGGAAATATGAATAACTGGTTGGAAGACAACGCTATGTATTACAACAAATACTGTGAAATTCGTATTATTTTGCTAAGTGAAATTCTGTATCACTTGTAATTTTTCTGTTTTAATTCTAATTTGTATTCTCTTTAAAAAAAAAAAAAATAAGTTGGGCAGGTCAGATAGCTCAGCCGACTAAAGCACCTGCTTAGGCAGAGCGCAGCAGCTGGGGTTAGCTCTCTGGCATGCAATGTCAGCCCCACACCCCGGGCGCGCTGAGGCAGTGATTGAGACTGGATATGATGGCACGCATCTGTAATCCCAGTACTTGGGAGGCTGAAAACAGGAGAATCACTATGAGTCAGATCTATGTTGTGAGACCCTGGAGAACCTGAACTAAATATAAAATAAATATAGTAAAAACAGAGTACAAAATAGTATTAAAGTAGAAATATTACAAATGATAACAGAATTTCACTAAACAAAATAACACGAATTGCATAGCATTTGTTGAATTACATAGTGTTGTCTTCAAATTAGTTTCTCAGATCACCAGATATGTGCATGCAAAATTGGAAGAAAAAATATGTAAGAAAGTAAGAAGAGAAATAAAAGAGTTGAAAAAAGAAGACAAAAGAAATTAACTATTCCTTTCCATCAATCAGCAGAAGTCCACAGTACAGTTATACAAACCATCCTGCATGCATACATAAATAAATCTGTTTCCCACACTCCCTCTCCTCTCCTCCTCAAATCAATAATTAGTTCCTTTTGCATAGGTTCATTCCCTTTTGCCACTATCTATTTGGCCTTCAGAAAGCCACACACACCAACTCCAGCTTCTCTCCACAAAAAGTAGGCACCATGACCTTCCTGGTCTAACTTGAACTTCTCAGGGCATCTATGTCTAGCCCACATCTTCCCTTCCACTGTCTCTTGTGGCAGTCTCTCACTCACTGTGGTGACATTGAAGACTCTGAAGTGAAATTACTTTGTAGTTGTCTGTAGTTCAGTCTTAAGCAATTAACACTTTCCCAAAATAGCTCCTAATTAAACCTCTCAAGCATGGTAGGCAAAGCATTGAGCTTCTTCTCCAGCGTTAGGCTGCAGAAGGATAAGACACTTATTTTTACAGTTATGGAAATAAATAGCACCTTTCTCTATAGGTCATGTGAAATTAAGTAAGAAAGGGCTGCGGAGATAGCTCAGTGGTCTAAGTGCCTGCCTAGGCAAGTGCAAGGACCTGGGTTCCATCTCCGGTAATACGTGCTGTGTCGGCCCCAGCCTGGGCACACTGAGCTGGCAACAGAAACCCAGGGTGCTGGACCACACCTGTAATCCTAGCACTGAGGAGGCTGAAAACAGGAGGATCACTATGAGTCCAAGCTGCACAGTGAGACTCTGTACCAAATACATAAAATTAAAATTTTAAAAAGAAAAGGGGCCGGGGAGATGGCTCAGTGGAATAAGTGCTTCCCTGGCAAGCACAAGGGCCTGAGTTCAATCCCTGGTTCC
>NW_004524608.1:15380182-15389763 GCF_000260255.1 Octodon degus
GAAAAGAAATTAAACAAGAAAGAATACCCATGCATTAATTCAGTGCGAAAGGCCTCTGCCTGGTGAGGGAGTAGCCATGTGGAAGGAGTCATTTTCAAGTCACTTTTCAGAGCAAAAAACACATGCTTGCTTTGCCCAATAACTGGGCTTTTCCTGCAATTAGCACTGCTGGCCTGGCCTGCTGTTTCTCCCGGGAGGCCGACACTCTCCAGGCTCACACTGGCTCTCCAGGTTTGGGCCTCATTCATACTCAGGAGAGTTGGTCTGACAGCATCACTGCTGCCCAGTTTCAAGGGGAAACAAAACTCAGGACACAGAATCCATCGACGCGCAGTTGACAGGGGCAAACAAGTTTCCTGCAGGCGCATGAAGCTCACTTTCTTCCCAACACTGTTTCAATCTTGTCTTCTTTAAAGAAATTGCTTCTTCTTTCCCTCCCTGCAGACAGATGTTGTGTGTAAAAATCTCTTTTCCCCTGACTCTATAGCCTCACCCACAGGGATTTGTTCTCTACAGCAGAGGACAACCTACCCAAGCTGAGCCAACCAATGCAGCTCACTTCCTTGCCCTGTGTAATTGCTCTATTGGTGGTCACGCAGCCTGGTGCAAGCCATGCAGGTTCCTTCCTAGTTTTGTTGCAAGCAGCTGAATTAGATAGAAATATTATAGGCAGTCAGTCAGGGCCAGGCCCTCAAGGAGACAATCCGGAAGACAAGGTGACTTTACAACTTTGGAAGAGACAGACACTCTCGCTGTGGGCCAGATCTCAAGAGAAAAGAGTAAACAAATGCTACCACATACTTCCCTAGGGAAGGGCATCAGGGATTGATATTCTAAATAGGTATCAATCACCTTGAAAGAACCAGAAAGAGTCACTAGCCCAACCCCCAACAGGAAGAGATGCTGTCCCGTATTTATGCCCACCTGCTACATGACTTGCTTCCCCATTCAGTACTGGATTTGATGAATTTTACCTGAGTAATAGTACTTGTAGTTTAATTGGTTGACCATAGTTTTGTCCCACCTCATGCCCACCTAAGCGATTTCCCATGTTCTCCACCACCTTAGACCTGCCTCACCGTGTGGTTTTCCTCTATAAAAGTCCCTAGAAGAAACACTTCCCAGGGACCACCCGCTTGGGGCTCCCCTTTTGTCTGTCACTTGGACAGAAGCTTTCTTTCTCCCAATATATTCATCTCATAGCCTCCATTTGTTCCTAAAACTCATTCTTCAGTTTTAGAGAACACAAACTCATCCCAGGTACCTTTCATGTTGAGAGTATCATTTTTCCCCTATCTCATTTGGAGGTCATCCATCCAAGAGCAGTTCTCCTATGTCAGTTTCTCCCAAATGTGCTGGGAGAGAAGGACTCTCTCCCTGCCATTAGAGAGCTACAGGTCAAGATACAAACCTAGAAGCTGCAAAAAGCAGAGAAGAAAACTGGATGATGAGCAAGAATCCGTAGAGACACTAGGTGGAGGACTCCTGTGAAATCCTGCTAGCACATCTCCCTGGGTCAACCACTTGCTAGCTGTTGGTTTGCATGAATTGTTGTCTTTTTGTTCTATTGAATCTAAATGCAATGTTTTTCCACTGAAAGACAGAGTGATGAATGAGGTGTCATCAAGCTCTGTGATAGTGATAAACCTTTCAGGCTGAGTGGCACAGGCAGATATCAGGTAAAATGTTTGAGCAGGACAACGAGGGAGCTCATGGTGGAGACACCTCAGCACACTCCTCTTGCCACTAACACAATTCTCCCTGTACTTAAATTAATTCAACCAGTATTTGCCAACTACCTCCTATTTATGCCCCTCGCCAGCTGGAGGCCTTTTACATTGAATTAATGCATGCCTGTTCTTCTTTCTTGCTTAATTTCATTGGACATATAGGGAAAGATTCTACTTATGCCCATAACTGTGAAAATGCAACATATCTTTAGAGGAACATTGACAAATAACCACAAGATGGGGCTGTTATGCAAGAGAAGCAAAAGTTCACAGTGGGTGAGAAGAGGTTGCAACATGTTCCAGCACTCAAGACAAAACATGTATGTCTTTTCTCACTAAAAAAGCAAGAAAAAAAACATTTTAAGAATATGCATGCTTCTAAACTTTTCATAAAATCAAAGGCCTGTGTATGACAAATTCAGAGCACTTTAAGAACCTAGTGTTTTTGTCTGGGAAAATAATATATAACTATGTGCGGTGTTTCTCCCTCGAATTCTGCACACATGAAGATTGTTAGCTTGTCTCTCTCCCTAATTTTATTTTTTAATTCATTCTTGTATCTCTTTCAGTGAAAAATCAAAATATAAAACAGAAACGTATTTATTTATACATTTCTCTACGTCCTCTGTATTCAATTTCAGAAAGAAACAAATAACATTTAATATTTTCTATCAACATGCTTTCGTTTTGTAGCTTCTCACCTCTCAGTCTAAATTAAAATGCTTTGGGCCAATGAGATAGCTCAGCAGTCTAAAGCGCCTGCTTAGGCACACTTACACAGGCAAAGGGGACCACGGTTCAACCCCCAGCACCACAAGACTTGCCAGCCCTTGCCCTCAGGGTGGGCTGAGCCAGCAAATAAATAAATACACTTTGACCTCACTATTTTTGACTTCAGGGTTGCACTTTGGAGATTTTGAAAATGCATGATTAATAATAATAATATAAGTAGCCGGGCCGGGGAGATGGCTCAGTGGAATAAGTGCTTCCCTGGCAAGTGCAAGGGCCTGAGTTCAATCCCTGGTTCCACAAAAAAAATAAAAAAATAAAAAATAATATAAGTAGCCACAGTGTTAGCAATCCGAGGAGGTGAGAGGATGGTAAGCTCTAAGCATGCCTTTGCTCTGCAGAAGCCCCACTGCTCTCTGGGAATAGGCGGCCTCCAAGACCAGTGGGCCAGGACACGCACAGAGCACGGGCTGCAGGTCGGCTGGAGAAGCCACAGAGAGGACGTGCTCCTGCTCCTGCAAGGGCACCACGCTGTCTGTGTTGCACTAACTCAGAACTGGGAGCATCCTGTTGAGAAATGGAAAACCTAAAAATACACCCACAAAAAGTACTTTGACCTTGGCTTGAAAGTCAGCCAGTGCATGACAAGAAAGGCCTTTTCCATGAAGATTATGTTCTTAAGAGCTGTATTTCATCGGCATGCAGATTCCCAGTAAAACCACACTCAGAAAATGTATGTCTTGGCTCGCCTTCAACTGTAAAATGATTATATTTGGCTCTGGTTATTCTGGACATTGCATATCTGTGTAAAAGTTTCTTTCTAAAATTCCTTGTACAAAATGTTAGAGGTCATAAACTGCATTAATGGTGACATTGAAGCGGATCTGCTATTACTGTATACATCCAATACTTAATGATATTTGGAAAGAATTCAAAGACAAGGTGGAAAAATGTTGCACTCAAATAATACAGAGTGTACATACTTTAGGATTAACTATAGTAAACCAGTAACTTTTCCTAAAGAAATCTATTCACAGAGCCAAAAGAATATAAGTTTTCATAATTAGATACAAAATAAAAGGGTACTGTGTTATAATTTTTTGCATATAATAGAATTACAACATTAACATTTCCAATATCAAAGAAGTTCAAGGGACCCTCATATGTGTTTTGTATATTATTTAAGTACAACCCTTAAACTGTGATAAAAAGCTATTGAAGAAGAGGGAAAAACCAGTTTTATATATTTAGGTAACTTTCTAAGGAACAGCTGCCTTCAATTAAACCACAAATACATTTTTAAAACTCTTGGGGGTTCAATATTGCTTCAGTGGACTGAAAAACCTGGAAAAATGGATTTCATTATCAACTATAGAAGTATTGAAAAGATGTTTGAAATGGCATTTAATACCTGCAAAGATAGGAACAATCAGTGGTTTAAAGTTTCACCATAAAGCTTGGTAAATAACACTGATTACAGGTCTTATTCAAGCAGAAAATAATGAATACATAATGAAAGGAGAAGAATGATCCAAATTGCTCTTAATCCTGGAGTTGTGCCTATTGATTGGCTTGAAATAAGGGTGCTAATCACAGGGTAAGAAAGCCAAGTTCTTTAGAAAGTCATTAGCCTTGGAGGACCAGGATACCCGTGTCATTGTACACACACATTTTATTGAGTAAAGACTTCAGATGTGTATTTAAGAAAAGTTCCAGGGTTAGCCCAAGTCAAATAGCATTCCTCTCCACCCACCTCTGTAACTTGTTAAAGGTATTTATATAAACATATGCTGAACACCTACTGGATGCCTGGTGTGCATGAAAATCAAATAAATGATTCAGCCTTCCACAAGATAATTTGTTCTCTCACACTGGCCCTTGTTCCTGGTGCTGGGCATTGAGCTTGGGGCCTTTACACTAAGCTACATCCTTGACTTGTTCTCATTTTTTTATTTTGAGAAAGGTATTTCCTAAGGCTAGGATCAAATCTGCCTCAGCCACCCCAAAGTGCTGGGACTGCACGTGCGTGCTACCACTCCAAGCTGTCTTATTTCTAATAATCTAAAGAAGTAACAACCATCTCAAAACAGTAAATTTACACTTTAGACTGGCTTTCTCCAAACACTCTAGCAAAGCTTCCTGAACAAACACATTTTGAAGGAAGGAATGCACTGTGGGACCAGATATTTCAAAATACCGTCACTTTTCATTTATAAGAAAAGCCTCAGGGTGGCAAGGTAGCTTGGCGGACTAAGCACTGCTTTGGCAAAGAACAGGGATCAGGATTCGATCCCCGACCCCACCCCAGGGCGCCATGAGCAGGCCACCAAGACCCACCGTGAAGTCACACGCCTGTAATCCCAGTGCTGGGGAGGCTGAAGACAGGAGGATCACTATGAGTCTGAGCTGTGTAGTGAGACCCAGTGCCACATACATGAATTTTATTTATTTATTTATTTATTTATTTATTTTCGGAACCGGGGATTGAACTCAGGCCCTTGTGCTTGCCAGGGAAGCGCTTATTCCACTGAGCCATCTCCCCGGCCCTTCACATACGTGAATTTTAAAAAGAAAAAGAAAAGCCTCAAAAGGTTTTAAATTTGAAACATATTTATTTCCCTTTAACTTCTCTTGAGAATCTATGAATCCAATTATGAGTTAAATTTACATTCTCTTACCCAGTTTTGAAGGCTTAAGTGTATTCTTATATCCTGAACTTGAAAGTTGATCACTCTTGTTTTAATTTGAGTGATAACACATAAGCATTTGATTAATGAGAACAAGTACGTGGAAAACACGAGCTCTTAGGCTTGCGAGGCTTTTTGACAAAGGAACCGCTAGTGTTCAGGTTTGCCAGGTGGGGGCAGCAGAGAGCACTTTCCATGACAGCCAAAGCCCTTAAGATCAGGAGGTCACCAGGAATCCTCAGGGCACCTGAGAGAGGGCTGGGCAGGATAGGTCTGTGGAGGGAGGGTCAGCTGAGCCGAGAAGCTGGTCACAGGAAGACAGCCCCAGAGAAGCATGCGAAAGGAGCAAGAAAAGTGAACGCGAAGCAGAAAGAAGTGATCAAATACGTCACCTCCAGCAAACGACTGACTCTGTCCTACTCATGGTGTTTCTCGCATGTAAGAGGAAGACCGTGATGTTACCGCCTCGCAGAATTATCACAAGGCTACGAGACAGCGCGTACGCCCGGAGCACCTTCCCCGCCAGCTCGCCGGGAGCTCGCAGCGCTCGTGCCGTCGGACCTCGGAGCGCCGGCCTCCGCGGGAAGCCGGTCCTCAGCGGCCCTCCTCGGTAGGTGGAGGAAGCGAAGGGGCCGCCCACAGCGCACAGGAGCCGCCCCGCTGCGCCCTGAGTTCAGAGATGGCTTTGGACACTAAAATCCTCTCCACTTCAATCTGTCTCCTAGACATGTCCCTCTGTCCGCCCTGTCTTCTATCCCTAGCTGGGGACCCACTGGGGTCAGCGCGGGGACATCACTGGGCCGCAAGTCCTCAGAGGAAGACCCAGCTCTCCGCGAGGGGCAGCTGCGGAGGAGCAGCAGGGAAAGCCGAGTCCGCGAGAGGCGTCTTCAGTGCGCCCATAGGGCTCGTCTCGCAGAACAACTGATTCTTGGAAGTTACCCTTGGTTTCTAATTCATGTGACCGACCCTTTTAGTTGTAAAACTGCATGTCTTTTTTACTGGAGAAGAGGCTAATACGTCCACACCTCTGGGCAGAAAGGCTGTGTTGTGCAGTGTAGTAAGTGGTCTGCTTTGTAATGAGAGTTTCTGACTTTATGTGTGTGTGTGTGTGTGTGTGTGTGTGTGTGTGTGTGTGTGTGTTTGTGTGTGTGTGATACTGGAGATGGAACACAGGACCTTGCACTTGCCAGGCAGGAACTTGTGCTGATGAACTATATCCCTTAGCCCTGAGTTTCTAACTTTTTAAACGCGCTGTGCTCTTGAAAAATTCAAGAAAGTTTTTTTGGGAATCATGAACTGTTGTCCGTAAACTGTATTCTGCTCTCCTTATTACACTTTACAATGGAAATCCCGGACTCCAGAAAGTATGCTTTGGGGCGCGTTGGTAGGCGTGCCTGTTGCCTGTTTGCTTTGCCATGCAGTGTAACAGAGGCCATTCCCATGACTGATGGCCTTCAGCATCCTCAGTGATGACAGCAGGAAGCCAGAAGAAGCAAGGAAAAGAAGAAGAAAAATGAGGTGATGGTGAGCACACCTCAGAATAGGGAGGAGAGGAATCACGGGTCACCGAAGGCCTAAGGCTTGCAAAGGCCTAGAAGTCCCTCAACTAGAGTTGGAGGCCATTTTGGCCATTCAGAGGCCATCAGGGCAGTGATGTTGTCATGGCAAACAGGGACACTGACATGACACCCAGCACGTGGAGGCACCTTTATTTACATTAGTGGGCACTGATCTGAATCATTCCCGAAATATCAGGCCCCAATCTCTGGCCGCCTGGGGCTTATATGGGATAAGCAAGCAGGAAGTACAGAGGCAGAATGGCTTGTAGTCTAAGGGTTGGTTCTTACCATGTGTATCATAGTGACCAGTCGTTTCTAAGAGACAGACTTCACTGGAACTGCAACAGGAATGACTACCTAGGAAACTAAGGAACTAAATAGCAGGAGACATTTTCTGTTACCATGGGACCTGAAGTCTGTTTAAGGCCACCGCTAAACTTCAGTAGAACACTCAACTATGCTATGATTCCACAGCACCGAAAGGGTCAACCCTGAACTGGATGCCACAGCACCAAGTTTTTATTGAGTTTTTATTAAACATCATGATTTTCCTGCTTGTAGTAAAGAACACAGCATACAATTTCAAACTGGAAATATTCAATTACTCAAATTGGAAACTCCCAACGCCTTCTGACTTCCTCACCAAACCCACCCACAGCATTGTCAGTTTCACCCCAGGGAGCCTGCAGCTCCAGGGCGAGGCCCTCATCTTGGCTCCTCTGTACCCACGACCCGACTTCTGCGTTTTCAGCCTGGTTGCCAAGTGGATCCTCTCCATCTCCTGACTTTTTCTTTTGATCTTTCTGCCACATACAGAGACACCTGAACATTCCTATTAAAATATAAGTGAATCAGGCTGGTGAGATGGCTCAGTGGTCTAAAGCACCTATTTAGAACAAGCTTAGCAAAGCACAAGGACCGCAGTTCAATCCCCCAGCACCACATGCCAGCCAGCCCTGCCCCCAGGTGGGCTGAGCTGGCCACACAAAAAAATAAATAAATAAAAATTTAAAAAAATAAATAAATAAAAATAAAAAATAAAATATAAGTGAATCCAAGTAATTCCTTACTTAGAGCCTCCCAGTGTTCTCAGGATAAGACATACCTAGCGTGGTCTACAAGACGAGGGCGGGGCTTGATGGTGCTCAAGGAGCTGGGGGAGAATCTGGCCTCTGAGCAGAGCTTCCTAGGAAATGCAGGTATACAACAATGCAAGGTGACCAGTCAAAGTGGGAGCTGCTCTGTAAACGACAAGAGACAGTGACAGTTTGGGGAGAACCTTCAAGAAGAATGGACTTCCTGTTCCTACTGGTGTTGTGATAGGACGATAAAGAAAATGTGACTATTGGTGACAGCACAAGGTGACGAGGCCTAGTGACATAGTAGTGACACCCAGCCTAGGGAAGGAGGCAGCCGTACTATAAATCACAGTATCTCAAACATAAGAACCAAAACTTGTGCGATTTATATACAATAATAGCTTCTGTTGATCAAGTATCTATTAAGAGGCTGGCTTTATGTCAGTCATTTTACATATTTTTTTTAAATGATTGAGTCATTTTTTTTCCTTTTTTTTTCTTTTTGAGGATCTTTATTTGAGATAGCATAAACCCTTCAAAATATCTTCTGCTATTTTGACAGAAGTTGCTATTGAGAGTTTTAAGAAATTGTAGTTGAGTGTTTCTGAAGCCTTCCTTCAATAGGATGTGTAGCTGTGTATTTTTCTTTCACACGTCTTTCTTCCAAGCATCTCATGCCTTTTACATATTTGATTACAACCACTTTATAAGACAATTACTATGTGCTCTATGTTTGCTACATGGATACTGAGGTTCAAGAGGTTGCCATGAGCTACATAAGGCGCAGACTTAAACATCACCCCATTATTTTTCTTCAAGAAGAAAAGTGTCAGATATAATGCCTGTCATTGCCACCGCTGCATGTAATGTTGGGTGTTTATTCGTTTGTTCTCTGTCCTCCTCCTCTAGCAGTAAGAGCGTCGCCAGAGAGGGAGTGTTCCCTTCACAGCTGCCCTCCTAGAATGTTCAATCCTGTTTGAACATCCCAGCAGACCTGAAGGAGGGATTTCTCGTAGATGGAAGAAATAAAGTTTGATAGCAGCTTTCATTACTCAGTCTTTTGACTCATAGCTCTACAAATGTAGGTGAAACTACTGTGAATTTCTTTGCCTTTGTACGTAGACGTTTGGTGCTGGATATATTTTCCTCTCCACCATAGTGCTGCTATTAAAATACAACCATGCCTTATTCAACCAGAGGTTTCCATTAGCAACAAGAATTAATTCAATTATGAGTCATCAGCAGATGACATACGAATGAAGATTACCCCCCTATGATTATGGAATCTTTTTCTAATTATAAAAGTAATATGGTAAAGAACACAAGCTAGATTTGTTAATTTTAAAAAGCAAAGTATGTGCTGTCATGAAAATATTTCCAACATACATATTTTAGTAAAAACAATAGTACCAATAAGATGCAGAATATGTTCATGGTATGCCCAGGGATAATAATAAATGTTCCTGAGAGCCCACTACATGCTGGGCACTAGGTCACACCTGCCACCTAGATTGTATCATTTAATTCTTTAAACAAAACAATGTTGTCAGCATCATAGCCTCATTTAAATAGTACTATTACTTCAATTTTTTTAATTTTTAAACAATCTGGAAATTAGACAACTGTTGCCATGTGCCAAGTACACATGCGTGCATGTGCATATTTTACATCTATACTTACTTCTTCATATACTGAAATCCATGATAGTGCAACAATATGTACAGTTCCCTTCCTATACCGCTCAGTTTTAGCTTTCTCTCTCTTTCTCTATCTCCGTCTCTCTCTCTCTCTCTCTCT
>NW_004524608.1:15389943-15392003 GCF_000260255.1 Octodon degus
TATATGATTTTCCTCCACAGTAACGAGAAGCCTGGTTCCAACTGTCCTCTGTACTCTTATTGAGTCAGCCCCCCACATATCCCATCTCCTGTTGCCCCTACTGTCTTTGTCCCACAAGGGTGTCTCTCTCCTCTCACTAGTCTCTGATACTCCACGTCAGACTTGTCTGCCTCCCCAGCCCACCTCCAAAGCCCCACACCAGTACTGAGACAGCACCTGCCCCTGGCTGGGACCACCCAGACCCTGGGTTGTGACCCTCCACCCCTGCCCACACTGGGCAATAACAGCTCCCTCGCCATTCAGGGACCACTGAGAGAAAGTACCTTGGGGCTGCAGAGTTCTAAGGCTGCCTCGGAGTCCATCCATCAGTGTATCTGGTACTCTTGTCCCAGAAGTCCTAGCAGACTCACATTATGGATGAGCATTTCACCACTCATCTGCCTAAGAACAAATCCTAAGGAATAAGAGAAGGAATGCACTGGGAAGGAAGCTGCTTCATGAGCTGAGTGCCATGCGCAGAGTCACCATGAAGCCACAACAGTGCTGCAGGTGAATAACCGGCTGCTCCTTAGCTGTCGGCAAATACAAACAGCACCACGGTAAAGGTAAAAGCACTCTATGTCCTTCCACCCTACGGTGGCATCCTGGGACAGAGCACCATCTCTGAAACAAAAGGCTGTGAAGACAAACACAGGTTACAGCCAGGCGCCAGTTGGGTTGTGATTTTCCTCTTGAGATACTAGTTAATAATCCCAAACACTCAGACCTCCACTGGGATCACAGCGTGAGGTACCAGTTGGAAATCGCCTACCAATCTCAGTGGTCAGGGAATCTCCAGCTCTGGCCAGGCCTGCCAGGCAGCCTGGCTTCCGGCTGTCCTCACTTGCCTTGGCTAAGTGGCTTGCAAGGTGTTTCTGAAAGCAAAGTGCAGGGCTCAGAATAAACAGCAGATACCCAGGCCACGCCTGCATTCCCTCCAACTGTGGTAAGTGGCATCTGCTTGGCCCTCCGTTCCTCTGCCTCGAAAAGCGCTGGTTGGGCCTGCTCTTTCTTTCTTCCAGCAGGAGCCTGAGGTCCCCAGGATGAACGTTTATCTCTAATACTTCTCGTGTTCAGCTCTGTAACCACATCACCACCACCGCGTCTTCACATGGCCCTGCCTGTGCGTTTCCGGCCACCTTTTCACCCCTCTTCATCTCCCTTTCCTTACTGTTTTTCCCATTGCCCCTGCCCTCATCCTTGGCTTCCTTCCCAAGCGTGTGAACCATGAGGTGAATATTGCGTCTGTAGGACATGCTGAGAGGAGAAACTTGAGAGCCAGCTCCAGTTGCCTGCTTCTCTACCCTTTAAGGTAGCAGCTTCCCTTTCTTGGTGGCAATTCCAGCCCACCAGTAGGGCACCTTAGCCCTTTGGCCCACTCGAGAAGTGACTTGATTTTGGGTCACTCCAGGGGCACAAGGAAAGAACAAAACTTCCTGTTAAAAGGTGTAAGGCACATTCCCAAGTACTTACAACGAGGATTTTTCTTTTTTCTTTTCTCTTCTCTCTTCTCTTCTTCTTCTCCTTCTTCTCCTCCTCGTCCTCCTCTTCTTCCTCCTCCTTCTTCCTCTCTCTCCCCCCTCTCCCCCCATTTTTTAAAATATAGGATCTCACTACATAGTCCAAGCCAGCTTAAACTTGCTTTGTAGCCCAGGCTGGCTGTGAACTCATATCTTCCTGACTCAAATGCTGTAATTACAGATGAATGCCATCATACCTGGCTGGCTGGCCTCCCTCTCCCTCCCTCCCTTGTTTCCTTCCTTCCTTTCTTCCTTCCTTCCTTCCTTCCTTCCTTCCTTCCTTCCTTCCTTCCTTCCTTTCTTCCTTCCTTCCTTCTCTTCAGGTAATGGATTGAAGCAAAGGCCTTCACACATCCCCAGAGTTTTAATTTTTTCAATTTTGAAATGGGGACTTAGTAAGTCACTGAATTGTCCAGGCTAGACACAAATTCTCGATTCAGAATGCTAGGAGTACAGGAGTAAGATATGACACCCAACTCTGGCTTGCTTGCTTGCTTGCTT
>NW_004524608.1:15392103-15393683 GCF_000260255.1 Octodon degus
TTTCTTTCTTTTTCTTCTTCTTCTTCTTCTTCTTCTTCTTCTTCTTCTTCTTCTTCTTCTTCTTCTTCTTCTTCTTCTTCTTTAATGTATTTGGTACAGGTCTCACTACGCAGCTCAGATTCATAGTGATCCTATTTTCAGGCTCCCCACTGCTGGGATTACAGGCATATACCACAATGCCAGGTCTTGGTAGCTGGCTCAAGGCACCAGAAAAAGGGGCTGGTGCGTCATGTGGTTCTTTGGATCAAACCTGGGTTGCTGGGTTGCTGCTTTCTTGCCAAAGCAGGTGCTTAGTCCACTGAGCTATTTCTCCGGCCCCTCACTTACTTTCTTAAATACAAAATATGTGACAGCAATTTTTCTCCAAGTTATAGAAATTCCAGATTACGGAAACCCAGAGTTCCCAACCACAAACACAGGGAAATCTGTACATAATACAGATTGTTTGATGAAAAACCAGTAACAGATTTCACTCTGGGTGAAACATCAAAAGTATACCCTGGGTCTATGGTGCGCTGGCTGTTACCTACTCATTCTTCCAGTCTACTCTATTCCCCTCTCCACACTCACACACACTTTGTGCCCAAGTACGAGGTTATCAGACCACTTGCCCACCTACTGTAACACCAGAGATCGGGAAGCGGGCAGGACATCGTGGCCGGGTATCACAGCACTGACTCGCTGGGTCCCCCTCTGTGGGTCATTACTGCATATGTCAGCTCCCACCAGGTTGTCCTCTCTCTCCAAAGCCATTCACCATTTTGTCCTCTGTCTCATCACACCCTGTGTAATAGCTTTGCCCTTCCACGTGCAGTCCCCTGTAGTCCCTACAGCTAGCCAACACCTCTACAAATAACCCCTTTTTGAAACTCTCCCCAAATAACCCAATTCAAGGGGACCATCTAATTCCTGCTGCTAATCTGATGTTTATGTGTTTGCTTAGGCAAGGAAAAAACAAGTATACTTAAGAAATTGAAATGGCAAAAGATCAGCGTGCAGGCCACCTAGAAACCAAGGCCCATGGGTAGGAATTCTGGCAATGCTTGGCACAGAAGGGCACAGGAGAAATGTCTAGTAATGATTAGTTATACAAAGAAGTAAATAAGGTAAGTGACAGCTGGAGATGCTAAGTCTGGGTAATGTCAGCATCCTAACATGTACTGTGCCTTTAGTACAGGCCAAGTGCCTACTATCCCACTTTAGGTCACTTTACCTGCGCTACAAGTAAAGGAGCTGGTATCGCGCTTACTCTTGTCCTGCCACTCAACGTTCCTCCCTCAACACCTCCCTGGAAAAATCAACTGTTTTGGCCTGCAAGGAACCCATTTGATACGTTTTACATAGGGCTGGGGGGATAGCTCGGTGGCATAAGCACCTGACCAGCACAAGCAAGGTCCCAAGTTTGATCACTAGTACTACCTACTGTGCCGGCCCCAGAACTGGGGCATGGTGGTGCACACTTGTAATCCCAGCACTAGGGAGGCTGAGGCAGGAGGATCACTATGAGTCTGAACTGCATAGTGAGACTCTGCATCAAAAATAAATAAATACGGGCCGGGGAGATGGCTCAGTAGAATAAG
>NW_004524608.1:15394363-15404221 GCF_000260255.1 Octodon degus
CGCTACAAGACCCATCTATATAGTGAAACCCTGTAAATAGTGTACTAAAATTGAAAATAAGGGGGCCTGGCCTTAGCTCAGGCCTTTAAGTGGCTGCTTCCACAAAGCTGTCAGCCTCAGGTTGCTGGAGTTCGAACCTCACACCTCTCCCACTGGCCAAAAGTGCCCTGAAGGCATTCGAGGAACACAAAAAATAAATAAATAAATAAAAAATAAATGGAAGCTTGCTTTACCAATTCTTCAGCTGAGAAGTAATAAGCATATGCATGTACAAAAGCTACCCAAGGTTGCAAAAAGAACATTGTGATACTATAAAATATGTATTTATTTGCTATTCATTCCTGTCTTTTGGCATGCAATTCACAAAGCCTTCAAATCCTCACAGGAATAAGTGGTGACTGACTGGCAGATGGCAGTCTCCGGGCAGCTTCAGAGAAGGTACTGGTCACAGGGAAGACGAAGCAGAATTGGAACGTTCATTCCTATCCCCCACCTTCTGAAAAGAGGAGAGACTTTGAAGGTTAGGTGGATCACCAATAATTAACAATGTAGTCAATCACACCAATGTTACAAAGTCTCCATAAAGGTCCAAAAGAGAGGCCAAGGCAGGAGAGTTGGAAATTTGGGTTGGTCTTGACAACATAGAGGCTTAGTAAGAACTTGTATCAGAATAAAAAATAAAAAAGGGTGAGGGATATAGCTCAGTAGGAAGGTCCTGGGTTCAATCCCAAGTGCAAAGAAAAAGACGTCTCCATGGACAGTGCTCTGAAGCTTCTGGAGAGCTGAGGCATGAGGGCTCCCGAGGGCAGGGCATCAGGCAAGGGAGGGAAGCGCCAAGCCTTCTCTATTCTCAAGTCTGCTACTTCTTCTACAGTGTGTTTTGTAACATTGCATAGTGAACTGGTAAGCATGTTCCCTTGAGTTTTATAAGCTGCTCTAACAATTTAATTGAACCCAAGAAGATCATGGGAACCTCAGTTATAGCCAGTCGGAAAAACAACTTGTATTTATAGCTTTCTTTTTTTTTTTTTTACTTTATGTATTTGGTACAGGATCTCACTACACAGATCAGACTTGTAGTGATCCTCCTGTTTTCTGCCTTCCGAGCACTGGGATTATAGGCATGCACCACCACACCTGTTCTCAGGTGGCCTGCTGAGCACACCCAGGGAACAGGGCCAGCATGGCAATGTGGTGTCAGGGATCAGGGATCGAACCCCAGTCCCTGTGCTTGCCTAAGTAGGCACTTGGTCCACTGAGCTATTTCCCAGGCCCTAACAACTTGCATTTAACCTGGAGAGCAGTCTGATAGACTGAGCCCTCAACTGGTGTGACCCGCCACTACCTCCAGGTTAATATCATCAGACTTGAATTAAACTAGAGTCCATCCAGCCTGTGTCTTCCACAGAACTGTTTGCTTGGAAGGTGGGAGAAAAAAGACTATACCTGTGGCCTGTGTCTAGATGTCCTCCCCAAATCCTCATGCACTCCTATGTAGGCCTTTGCGGGGTCGCCGGACCTTGGTCTGTGGATATGGATTAAGGGTGTGCGGTAACTAAATTCATCCACTGACTAGTTGGGCATGGTTCTGGGTGTGGATAATGGGAAGGCCCACCTGGGTGTGGGAGACACCAACCAACAGGTTTGTGACCGAGAGGCCCACTGCCTGCTTCTTTCCACCTGCCTGCTATGAGCTGCTTCTCCTCTGCTGCACTCTTCCGCCATGCCACCCTGCCGCTGAGCCAGGGTGACCTGAAAGCTCTACAAACTGTGAGCTGAAACAAACTTTTCTTTCCTTAACTTTAAGTGTCTAATATTTTGTCTTAATAACAAAAAAGTAGCTAACACATATGTGTTCTGAAAGGAGAAAAATTAGTGTTTTTTTATACTCAATCACTCAGCAAGAGTAGGCGGAACCATCTAGAACTAAAGATTCACAAATATTGGAATACTAAGTAGAGTACTCAGAAACATTACACTAGTGACAGAGAAAAAATGTAAGTTTTAGATTATTGTTCTGCATAATAAACCTTAAAAACAAGCCTTGAAAGAATCAAAATGTTAACTAGAAAATTAAAGATATCCTAGAACTAAGCTCAAATACACATACAGAATTAAAAGAATATGTAGCATCTAAAACTATAAATTCACAATTTGGGCATCCAGTAAAAAAATTATCAGATTTGTAAAAAAGCAAGTAAATATCACCTATACTGATGAAGAAAAAGTAACACTAACCTAGAACCACATAGATAATAGAACTATTAAAACAGGTACTAGAGTCCATGTGTTTAAGGAAGGATAGGCAACTACAAGCATGTTAAGAAAAAACATAAATGATGATATAAAAATCTAAATCTGGCCCCAGATATGTAGTTAAATGGTAGAGCACTTGTCAACCCCTCCAATACAAAAACTTAAGTCAAACTTCTAAGTCAAAAACTACAATATGACATATGAGATGAAAATATTGAAAAATGTACTGCATAGAATTAAGAGTAGGTTAGACTGCAGAAGAAAGCATTAGTAAATTCAAAGCTAAACCAATAGAAACCATTCAAAAATGAAACACAGAGAGAGAAAGGACAGAAAAATTCTCAACAGGGTCTGGGGAGATAGCTCAGAGGGATAAGCACCTACTTGGCAAGCACAAGGACCTGAGTTCTATCCCCAGCCCCACATGATCTGAGGCCTTGGTCCCAGACCCCAGGACATGGTGGCACATGCCTATAATCTCAGCACTTGGGATTTTGAGACAGGAGGATCTCTGTGAGCTCAAGACCAACCTGGGGATTACAAAAGTGAACACAGGGCCAGCCCCACTGCATAGTGAGACCCTGTCTCATAATAAAAAAAGAAAAGAAAAGAAAAATCTTCAACAGTGCATCAGAGAGCTGTGGGACCAACTCAAAAAGCCTGCAATGTATTCAAATGCACCCTCTAATGAGAAGAGGAAGAGGGGAACAAAAAAATGTTTAAATGAAACATTATTAGGGCTGGGGAGATAGCTCAGTAGAGTAAGTGCTTGCCTGGCAAGCACAGGGTCCTGAGTTCAATCCCCAGTACCGAAAAAAAAAAAAAAAAGAAAAGAAAGAAAGAAAGAAAGAAAGAAAGAAAGAAAGAAAGAAAGAAAGATGGTGGAAGGTCTCCAAACTTGCTGAAGAAACACATTCATAACTCAATAAGCCCTAGTAAAATGAAACATGAAGAAACGATAGCAAAGCAGATGACATTCAAATCAGGAAGACCATCTCAATAGACAGCATCCTGACAACCACTTTGGGCCTTGCTGTAAGCAGTCACCAAGCATTTGAGGATTCAATGTGACCTTCCACTGTTACCCCTCTCAGTAACTCAGTGAAAGGAATGCCTTCCAGGCCTCCTATTGGAGTAGCATTGGGTGGAGAGATGGGCACTGGGTTGCACATGCTATATTCAGCACAAAGTTTTTATTTCCCTATGCCATGGCTTCCCTTTTCACATCACAGCAGGAATGCCTGGTGTACCATCCTCTGCAAAGATAAGCAATGCTGGAATCCACATTTTAGTGAAGTTTTAGCATGAAACTTATACATTAAATCCACAATCTCACAGGGAATGGTGATGGGCTTCTACAATCTTAGCTGCCCTGGAGCCAGCAAGAGAGCCTGTGTCATAGTAAAGATGAGAGAGAGAGAGAGAGAGAGAGAGAGAGAGAGAGAGAGAGAGACAGACAGACAGACAGACAGACAGACAGACAGACAGACACAGAGAGACAGAGAGAGAAACAGAGGAATATAGGTCAATGGTATAATGGTCCTGGGTTCAAGCTCTAGTACTGAGAAGAAGAATAAAAATATCCAGACCACTCTAGCAGGCACACCCACACTAATAAGTTCAACCAAATCTAACATTACATCTTCTTTGGCCCGGTATCCTTAGAAGGTACTGTTATGCATGTTCCCCAGGTTTCTGCTGCTCAGTTTTTGTGGCACATAAGGTTGTGGTGCATACTTATCCACCTGGAGCAAGCTGAGATGTGACTCATCTGAATGCAGTGGTCAGTGGGAGCAGGGGGTGACCCCAGTCATCTTTTTCTTTATTTTTTTTTTTTTTTTTTTTGCACTGGGGATTGAACTCAGGAACTTGTGCTTGCCAGGCAGGCACTTCCTCCTCGGCTGACCCGGTTCATCTCCAAGACATCTTCCCAGATGAGGGCTTTCCCAGGGTTGGGTTGTACCACACACCCTGAGAAGTACTAGGGCTTTTCAGAGCTGTAATGGCTTACTACAGACTCAATTATGGTGTCAACTAGGAAACAAGAGTTTTCAGAAACAACATTTCCCAGAATGCCTGAGAGAATGACATTCTGCCTTGTAGGGCACAGTCTATGCCCTGAATCAGAAACCATTACACAAGGGAAGACTGAAAAATACTGTGAATTTTTAAAAGTTAACTTCACTGTGAAAGACACGTTGTCATCAACCCCCCAAAACCTCCTTGCTTTCTTAAAATTTTTTCACTTATGTATTTGTTACAGGGTCTTGCTATGCAGCTCAGACCTGTAATGATCCTCTTTCACCTTTTCTCAGCCTCCCTCGTGCTGGGATTACAGATGTATGATGCCATGCCCAGCTGCATATGACACCATGTACAAAATACATTTAAAAAAATGCTTTTTTAAGCAACCTCCCATGCCTACTCCAGTGCCAATGTGATGTCTTCCTATTTTCTCCTAGTAATAAGTTTCTTAAAACCATTGAAATTCAGTTTTGCTACCTCATATGTGAGGACCTTGACACACATTCACTGGTATACTATCGAATAACGTTATAATAATAAAAGAAATCAGCAAAGATTCCAAGAGCAGAAGAGTACCTGGTAGCAAAAGAAAATAACCAGGAAAAACTAAAAGGAAAAAGACACAAAACTATTGTATGGCATCCCAAATATATTTCCTCCTTCCTTGATAAGCTCTCTTTCTTTTATGTAGTTAGTACAGGGTCTATACGGTCTCACTACCTAGCTCGGACTCGTGGTGATCTGCCTATTTTCAGCCTCCCAAGCGCTGGGATTACAGGCACGCCCCCACGCCCAGTCTCAATCACCACCTCGGTGCTCCCTGGGGGCGGGGTGGCACAGCACACCCGGATGGAACCCGCCTCTGCGCTCTGCCTAAGCATTGGCTTTAGTCCCGAGTGATCTGCCAAGCCCTCCTTGGTAAGTTCTTGAGTCCATCCTCTTACTTGGTCTAATAATCATACAAGCAACTTCATGGTGCTACAGGCAGACAAATTGTCTGTAGCTTTTGAAGTATTATTGCAAAGAAGGTTGTGAGAAAAACAAGTGGGAATTATTCCTGTACACACTCTTTCCTTCAGACCACAGTACTTGCCTACTGCAGTGGGAGGAAGACACTATTCAAATTCAAGTTGATAATATTCTCCTGGTCCTCCTACACTTTACCAAACAATGTTAGTTGAGATGGAAGCAATGAAAAAAAATATGGTTACTTTATTTATTTATTTTTGGCGGAACTGGGGATTGAATTTAGGCCCTTGCACATGACAGGCAAGTGCATATTCTATTGAGTTATCTCCCCGGTCCCTTGGTTCCTTTATTAGCATACCTGAATAAATGTCTTTTTATGATCAAGTATATCATTGAATTAATATCAAAATTATTTTTTTAATTCTGGCCAGAGAGAATTTCTTCATACGAATTCTCTGTTAAGCTTTTCATTGATATGGACCCTGGTGGCTATGCTTCCAGTAAAGTAAGTCTAGCAGCTAGAAAAGTATCAGAGCTTCTCTGAGTAATATTTGAGATTGCCTGAAAGGCTGGTTTTTCAAGCTGTTTCTTTTGTGCTGAATTCTGAAAAGCCTCTGGAGGAATTACAAGCCACAGGAAGTCCTCACAGAATACTTCTCCTACAAAAAAAATGGCTAGTAGAGAGATGGTTAGAGTCCATTGGAAGACTTTTAGTAGGATCCAACTCTTATTTACAAGTTATTTTTAGGAACTAAAAATTAAGCCTCAATTCCAAGCAAGACTAACACTGATTTGATGTTGGAAAGCATTGTTTTGTTTGACAAAGACTAACTTTTAGAGCAATATATGAGAAAATACATTAATAATATCACTCATCAAGAAAAGATGAGCTTAGAAAAGAATTAGAACTCAACTTTTGACAAAAATATATATAGGCAATGATGATAAACACTAACCAAAGTTACAGTAATCTAAGATATTTCCAAACTTTCTGGGAAATCCAAAAAATCTCATCTCTTCAAAGGAGATAGCCTGCTGCCCCTGAGGTCATGTGCACAGAGAACGCCACAGTCTTCTGTCCTTCTAAGACTCAGTGTGTCCCTTGGTTTGATGAGCAGCTAGAAAGACAACTACATAGATTCAGATCTATTTTTATACAAATCCTTTAAAAAAAGTTTATGCAAACAGGCATATCCACACTAAGCTGAGACTATATATAGGTAAAAACCAATCTGGAGGACAATTTAGCAATATATATCAAGGGCCTTAAAAATATACATGTCCTTTGAATAGGATATTTCAGTTTCACATAAGAAAATAATCAGACTTTTTACAACCATGTTTTCATTTAAAAAAAAAACCACCAAAAATGTTTAAAATTCCCAAGAAGACTATTAAAGGTTTTTTTTTTCCAAAACTGTGAGTGCTCAGTATATTAAATAGAAAAAAAAAATCAGATTACAAAATAGCATACCCATTATTTTCCATTTTGTAACTGTGTGCATATGTGTGTGGCCATGAAAAATAGTTTCAGGGGATTTTTTGTCATATTCTTAATTTTTTATCTCTTTCTTAAAATCTTTTTCTTGATAACATATTTAAGAGTGCCGGGGAGATAGCTCAGTAGAATAAGCGCTTGCCTGGCAAGCACAAGGGCCTGAGTTCAATCCCCGGTTCCAAACACATACAAAAAAATAAATAAATAAAATAAAATTTAAGAGTATCCAATGACCTCAAAGCACATTATAAATTCATAGGTAAGCAAAATAATTAAAAATTGGGTCTCAGGACAAAGCTGTTTGTATTCTTCTCTATTCTGAAATACACATGTCCACATTGGCCTGAGCTGTCTGCCTTTCAGGGGAAACTACAATGACCAACGGTTGGACAGCTGCGCTAATGTGCGCTTTCCATTATCCCTGACTTACATGTACCATGCGATGAAAGCTGAAATACGAACCATATTAACAAGATAACCCCAGATTAGTTTGTGTTTGGACTTGGAGTACAACCAGTCACACAATGCTAGAGGTGACCACATTTCTCCTTGCTGGCCCTCAGGCCATCCTCTCTGCTCCTTGGCCTGGGTCCTAGTTGTAGTCTGGGCTGGCACTGAAGTCCCAAGGAACCAAATGATCCCCAAACAGATAATTGGATGATGGAGATTTGCCTCTTAATTGTGCATTTCTATATGTGCCATATAGATATAAAAGCATCCACATATTATCAGCTGTACATTAATATCCTACCTAAAATAGTTCATTTCCCATAGCTTTTTTATTAACAATGGAATTTTATTTACGTAGAATCCATCATTGGTTAAATGATGACTAAAATGATAGGAGAAAGAAGTATATCTTGGGTGAACTGGCTACATGATTTTTAAAAATATTTATTTACTTGTTTATGTTCTTATTTTGGAGTACTAGGAATTAAACCCAGGGCCTTTAGGTCCCCAAACACTCCCTCCACTTAAAAAAAAAAAAAAAAAAATGAGACAGACTCTCACTAAGTTGCCCAGGTCAGGCTTGAACTTTGTTCCTCCTGCCCGAGACTTCCAAATTGCTAGAATTACAGGTGTGCACATAACGCCTGGCCAACTACATAATTTAGGGAACATCTTGTTCTGAAAGAACTAAAAATTTCAAGAAAGCAACAGCAGACAATTAACCAAATTCCATGAGCTTTCTAAGACCATGTCTCTGTAAACACACAGGCCAGCCCCCTGTCCAAGGGCCAGTAGAAAGATCAGGTTCTCTGTTTTCATTTACAAGTTGGATATCTTGAACAATGTACTTTTAGCTTTCAAATCTTCAGTTCTGGGATGGTGAGATAGCTCAGTGCCTAAAGCACCCGCTTAGGCAAGCTTAGGCAAGCACAAGGACCACAATTCAATCTCGGGCACCACATCCTGCGCCAGCCCTGCCCCCAGGACAGGCTGAGCCAACCACAGAGACCAAGTGTGGTGGCATATGTCTGTAATCCCAGCACTGGGAAGCCTGGAAACAGGAGGATCACTATGACTCCTACGTGGTGAGGCCCTGTGACAATCAAATGCATACAAAACAATAAATATTAATGATACATGAGTTCCTTTCACTTTCAGGTTTATGCACTTCTCTAATCCTGCTTCTTAGTTCTCTCCCACAAATATTGAGGTCCACAGTTTAATTCGTGATTATTTTCCACTTTTCCTGAAGAGCCTACGATCACAATAGGCACATGCGACATACAACAAGTGCTGCTTTGTGCGAAGCGCTGTGCTGAGCACTCTGGTGGAGGCAGACCCTTCCCCTCCCTGGGTCTTTCCCCCAGCAGGAGGAAACTGTAAGACAAGAACCTGCCTGGACACTTTCACCAACCTGGGGAGGAGTGGCTGAGCTCACTGGTGAGTTGGAGGAAACGGTATTCGAACCTGTCTCTTAAGTCTGCTCACAGGGAGCATGTGCCGTCAGCGACTTTAGGCTCTGCGCACTCAGCAGCAAAGGTCTTTGTGCAGCAGTTGTCGCAAGTGTTAAGTCTTCTGCTTCGGAATTTAGCTTTGGGAGACTTAAGCTCTCCACTGTGTCCTTTGTTAGTGATAATAGTCTCCTGCCTGCCTCACTCTTGTTTATTTCTTCATTGCTTCAGAATTGGATGGTGAGAGCTGGTAGGGTGTCATTCAACTGGGACTACGCCACGATCGGGCACAGTTATGCGCTTCACCTCTGTCAACCCTCACAGTTAGCATAAGATCTAAGTCTTTTTTGCGATTTTTCTAGACAAGGAAAGTGAGAATCCGCAATCAAGTGACATAATGAAGATCTGAACAGGTCTGTGAAATGCCACAGATTATGCCCTTAAATTTTCCCATTTTACTTTTGCATGAAAGTTTAATAATAAACTGATAAGAACATTCAGAATTTGGTTGGTGTTGAAAAGCAAGTTAACACAGTATTATATCTAGTATACTTATATTCTGTTTGGCAGAAAAGTAAGCCAGGCTAAACTTAAATTCAGCACATGCTGAATTTTATTTTAGGGAGAACAAGCTGCAACCATAATAAAGAACTGTATTTAAAGCTAACAGCAATACTCCATAGATCCTACACTACAATCTCAAAGCACATTTCATGGTCTACGTGGTCTGAGACATAAACAGTGAAAGGTGTGTTTGCAAAAATTTCTCATTAACAACCACAAAACTAGCAAATTTTTTAATTATTTTGTTCATCTACTCACAAAACACCAGCAAGAGAGTGGTGTGGTGGCTTGTTCCTCTAATCCTAGCTACTCAGGAAGCTGATGTAGGAATATTACAAGTTTAAGGCCATGGGCCAGCCAAACAGCTCAGAGGATTAAAAGCAACTGCAAGCAGGTGCAGGGGCCAAGGGTTTGATCCCCTGGACTGCCATGCTGGCCCTGCCCCTGGGGGTACACCACTGACATGGCAATTGAGAGATGGGCATGGTGGTGCACACCTGTAATCCCACCACTTGGGAGACTGTAAACAGGAGAATCAGTACGAGTCCAGTCTAGTAGTGAGACCCTGAATACCCTGTAGACCCTTCCCTAAAATACAGGAGAGAGAGAGAGGGAGAGAGAGAGAGAGAGAGAGAGAGAGAGAGA
>NW_004524608.1:15404626-15405798 GCF_000260255.1 Octodon degus
AGGGAGGGAGGGAGGGATGAGAAGGAAAGGGGAGGGGAAGGAAGGAAAAAAGGAGGAAGGAAAGAAGCCACCGCCAAGACATCCCTGATGGTGAACTCATTCTGGTTTGTTTTTTTTTTTTCATTGTTTTGAATATTTTTATTCAGATCTCTCTCCTATCTTTGAAACTTTTCCACATCCCACCTCTCTCTGGAAAGGGCTTGACCTCCTTTCCCACTTGGTGAGAAGAAGGAGCTCGGAATATTTGAGGTAGCAGACTGCCTGCTCACGGCCACCTGAAGAATGAGCTCTGTCTATTCCTGTCACCAAAAACCCACTAAAACTCATATTCATAATTCCACTCCTTCTCTATACAGTCTTATAGAAAGAAAGGAAGAAAGAAAGAAAAGAAAAGAAAAGAAAAGAAAAGAGAAAAGAAGAAAAACAAGTTTAGGGTCAGTCTGGACAATTTAGCAAGACTCTGTCCAAAAATAAAAAGGGAAAGGGAACAAGGGCTAGGTATTCTTATTATTGTCTTCCTTAAAAATTTCTACCAAAACTTTGTGGCTGTGTACTCCTGCCTCTCCTGACCCCAGATTATCAACGCTGATTCCTCTTAGTCGTGTCTAGATCTCACAGTATGTTCCTCTCTACAATGTTTTTGCAGCTTGCATGATCCCATTAACTTAATGCACTATTTCTACCATGAAATCAATACATACAAAATACTCCTAACCATATAATTACTGCTTAAAACAGATCTGCCCGTCACCATGAGCTCAAGCCCAGCCTGAGCTACATAGTAAGTTCAAGGCCAATCTAAACTACATAGACTCCATTAAAAAAAAAAAAAAAGGTCAATAAAATAAAACAAGGGCCGGTGGTACAGCTCAGCGAACTAATCACTTGCTTAGGTAAGTGCAAGGGCCAGGGTTTGGTCCCTGGCACTGCATGCTGTGCTGGCCCTGCCCCCGGGCATACTGATCTGGTGATGGAATCTGGGTGTGGTGGCGCATGTCTGTAATCCCAGCACTAGGGAGACAGAAATCAGGAGGATCACTACAAGACCGAGCTTTGTAGTGAGACTCTGCACACACACAAAAAAAAAACCTCTAAAAAAATAAAATAAAATAAAACAGGATTTGCCTATATTTCCCATCTATATAGTCTAAACTGGTAGTTTTTTTGTTTTG
>NW_004524608.1:15417748-15424497 GCF_000260255.1 Octodon degus
AAAAAAAAAAGAAAAAAAGGATACAAAGGAAAGATCATTTTGTATTTATACATACAAAATAGGATAAATTTACAGCTACTTTCACTTAATTCAATGAGAATAGAGGTGTACTAATAGTGTTTGGACAGAATATCCTGTTTGCTTCTTGTACTATGGATAACCACTAAGAAGATAACAATGTACAGTGTATTGATTATCAAAACTATCCTATTAATCAGCTGTGAAACTGTGTCATTCATATTTATTTCTCAATAAAAAAAAATTTTTAAAATAAAAAAAAAGATGTGTTCATCCTAATTAGAATAAGCTTCTAGCTATCCCAGGGGAAATGAGCAGATTTCTCACTTCTTCTCCACTCTCACTTATTCAAGCACCTCCCCGTCTCATTCTTTCAATTTTGCTCTTTCAGGGGTCTTTACCCATGAGTCTGTATTTATACTAACATCAAGTATAACAAAGTGAATAAACAGCTGAATCTTCATGAACATTTTGTTAGGAGGATCTCTCCTTGCAACAGCAAGCAGCAACACCCACAATTTTGGAGTAAATTTATTTTTACATTGATGAGTACTGACCGGGAATCAATTGTTCCCCAAAATGTCAGGCCCTGAAGGCTCAGGAAAGGGGTTGTAAACAATAAGCAGAGCACTTGGCTGTCTTTGATTGGTTCTCACTATATACACTATAGTGACCAGACAACAGGAGACCATAGTAACAGGAACTGTAACAGAAACTGTAACTGTAACTGTTGCCTGGGCAACTAAGAGATGGGTTGAAGGGCATTTCCCACCGCACCCTCCCTGCTGACTTACAAAGCCACATGTAGTACTGTTGCTTCCATTGTGAAGCACGCACACCCTAAACTGCTCTATTAGTAAGCCATGATTAGAGTTTTGCTTTTTTCTCAAATTGTCAGAAGAGAGTTCCACCACAGACATAGTAAGGTGACAGAGAGGGCCTAGTGCACAGTGATAGAGGTCAACAGTATCTGGACGCATGGCTATTTTGCCTTTTTTTTTTTTTTCATGAGAAAAGTTATCTTCATTTATTTTGTTTTGTATACATCCATAGTTGAATCTTTTTTTTCCCTCCTTTGGTGGTACCAGGAATTGAACTCAAGACCTTGTGCTTACCAAGCAAACACTTATTCCATTGAGTTATCTCCCCGGCCCCATAGTTGAATCTTAATACAAAAAAAAAAAAAAAATGAGAATCAGACAATTCTTTTTTAATTTCTTTTTTTCTCTCTAGTCCTTCTCATGTTTGGGGCGCATGCTTTTCCTTTTCCTTTTTCTTCTCCAATAAGCAGCTAAAGGACTCAAACAACATTATGGCTTTGAGGCTCGGTGGGAGCCCAGCTTATAATGGACAGTTCTGAAAGTGTGATCATTTGGTGACCAAAGCCCAGCAGTGTGCCAAGAGTTTTGTGCTTTTTAAGTATACAATTCCACTTGCTCCAGAGTCCTAGCAGTCAGCACTGCCGCTTTCTTGCTGTGGCTTGTCACAAGGCCCAATGCCACAGTACATCTTCTCCTACCACTGAGGTCTCTGAAGCCACAGGACCTCCATGATATTATTGCCCAAACAGCAGGGCTGCTGGACTTAGCTTGGCTTTACTGCAGAGCTCTTTCTTGCATTGGGATTTTCTCACTGCTGACAACATTACTTGTCACCTGGCACATGGACTAGAGAGGTACTCCCCAGTGTAGAATATGCTATCTCTAGAATTAAGGACATTGGGGATAAGGTTCATTCTTTACAGAGGGAGATACAAGATGTAATAATTGTCTTTTATCTAAAAGTGTGATCTGACACACTCTGACTACCAGAGTCTTAAAAATCTACTTTCATGTCAGGCTCCTGGCTTCTTTCCTCATCTCCTATGGTGCTTGTGTCTTATTAAGTCCTCTGGTGCAGTAGCTTCTCATTCACTAGCCCAAATTGGCAGAATATCATGATGTGATGGGTGACTGCATAATTTTATGGGATGTACTAATAGTCTGGATCTCCGTGTTTGATTATTGTCAGAGAAGAGGAATGAACATAGCTTTAAGAAAAAACTGTATGCATACTGTAACTCATTCCATGTAAACAAAAACTCTGATCTTAACTTTTTTTCTTTTTCTTTTTTTTTTTTTTTTTTTGGTGGAACTGTGGATCGAACTCAGGCCCTTGCACTTGCCAGGGAAGCACTTATTCCACTGAGCCATCTCCCCAGCTCCCTTGATCTTACTTTCTATTCAAAAATATTTTTTTAAAAATGCTTCTGTAGGGGCTGGTGAGATGGCTCAGTGGTCTAAAGCACCTATTTAGAACAAGCTTAGCAAAGCACAGGGACCGTGGCTCAATCCCCCAGCACCACATGCCAGCCAGCCCTGCCCCTTGGTGGGCTGAGCTGGCCGCGCACACACACACACATATATACATTAAAAAAATAAAAATAAAAATGCTTATGTAGCTGAGCGTGATGCCACATGCCTATAATCCAAGCACTCTGGAGGCTGAGGCAAGAAGATTGCCCACAAGTTCAAGGTCAGCCTGAGCTTTGTAGTGAATTCAAGGTCAGTCTGAGCTACTAACCAAGACCATGTCTCAAAGGAAAAAGAAAAAAAATGCTTTGGTCAAGTCAGTCAGGAGCCTTGTACCACATACTCTAGGCCATATTAATCCACAGATCCATATTAGTAGCGAGTTCATAACATCTCTATCCTTCACAAATACTGAATCTTATGTTTATTATTTATTTATTTATTTATTTATTTATTTATTTATTTATTTATTTTTGGATAGAACCAGGGATTGAACTCAGGTCCTTGCACTTGCCAGGCAAGCGCTTATTACTACTGAGCCATCTCCCTGGCCCCCTGAATCTTATGTTTAAAGAGAATGCTCCACTCAATGAATTCACCAGGTACATATTTCTAGCCTGCACGATGGCACATCCTCTGAATCCAGTCCCAGTAATGTTTCCCCATCTCCCACTAGTTCACCCAGGTTAGGTGGTGCGACCCCTGTGGGTAGAACATACTTCCCTCCTCGTCAGAGGCCCAGATGTCCTCAACTGTGTTAGACAAGAATTCAGCCCTGCTATAGATCTAGTGTCTGAAAAGAGGAATGAAGGTAGAGGATGAGGAAAGCACCTTAGAAGGAAAGGCCTCGTGTTGTCTTCAGCAAGGAGGGTATGCCAGCTCTCAGTGAAGAGGATTAGCCACTTCTGCAGACCAGGCTATTCAGAGAGGCCTGAAGTTCAACATATTAAAAGAACTCACCCACCTGAGTGTTCCCATCTCAAAGGGACATGTTCTTTTTCCTAATCTTGGCACTAATCTTTTTGTTGTTGTTGTTGTTGTTGTTGCTGTTGTTTTAGTACAGGGTCTACAGAGTCTTATTACACAGATCAAACTTGTAATGATCCTCCTGTTTTCAGCCTCCCAAGTGCTAGGATTATAAGCACCTGCCACCGCACCCAGTTTCAATCCCCATCTCAGTGCGCCCTGGGGGCGGGGTGGCATGGCACGCCATGCTGGGGATCAAATACGGGTCCCTGCGTCTACCTAAGCAGGCACTTTACTCCACTGAGCTATCTAGCCTGCCCCTTGGCTCTAATCTTGACATAACATAACAGTTGTATTGATTTATCCTGCAGTGTTTTCCCATGACTGTTATAATTTTTTTTAATTTATAGGGGCTGGGGAGATGGCTCAGTGGAATAAGCACTTTCCTGGCAAGTGCAAGGGTGTGAATTCAATCCCCGGTTACACCAAAAAATAAACAAACAAACAAAATTATTACCTGAGAGCCAGGGAGATAGCTTGGCAGTCTAAGTGCCTGCCTGACAAGCACAAGGACCTGGGTGATAGGTCAGAATTTAAACTTTCCCAGGCACCTTGCCCCAAACACTTCCTCTTGGTTTCCCAGGCACCTTGCCCCCAAACTCTCTCCCTCTTGGCCCCATGCAGAGCCAAACCCAAAACCACAGAACAGGTCCACCTGACTTTGACCTGGGCAAGCAACCACAGGAACTCTCCTTTGCTAACATCAAAAGTCCCCCACAGACCAGGTAGCCCTGCCAAGATTAGCTCTCCCTCAGCTGTTCCAGCCTGCGGATCACCCTCCCTAAAAGATCCTACAAAGTCTCCTATCCCCCTTTATTCATGGCTGTCTTGGTCTGCTAGACAGCCAACCTGCTTGCCATCCTCAATAAATCTTCTACTCATGTCAGAATGCCTGGTCTGGTCAATAGCCTGAGCTCATACCTAACACTGTGTTTGATCCCCAGTACAGCATGCAGTGCTGGCCGTGGGCTGTGCTGGCCACTGAAATCGGGTGGGGTGGAGAATGCCTGTAATCCCAGCACTGGGGAAGCTGAGGCAGGAGGATCACTATGAATCTGAGCTGCATAGCAAGACCCTGTACCAAAAATTTATTTACCTTGGAGGTTTGGGGGCAGGTTCTCTGCTATGTAGGTTAGGCTAACCTTGAACTCGCAATGTAGCCCAGGCTGACCTCAAACTCAGGGCAATTCTCTTGCTTCTAAGGAGGGAGATTTCAGGTGTGCTCCACCACACCCAGCCTCTTTCTGCTTTTTAAAAGCTCTCTGTGCTTTCCAGGCCCACAGTCACATGACTATAAGCCTTGTACTTTGAGACTGATGTAGGATTGCCACAAATTTGAGGCCAGTCTGGGCTACCGAGTGATTTGAAGGCCAGCCTAGAATACAGAGACCCTGTCTCCAAAAACAAAAACAAGTTCTCTGTGTCTGTGTATGTACAAATACACACATTATATGTAAATACATAATGAAGTGTATTTCAAGAAACATCTAGAAGAAAATATCAGTGCTGGGAATGGATGTTAGGCATTTCTCAGCACTGGTTCAGTTTATAGAAAAATTGAGTGTGAAAACAGGCAGTAAGAAGCTGAATGTTTTGTTGCACATTTTTCCTTTTCTAAATTTTTCTCACAAATATATGTATAACATTTCAAAATGGGGGCCTGGCCCTAGCTCAGTCCTTTAAGTGGCTGCTTCCACAAAGCTGTCAGCCTCAGGTTGCTGGAGTTCGAACCTCACAACTCTCCTGCTGGCCAAAAGTGCCCTGAAGGCATTCGAGGAACCAAAAAATAAAAAAACCCTTATTCCAACATTTCAAAGCATCAGAAAAAGTAAGAGGATCATTGTGTTAGTCAGAGAGAATTGGAAAACGGAGAGGTGTCCTTCACAACCATCTAAAGCTCTGACCTCATTGCCACTGAGACCTTGTACAGTGAGCCACACCCCTGCCCTGGAGAAGGTGGAGGGAGGAGGGAGCTCACCTTAGGTACCCAACCATATTCTCCATTCCTTTTTCAGCTTTGGGGTTACAAGTCTGATCCAGGGACGATGTGAGTTGGAGCAGAAGCACAGTGCATGAACCTGGGTACCTGCTAAGGCGGGCATCAACTGGGGTGCTCCTGTGAGCAGCACGGTAGGAGGAGGCAAAGCTGTACAGCAACAACTCTTCTTGGCTTTTTGGAGCACCAGCACCATAGGAAAGAGTAGAGTACACCATACAAATGAAGTTAAGTTTCTATCCATTACAGCAGTTGGTAACAGATTTTCCATGCAACTGAAACAATTATTGAGGATAATATAATGTTTCTTGTTGCTGATACAACAAAGTACCACAGACTCAGTGCCTTAGTTACTTTTCTCTTTGCTGAAACAAAATAATGGGCACCCAGTGTTAAAGAAGGAAAGGTGTACACAGCTCGTGGTTCCTAGAGCTTCCAGTAAGCATCTGGCTCCAAGTCAGGGTGGCTTCACAGGCACAAGATGGCAGAAACAACAAGGACAGCAAGCCCCTTTCTGTCCCCTATGTTGTATGCAGGCTGCCTGTCCTAGGTCAGCTGTTTCTGTCACATCTGTAACCACAGCATCGGACCATGAGTCAATCACAAACTGTAAAAAAGCCCCTCCCCCCATGACTGTATGAGGCTCTTCGGGGAACATCCTGAGAGAAACCATAACGCTAGGTGACTTCAAACCACAGAAATTTATTCTCTCACAGTGCTCACAGCCAGAAATTCAAGATCATTTTTATTAGATAGAAATCAATGTATTGGGAATGCACTGCTCTCTCAGGAAGCTCCAGGGGAGAATTTCTTGCTTGGTGCTTCCAGTTTCTGGTGGCCACCAATTTGCTTGATATGTAGCCACGTCACTCTAATCTTACCTCGGGGTTCAGTCCTCTACTCTTCTGAGCACAATGAAACCTCCTTTGTCTCCCTTCTGTAAGGCCCTCAGGATTACCTTAGGTGTGCAGAGCCATACCTGCAGGAGCCTTGTCCATATTAATCAGTATGTATAGACTCCAGACATTGAGATCTGTGTACTTCTTTTCTGTTACTGCAACAGAACACATGAGACTGGGTAACTGTAAGGAAAGAAGCTTATTTTGGTTCACAGTTCTGGAGGTCAGAAGCCAAAAGACTGGGTGGTGGCATCTGGAGAAAGCTTTGTTCCTTGTCATTACATAAGCAGAAGAGGCAAAACACAAGGGATGGCTTCACTTTCTAGTAACCTACTCTTCAAATAAGCAATTTAATTCCTCAGAGTGAGACCATCTTCAAGGAAGGCATAAATCCCTGGTAGCAACCTGAGCGCCTCTCAGAGGTCCCACCTCCCAATGTTGTGATTATGGCAATAAAATTTCAAGATGTGTTTTGGAAAGAACAAGCCATGTTCAAGCCAAGGCAGGACCTGACATCCC
>NW_004524608.1:15424597-15433936 GCF_000260255.1 Octodon degus
TTTTTTTTTTTTTTTTTTTTTTTTTGGTCTTTTTGAGACAGGGTTTCATTATGCAGTTCAGGCTGCTTTGAACTCACTTTTTGTAGCACAAGCCAGCCTCAAACTCATAACAATCCTCCTGCCTTAGCCTCCTGAGTGCTGGGATTACAGGCATGTACCAACACATGAGTCTTGATATTTCTATTTTAATATGCTTCTCAATGTTACGGATTTTCTTTTTAATATTCTATGCAAAATTGCAATGAGGGGCCATGGAGATAGCTCAGTAGAATAAGCGCTTGCCTGGCAAGCACAAGGACCTGAGTTCAATCCCCAGTTCTGCAAAAAAAAAAAGAAAAAAAGAATAAAGGCCAGATGTGGTGGTGCATGGCTGAAGCAGCAGGATCATTGCAAAGTTCAAGGCCAGCCCAGGCTACAAAGTGAGCTCCAGACCAGCCTCAACAGCACTCCTACCTTGACAAGACAAAATAAAGGGCCAGGCCTTGCCAGCCCCACCCCAGACCCACCAAGCTACATAGGGAGACCCTGTACCAAATACATAAATGATAAAAAAGACAAAATAAAATAAAATTGTAATGAGAGGGGGCTGGGGAGATAGTGGGGGCTGGGGAGATGGTTCAGTAGAATAAGCGTTTGCCTGGCAAGCACAAGAGCCTGAGTTCAATCCCTGGTTCCACCAAAAAAAAAAAAAAAAAAAAAAAAATTGTAGTGAGAACCTCAAGAAAACAGAGGATGAGGAGTCTAATTTATATTTCTGGTAATCTTTATTGTTTTCAAATGCACTTTTATTAATAACCACATTCACAGCACTCTAACTCATGTTTTCTTTGTTGCTGTTGTTTTGGGGGTTTTTGGCAGAACTGGGGATTGAATTCAGGCCCTTGTGCTTGCCAGGCAAGTGCTTATTCCACTGAGCCATCTCCCTGGCCCTCTAACCGATGTTTAATAGCACTGTTAACTCGCTTACAGGTCTGGTGAATAATCAAAAGCATGGGGAATCCTGATGTGGAAAAGCAATCAATGTTATTTTGACACTTCTGTCTTTTGGAGGAATTATCTTTTCTTTGAGAAAAAGATTGACTGATGACAACCCACAAGACATTCTAGAGAACAGTTATAAACTCTAAACATGGGCTTTAGTCCGTATGGCATAGCACTTAGTTGGCAAAAAGTCTCCACTTTAATTGTGTCCCAAATAGTCACATATCTTGGTGACACAGGCAGTATTTTGATAATTTTTTAAAATATAAAAAGAACCTGAGGATCAGAGAGGTAAACATTTGGTTCATAAGCATGCCAGTATTAAAAGTAAGTATTAAAACATAATATTTGAACTGAAATACCTCTTCATAATGTGATAGTGAACAGGACTTCCAGTCCCCAAGTCTCTCAAAATACATAAAGTAGATGACCCAGAAGCAGGAATCCACCTGGCTTTGTTTTATGGTGTGGGAGAACACCTGACTTGCTGTGGAGAAACCCACATAGGAATCTACAGGTGTTCGCCCTGCCCACAGACGTCAGTTGCTGACCTTCAGCCTTCTCCAGCCAGGGGCAGCCTTGCATGCCTGTGGCTATGCAGGTACTTCTAAGTAGTTGTCAGCTGTTACCGTGGTTACTGACACAGGCTTCAGCTGCAAAGGCCACTTCTAATGATGCAATTTCAAGGATATTTGTACTACAGTACCAGACCACAGACTTAACTATGGGGAGTTTTATTTTGGAAAATCCAATTAAAAATGCAAAAGAAATGCACAACAAATGTAACAGAGAAAATGGGGCAAAATTTGGAAGGGCAAATGGAAGCCAGGTCTGACTATCAAAAGCCAAATCTGAATCAATTCACACTAGCAATGTATGTTACAAACAGTTGCTAAGGGGCTGCGGTCAGGCTACAGCTAGATTGTGTGGTAGCGAGAATACTGGTGAGTGGGAGTTAGGGAAGAGGAGAGATGTCCTGAGAAGGCTGTTTATATTTTTTATATTTTTTGTGGACAGCTCAGCCAGCCCTGGGGTTGGGGCTGGCACAGCATGTGGTGCCAGGATCAAACCGTGGTCCCTGCGTCTGCCTAAGCTTGCCAAAGCAGGCACTTTAGACCACTGAGCTGTCTCGCAGGCCCAAGGCTGTGTATTTTATTTTATTATTGTATTTATTTATTTATTATTTTTTGCTCCGAATGCCTTCAGGGCCGGTTTGGCTGGCTTGAGTTGTGGGGATCGAACCACAGCAACATGAGCCTGACTGCTTTGTTGAAGCAGCCACTTAAAGAGCTACTTAAAGGGGCAGGCCCCCATGGCTGTGTATTTTAAAGAGCTTCTGGTTTCTACTTTATCAGTGACTTCAGAGGTTAAGTGTCAGCACTAATCTGCATTTTGCTTCTTCACTTCTCCAGTTTTGAAACCAAGAGACACTATCACCTGGAGAGGACGGACACAAGGGGCTAATATCTGAGGTTTGGCCTAAGTGACTTATATGGCAGGCTAACGTAGCCACATATTCCACCCACATGGCTGTCCCCATAACATTCCAGGATTCTGTTAGTAATCTCTTATTTGTTGTACCTATTAAAAGTTTCATCAAAGAATGAATGAAATTAAATACATCACTAGCTATGCTATTATATGGAAAGAGACCTCTCATAATGACCCAAGAGAACGCAAGTCAATCATCTTTTGCTATGTTTTGATATAAAAGCATGCCAGCCAGGCGTTATGGCACATGTCTGTAATCCCAGCTACTATGGAAGCAAGAGAATCTCAAGTTCGAAGTCAGCCTTGACAACTTAGCAGGAGTCTGTCTCAAAATAAGAAAATAAATGAAAAAGACTCAGGGTCAGTCCCTCTTAAGGAGCCTGGGGGTCGTAGCTCCTCTACAAGATAGCTGGCATTAACCATCAGTTGGAGGCAAGTGAGTATCCCCAAATCCTGAACGAGCTTTCACATGGACTGGAAGGCTCTTGCCAGGCTCCTCAGGTTCCTACAGGAACGTCCTACTCTTGCTGTTCACGGAAAGCACCAGGGAACAGATGCGTTACAGTTTGTGACAGGAGAACAGCCTGTGGATTCCGCCTACTCCCTCCAGTCCATCTGGGCGGTGGGTGAGACCGGTGCCCACAGAGAGGGGGGCTCTCCTGGGAATCCCTCGGGGTACCGTGGCTATTGGTGCTTTATTTTCAGTAGATGGCACTGTGTCTATGGGGATAAGCAAAGGAAGAGCCAAGATGGGAAATCTAATTGTTTCTAGAGAAACTGCACTGCATGCGAGCATGCGTGGTATTCTTTTTCACTTAGTAACATGGTAACAGAAATAGTACTTAGCATTCCCATTAGCACTCTCTCTGGATCTCAAGGAACTTTATGATTTATTATGCTGGCTCAGACTCAGGCTGTGGTGGGGCCCAAGGCCATCCTCTAAGGGAGACAGTTGGGATAAGAATAAATCACTCTGAATGTTCACCCACTTTATCACCTAACATGCAGCAGCACCTGTACCCCATCTGTGCCCTGGAGCCCCACCCTCCATGCCAGACAAGAAGCTCCGGCGTCCCAGTTCCTGCACATCAGCCAGGAGTCCTCACATCCCAGAGACAAGGCCACTAGGAAGGACAGTTTCTTGCACATGAGTGGCCTGTGGACCAGACATCGGCAGCTGCGCCTTTGTCTTCTCTTTCTTTGTAATAGATGTCCATTATTTTTCCCTTTTCTGAGTGCTTGCAGGAAAGTAGAACTTAGCACTAGAAAATAAGTCTATTTCATTTAAATCTGTTCTAACAGGGGCTGGTGAGATGGCTCAGTGGTCTAAAGCACCTACTTAGAACAAGCTTAGCAAAGCACAGGGACCGCAGTTCAGTCCCCCAGCTCCACATGCCAGCCAGCCCCGCCCCCTGGTGGGCTGAGCTGGCCACACACACACACACACACACACACACAAATAAATAAATAAATATTTTAAAAAAGAAATAAATCTGTTCTAACAATTTAAATTGGGGAAAGAATTTCAAGTTTTCTACTTAAAAAATTATCTGTAAACACAGAATGGAGGATAGAGTTGATATGAGCCAAGTACTATGCTATTTACACAACAGAATACTTTCGCTTTTATTCTTTTCAATAATCTTATAATAGGGCTGGGGAGATGGCTCAGTGATACAAGCGCCTGCCTGGGAAACACAAGGTCCTGAGTTTGAGCCCTGGTACCAGTCATTGTCATTGTCATTGTCATCATCGTCATCATCAACATCATCGTCATCATCATCATCATCATCTTGTAATAAGTGCTATGCTAACTGCAGCTCAGAAAGTTTAAACAGTCCATCTAAAATTATCCTTGTTGTTGACTGGACATACAATAACATGCTAAGAGAGAGGTGTGTTGTGATACTGCTGGGAAAGGCACTTACCTAAAGGAACTTCTGATTTCTATCCCTTGTCTCTTATTACCTTCTGGATATGATCCCTAGAACAGCAGTGGCTATTTTGAAACAAATATAGGAGCCAAACTAAGAGAAGAAGAGAAAAACCTAAGGAAGGCAGAGCAGGAAGATAGGAAGAAGCTGGGACCTTGAGGATGTCATTGAGCTGCTGAATTAATCAACCGTTGAAGTTCAGGTTTATGACATAGCCACTTTGAAATATGTCTTCTGTTATGTATAGACAAATGGCCTAACTAAAATGACCTACAGACCCACTGGCTACAGGCGAATGGAAAGGAGATTTGTGCCCTAATCAGAAGAAGCAGAGGCAGCCATTTACACCCTGCTGCTGACCAAATAGGATGTAGAGTTTGCCCAGCATGGAATCTCCATTGGGTCATATCTAATCTGCCCAATCAGGTTCCTCCTGGAGTAATGTAAATAAGCCAACATTGTCTCCCATCTCTGTAGAAAATGCTCCATCATTTAACCCGTCTCTTTTCTGTTTCTCTAATGAGCATCTGCTCATGTACTATTTAAATTGTTCATATTAAAAACTAACAAAATATTCTTTGTTAAATACAAACTACTATGGTGTGATTGCACAGTTGCATCCATCAAGGGTTCACTGTGTTTGAAGACTTGGTCTCCAGGGTAGTGCTATTGGGAAGAGAAAAGTCTTGGAAATAAGGCCTGATGAAGCCCTTAGGTCACCAAGGTCGTGTCTTCAGGAAGAAGCAAGAAGAGATCTGGCAGCAGCTGAAAGTCTTGGCTGATCAAAAGAGTTAAGCTAACAGATCAAATGTGTGTGCAATCTCCCACTAACCTCCAAGATAGATAGATAGATAGATAGATAGATAGATAGATAGATAGATAGATAGATAGATCAGTAGTAGATAGATTGCTGCCCCTTTGCTTACCATCCTTCAAATATCCTATAAAAATATCTTATTGTGGTTAATTCTAACTCAAAACCATACGGAAAAGATAATTATAGGAAATATAATTCCCACACAGCTGACTTGACACAGTACAAAATCACCACAGTATTGCTGGTTTTATTTAAGAACAAAGGGAAAAAAGCAAATGCCAGGGACATGTTTATATGGGAAAGATACTAAAAGAAAGCTAGCTATATGCACACAAGTAAAACTGAATGTTTATATAACACAACAGAAAAAAGAAGGATTCTAGGTAGATTTAAGGAGAGTTATGACTATAAACTGGTAAATTTTTTTTGAAAAGAGAACATCTATGTGATTTAAATCTAGGGAAGGACTGCTTGTATAAAATGTCAGAAGCACAAACCACAACTAAATGGAGTATTACAGTTTATATTTAGATGCTCTCCAAAGCCTCATGTAGCCATAAGTGGGGCTTCGGGAAGATGACTGGGTCAAGGGTGTGTGGTGCTCGTCACTGGATTGGCCCACTGATAGGTTTGCAGCTGGCTGGGATGTTAGGAAGTAAAGCCAGTGGGAAGCTGTGGTTCACTGTGGGCGTGGCCTAGAAGGGCACTAGGTATCCCTCCTCTCTTGATATCTGTCTCTTTTTGACCTCTGCGCCATGAGCACTTGTCCCTCCATGCGCCTCTGCCCTGCTGCCCTGCCTTGGAATTAACTGACTATGGACTGAAACCTCTACAGATTATGAGCCAAAATAAATCTTTCCTCCTTGAATTAGTGGTGTCAGGTATTTTGTCCAAGAAATGAGAACATAGCCAAGATGGCAGCAGAGGGAAATAAATTAATCTGATTAAATCAAAATTGGGACTTTTGGTTGAACAAAGGATATTTTGTACAAGATAATAGAAGGGTGAGCAAGTATGAAGACTAAAGTTGATAAGCAGTAGTATCTGGCATTGGTATGATTTTTACATAAATGTTCTCCAAAAGCCTCAATGTTTTCCAAAGTTGCCTGGATCTAGGGTGTGTATTACTGAGATTAAGGATTTGTGGTAAAATTAATCCACTGATTGGCATGGCACAGCAGTCTGAGTGAGGCTCAATGGATTTACTGAAAACAACAGCCCCATCCTAGGTAGAGCGGCAACACCCAAAAGACTTGTAGGCTGCATAGGATAGAAGAGGAGGAGAGGCTTGCTGCTGCTTCCTGCCTGCTGATGCCTGCCATGCCATGAGCTGCTTCTCCTCTGTAACACTCCCCCCTCCCCACCCATGCACCTCGCCTGGAACCCAGCCAACTATAAATTAAAACTTCTACAGATTGAGAGCTGAAATACATCTTTTTTCCTTTCACTTGTGGGTTTGGGACATTTAGTTCCAGCAATAAGAAAAGGAATAAAGACAAGTATAGGTAAGAACAGTCATAAATCAAAATTTAAAGATGACTAGTTCAGTGGAAAATTAGACAATGAATATCATCATAGCATGGCTTTCCCCTAAAGCAGTAGTAGTAAACTTATCATATGTAGGTTGTTTGTTATTATTAAAAGCTCTAAAAAGTTTGCCATCACTGCCTGAAAATGTAATCTAATGCTAAGACTTCTACGTTACTGAGAGTATAAACCTACAGGACAGGAGTGAGGGAGAATGAGTTAAAAAAATAAAAGAGAGAGAATAAGAAAGAGAAACAATGTATTTAAACATATATAGAGACAAAATTTTCTATTTTATGCAGTGAATTACTATCCTTACTACTTATTATTCAGGCTTAAACCTTCTCTAATTTTGCTATCAGCATTCTGTAAGTGGGCTTCTATTTTCTTAGGATTTGCCTTCAACATCTTGGAAAGTAAGAAGTGATCTTCTATGGGTCCCCCATGTGTCCGCACAGCTTACAGGCAGAAACAAGAGCAGCTGTTTTGCCCTAGACCATCTTTTCAAGGATGTTTACGTATCAAAGGCCTTCAGGAGGTGGAGCTAGTAATTCCTTCTAGACCAGAGGACAGGTGGGTTGCTTGTTGCCCATTATAAAATTCAGCTTCTCTAAACTCGAGGTTCCTCAGTTGTGTCCACTTTTCCACTGAGCTCACTCTGTGTTTTGATTCATAAGTGGTCTCTATCTGTAGTAGAAAGTAATGCCTGTGGCACCACCTCACTGCATGTGCAGGCTCACCCTGTGTCATGCACTGTGCGGTGGTGGCTAAAGGGACCGACACCCCTTCACATCCAGCCCAGAAGTTTCAGGTCTTCTGTGGACAAAGATATAACTGCAGACTCGTTTGTCAGTAAACTCTCTATTTCTTTTTCTTTTCTTTTCTTTTTTTTTTTTGTATTTTTAGTAAAAGATGAATGATATTTTTGTGATCTGTGAAATTAGATGAAATTTTAAGTCAATTATTTTCATCAGTAAACTCTCTAATGCTTGATAAATTTTAATAAACACTTGATTTCTAGAACAAGACATTTTATGACTATGACTATCTTATACTTTTGCTGCCTGGCCCTAAAATGAGCCATTTCTTCAACGAGTCCTAGGTTCTTTGAGTAAATAATGATATTTAAAAGCCACATAGGAATATCAAATATGCTCATTACTATTAAGATGTCACCATTTCCAGTTCATTGTGGGTATAGCTAGCTACACACACACACACACACACACACACAACACACACACACACACACACACACACACCACAAAGACAGAGAAAGCTTTATCTGCTTTTTATCTCTATTTAAATGTATTAAAACCAAGAGTTTACATCAGTGCCTCCAACATTAATCAAGATTAAATTTATTCTACTTTTCTCCTTTTCTGTGCTCATAACTACCTGCTCACACAGTGAGGACTCTGGCTTCAGGACCTTCACAAGATTTGCCTAATTAGTGTCCCGTATGGGTGATCTGACTGGGCTCGCTCCTCCTTCTGTGCACATACTTTCCTTTTCCTGATCCGCTTGACACTCCTTTCCACACTGGTGCACACAGAGGATGCCTTCCTCACACCCCTAAGGCAGACGGAGGGCTAGAAAGGGTGCTACACTGTGTGTTTTCTGAAAGCAGGCTCTGATGCGGAGTCTAATTAAGAATATTTATTAGGAGTCCACCCGTGGAACCAAAGACTAGAAGGTATGGTTGGGCAGAGGGGGAAGATAAAAACTAACACAATATCCAGGCAAATTCTTGACAAACCCCACTGGAGCTCTGGAACTGGAAAGGAAAATTGTGATAGACTTAACATTTCTGCCCATCACAAATTATACGTTGAGGGGAGATCTGTGAGAGGACATGAAGGTGAGTCCTCATAAAGGGAATTCATACCTTATACGAAGGGGCCCGAGTGGTAGCTTGTTTTCTCTTCTGCCATGTCAGGATACAGTGAGAATTTGGCAATCTGAAACCCAGAGCAGGGCTCTCACCAGATCCCAATCATGTTGGTATCCTGACCCCACTCTAGCCTCCCTACCTGAGAGAAAAAATTTTCTGTTCTCAACTACTCAACCTATGGTAATTTGCATAGCAACCCAGTCTGACTAAGATAACAGTTAAAGTCACTGTATAGCAATCCCAGTTGGTTGGACCTTTATATTCCTGAGTTACTGCTGTAAACAAACATGGTAAGGGTGTGTCCTTGGCAAAGAAACTGTGCAGCTCCCTGGAGGATCCGACAGATGCACAAGTCTTCTCTTGAAAGGGATCTATGTGATTCATGTTCACTGCCGGCACAGCTCCTCGTGTCCCTCAGCTGCATTTCTTCACCTATGTTTGGAGAGCCACTCCTCCAGGATTCTGATGAACCACTTTTCCTAAAAGAAGATTTTAAGAAGTTGGGCCAGGTACTCCATGCCTGTAATCCTTGCTACTCAAAAGGTTGAAGCAGGAGGATCATAATTTCAGAGCAACATGGACAACTTAGTAATATCCTGTCTCAAAATAAGATTTATTTTGTTTATGTATTTGGTACAGGGTCTCACTATGCAGCTTAGACTCATAGTATTCCTCCTGTGTCAGCCTCCCCAGCA
>NW_004524608.1:15435056-15435836 GCF_000260255.1 Octodon degus
GGGGAATGATTAAGGGAATTTGTTGTCTATTTTTCAATGGGACACTTGAATCCCCTCATAAAAGTAAGCTTCCTGGGATCACTAGGACTTCTACCCCACAGAGCCTGGAATCCAGGAAGAGAAAGCACACTGTGGGTCATTGGAAGGGACAGTGCTATGGGATCTTGCTCATTCTTCTACCCCTTGGTTCCTGGAACAGTGGGTTATTCAAATTGGGTGTACAGTGCCACATAACACTCTATATTTAGCTCTTCTACAAGGTGCCAACTGACCGCTACCGATGCCCAGTAGCATGACAGCTATTATGGAGAATGGAGCTAAGGAGAATGGAGCTCTTGTTTCCATGGTGCTGCTGTGAAGCTGGCATTCCCACCGTCTTCAGCTGGCCATCTCAGTGCTCCATGAGGCTTCGGGCTTCTCACTGGTATGAGTGAGGTCACCAGCAGACCCAGTGGTAGCAGACCCAGCAGTCACAGAACCATCCTGGTACCTCTTTTTAGTAAAATAGACTCCCTGTTCTGACACCATGTTATATAGAATTCTCTCCCACTAATGAAATATTCCCTAAGTCCTTGGATAATGATGGTGGCTGAGGCCCTACAGGCAGGGAAAATGAGCCTACTCCGGAAGATGTGTTTCATGTGGAATGGTTGAAAAAGATGTGGTACTTTTATATAATGGAGTACTACTCAGCTATAAAGAATGATAAACTTAAAGCCTTCATATTTAAGTGGATACCACTTGAAGATATACTTATTAGTGAAATAAACCAGACCCACA
>NW_004524608.1:15443531-15453755 GCF_000260255.1 Octodon degus
CTGGGGCATCACTTACCATTCTGCTGACAGACTGATGTTGGGCATGAAATTAAATTTAGATGTTTTGATTTTTCGGACCTGTCTGCTTCGAGAAAGCCCCCATTGAGCAACAATGGAAGCGTCATAACTACCAATCAGAAGGAAGTTACTACGATGCACTAAGGGGCTGTGACTAGAGGAAATAGGAACTTCGGTCTCAGGCTCTGCCTCCTCACACCAGCCTACTGGAACAAAATTTTGCCATCTGATTCTAAACCTCAGTAAAAGCATTAGGCATAGATGAAGGACAACTCTACAGAGCTGACTTCTCAGTAACAAGCAAGAGGTTACTTGTTTAACCATGTAGCATTCACTGGGTAAGAAGCCAACTGTGGTAATAATTCTAGCTAACATCGATTAAGCATTTATGTAGTTTCCAGCGATGTGCCAATTACCTCACCTATATTGTCTTATTTAATTCACCATTCAAACATTTGAAGTTCCAGGGACATAGCTCAGTGGCACAAGTGCCTGCCTGGCAAGTATAACGTCCTGAGTTCCATCCCAACAAACAAAAATTTGAGGTGAATTCATTCATTAAGGCTCATGGATTGTATCTTCTACAAACAGAAAAGACTTATAGTAAGGGTCCGGGCTGGCTCACAGATTAGCAGGGCTTCACCGGTGGGGCTGGGAAGGACACAAGAGGAGGAGCTCAGCACTGTGGAGCTCAGCTCAGCTCTGGGAGTTTTTCTCAGTCTCTGGCAATAGCTCTGGAGTGTTATCTAGATGGCTGTCTGCCTCTGTGGGCTTGCATACATGACCTTCAGGCCAAGCAGAATTAATCTGACTCTGCTGAGGCACAGGCACTCTCCCTGGCTTTGCCCAGAGCAGGTGCCCACTGTGGGCCAGTGCAGCAGGATCACCCATGGGGGGGAGGGGGGAGTGAGGAAAGTGAATGGAGGAGACAAAAATGTTAATTGCTTCACAAATAATATTATTATTCTCATTTTACTGATGGAAATTTTGAGCTTCCATGAGTTTAGAAACTTAGTAGCAAGCTGTAAAGCCACAACTGAAACCCAACTCTGCCTAACCCAGAGTGTACACTCTCAGCTACTATCCGCATTTCATATCTGCTATAACCACAAGGGAGAGATTGCAAAGCAGATTCCCTGCAAAGTTACAGGAAAGAACATAAGTGGGCTTTGTTCTTATTATTAATGTCTATTAATTTTACAGAAGATTGTGTTCAAGCATACAAACTGCTTGATCATATCCATCCCTCCACTCATATTTTTGTTTGTTTGTTGATATTGTTAGGTTAGTTGGAGGTGGTACTGGAAATTGAACCCAAGGAGCATGGAACTACATGCCTGGCCTTTTTTTATTTTATTCTGGGAGAGAGTCTCCCTAATTTGCCCAGGCTGGCCCTGAACTTGTGATCTTCCTACTCTAGCCTCTGGGAGAGCCAGGACTGCAGGCATGTGCCACCAAGTCTAGCAAACTAGGTGTTTCAATGAATTGTGGGGCCCAGTACGGTATTTGTGCAGGGAACACTTTCTCTGGTCATTCTGAGCAGATACTGAGTGCCAAGCACTGGGGGTGGAGTCGAGCAAGGTGGACATGTTTCATAGTTTTAGTGTGGCTTCAAGAAGCAGAAACTCAGCAAGATTTCAAAAAAAGAAAGAAAGAAACTCAGCAAGATTGAAATAGTCTTTCTTGACTCAAGGGAATGGACAACCTAAGGGCGTGAGAAGCGTCTGCTATGCTGGGGCAAGGACATCAGAAAGCCTGTCTGCGTTCATCTTTAGGTTCTATAGCTTCTGAGTTAGCTTCACTCCTGGGTCAGTGTCCTCCCAGCATGCACAATTCTTTGTAAGGATCCTGGCTGGCTCTTTGCATCCATGTCCTGAACCAATAAGCTATACCAATTGCTGCGTCGGGGGAGCCTTGTGCATTTGGATGAGCTCGCCTCATTCCTGTGCCCAGTTCTAATGGAGAATAAGTAGACCACATGACTGCTGGATACATACTAGGTAAAAGCATTTCCTAGAAAAAAAATGGCTGTTCCAGAAGAAGGAAGAAAAGAAGGCAGGCAGAAAAAGAAATTCAGATTCCACATCCTAGAGATTTCATCTTCTCAGAACTTTTTCTGTCAGTCATACCCGTTGGTAGTGTGAGCACAACTTCATCTTCTCTTAGAAGAAATGTAAAGAAGTGAATGAAATATCTTCTAAATGTCCGCTTGTTAAAAACTCTGATGAACTCATCTGCCCTGCATCTTCAACGTACAATCTACCAACCAGTCTACAAACCTGTTGAAATGCAAACTCTTTGGCTCCAGTGGATCAGAATCTTTCTCTATGACTCTGTAAGAAATGAAGTTTGGTCTATACTCAGCCAAAGCAATTCAATTAAAGCAATTTCAAGAGGAATATTGATGTAAGATGATGAAGTGACAGAAGCAAATCAGTCTTCCACACTTAACTTGATACAATGACATCATCCTTGTTGAATTCTTCTGAGACACAAGAGAGATAATAGATGCAAAAAAAAACTAGCAAAAAGCTATTAGTTGTGTTTTTCTTTTAACCCTTTCTAGAATTAAAATGCAGTAGAATACTTCAGCAATCCTCTTGCCTCAGCTTTTGAGTGCTGGGATCGCAAGCATGAGCTGCCTTGCCCAGCCCTTAAGAAGAAATTTCTAACAATTTAAAATATTCTACCATTCAATGAGCTGTGGACTATTTGTGTCTGTTCAGAAGTAATATACTGAAGACCCCATCTCCATCTTTCCCATCTTACAAGACTGCGGGTGAAAAAACTGAGAAGCCAGACATGAAAGAGAAGAAACCCGAAGCCAAGGAGGCTTCTGCCAGTGGTACTGGTAAAAAGGGTAAGGTGAAGGGAAAAAAGTTCAAGTAAGGGCCACCCCACTGCAGCCAAAATCTTGTCCTGGTTAGAGGAATTGGTAGATACTCCCAGTCTGCCATGTATTCCAGAAAGTCTTTGTACAAGAGAAAATACACAGCTGCTTAAATGAAAGCTTGAGAAGAAAAAGAAGGAGAAAGTTCTTGCTACAATCACAAAACCAGTTGGCGGGGACAAGAATGAAGGTACCCAGGTGGTTAAACTTCAAAAAATGCCTAGATACTACCCTACTGAAGATGTGATCCGAAAGCTCTTGAGCCACAACAAGAAACCCTTCAGTCAACATGTGAGGAAACTTCGAGCTAGCATCACTCCCAGCACCATCTTGATCATCCTTACCAGGTGTCACAGAGGCAAGAGAGTGGTCTTCCTGAAGTAGTTGGCCAGTGGCTTGCTACTTGTGACTGGGCCTCTTAGCCTTAGCTGTGTTCCTCTATAAAGAACACACCAGAAATTTGTCATTGCCACCTCTACAAAAATTGATATCAGCAAAGTGAAAATCCCCAAACACCTCACTGATGCTTACTACAAGAAGAAGAAGAAGCTGCAGAAACCCAGACACCAGGAGAGTGAGATATTCAACACTAAGAAAGAGAAATACCAGATATCAGAGCAGTTCACGGTGGATCAGAAAGCAGTGGACTCACAGATTTTTAGCAAAAATCAATACTGTTCCTCAGCTCGGGGGCTACCTGTGATCTGTTTTTGTTCTGATAAATGGAATTTATCCTCATAAATTAGTGTTCCAAATGTCTTACTAAGAACCTAATTAAATAACTGACACATTTAAAAAAAAAGACCCCATCTCCAATGTCAGTGTACTTGGACATGGGATCTTTTTCAAGGTAATTAAGGTCAATTAAAGTCATCAGGATGGAGTGCTGAGAATTAGTGACCTTATAAGAAGAGATACTTGGGGTTAGCCAGATAACTCAGCGGATTAAAGCACCTGTTTAGGCAGACTCAGGGACGGGTTTGATCCCCCGGTGAAGTGCCGGCACTGCTCCCACAGTGCTCTGAGATGGGGATTGAGACTGGGCATGGTGGCATTCGCCTATAATCCTATTGCTTGGGAGGCTGAGAATAGGAGGATCACTATGAGTCCAATCTGTATAGTGAGACCCTGTACTAAATACATTAATGAATAAATAAATAGAAATAAAAAGGAGAAGATACAAGAACTTTCTCTTGGCCTTGAGGACACAGCAACAAACAAACAAATTTAAAAAAAAAAAACAAACAGCTACTCGCTGTAAGCCAGGAAAAGAGCTCCTTTTTAAAAAAATATATTTGGCACAGGGGCACTATACAGCTCTGACTCATAGTGATCCCCCTGTTTTCAGCTTCCTCAGCGATGGGATTATAGGCATGCATCACCATGCCCAGACTCTGAGGTGGCTCAGCACACCTGAGGAGGGGCCAGCTCAGTATGTGGTGTCATCAAACCAGGTCCCTGTGCTTGCCTAAGCAGGCACATAGTCCGCTGAGCTATGTCACCGGCCCAAGAGCTCTTGCCAGAAGGAAACCACATTGACCTCCTGATCTTGGACTCCTAACATGCAGAGTTGTGAGCACAATCTCCTATTTAAGCCATCCAGTCTATGGTATTTGATTGTGGCAGTCAAGCCAACTAGGACCAGCACCCTTTTACCTTGATTTAGAAGCAGGGGCTATCATTGTTATTGCTTTTGTTGTTGTTTGTTGCTGCTTTAAGTGCTCGTCATTGAACCCAGAGCCCCCCACATTCTAGACAAGTACTCCACCACTGATCTGTACCCCTCCCCCTGGTTGTAGACATTTTGCTCAGAAACTGCCTCTTCCCAGACTCTGTTGTCTTAATAGGTCTGTCAAGAACAGTCCCTCCATCTGACCTCAAGTAAGCCAACTATACACGCTAGGGAGGATTTAGACAGACTCTAGGTGGCTGAAATAAGGTTGTTCTGATGAGATGAAGAAGGTGTGTATATATTTGACCAAGATTCTAGAGTCCTCCTATGTCTTCTTCCCAAGACCTGGCTTCAAAATTCCCTTTAATTTGTATCCTTCCAGTAAATTCCACTTCCAGCTACAGTGACTCATAGCTTCTTTTAGTTACTTGCAGAACTGGTTCAGAAATTGGTACCTGGAAATGGACTCTGCAAACCACAGAGCTTTGCTGTGAAAATGGCTTAATTAGATAGGTGTAAGGCCCAGAGAGTTTTCCAATTTAGTTCAGTTGAGAAAGCTGAAGGCATTTTTTTCTTTGTGCTATGGATTGAATGCAAGGCCTTTGCACTGAGCTACATCCCTGACCTTGTTTTCTTCCTTTTCAGAGACTTTCTGAGTTTCTACATTGCCCAGACTAGCCTTGATTTTGTAACCCTCCTGCCTTAGCCTCTGGAAGGCATGCACTATTATGCCCAACTCCAGTGATTTTTTTTAAACTTCCAAGTTTTTACAATAAATTTCCCATTTTGCTCAGTTTAATCCGGATTAATATTAGCTACCTGTGCAAAATACAAGGATCAAGGATACAGTTCAGTGGCATAAGTACTGTCTGGCAAGTGCAAGGTCCTGAGTTCAATCCCCAGTACTATGGGGGAAAAAAGTGTAAAATACAAGGACTTGTGCTGGTGAGATGTTCTTTTCCTTTTGGTTTCTGGTGGGTCGGTAGGTTACTATTGGGTACACTCCTGGAAGCACTCTTTTTTTTTTTTTTTTTTTTAATGTATTTGATTGGTGCAGGATCTCACTACACAGGTAAGACTCGTGGTGGTGATTTCTCTGCTTTCAGCCCTTCCAGCCTAGGATTACAGGTGTGCACCACTACTCCTGGACTCTGTGGTCGGTTCAGCCTACTCTAGGGGCAGGGCTGGCATGCCATGTGATGCCAAGGATAGAGCCATGGTCCCTGCACTTGCCTAAGCTTGCCTAAGCAGGTATTTTAGTCCTCTGAGCTATCTCACTGGCCCTGGGATCACTCTTTTAACCATTACAGTAGCTTCAGTGAGCATCAGTACCTGGCTCAAAACCAAGCGCTTGCTTTCACAGCCTTCAAGGCAATAGATAAGAACTAGAAATTTAGGTCCAGCGAAAAGTACCCACCAATCTCCTCATCCTTCTGTTGTAGGCAGCTAAATTAGATAGAAGCATTATAGGCAGTCAGACAGGGTCAGGCCCTCAAGGAGACAGCACAGAAGACAAGATACTTTGCAACTGTGTGAGAGAGAGATGCTCCTGCTGTGGGCCAGACCTAAAGACCAAAGACCGAACAAATGCTTACCTTCCTAAAGATAAGCATCTGGGATTGATCATCACTTTGAGGAAGCCAAGAAGAATCACTAATCCAACCACTACCAGCTGGATACCAGATAAACTCCTGTTCTATATTCATGCCCACTTGCTATGTGACTCGCTTCCCCATTTGGCTCTGGACTTAATCAATTTTACCTGCACAGTGGTGCTTGTAACCTCATTGGTTGACCATAGTTTTGTCCCACCTCTTGCCCACCTAAGCAAGTTCCTATGTTCTCCACCTTAGACCCACCTCACCAATTGGTTTTACTCTATAAAAGTCCCCGGAAGAGACAACTTCCTAGGGACAACCCCCTCGGACCACACTTCTGTCCCTCTCTCAGACAGAAGCTTTCTTTCCCCAGTAAATGTTCTGCTCTTAACCTCCGTTTGTCCCTAAAATTCATTCTTCAGTTTTAGAGAACACGAACTCGTTCCAGGTACCGTCCAGGTCGGGAGTTTCATTTCCCCTGTATCACTTCTAAGATCATTGTACTAAAAAGAGCCTGTGGAAATCAAAAAGACAGCAAGAAGGAGAGCAGAAGGGGGATGATCATCACCATTTATTACACCTGTCCTGTGCTCCAGATGTGGGGCTATTACATCAGTTGGTCCTAGAAAAGAAGTGGCATCGTGTTTTGGTTTTGATTTGTTTTGATTCTAAGGTTGCGCTGCAGAGGCTCAGAACTGAACTGATTCAATCCATCCTCCTTTTCTGTAGAGGCATGACATAATCATCTGTCTAGATGTGACCCCTATTCTTCTTATCTCCTTTATCCCTCAGCCCCAACTGTATCTAATATGTCCTTCCAATCTACTTTTCATAGACTTTAGATCCACAAAAATATGTAGTATAGTGTCTGCTTTTAAAATGTATATAAATGGATCATACTGCTTCTCACTATGCAATTTCCTTTTTTTTTACTCAACATTATGTTTCTGAGATCCATCTACATTGATATATATAGAGAACTAGTTCATCTGTTAAAGCCACTCCATTGTAGACTACCATGTCAATATACTGTACCTTACTTACATATTTTCTCCTGATGAATATCTACACTGTTTCTAATTCTATCTTGTTATAAAAACCACCTCAGTGAATAATCTTATATATTCTCTTAAAGTGTTCATTGGCCAAGAATAAGAATTACCTAGAAGGAGAATTTCTGGGCCTTAGGCTACATATATTTTTAGTTTTAATAAATCTTGCCAAATTACTTTGCAAAATAGCTTTACTAATTTACACTTCCACCAATAGAATATAAGTTTTGAGATAGGTACTATTATTATCTCCATTTTGCAGATGAATAAATTAGAAAATATATAAAAGGTCCAAAGTTAAACACCATATCTATCTAAACTATGTCTCTTTAACTTCAGAACTCAATATGCAATGTTCCCATACAGTACAGACTTATTAACAGTTGGAAGCACTGTAGCAGTGAGAGAAGCACCTCCTACTATAGGCAAGCATTTAGAATCTCGCCTGGCAGCAAAGACTCAAAGGAGGTAGTTGCACAAGAGCTGAGCAGCTCAATGGTGTCAGCCGAACCCCTTTCCACCCAACTACCCAGATCAGAGACTGCAAAAGGTCGTGACTTTTCACCCATTTTCCACGGAACAGGTCTCACATTTGTCTAGGTCTCTTTATCTCCAATGCAAACTTGATCAAAACTTCGATAGTAAAGTGTACATAGAACACCTGGAAAAGCCTCCGGGAGCTTGTTAGAAACTCAGAGCCCCTGGCTCTACCACAGGACTTGCTAGATCTAGATTCGAGTCCACATTTTACCATCCCCAGGTAATTCGTAACAATTTCTCCTCTTGACTTTTGACAAAGCTCATTAACTGCTTTCCCTACATCAATCCCTTACTCCCTAAAACTCTCTGCTCTGCAAACCCTTAGATCATTTTCCTCTGTCAAGGACATAACTAGTTCCCCATTGCTTTGGGGACCAAAGGCAATGGCCTACAGAATACAAAGCCTCGCTCCTTTCCTTCCTCATCCACAGCCTCATTCTGTCTCTTCTATAGATTCCTGGCACATTAGAACCCTGCCAATTCACATGTTGGGCTGTATTCTTTTCCTTATCAGGGTCTTTTGCTCCCTGCTCCCTCCCCTCTACTCAATGTGATCCCTGGCTCATAGCTAACACCTACTCCTTTATTTTTTCAAAAAAGCTCCTCCTTCACAGCTCAACAGAAATCAGCCACTCTCTTGTGAGATTTCTTTGCAATCCATGTTCCTTTAAACATTTATCACAGTTGTATTTAAATAACAGTGTTTGTGTGCCTGCGAGCTTGAATTTCCTTGCTCAGTGGCAATCTTCCCAATCAAATCGAAGCAGTAAGACAACTTTGTCCATTCTGTGCCACATCACCGCCTTCCTGGTGCAGTTCAAGGATACACATTAGTAGCTCAATCAGTATCTGTTGACGTAATGACTATGCATGAATGAATAAATAATCCCCAGGACACTGTTCTGGCCCGGGGTGGTCTTGCTTTCTTCGTTCAACTGGAATCAAAAATCTGAAAAAGACTGCAGAGTCAAAGAAAAGTACAGTTTGACCACCCGCAAAATGGGGATGAAAATGTTCAACTCTGACAGATGTATGCCAAGCACGTGCTGAAAGGACAACAGAAAGGGCCTGCCTGAGGGTAGGGATAAACATTTTGTTCCCTTGCCAGTGCCGTCCTCCTCAATACACTTTGAAACTGACCTTCAGAGGGACTTTTGTATTGTGGGAGGTCTCTTTTAACCTTCAGTGAATAGGGGTCTGAAGTGGTGTTTGCTTTTGCTCTTTGTTCTCTAGTAAGAAAAGTCTGGAGGCAGTGAAGTGAGGCTTAGTAATACCCTTGCCTGCCCTTTCAAATGCTAAGGAGGATTTTGCTCCTGGGTTAGTATAATCTGAGAGTTGTGTTGGTCTGGAAGGAATTCACTCATTTACCTTTTGGCATCCTTTTTTCCTGCAGGCTGGGGAAAACTTTGCATTTGATAGAAAAACCAGATGTAGCCAACGGTGCCCTCCAAGCAAATTCTGTGAGGTGAGCCAATGGTGCTAAATTTAGGGAGGACCTCCAGGTGAAAGGCAGACGGTGTGAAAGCCCACGCTCCTGGCACTGGCCCGAGATTCTGGGATTCCAGGCATTCTCCACAACCAGCTGTGGCTCAGACCCGCACATTATCAAAGTCTTTGATCTGGATTTGAAGGCATGAAGTTTGTATAGTTCAGAGGACTGTCCTAGTTAAGAAAGAAAATGTAAAATTATCTGTGATTTCAGGTGTTAAGCTTTGGAAATATCTAGTGCAACTGGAGACCTTCCTTGGCTACATAATGCAACAACATCTGTCCCAAGGGAATGGCCTGGGTAAACTGAGACTTCAGAACTCACTCACCTAAAGCCTCGAGTGGGTACTCTGAAAAACAAGCCGCTCAACCCCTCCTCTACACTGGTGGTGTAAAGTAAAATACATACAATAATAGTAGAGAAAGTAGTATTGATAGGGGAGAAACATAGCTGCTGGACCTGCTAGATGTACTGAGGTCATGGCCCCACAACACGGAGGAATGAGGTCTTGAAGCATAGGAAAGATAGGCGAGCTTATTGGAAGTGAGGGAGAGAGAAAAGACTAGCTCTTAGATTTCCAGAGGGGGTCTTACCAGGGTGGCCCCAGGCTCTTTGCCAGGGGTAATTTATGCAGCAAAGTCACGACTTGGGACTTGGATTCAACATGTGTCAAACTACCATCAACTTATGTATCACAAGTACAGCTGCTTAGCTAAGATTGATGCAGTAACGCAGCAGGCCACACAGCAAGGTACTCGGGAAGAACAAAGGCATGTTGGGGAAGGAATGGTCCGGGTACTCTGCTCACCCACCTGGGCGCTGATGCCTAGCTGGACTTCCTGGACCAGGTGTGCTAAATACAGTATAATTCCAGGATACTGCTTATCCCTTAGGGAGGCCCCTGGCCTGGCCATCTTTCTTTCTTTCTTTCTTTCTTTCTTTCTTTCTTTCTTTCTTTCTTTCTT
>NW_004524608.1:15453855-15481005 GCF_000260255.1 Octodon degus
CTCTCTCTCTCTCTCTCTCTCTCTCTCTCTCTCTCTCTCTCTCTCTCTCTCTCTTTTAAAGAAGGGGAAAAACATAAAAACAATGGTGTAAAATTTCGAAACAAGATTGTAGGAGAGTAACACTGGTTAGTGCATTCTGTGCTGTTACCTACAAAGTAATAGCTCATATTACAAGATACAGGCATGAAAAATTGATCAAGCAATATAGCTGATTTTGAGGCCTGGCCTTCTTCAGCTACACCTCCTGCCACAATTGTGTCATCTTTGTTTTGTACTGACTTCATTGAGAGCCCAGTCCCTCTCTGCCTGCGTATTAATTTCCATCTAACTAGCTTGAAGGAACTTGTGTTTGAGGCCAGTTTGGGCAACTAAATAAGACTCTGTCTCAAAGTAAAATGAAGGGGGCCATAAGGCCCTGGGTTCAATACCCAGACTACAAAATGGAATAAATAAATTGATTCAGTTGACTTTATCACTGTTTTTTCTTTTCTATATTTTTTCCTTCCTTTACTTTTTAAAGAGTCAGTATAACTATACTTTGCTTGATTTGTTTAATTTGATAATTTAATTCTCTGGCTCTGTGCAAAAGGTAACCCAAAGGTTAGTTTGTGTGTGCGCGCACCTGTGTGTACACATGGGTGTGATAAATTGAGGAGCCTACTTTCACTATCATTCCTGTTTACCACCCCTCACTAGCACACCATGTCTAATCCTGGAGGCAGCTCTGTTTATAACAAATCAAAGTTATATGGCACACGTAGAGAAGGGAAGGGAGGAAGGAAAGGATGACGTGAATGAAGCGTGGGGCAAATGAGTTAATATTAGTGGAGAGGTGAGAATGTTGCAGGCAGCCAAGTTAGACAGAAATATTATAGGCAGTCAGCCAGGGCCAGGCCCTCAAGGAGACAAGATGGAAGACAAGGTGACTTTGCAGCTTGGAAGAGACAGACACTCCCATATGGGCCACACCTGAAGACCAAGACAAAAGAGAAAGCACAGCTACATACTTCCCTAGGGTTGGGCATTAGGGACTGATATCCTAAATAGTATCAGTCAACTTGAAAGAGCCCAAATGAGTCACTAGCCCAACCCCTAACAGGATGAGACCCTGTTCTGTATTCGTGCCCGCTTGCTACATGACTCGCTTTCCCATTTGATACTGGATTTAATCAATTTTACCTGAGCAATGGTGTTTGTAATCTCATTGGTTGACCATAGTTTTGTCCCACCTCATGCCCAACTAAGCGAGTTCCCATGTCTTCTCCACCACCTTAGACCCGCCTCACCACATGGTTTTCCTCTATAAAAGTTCCTGCAAGAGACAACTTCCTGGGGGGGAACTACCCGCTCGCCCACCCCACCCCCTGCGCCTGCTGTCCCTGTCTTGGGACAGGAGCTTTCTTTCTCTCAATAAATATATTCTGCTCATAACCTCTGTTTGTTCCTAAAATTCATTCTTCGGTTTTAGAGAACACGAACGCGTGCAGGTCAGGTCCAGAGATCGTTTTTCCCTATGTCATTTGGAGGTTCCCTATATGGTTTGGAGGTCACCCACCAAAGACCAGTTTTTCTCCCTGTATCAAGAAGACCTGGCTTCCTACCACTGCCAGGTGCCGCTCCCAGTTTTACCATATAGTTTTTAACCTGTAGCCATATTCATTTTTTTTTTAATTTTATTTATTTATTTGTGGGGGGGGCAGCTCAGTCCACCAGGGGGCGGGCTGGCTGGCATGTGGTGCTGGGGGATTGAACCGTGGTCCCTGGGCTTTGCTAAGCTTGTTCTAAGTAGGTGCTTTAGACCACTGAGCCATCTCACCAGCCCTAGCCATATTCATTTGAGCTTTCTAAATCTCAGTTTGGTCCTCTATGAAAGTAGGATACTTCTAGGACTTTCCTAAGAGTTTCAGTGGGAAGATTAAATGAGAAAATCTTCTCAAAGCACTAAGAAGAGTAACTGGAGCAGGGTAAGCTCTCAATAAAGGTTAGTTGTTATTAAGAGCTCGTCCTGTGTAGTCCACAGAGAGTGTTATACCTGGCACCTAGTGTTTGGGGACTTGGCAGTTTAAATGACCCAGCCAAGACAGGGAAATGGAAGAGTACACAAGAAGCTAGTTTTTTGTTTTTGTTTTTGTTTTTTTTTTGTGGAACCGGGGATTGAACTCAGACCCTTGCGCTTGCCAGGCATGAAGCTAGTTTTAATGAGTCTCCATTTCCTGCTTTTCATCCCGCCAAAGACCTGTGAATTTGTAAGATGAAGATCTATTTCCAGCTGCCACAATACAGAAAAAAAAATGTGTCTCGGAAACTGTATACAATTGTACTCTTCTGAAAACAAAATTTCTAAAATAAAAAAATAAGTTTAAAAAATAAAAAACTATATACAATTGTATTCTTTCCAACATAATGTGTCTTGCCCCAAAATTTCATTAGCATGTCATCCAATAGTAGATGTACCCATTGCTGGCTTTTTTTTTTTTTTTTTTTTTTTTTTTTTTTCTTCAGAACCAGGGATTGAACTCAGGCCCTTGCACACACTTTTTCTACTGAGCCATCTCCCTAGCCCTTGCCAACTTTATTTGTGCAGGGCATCAAACCCATGCCTATGCATCCAAGACACATGCTCTACCACATTTACTGTGCCCTGAGCCCACCAGTATCATCTATTGGCTGGATTATACAGAGAGACATCAGTGTGGGATCCTGTCACATTTTTATTACATCTTCCATTGCTATCACTTCAAGGTGTGATACAGACATTTTTTTTTTATTTTTTTATTTTTTATTTTTGGAAGAACCGGGGATTGAACTCAGGCCCTTGCACTTGCCAGGCGAGTGCTTATTCTACTGAGCCATCTCCCCAGCCCCAATGTGATACAGACATTTGACAGATCACCCTGTTCCCAAGAGAAAACACCACTGGGAAACTATATGGGCATACTTAATTGTATCTAATCCAGGTTTCAAGTTAACATACTGTTTAGGACATCTAGCATGGACTGGGAAGACCTGATTGTAGAAATTCCTCATGAGAAATAGAGCCATATGAAAAATGAACTCATTTAGTGTAAATGACCTCAATCCAGCACAAATAGCAATGAGACTCTGGACAATGACCTCTGTACAGTGACACCAATAACCCATCCTGCCTGTTCCTGAACATCAGCACTAGGATCCAGGACACAAAGTGTGCATGAAAGTGCTACATAAACATAACCATCATTAATATCATAGTCCATTGCTATCAGTGGTTATGGACTAGGATGGGCTCACTTGGACAAATAACTTAACGAAATGCCATGTTCATATATAATTGGGCATGTGGTCTGAAAAATAAAAAAGGTCGTATCCCAAACAGTATATGGAAGGGCTTTTTCATATTTACTTGTACATTTATGAATTATTTGGGTTTTTTTGGGGGGAGCTGAACCAGGGATTGAACTCAGGCCCTTTTATTCTACTGAGCTATCTCCCCAGCCCCATACTTGGGTTATTTTTATTGTGGGTTTTTTTTGTTTTGTTTTGTTTTGTTTTTTCGTGCAACAGAGGATTGAACTCAGACCCTTGCACTTGCTAGGGAAGTGCTTATTTCACTGAGCCATCTCTCCCACCCCTAACTTGAGTTATTTTTAAAACAAGTGTTTGTTAGCTATTTTCCCATAAGGGGAATCAATTTTCCCCCATAAAGTCAACAGTAAATCAACAGTGAATTAGGTTCAGTTCAGAACCAACTCAGTTTGCAACCAGAATCACAGAAATAATTAAGTTGGTGAACAGATTCCACTGTATGCATGTTTTGTTTTGTTTTGTTGAGACAGAGCTTTGTGCTATAATTGAGGCTGGCCATGAACTTACTCTGTAACCCAGGATGGCCTCAAACTCATGGTAATACTGCCTCAGTCTCCCAAACAGTGGGACTGCAAGCGTGTGCCACCATGTCCAGTACAAATATGTATTTTTAAATAAGTTCATTTCTAAAAATTCCTGTAAAAACAACCAAGAATCACTGTCCTAAAGAGAGTTTCTTTCCAAAGCTATGGCTCATGGTAGAGTGCTTGCCCAGCACATGTAAGGCTGAGTTCAAAGCTTAGTGTAGGAGGGAAGGGAAGAAGGAAGGAAGAGAGAGCCAGGGAGGAAAGAGTTCTTGAAGAAAAAAATAATTTTTCACACCATTAAAAGATTTGAACAGAAAATCAGCATTATCTTAAATCAGAAGTGCAGCATCTCAGAAATGGGATATTTCTCATAAAAAGATTGTAGACAAAAGAAAAAGGAAAAATAAAATATGTAATTTCTCTCCGGCTGGCTAGACTTCTCTGGCCGATTCGCAGTGCCATTTCCATATTGACTATGTACGGATTGCTCCGTCCTCAGTCCCGCTCTCCTCTCCCACAGCTCTTCCTCCACCATTTCTGTTCTTTCATTCCCTACACATCTGCTATTTACTTCTTCCATATGATTTCCAACTACCTTTCCCTGATCCAGCTATCCTTTTTACTTTTGTAAATGTTACCATAATTAGTTACCTAATATTAGCCATTTCTAGCCTCTTAATCAAAATATGCTGAAAGCCAAATTAACCTTTTTGTGTTTGTTTCCATAAATCTAATTCTTGCAGTCAACCAAGACCAGCCGAGACTGTCACTCTTTTCCCCTTGATGTCCCACCTCTCTGTGTCCCACAATCCTTTGTGTCAACCTTGATTGTATGCCCCACCCCCACATCCTCAACTCAGCCCTTTGCTTTTCAAGAAAAGCAACAGAAAGGGAGAGACTCAAGCAATAGGAGGCTAGAGAAACACTCACAGTGGGACTAGTGTGTGAGCCAGAATTTGAAAGATGTGCTGCAGAAGAGGAAAAGGGTATTCCAAAGTCATGGCAGTGTCCACAAAGGCCCCTAGATACCGCTGTGCCTGGTATCATAGGACAGAGGCAAGGAGATGGGGAACTTTCATGATGGGATGTATAGAAAAATCCCTAAGGACTGACTTGGACAGGTTTGTTCATTCCAGGAAAACTTTTAATTCCATCTTCTGAGAAGTGTAAAAATACACTTGTATAGCAAGAAACCCTGTTACAAAACTGCTGTGAAACCAGCTATGGTAGGGCATATTGTTGTCCTGGCTACTCAGAGGAGGCTGAGTCAGGAGGAAGGCAAGCTTGAGGCCAACCTGGACAATTTAGCAAATATTTGTCTCAAAATAAAACTTAAAAGGGTTTGAGAATGTTCAGTGTCCAGAACAGAGAGAGAGAAGGAGGAGGGAGGAAAAGGAGAAAGTGAAGGAGGAGAAGGGGAAGGGCAGGAAGAAGAGAGAAGAGAGGAGGGAAGAGTGAGAAAGAGAGACAGATACAGAGAATTAATAGAGAATTAATGAGTTAGCTAAGAGAAGAAATAAAGAAAAGATTCACCATGGTCACCTGGACACAGTATGCTTTGGTCTTAGAGTCCATTGTTTTGCTGACTCACTGTGGAAGATGGGAAGGTGCCAGAGACAAGCGATGACTCTGAGTTTGGTGGCCTGCATTGTTTAAAAGTGTGGTTAACCTTGAAGAGAAATGCACATTAATCTGTGCTTGTGAATGAGAGTACAGTTCAGTCTTTGGCATGAGGAGTGTGATTTATCAGTGGGATACACAGGCAGAGGTGTCCAAAACACACCACTACCTCTGTGAGGATGATCTAGGAATCTATTCCTAGCTCCCTGTTGGATAGATGGCTTTTATTTATAAATGAAGCCAGCAACACAAAGACATCCTGAGCCTACCATGGTTCCTTTGCCACCAACTACTTTCAGTTTCCCACTGCTCCACACTGGTTAATGATACTTTTATTTCCCAAACTCCTTGTCTGGAATCTATGCATTGTTTTTAATTTCTCTCCCCTACCCTCTCCTCTGTCTGTCTGTCTGTCTGTCTTCATTCGGGAACCAAATCTCATGGATATTTCCTTTACAGTGTCACTCACTTCCATCTCTCTTCTGCCTCTTTTAACATTTTTTCTGTAGATTAGTGATCATCTCTTATTAGTATCTTTTTTTTTTGAAGAACCGGGGATTGAACTCAGGCCCTTTTGCTTGCCAGGCAAGCGCTTATTTGACTGAGCCATCTCCCCGGGCCCCTCATCTCTTATTAGTATCTTTGCTTCCAGTCTTCTCCCCAATAATCCATTGACTCTACAATAAGTTTACTATTCATAAAATTCTAAAGTGATCTTTGATTCCTTCTCACAAACCTTCATTGACTGGATGTCACCAACTAGATGAATATCAACTTCTTCTTCTTCTTCTTCTTCTTCTTCTTCTTCTTCTTCTTCTTCTTCTTCTTCTTCTTCTTCTTCTTCTTCTTTATTTTTAGGGAAGGATCTACAGGGTGTTCAGGGTCTCACTACATAGATTGGACTCATAGTGATCTGCCTGTTTACAGTCTCCCAAAAGCTGGGATTAAAGGCACACGTCACCACATCTAGTCTCATCAAGTTCTTTAATATTATACTGCTCATAATATACATCCTCCAGCCAAACAGATCTGCTTGGGAATCTACTCTTTTCTGTCCGAGCCTTACTTCCTTGTCTACAACTTTAGCAGAATATGTGGAAGGTGAGAAGTAATTTTATAGACATACCTTGAAATGCAAAGAAAGAGAGGTTCAAGGTATCCATTATGGTTTGGGACTTTACAAGGGGAATATTACTATACAGACACTGTTTTTATGTATTTAGGACAAGGTCTACAGGGTCTCACTGTACAGATTGGACTTCTAGTGATCCTCCTGTTTTCAGCCTCCCAAGTGCTGGGATTCCAGGCATGCTCCACCATACCCAGTCTCAGACACATTTTATAAGATTATTTTATAATTAATCACACAAAGAATCATATACCAGAGTGCAAGAAATCTGTCCACATACTAAAGACCAAAGAATTCAGCTGTGGGCCTGATCTCATGGTAATGTCCAGCATGAGTCCAGCTGAAGACCTAGTGCCCATAACAATGCCTCCTATGAGTCCAACTGGAGGTCTAGAGCATATGACAATGTCTCATAGCAGTCTGTTGCATGGATCTGCAATGGGAAGGCCCAAAGGTCAGTGCTGGAAGCTAGAAAGTCTGTGCCAGCAGGATGAGGGATCTGAACTGGAGCCAAGAAGCGAAGCTCAAGGTAAGAAACAGAGATCCCCTGATAAGTACTATAGCCATCCTCAGCAGCAGTGAGGTCCCTCATTCCTCTGATGCTGAGGAAAACTGAGTTCCCATCAGGAAAGCCAGCATGGCAAGCTTCTCCAGGAGACTGAGCAGTGCACTGTCTTCCCCTCCAGAGCCAGGAACCGATACTCAAGGTGAGGAATGGAGCGCCCCTAAAGTGAATTGTAGCCATTCCCAGTGACAATGAGGTCCCAAGCTCCTCTTCTGATGAGAATAGCCAAGTTCATGACCAGGTCTCCTACCAGAACAGCCCAAGAGAACCAGCAGCTCCCTAATAGCTTCTCCAAAACAGCTCCCCTAAGAGCCTCTCAACAGCTTCTCCAATTCTGCCATTTATGCTGCTGGCACCAATCCTCAGGTGGGCCTCCCACACCCAGCACCATGCTAGTTCAATTCAGCTGGGCATAAAAAGTTGACCACCAAATGACAATCCACCACAGTATCCTGGCAAAGTCTCAGATAGGACTTCACTGAAAATAACTGGCTAGCCTGCCTGCTAGCAGGCTGCAGTCAAAGATCCAAAGACTACAGATAAAGAGTGAAAGGGAAGAAAAGCAGAAGTGGGAAGAAAGAAAAGGAAAAGGAGAGAGGTCATAGGAGTTACTGATAACTGGCATAGATATCAGGAATCTCGGTCCTATTCTGAATAACTAGTCTTTTTATAGGCTTAAAGTGATCCTTCTCTTGTCTCCACACTCAAGGGTACAAAGCAGGTCTTGATAGCTTTTGTTCCCCAGCACCCAGCACAAAGGCTAGCACCTAAATTGTGCTCACTAAATGATTCCTAAGTGAATCGTCAGCAGCGGACTCACTTTCTTCAATGAAGGGATGTCATTTTATACTTTGCAACCATAAAGATTTCTTCTGCTTTCTCTATGCCTTTTCCAAGACATCCAGAACAATATTGAAATAGGGGGGAAAAAAACATTCCCAAAAAGGGCTTTAACACACAGTATATAATGGGAAAATTGATTCACTTGTCAGTACGTTTCCAGAATCATGTTTGACTTTCTGTCTCATTTCCAGTTCTGAACAATTTCCACCATTAACCCCTTCCAGGGACGAGAGCTCGTGGTTAGTCACTGCCCTTACTATGCCAGTATCATCTGTTTGCCCTCTTAATAATTGTATTGCTCTGTGCTCGTTACTAATGAAGTTCATTCTTTTTGCCTCCACCTCGTCTCCATCTTGCCAGACCATTTGGAATTCTAATCCTGTCCTGGATGCTCGCCTTCCTCGCTGACGACGGGTGTCATCTGCTAACAGCATGCTATCATCTGTCAGCTCTAGGAGCTTATTTTCTGTTCTATCCATGTAAATCATTGATGAAATATTAAAGAATCAGGCCCGGAATGGAGTCCTGTAGGACACGATTTCTAATATTCCTGATTTGACATTAGGGTTATTGATAGTAAACTCACTGTAAAACTGCCCACCATCCAGCCACCTTTGCCCAGTGGGACAGAATACAGTATGGGGAAGGCAATCAAATGTCTTTCTGGGCCCAGGGAGCAATGGAAATGTTTTGAAAGAAAACTAACATACTGACTGCCCACTTTTCTGCTAGGCACTTTACATATATTAATTTACTCTCCCCTTCCACAGCTCTGTAAGGCAGGAAGGTACAGAGCTCAGCGCTGTAGATCCTAACATTAGACTGTCTGGGTTTGAATTTTCACTCCATCAGTTTCTCACTCTGTGGGCTTGGCAAGATAGTTTGAAATTCTTTGTTTTATTTTTATCATCTGAAAAAAATAAAGATAATAGTATTCATCCCAGCCCGGAAGTAATGGCGTGCACCTGTAATCACAGCTATTCAGGAGGTGGAGGTAGGAGGATTGCAAGTTCGAGGCCAGCCTGGGTAACTCAGTGAGATTTTGTTTTAAAATAAAATAAGAAGGCCGAGGGGTATATCCTAGTTGAAGCGCACTTGCCTAGTATGTACAAGGCCCTGGGTTCAATCTCCTGGGCCATTAAAAATAAAAACTTCACCTTAGATGATTGTTAGCAGAATTCTACTGCATGTGAAACACTTCAACAGTGACTGGCACACACTGAAGCTGCTACAGATCTCAGCTGTTGCTACTATTCCCCATCAAGGTTGAGAAAGTCAACATGTAGCAGGACCTAAATTTAAGACCCGATTGTGTCTGATTCGTTTTTGAACTCCTTCTTCTTTATTGTACAGACATTTATTTGGGGCTCAAACCCAGGGCCTTGCACTTGCTAGACAGATGCCCTACTACTGAGCTATACCTGTAGCCCTACTGGGCAGCCTTTCACATTTATACTCCATGTGTTTCCAAGGAGACTTCAGTCACTTGGCCTCAAATCAAGTGCAGTGGGGCGGCAGATGAAATGGCACCAGCAAGCACACTCAGATTCAGTTGCATCTAAAACTCACAAACTTTAGCCGACATTTCTTTGTTACAAAGGTATTTATATTCTATAAGAAGAGAAAGCTAGTGGTCTTGGTATCTTGTGCCTGTGATTCCACCACAGGGTGGGAGTGGGGGATCTGAGCTAAGAGTCTGAGGCAGGACAAATGCCACAAGCTCAAGGTCCATCTGAAATACAAAATGAGACCTTATCTCAAAAACAAAAACAAAGAAGAGAGACATCATCTGAAGTTTTAAATAAAATTATGGAATACAGTATTAAGCTTGAAAACATGAATCATCTCAGTTAAAACTGTGGACTAATGAAGGGCTCTTTGTTTTTATTTTTGTGTTTTTCTTTTTTGCTTTCTTTTTTCTAACTATAAAAGCTGTTAATGGGGGTCAGGGAGAAGGCTCAGTGGAATAAGCGCTTCCCTGGCAAGTGCAAGGGCCTGAGTTCAATCCCCAGTTCCATAAAAAAAAAAAAAAAAAAAGGCAGCTAATGTCAAGCATGGTGGCACATACCTATAATCCCAGCACACAGGCTGAGGCAGGAGGATGGCTATGAGTTCAAGACCAGCCTACATGACATAGAGAGATCCTGTCTTGAAAAGACAAAACAAAACAACAATAACAAAAAAAGAAAAAATAATAAAAGCAGTAAGTATTTAAAGTAGAAAACTTGGGAAAGCCTAAAAAGCCTGCAGGAGAAAAATCACCCAAAATGCAAACAGTAATGATGACTACTATTAATGTTTTTATGTATGTGCTCTCTTTAGTATCTTTAGTATTGTTTCTCTGCATAATTTTTCTTCACAAAATGGTTCACAATATATTACTATTTTAGGACTTTGCTTTTCTTTATGTAGCTGATTGCCAGCCTTTCCCCCATGTCTTTGCTTTTTTAATATCTGTAAAATCTGTAAATAAATAAATAAGTCACAAGAAAGTATATAAATAACTTAACTAATCCCTTACTGTTGGGCATTTAGGTTGATTCTATTTTCCCCCCACTATTATAAATAAAACTGTCATGAAGAGCCTCATATTATGTTGTTGCATAATTCACTCATTATGCGCAAACCCTTCTCATCCTTAACAGATGGTTAGCCAGCCTCTGTTTGATCACTTCCAGTAACAGGGAGCTCACTTCTTTGCCAGACAGCTCATTCCATTTATGGACAACTCTAATTGTTAGAAAGTTCTTTATTTTTAACCAAAATCTGTTCCTCTTAACTTACACTCATTGATTCTAGTTTTGTGATCTGGAATTACCCAAAGCAATCTTTCTGTTTCGTACTTGGCAGCCCATCAAATACTTGAAGAAGACCATAATGAAACTTCCTAAATATTCTCTGCATGAAGATAAATACCCATGCTTATGAATCTTAGGATAAAAAGAATAAGGAATGGGTGGTGGTGGTGGTGGTCATGGTGGTGATGGTGGTGTGGGCCTCAAGAAAGATGTAAATTTAGTGATCGTATTTCCCTTTTTCCTTTGGCTTCCTGGAAGCTCAGGGCCTCATTGGCTGCCTCATTGTTATGACAATAGACTCTTATTATCTTGACTATATTATCTTTTCTTTTAAATCTAATCATCTTATTTTGCCTATATTTTTCCTGGCTATAATTTTTTTTCCTTTTAAAAAACCCAATTGTGTCTTCATAGTCTCTCAGAAGTTCTCTGTGGTACAAGATATATTATGATCAAATAAGTTTCTCTTTCCTGCAACCACTCTAGTATAATATTTGTTGGTCGTTTTGGTTCTCTCTGACCATATTACGATGCGTACATTTTTTTACTCTTGATAGAACTGTCTTAATCTCCTACTCCTCTTCTCTGGTGGAGATGTGGAATCCATTGGGAGGATAGGAAATGTTATCTTACTTCTTTCGAGCCCCAAATAGTTTCTATCAGCTTTCAATGTCTCCTTGGGCATCCAGTGGCATCATGTTATGACCTTGAACAACAGGAAAACATACGTCTGCCAACCTCAGAGCACTGATTACCTCCACAGTGACAGGTGACCTTGCAGAGGAAACAGCCATGATCCTCACTGCTCCCTAGGAGAGGGTGAGGCCCTTGAAGCAGGAACCAGGTCTCCTAACCCTGACTCCAGGTCCCTGTCCCCACGCCTTCCCAACAGCTCTGGCGAGCCCCAGCAGGGTGGTTTCACTGCAGTTGGACAGGAGGCGGGCAACTCTGCATGCTCCTCCTTTCATTTGGGAATCCAGCTCTGATTATCCTCTTCCTGCAGAGAAGCGTGGTGGCTGCCAGTTGCATATGGCTTGCCGGGGATAGGAGAGGACACACAGGCGCCCCTCCTCCCTGCCTCCCGAGATGGGAGCCGAGCAGCTTGTTTCCTTTGTGGAGGAAGTGGGTGTGAGAAGCCTGGGGCAGGCAGCAAGCTCAGAATAGGTGAGAAGAAACGTCCTCCCCCGGCCCCTGGCGATCCTGTCTACAAGAGGCAGGTAGGAGCCAGCAGGGCTGTCGCGGCCAGAGCAGGGACGCTGCGCCCCAGGAGCTTCCTTCCTGACCTCCCTGGGTCTTGGCCTCCCTGGAAGACCTGCATTGCTGGCAGGCTCGCCCCTTGCAACAGCTCAGAGTTGAAGCCTTCTTAAAAATAGCTCTGTTCCTTTCTGGGTTTAGCATCTCACACTTGAAAAGCTCTTTATTCTCTATAATGAATAGAGAGCTGGGACGTTTCATTGACAGAGAGCAGCTATAATACAAAATAAGGCAGACGATGACAGTTACGCTTTTGAAGCGGTGGACAGAGAGGGTTTCACCACTTAGCTTTCACAGGTAGCAACCCTTTCCTTGGGTTATTCCTGGAACAGAGGCGTGGAGAGGCTTTTGAGCGGCTCTTGCTGTCAAAAGCTCATGTGTGGTGGGCAGTATTTCAGGCGATAGCATTAGCTAGAGATGAGGAGAACAGCCTGAAGTAGAAATTTCAATCCAATTAATGGACTGAAGGAGCAAAAGACTGAAAGAAAGGCTTACCTGTTCGCTGTCCTAGACCCTTGGCCACCCCGTGGAAGGGCCTGGAATAAAGCGCCAGACGAGCTGCCAGGAAGCTACTGCTGGCCTGAGGGAAAGAGCCACACACATTAAGTCTGTGCTGAGGGCCTTGCCTTTTAGAAAAGCCAGAATGCCTCACTTTATGTCTTTCCCAGAATGAAAAAGAGTTCAGATGAAGAAGTGAGATAAAATTCCTAGTCTATAATGTTATCTTCTTTCAAATAATTTCTTTTTTTCTAATCAAATGAAATCCCTCTCTGAGTCCGAGTGTGTCAGTAGGAAACTCAATCTCAGGTATTATTGGGGTCATCTCTCCTCCTCTCAGAAGCACTTGGAAGGCATGTGTGGTGCATGGGGAAGGAGGGTGGGACATTGGAATTAGCCAGGCAATTAAAGCTAATTCTATGCAAAGGGACAAAAATACCCCAAAACCTCCAAATCACAGTGTTTAAGACAGGCAATTCATTCCTTACTCATGAAAATTCCACTATGTGTGTCCCCTCCCAGTCAGGAGGCAATTCCAGGCAGCTCTTCTCCAAGCAGTAACTCAGGATCCAGGCCCCACATGTCCCAGGGCTCCCTCCTCAGCAGGGCTTTGGAAGCCTTTGCTTCCTGTCACTCTGAGAAGGCATTGGAAGCGGGACTTGGAGTAGAGACCACAGGAACTCTTCAGGGGCATGCCCCAAATGGCATTCAGTACTCTAACCTGTAGACTCAGACTCAGCATTAGCCACAGGTAGACACAAGAGGACTGGCAGAGAAATAGGATTTAACTATGTGCTCTGGGGAGACACAGCTCTCAATAAATTCTAAGTCACACTGCATTTTTCCATTGTCTCTGTTGACCTGCGTGGTCTGTGGAAGCCCAAGGCCCCCAGGTCCTCAATGGGCCTCAGCAAGGCTTGGAGCAGCAGCCTCCTTGTGCACCCTGCAGGCCCTCCGCACCCTCTGTGCCCACCACCTACCAGCTCCTTCCCCTAGAGGAAGGCATCGAGGACTCATCAAACTGAACCCTTCTCTGTCTGGGCAGAAGCTCTCTGTCCTTCTCTCAAGCCCCCTTCTGTTTTCCTCCAGGACTCAAGAATAACATTTTCTTTTTTTCTTTTTTAAATTATTTATTTATTTTTTAAAATTGTGTGTGTGTGTGTGTGTGTGTGTGTGTGTGTGGCCAGCTCAGCCCACCAGGGGGCGGGGCGGGCTGGCATGTGGTGCTGGGGGATTGAACTGCGGTCCCTGTGCTTTGCTTAGCTTGTTCTAGGTAGGTGCTTTAGACCACTGAGCCATCTCACCAGCCCCAAGAATAACATTTTCAACAATCTTAGTCCTTCACAGAAGATAAGAAGAAAAGTTATCTTAAATTTCTAGATAGCTAAGTCGGTAGAAATATAGCAGTCAGCCAGGCAGGGTTGGGCCCTTGAGGGAGTCACTTCCCTACGGGTTGATTGGAGGTTTGGAATTATTGGTCTCACCCTTTTGCAGTTTGCCATTATCTTATTGGGGTGGACCCCGTGTCCTTCCTTCTAAGATGAAGACTGCTAAGAGTAAAGATGAGAATAAGACTATAGATTATGGTCAAGGTTAATGATGTCACTCATGTACTCTTGTGACCATTAGATCAATATTACCTAAGTCACTGTACTTGCGCTCTTATTGGTTGATCATACGTTTGACCCTGTTGTACCCACTTCATGATTTTGCTCTGCAGAATTTCCCTTCAGAGGGCTGCTCACTGGCAACCCACCGGGGACCCCTCCTATCTCTCAGGAGCTATGCCTATTCCCTATTTCCCCATTCCTATTCCCCACTCCTCTTCCCCAATAAATTTTCCTACTCAGCCTCCATTGTTCCTCAGAATTCCTTCTTTAGCTTCAGGAAACAGGAGCTCAGCATATTTGACACCTATAACTTTTACTATGTTTCAACACCTTCTTGGAATGATGGGAAAAAAACACCACAACGTGACACCAGTCAATATTTTAATAAATCATAATACTACCAAGTATATGTACCCCCCTAACAATCATAGAGACATTTTATTCCAGACTACCACTAATTTCTAAGTTCAAGCATGCCTTCATTTTGTAGACATTTTTTGCTTTTATTGCACTGGAGGGTAGGTTTCTTTTCAGTGTCTTTTCATAAAGACAGCTAAATCATCATCACGTGATGAGAACAGGAAACATGCAGTCCAGGTGGAGCCCCAGGTAGCCAGCGAGGCTCAGGCTACTTGCAGTTAGGACAGAGGTGCACGTCAAGCACTGTAGCAAGATAACCTGCCATGTATCTCTGGGGACTGAAAACTCTGAGGAGCAACTGCCATAGTTTAATTTACCCAAAGATGGGTGATTTGGTAAGAGTTCACCTGGGTGATTCTGTGAGTTCAAGGCTCCTGACTTTAGGAACTGTTCTCAACAGGGCTGAAGAAAATTCAAGCACCATTCATCCACCACACTGGGCAATCGTGGGCAAATTGGGTCTCAAGGGAGTGGCTTCAAGAGAATGGAGAGGGCCAGGGAGATGGCTCAGAAGAATAAGCACTTGCCTGGCAAACACAACACCCTGAGTTCAATCCCCAGTACCACCAAAAAAAAAAAAAAAAGAGAGAGAGAGAGAGAGAGAGAATGGAGAAAAATCTGACTTTCATCAAAGGGGAAACATAAAAATCATGGAAACCCAGGAAATGTAAATTGTTAGGCCTGATGGCACACACCTGGAAACCTAGCCGTCAGGAGGCTGAGGTTGGGAGATTGCAGTGGGTTCTAGGCCAGCCTGGAATATAAAGGAGTGCAAGGCCAGTCTAAACTATGTGGCGAGACACTGAGTCCAATCTACAAATAATTTATAACTTTTTTAAAAAGCCCAATAACCACTTCATATTACATTGCATCTCCTCAAAAGAAGTGTTTTTTAATTTTATTTTAATTTTATTTTTTTTAAGAAGTGAGTCTTTTTTAACTAAAAGAGCTGACAAGTTTCTTTTCACATTTCACAATACAAATGAAACTGTACTTTCTGCACTGCTGGTTATTGTACTTCTCCCTTCAAAACTATTCTTTGATAGGAAGGGGGAGCAAGTCTTCCTGGTCATTCATGCTGTTAGAAAACACCCAGAGGTCTGGGGAGAGGCTCCATAGAATAAGCGCTTGCCTGGCAAGCGCAAGAGCCTGAGTTCAATCCCCGGTTCCGGGAAAAAAAAAAAAGAAAGAAAGAAAACACCCAGAGTCAAGCACTATGATCCCCTGGTGAAGCAGAACAAATAATTTAAAACTGATACAGAGGCTGCCCCTGTACTTTATCTGTCTGGTTGAGTCATTCCTGGCCAAGTAGGCACCATTGTGGGCTGAGCCGGAGGTCGCATCATTGGAGGCCCAGGCATCATAGGCATGTGGCCTCCCACGAGTGGTCTCATTCCAGGAGTAGGTCCCACTGACTTTGTCCTGGGAGGAGGGGGCCCATCATTGGCATCATGGGAGAGCCTCCCATATGGGGCACAGGCACCATACCAGGGCAAGGAGAACCCAGGAGACTGGGTTGAGGTAGGATCATAGCCCCTGCTGGGGGAGGAGTGGAGCATGAGCAGGAGGTATCTTTCCTTGTTGAAATGCAGCTGTTGTTTTGTCAATCAGGCTCTGAGCTTGCTCTTCCATCAATTTCTGGTAGCAGTTTTTCACATTCTCTTCATGTTTCCTACCACAGACGGAGGGTCATGGGTGAGGTACTTATTGCAGTAGTCACAATAAAACTTAGGCATGTTGCTCTACAGGCCATTAGTCGCTCTGTCCAGAAGTGAGATTTTTGAGCCAAATAAACCAAACTATTTTTCTTTTCTTCCTGTTTTTTTAAGCTAAACTATTAAACCAACATTTCACAGGATATCAGAGACCTGCTTGATCTGGACTATGTTGAAGGTCTCAATGATAACAGCATTTTGATGAATTTGAAGACGGCAAACAAACTTGAATTTTTTTTTTAAATCCTTGATGTATTTATTGTACGGTTAAATGATTTTCAACACAAATGCTGACAGCATGTAATGGGGAAAGGATAGTCTCTTCAACAAACAGTGTTGGAAACAAAGGATATAATATACATGTACAAGAGAGTGGTATCTCAGGAACTCTTACACTCAACACTGAAAGTTAAAGGAGAAAACTTTTAGTTTCTTTCGGCTCACAGGATGTACAAGTTTAATCCAGCATCAGCTGGCTCCAAGCACGGTGGCATGGCAGACAGCTCTTGAAATGTTTCAATGGGCGCTTACGATACTCATACCACTTCACAAAAAAATGTAGGCCTCGGAAAAACATGAATAAATCGCTTCTTTCTTCTGCTCTAGACACAAAGTCACTTAGCTCTGAGTGTTCTGAGGGCTCCATTATTATGGCAAGGTCAGTAGTGACAGAAGATAATTTCTCCTTATTCTGTGTTTCCAGAATCTGAAATTCAAGTTGAAATGGAACTATGTGGTAATTTCCTGATAATCAGTGTCTCTGTAGAACTTTCTTTATACCTTCTTCTGCCATCTCAGTGCTTGTCTGATCCTCAGTTGTCTTAGAATAATCTAAGAGTAATAAGTAATATAAGGAATCTTCACTTATAGTGAAGCCAGTAAGTATGCTTAGAAATGAAAGTTCTGATTCTAAATGTCTGAGATCACTTCTCAAGTGGTCTGAAGATTGCCATCCTGCAGAATCTGTTTGGTGTATCTCTAGAAATGATTTTCGGACTTGGGATGCATCTTTCCAGGGCGCCGGCCGCTGCTCGCAAGCCTGCTGCAGGGCTGCAATCTCTGCGTCCAGGACGGGCGCCTTGGCCCGCTCACCCTCCATCGCCAGTCCAGCCCGGCCCGGGACCCTCCGCTTTGAATGTTGACTAAGACTGTGTTTGGCCATCACATGCTGCGCCAGGCCGCCCCCGACGCCTGGTGTGGTGGCGCACCCCTGCAGACCCAACTCTGGGGAGGCTGGAAACAGGAGGATCGCTACAAGTCCAAGCTACGTAGTGAGACCCTGTATGAAGTACATTTTTTTTTTTTAAAGACTGTGCTTTGGTAACAGTAAATAACAAATTGCTCTTAACTGCCTAAGTTCTGAAATAATACATAAATATACACAGATTTTGACCTGATAGAAAAAAAAAAATCGCCCTGCAGCGGGCTTGCGAGCAGCAGCCGGCGCCCTGGAAAGATGCATCCCAAGTCCGAAAATCATTTCTAGAGATACACCAAACAGATTCTGCAGGATGGCAATCTTCAGACCACTTGAGAAGTGATCTCAGACATTTAGAATCAGAACTTTCATTTCTAAGCATACTTACTGGCTTCACTATAAGTGAAGATTCCTTATATTACTTATATTACTTATTACTCTTAGATTATTACCTTTATTCCACTGGTGAAATTGATGATCGAGTATGGCTTGTCATGCACCCATGGCCTGGCCCTTGACGGTCCTCCAGGCCTCACAGACGGAGTCTCTCTCCAGTCCTGGCCCAGCTGCTCCTCAGAAGTGCTCCATGAGAACATCTTTGCCTTACACAGAACTCAGGCCTGCTTCAGACATTGCCAAGCTCCCCTCCAAAGTTTGTCCACAAGTGATTCTAGCAAACAATGAGGTGACCTAAAATCTCCTCTTGATCTTATAGTCTACATTTTGCTATTTGATTTATATGAAAATACTGAAGGAATACATGGCTTTTTTGAAGTTGATACTAAATTAAGAATAACAGACATACCAAATGACAGACCACAATTAAAAATTATCAGCTCCCAGGTATAGTGATATACCCTCTAGCATCAGGAGGCTGAGGCAGGAGGATCTCTGTGAATTCAAGGCCAGCCTGGGCTACATAGTGAGTACAAGCCGGCCTGAACTATATTGGGAGACTGTGTCTCAAAACAACCGAACATTATTTTAACTAAGTACTACCTAGGCTGAAATATTCTAGGTGCAACTGAACAGTAATAAATTTCACTTTTTTCAGGGTTGGGGTGGGTACCAAGAATTGAACTTGAGCTTCATCCCTAACCCTAAATTTCACCTTTACTGTAGTTAAAAAAACAAAACAAAAAACTCTGTTGACCACACAGCGACCCCAGTACAAGATCCGGACAAACAGCTTTGACATCAATTCATGTAAACCATTTTAGAGGTCTTAGTTTATCTGAACCTCATAGGAAACAACTATTATGCATCTGCTAAAAATGATAATTTGGTTTCCCTCTGCATTTGTTCCACAAATGGCTGTTTCGCATGTATTCTGTGGCAGGTATCATGTTGGGCCCTGAGAGCCACTGGTGGCACAGTGTCTGGAATAATCTGTGAAATTAAGGGCACATACTTTAAGAGCAGCACTGACACATAAAACTGGAGCATTGATGGATACAGACTTAGTCTAATGTCTTCAGATTTCATGAGGCGACTTCTACTAGCCTGAAGGAACAATATTTGAGTATTGGTAAGAATTATTTTAGCCAGAAAGAAAGACAGTAACATAACTTGCATTAATGATAAGAAAATTATGATCTTTGATAATAATGAGAAAATGCAAAGCTAGAACAGATATTTATAATTAAACTCAGTAATCTTTTTCTCTGCTTTTTTATTTGTTCTACCCTCAAGGTGGGCTTTTTCTTCCAATTGGACTCTCTTATGGCTACAAGATAAACTCATTCAGCTCTAGGGACAGCAGGCTTCTTCATTAAAAAAAAAAAAAGAAAAAATCTTTTCCTGAGTCGTTGAGCAAGAATTTTTACCTAAGTCTGCTAACGGTAGTTAGTATCAGGGGCCACCCCTCGTTGTAGAGCAGACTGTTGAGTAACCACAGACACTAACTGGCTGAAGCCTAAATTCAGGAACCAATCACTTGCAAGATTAGCACAATTATAGGCTTGAGCTGAGGTGGATAGAGTGGGCTCCCAGACACTTGGCAACGGGAGGGAGGGTGCCAATAGCATTAGAGTTCTTTTGAAAGGAGGAAAATAAATGGAACGGGTGTTAAATAGCAACATCTTTTTGGGTGGATGAGCACCTAGCAAGTGAAGTTAGGCGGATTTCCTCTTCTCTTTCAGAAAATCTGACCTCTCCCCATTGTAGTCTCCCTCTCTATGGTAACAGCCATAGTTCATTGTCAAAACCTCTCACAGAGTAGACTGAGTTGTCTTGTATCCCTGTAACTATGTCAGATAAAATAGATTCACTAGGGAATAGTAGGAAGGTTCTGAAGGTTATGGTTCAAGTTCTCTCCAATCTGTGTTTACTGGAAATAAGGCTGATCTTTTGATCATCATCTGTGTGTATTTCTGATTAATTCATAATCAGTATGGGTATAATTACTACCCCTGAAAGATTCAACAACTGTGCCCTCAAAATCAAGTCAGAATCTGGAGAATGCTGAAAACACTGCTCCACGGAGGGAGTGTAGAATTTAATAGTGAGACATTTGGTGTCTTCAGTTATATACACAGTACATGCGTAGCTGAGATAGTCGGAAAGTTTCAAGGGCAGGCATTCTCACAGGGACAGTCACAGAGATGGCTGCTATGCTAATAATGCAAAGCCTACCGTTGGAATTATTGTGAACACACCAGACAGCTATCTCTCAAGCATGCTTTAAAATGGAATTCTGGCTGAGTACAGTGGCACGCGCCTATAATCCCAACTAATTGGGAAGCTTTGGAAAGAAATTGCTTGAGCCCAGGAGTCAAAGACCAGCGTGGGGAACATAGCAAAAGCCCTTCCAAAAAAAAAAAAAGAAAGAAAGAAGGAGGGCCATGGGGATAACTCAAGACCCTGCCTGGCAAGCACTTTCCCGAGTTTGATCCCTGGTACCAAAAAAAAAAAAGAAGAAGAAGAAGAAAAGAAGGAAGGAAAGAGGAAATTCTCCACATTTGAGAAGTTGAATAGTTATTTCTGTAACATAATACAAACTTCACCTTTTTTTTTTGAGACAAGTTCTCTCTGTATAATTCAGGCTGTCCTCAACTTCTCTTTGTAGCCCAGGCTGGGCTTCATCTCATGACAATCTTCCTGCCTCTGCCTGCCACGTGCTGGGATTACAGGTGTGCGCTACCATGCCCAGCCAACCTTCACCTTCATATACACCTGTTTGTTTGTTTGTTTGTTTGTTTAATTATTTATTTATTTATTCCTTTAGTGTGTGTGTGTGTGTGTGTGTGTGTGTGTGTGTGTGTGTGTGGCCAGCTCAGCCCACCTGGGGGCGGGACTGGCTGGCATGTGGTGCTGGAGGACTGAACCGCGGTCCCTGTGCTTTGCCAAGCTTGTTCCAAGTAGGTGCTTTAGACCACTGAGCCATCTCTCCAGCCCCACATATACACCTGTTTGGATAGACAGTTTTACTTAGTTTTACAAAGTGTGGTCCCCAGAGCAGATCAACTTCAGCTGGGAGCTCCTTAAAAATGTAGATGATCAGGACCCTCTCCTAACTTTCCTCCTTGTGTCAAATTATGTTCTCTAAAAGAGATGTTGGCCAGGTGTGGAGGCACAAGCCTATGATCCCAGCACTCAGGATGCTGAAGCAGAGGATCACTGTGAGTTTGAGGCCAGTCTGTGCAACATAGTGAGTTCAAAGCCAGCCTGAACTAAGTGAAAGCCTATCTAAAATGAATAAATGACTGAGGTACTGAAGTCCTAATTCCCTGTACCTCTAAAGGCAGACTTATTTGGAAATGGTACCATTAATTAATTAAGCTAAGTGAGCTATGATGGAGTAGGATACACCCTTACCACAGTATGCCAAGTAACTTTATTAGAAGAGAAGACAGACACATAGACAGATGCTCAGAGAAGAACTCAGTAAGAAGATAGAGTCAGACATCAGCACTACATGGCTGCAGTCAGTGCGTGCCTCGGAATGCCAGCATCCTTCACACAGTAGGAAGAGGCAAGGAAATAGCTATTCCCCTGCGTTTTAGAGGGTGCATGACCCTGCTGGCACCTTGATCTCAGACTTTTAGCCTCCAGAAATGAAAAATAGATTTCTTTTATTTGAAATCATATGCACTATGGTAATTTTTTAAAGGTAGTCTTAAGAGAGAAATATACCTACTCAGTGGGAAACTCATAACTGGGGTCCAACAATCTGTACTACAGATGATTGCAAGTACTACAGATGATTTTGATGAATGCTTATACATTTGAGAACCATTGGATTTATATTTCTGTATCTAGATCAGTGCCTCTCCATAGATATGCAGGTGAACTAAGTGAAGATTTTGTTAAGATGTAGACCCTGACTCAGTGAATCTGGAGCACAGCCTGAGATTCTGCATTTCTGGGAAGCCCCATGGCTCCTGTCCTGCTGGGCCTGGGGCCACACCTGGACGAGTGAGTGGCCTGATCAGTGCTATCTGACAGATTCTGCAGAATAATGGAGCTATTCGGCATCATCACTGCCTGATAAGAGTCACATGTAGCTGGGAGACATTTGAAATATGGCTAGTCTGAGAACTAAATTTTAAAAATTTATTTAATGTGAATTAATTTTAAAAATTATTCCACAAGAGGTTGGGGAGATAGCTCAGTGGTCTAAGTGCCTGCTTGGCAAGTGCAAGAATCTGGGTTCAATCCCCAGTACCACACGCCATGCTGGCCCTGGAACCCCAGGCGTACTGAGACAGGAGGATGCCTGTGAGTCAGAGCTGCATAGTGAGACCCTGTACAACAAAAAAATCATTCCACAAAACAGCCAGTACAGGTCATCATTTTCCTGTTTCTAGTCTTATATGCCATAGTTTTTTGCAAAGCATGAGGGCTGTCAGCTTTGGTTCATCTGAACTGCTCATAATTTAATAGTCAACAACAGTATATCCCCTGAATGAGACTGTGGTGTATTAGGAGCTTCTGGAGAACATGAAATGCATAGCTTACAGGGTCCTTGCCCTTAAGGAACTTCCTGTTTATTAACCAGCTTTCATTGTGTGTTTTCCAGTATCTGCCAAGCCTGAAAGTGTTAGTTCAGTGTTCAAGGGGGGGGAAATTAAGCAATAATTAGGAGAGATGATGCTTGGCAGGGGTTTTTTATCTCAAGGCTACCAGATTTTGTTCATGGAATTTGAGAACATGAGTGATTTGCATATGTTGCATAAATTTGCATCTTGTATGCAAGAGACCTGACTCCAAGTCTATGAAGTACAATTTAATTAATTAGTGGAACCTACTACTGTTGTATTCAGAACAGAATTTAGGGCTTAACACACATGAAATAGCTGGCTACTAAATAACAGTAGTTCAGGAGACTGCAGACCAGGTCTGGAGACACCCACAGAAGCGGCAGAAGAGGCTCAGAGCTGAGGGGAAAGAGTAGACCAGGAACTTTGCTGGCACCCCTGACCCTCGTCTCCAGTGCACCTCAAACTTTTGTATTTTGGGTGGTTCATCTCCCGCAAACCACACTGGGTAAAGTGAAGTTCCACAGCACTGCACAATTGCACCTTTTGTGCTTGTCACTTGTGTCTGTGTCCGTATCTCTGGCACCCCTGCCTCTTCTCTTGTCTTGCTTCTTTGTGTACAATTGAATTCTGCATGATATTAGCAGACAGTGTGAAAGAGGAAGGGTGAGTAAAGGAAGAGATGTCACAAGAAGAGAAGAGTAAGGGCTGGTTTTACTCTTCCTCACTCTTTTCCTCTGCTACTAAGCAGAGACTGTGGCCAGGTTGTGCCAAGCCCTGGGACAACAGCACAGGATTTTTCTCAACACTGGACATATTGCATGGGAAGGGATGGATGAAGGCACATCCTAAAAACAGAGAAACTCTGCTCTGGTGGAGGGCTGGGTGGAAACTTGCTCACAGGAAGGGCTTAAACACATAGAAGGTCCTGTTGGTGGGTGGGGTGTTCTGGGCTAAGAGAACAGCATGTGCAGAACTAGCCTGGTATGCTTCGCATACTGTCAGTATGTCTCCCTAGAAAAGGGTGAAGGGAGGTCTGTAAGAGGTACAGAATCCAGACCAGTCCATAATGCACTATTTTTTTTTTCATAATGCACTATTAACTTGTCTCAAGAGGAAGGGTTATATAAATGACACAGGGTAATTTACACCACCTCACCTCAGAATAAAAACATGGCAGAATCCCCAGTGGAAAGGCTAGAGCTTTCCGTAGGAGCAAAGCCACTCCCTGAGAACGTTTCTGGTCTGGTGGTAACTGTGGATCTGTCCTTAGCACTCCCTACTCACTCCTTTCTAGAGGAATCTGAGTTCGCTTTCTGACCAAAACTGATGAGAAATATCCCCTTGTACTATGTTATCCCCTCTGTTCTCTGCCTATAAGTAAACACACCCACTGCCTACTAGGCAGTGTACAGAGGTGAGAGAGCAGAGCCCTCCAGAAATGAGCCTGTTCTCCAGATGGAGTCCTCTCAGACATTCTCACTTCTTCACTATGTTGATATTACTCTCCCTGTCTCTGAAGAACCTCAGAACTAAATATGGCATGCGTGCAGCCCCAGGGATATCATGACTTCATGCAGAACTCCTGTGGGCAAATTTGGGTGCACAGATCTAGCCTTGCTGCAGCGACAGCAGGTGACACAAGGGCCATGTCTAGCACCTGCCCTTTCTTACCCATGTGCTCTATGAAGAACTGGCTCCTGTGTGACACAGACTTGCTAGATAGTTCAGAAAGCAAGAAGTATGGTGAACACAATAACTAACACGTGTCCTGCTTAAGACCTGAAACACTTTAAATTCACTTGCAGCTCTTGTGTCTCCCTCCCTAATGGCATTCCTCTTTCCTCTGAATAAGTTATCCATGTCTGATATGTATTATTACTGAATGCTAATCCTTATACAGATACTATGATATGGTGTGCTTTTTAAATATTTTAATATTTATAGACATACACTAATATCTGGTCAGTGTTTAGCAAATGAGTCTAGGGGAGGGGGAGACTTGGGTTAAAGCATTTGCCTATTTCAGTAGTGTAACACTTTCACCATAGTCACTTGCAACCTACCACGTGAAGTCAGTGAAACAGGAATTGGGAAGGGTGACCCCCAGTAGGTGTGAGCCAGCTCCAGTCCTCCTGTGGTGGCACATGTCTGTCATCCAAGCCATTTGGGAGACTGAAGCTGAAAGATTGCACATTCAAGGCCACCTTGGGCAATTTAGTGAGATCCTGTCGCAAACTAAAAAATAAAAAGGGCGGGGGATAGACTTTAGTGGAAGAGCACTACCAGGTTCAATCCCCAATATGATAAAAAAAAAAAAAGAAATAATAATACTGTAATCGTCATTTTAGGATGTACTCCATGTTGTACAGGGGCAAAAATCTTTTCAAAATCAAAGTGGTAGTGCTGGTCCTGGATGTGCACGTTCCACATGACTAGACTGGACTGCGTGTTTCTTCCAACCAGTTGGGATGGCTTTGCCCTCCCTGATAAGCATGTGTACATAAGTGTGTGCACACACCATGGCTGTGTGTGATGTCCCCATGGCCTTCATTTTCTCCTGCCCTTACTTTTGATAGACAGTGTGCACTGAATTGTGCTACCCCGCTCCTATTACATGTGAAGTCTCAGGCCCTAGTGCGGCTGTTAATTGGAGGTAGACCTCTATGGATATAGTTAGAGATAAATAAGTCTGAACATAAAAGTGTGGCTTTAACCTGTTAGAAGTGGTTTCCCTAAAGTACAGGATGAGATACCAAGCACCCCTGAGGGTGCAGAAGCGAAAAGCCATCTGACAACCACTGAGAAGACCACCGCAACAGCCCGGAAGAGAGCCCTCACCAGAAACCAAATTTGCCAAACTTGGTACTCTACAACTGTGAGACAATAGACATCTCTTAATTTCCAAGTCAATCTGTAGGATTCTGTCATGGAAGCCTGAGTAGACTTAACATAACTGACTTTCAAGAAATTATCATTAAATAAATAGTTTTTCTTAAAAAAAATTTAAAACTTTGTTTCTTCCTAATCAGGTCTTAGATCTTACCTAGGTTTTAAAAATACTCTCCAACTTCCCAACTGCCATGCCAGCCCTGCTCCCTGGGTGTGCTGAGCTGGTGATTGAGTCAGGGCAGTTTGGCACACACCTGTAATCCCAGGATAGGAGAGTCTGAAAACAAGAAGATCACTATGAGTCCAAGCTGCATGGGGAGATTCTGTACCAAATACAAAAAAAAAAAAAAAAAAAAAAAAAAACCAAAACCTCTAGCTGTTCTCTCCTTTAATAATCTGCCTGACATGATTTTTGTGCTCTTTTAGGTTTAGGCTTCTTGCATACTGGCGGGCTGAATCCATAGTAATCATGCTGTGCTACATCCAAGTTACTGAGGCTGGGCTCAAACTTGCAGTCCTCCTGCCTTAGCTCCTGGAGTGCTGGAGCTACAAGTGCGCACCTCCCCATGCCTGGCCCCCTGACTTGTTTGTGCCAACTTTCTCCTTTCTAAACTGCTCCATTGGGCCGGGGAGATGGCTCAGTGGAATAAGTGCTTCCCTAGCAAGTGCAAGGGTCTGAGTTCAATCCCCGGTTCCGCCAAAAAACAAAACAAAACAAAACTGCTCCATCCTAGCAGATGTTCTCAGATCCCCAGGCACAGTGAGCTCATTTTCCTTGCTGGACCTTCATTAAAGCAGCTCTGCTTGCCTAGAGCACCCTGACTTCTTTCCTGAGCATATCAAACTCCTACCCATTTTTAGAAGATACAACTCAAATCCTATTCCCTGTTTAGACTTCTGGTTCAAATGAAAAGAAATCCAAACCAATCTTCTGTGAGTGCAGAAGGGAAATTTGGTTTCATGAGAAGCAAGATGCCTTGCTTCAGGGATGCCAAAAACCCAAACAGTGCTATTAGGTTCCTCTTCTCACCTCTGCTGTCACCTCAGAGTGCCTTGGATTTACTGACATCCTTCCTCCACACTGAAAGGGCTGGCACAGGCCTCCCAGAAGATCCTACTTACAACACCCCCTCTTATACATAACCCACAGAGAGCTTCCCCACTTCCCACTCTACATTTGTAATATCCTGGGCCAGAGTTTCCCTTGACCTGATTTGTTTGTGCTTTTGTTTTTGTTTTATGTATTTGGTTGTCACAGGGTCTCATTACGCATCTCAGACTCACACTGATCCTCCTGCTTTCAGCCTCCCCAGTGCTGGGATCACGGGCGTGCACCATCACACCTGGACCCTGTAATTTGGCCCAGCCCGCTCTAGGGGTGGGGCCAGAGGGCATGTGGTGCTAGGGACTGAACCACAGTCCCTGTGCTTGCCTAAGCAGGCACTTAGTCCCCTGAACTATCTCACCAGCTCCCGTTGGCCTGATTTGGATTGTGTACCATACTGTTGGTCAATATGGGACACTGATGGCCTAGCTCAGAGGACGTGCCTATATTTGCAGCCAAAAGGGGCAGTCTTATGACTAGCAAGCGCATGGAAACCACGTGGTGAGTGGAGCTCACATCCTCTTCCTAGGTTCTGAGTGTGTTTCCCCAGAAGTCCTAGGCTAGGGCTGGGGAGATAACTCAGTGGTATAAATGCCTGCCTGGCAAGCACAGGGCCCTGAGTTTGAACCCTGGTACTGCAAAAAAAAAAAAA
>NW_004524608.1:15481310-15510325 GCF_000260255.1 Octodon degus
AAAAAAAAAAAAAAAAAAAAGAGGTGGTGACTTCTGAACACAAGTAGATCATAAGGGCTTTGTCCTCATAGACTGGACTATGTTCTTACAACAGAAGCCACTGGGGGTATGTTTGGGCCTTCTACATGACAGACCCAAATCACTAGGCAAATGCCAACCCTTCACCAGACACTGAGAATGCTGGCATGCTGGCCCTGGATTTTCCAGCCTCTGAAACTATAAGGAATACACGTCTGTTGTTCATAAATTGTGCAGTCTAAGATATTTTGTTAGAGCAGCCCCAAAAGGCTAAGATGCCCCTAAAGAAAAAATTCTGCTGTAGACACAAACAGTAGGACCTACCACACATATTACTCATGAAACAACTCGTTTTTCTCTAGGCAGCCCCCCTAGAAACGCCCCCCTCCTGAGCTTACTACATTATCAGGAATCTTGTGTCTTATCCCAAATCCTATTCCTCAAGGTAGGGATCATGTCTTCACTTACTATGCACTGTTCACAGAGTCTATATCAGATATCTGGAAAATATTTACTGATTCCAGACCTATAGTCTGCCATTTTCTCATGGCAAAATCCACTCTTTTGGATTTTCTCTTTTAAATCCACTCCTATTGACTTCACCGCAAATGGTTTTAACTCAGACTACAATTTTGAAGTTCTTAGGAGCTGAGGAGATGGCTCAGTGGAATAAGCACTTCTCTGGCAAGCACAAGGGCCTGAGTTCAAATCCCGGTTATGCAAAACAAAAATTTGAAGTTCTTATGAAATGCTAGATAGAAGTACGTGTTCCAAAACATGTAGAATAGATGGCAATTCAGAAAATCCCTTCTTACTGTTTGAGCTTTACACCTGGATACAAAATAGGTACTGTTGCCATTGTGAAGACGAGGACGCTGAACCTCAGCAGTTTGGTTAACACGCTTGGCCAAAGTAGTCACTGGAGAGTGGCAGAAACAGATTAGCCATGCCACAACCAGGCTTTGATTTTAGGTTTGTTTTCCTGTGTGTGTGTGTGTGTGTGTGTGTGTGTGTGTGTGTGTGTGTTTAATGTGTACGGTCTCACTACGCAGCTTGGACTCATAATGATCCTATTTTCAAGCCTCTCAGTGCTGGGATTACAGGCATGTGCCACTGTTCTCACACTTGGTTGCCAGCAGGAGCTTAGTCCACTGAGCTATCTCACTGGGCCCCAACCTGGCTTTGGGTTTCACAGTCCCAGGCATGCCAAGGGCCTGTTCTGGAAATTGTGCCCTACTGGAGCTGCCTGCAAGCAGCTCTGATGCTGATCTATTGGCATGTGTGCTGCAGTAGGCTATTTGTACCACAAAAAGCTATAAAATGTTCATCCTTACTGATGTAACAGCCCCACCAATGCGTGGGTCTGTGGAATATCCACCTATGTTAGGGCATTTGCTGTCTGGAACACACATGTGAAGCCTGGAACCAAGGCATCTCTGTGGCCCTGAATGTTACTGAGGAGAGATTCAGCCCACATTTAAATGCCAGATGACAGAAGCAAGTGGCCAAGCAGTGCAGGCATTTTTGCCAAGTTGGATGGGAGCAAGTGTGACGAAGCCAATGGGACTAAAGGGGGCAAACAATTCATGTCTGATTGGAACCAAGCACTATGTTGATGGTAACACTTCCAAAATGAGCAAGGGTGACCATAAACCCCTGTTCCAAGGAGCCCTGTGAAGGAATGAACAGCTCGTGCTCCTGTGATTTACCAGGAATTGGCCAGTAGGGCCCTCCTTTCAATCTCAGCAAGAACAGCCATGGTGACAGTGACATCACCAGTCCTCCCCTGCCTGCTGCTAACCAGCAGAAGCTCACAAAGGCAGGACTTCGGGGCCCAGACATCTTGTTTCTGTTGCGTTTGCCAGAGAGTTGCTCCAGAGGAGGTCTGCATTGTGTTATAATCACATGGTTTGCAAAATGATAGTTAAGAGTCTGTTAGCATTTCCACCCCAAACCTCATATTTTCAGCTGCTCACAGTGACTCAAATATAAGAATTCTCTTTAGGCTGAAATTTGGCACACGGGGTCTCAGGCCCAGCTGGGGAGCAATTTCAACCTTTTTTGGGACCGGATTTCAATAACATCCATTTGGCTGTTTTTGAATAACAGCAGAAGTACAACAGAAGAGAAGTTAGCATTTTTACAGCAAAATGTTGCCATTATGGGATTCAAGAATTGGTACGGGGTGCGGGGATCTGCCCCAGCCGCTCCCAGCAAACCTTGGCAGGTGATTAGCCTTTGAGTGGACTAAACATGCACACTATTTCCTTAAATATACATTTGAAAACCCAGCTGATAGTCTGTTATTCAGAGCAGAGTAGAGATTTTGTTTAATAACATATTGTGTTTTTGAAAAGCAAAGTTGACTCAGGAACAATGACACATACCAGTAGATATTGAATTTCTACTACACCCACTCATTGGTATGCAACCGGGGCAGTGGAAAATTGTAGGACGCAATTGTGCCCAAATGCAAAGGGGAAAAAATGCAAGAGGGTAAGGGGACAGAGAGGGGAGGACAATACCATGATTGCAAAGATGACACAAGGAAAACTGCTGATGACCTAAGATCGTGGACCCAAGAACTGGTTTTCTGGAAGACCTCAGAGCCCAGACCCTCTTCTCTACCTCTCTACTCACCAGTGACAATGAGTCAGATGACAAATGACAGACTATGAAAGAAGATGATACCACGTTTATTTTTTAATAAAATATTTCAGGGGGAAAAGGCATAGTGGATAATAAAACACTCCTTTTGCCACTCAGTATACAATCATGTAAAATCATGTAAGTACATAGTCTTCTTTTGCATTTTGCTTTATTGATGAATTCTTTGTTGATGTGAAAAACTAGTATTGTTCTCTTTACATAGGATGTTATATTTCCAATTTGTATTTACTAGAAGTGATCACCTATGATTCTCTCTCTTCCTTTTTTTTTTTTTTTTTTTTTTTTTTTTTTTTTTTTTTGGCGGAACTGGGGATTGAACTCAGGCCTTTGTGTTTGTCAGGCAAGCGTTTATTCTGCTGAGCTATCTCCCCAGCCCCATCTCTTCCTTCTAATTATTAAAGCTTACCCGTGCCTAGTTTCATTGCACATGATTATAATCCTCGAATTTAGAGGCTGAGGCAGGAGGATGCTATAAGTTCAAGGCCAACCTGGGCTACGTAGTAAGCTCACCACCAGCCTGCATTGCACAATGAGACCCCGTTTCAAAAAATCAAAAATAAAAAAATGAACTTCTGTTTCCTTTTCAGAAATTCCTAGGTTCTGCCACTAAACATTCATTGTCTTAACTAAGGTTGGGAACTTGAGATTCAAAAGCACCTTTTCTGGTCAAAATCAAATGAAAATGTTCCTCTTCTTCTGCCACAATGATATTCCAATAATTAAGAACTTAAAAAAAAAGTTCTGACTATTCCATTATAGGAATTGACACCAAGAATCGCTAAATGACAGCCTTAGTACACTTTCTGTGCAGCCAACTGCTCTCGCAGAGCCCCACCCCTTCTCTGCTCGCTATACCTTTGCAAATAGAAACCGAGATACAGTTCACAGAAACCTTGATTCTGTGTGAGTTACCCCCAGTCTGTCCCAATCTACTGAACATGACATTGGATTCTCTCCAGGCTATAATTAAAGTAGATTTTGTCAACTCCATCATTCTGAAATGTGGAGGTATGTTTGATCATGAAGCCCCAGGACCATAGGTTATAGAAATCAGAGTAAGCCCCACTCTAGAAGACACCACCCCCCTATTCCTGGTCCTATTTTTACTCTGAGATCCCAGATTTTGTTTAAAAAATGAGAACCTATTAGTCCCACTAAGCCACTGAAGCAATGAGCTGCAGACCATGACCTTTCTGCAGGTGAGGTCAGTAGGCCTCTCCAGCACCTAACACGCTGCCTGCTGCAAAATGTGTGCTCAGTCAGCACTGGTTGAATTGAATTACATGAATCTGGGGCTCATTGAATTTCAGGCCAGACTTTGCTGTATGAGATAATAAGTAGCATATTTCTTACAGCCAAATACCACTCTTCTAGATGCACCATATTTTCTTAGGAATTGTCCTATCATATCTATACAAACATAAATATGATAGGAGTCAATACAGTGCCATCCTGTGGTTACAGAGCGGGGCCTCTGACCCAAACTTGGCTAATCTTAGTACTTTCTCCCAATGTGGAACCAGACTGGAGATACATGCTCAGTCTGTCCCTGCTTGGAATGGAGGAAACATGAACTTGTGCCTTGTTGGTATTTATGTTTCTTACACACCCATGAGCTCTGACCACAGCCAGCTGGTGAGGAAAGAATGAAGCCAACTGGAAAAACAGGGGTGAAGCACAGAGTGCACCGGTGGTATTTACGTGTGGCTCCAGTTGATTACGAGACCCACCTACATACTGCTTCTCCAGAGCTGGGAAAAATGAATTTTCATGCAACAAACTCTTACTTTTCTTTTGGGTATTTTGAGTTGGGCTCCTCACAATTGCAGAGAAAAGGTCATAATAGGTTTTGCTGGTTTTGATTATAGCTATGAATTCTGAGCAAACCATTATACACACCCATGCAAAATGAGAACTTTAAAGATAATAACTGCCTTGAAGGACAAATGTAACCCAAAACATATCCATAGAACATTTGGGCATTTACACGAGGAGCAAACCACCTGAGACTTGTTTGTCTCAAGTTTACTTTCTATGTGTGGTGGTGATGGCACTGGGAATTGAACCCAATCCCTGTGCATGCGGGGCTAGCATTCCACCCACCAAGCCACACCACCCAACAGAGCAGGTATACTATCTTCAAGCTGTCCTTGACAACCTCCCAATCTCTCTCTCTTTTTTTTTTTTCCATACAAACAAGAAATTCTTCAAATACTGTGCTCCATCTACTACCATCTCCTGGTTTTTCTATGTGGCAAATTCTTCTTTTTTTTTTTTTTTTTGTGCAGAACCGGGGATTGAACTCAGGCCTTTGCGCTTGCCAGGGAAGCGCTTATTCCACTGAGCCATCTCCCCGGCCCAAGCAAATTCATTTTGTTTGGGAAGCATTTCTATCCTGGCTGCTCAGTGTACAACTCCTGAAGTTCTCTCTTCTAATTAGCTTTGCATGACGTCCTAGTTTTCCTTTATCTTTCTTTGGATGTTAGTACACAGTCCCAAGAACTATCTGTATGAACCTGTAACTATGGCTGGGTTTCATTTTTGCTAGAGCATAGAGCCCATTTGGTTTAAGACCACAGGTCTGCTCTCCAGACAGCTGGGTGCACTTCTGTAGTTCTGATGCAGCCTTTTATTACTGTTTGCTTTCCCTTGCATGTTGTCAAAGGCCTGTGGACTGCTTCTGTTTGGTTTTTGTCTGTAAGGCTGTGAACATAGAGCAGTATATGGCTGGGAATAGAAAATATTACTTTCAGGAAACTGGATTCATGAAGATTCTTGGTGAATGAAAATGAAGAGAGAGCCCTCTGATTCCAGAAATAGGGGCTGGATTCCATTTCACCTCTTGGATCCGAATAATTATTTTACATGTTCCTACATTGAACTACGCTATCAATGCTTTGAGCAAGAGACCTACTCACAGAGTGGTAATTTCATTGCAAATACTTGTTACTTAGTTGAGTTAGCCATTTAAATGTTAATATGTTTTGTCCAGCTTTTTAGCATTGTTCACCATACATTCTTACTCCTTAACATGCAGTCCCCTGTTCTCTCCCCCACACATATACATGTTCCTCTGCAAAATAAGGCGTAAGGCTGAGTCTATTCTCAGCCAACGTCTTCAAGGTCATTAATGTGACTCCTTGCCTTGGCTGTGTGGGAGCCAGAGAGTGAGTCATCAGGGTGAATAATGCCTCTGTAATACTACCAGATTGTGTTTGTCTCCACTTCAGAGCTCTTAGTTTTAATAGAATAGTATTTCTCCATCCCGCCCACCCCCGTGGCAGTCTGGATGGCTGAGAGGCAGCAGTTAGCACGGACAGCAGTCACTTCCAGAGACACCCACACACTCACAAAGCTAGCAGGACCCCAGAGAGAGCTCAGGCACATTCTAATCTGCTGGGTGGTTTCACAGCTCATCATCTTTCTTTTCTTCCTTTTCTGCCTTCCTCTCCTCCTTCTTTACTCCTCCCCTCTTCCTTTCTTTCCTTCTTTTCCTCTTTCCTTTTATCTTCTTCCCCTTCTTCCCTCATTCTTTTCCTCTCATTCATGTTATCTCTCTCTCTCTCTCTCTCTCTCTCTCTCTCTCTCTCTCTCTCTCTCTCGTACTTTACACTGAGCCATATCACCAGACCTATTTTTCAAAATATTATTTTGATAAATGATCTTGCTCCTAACTTGACCAACCTGGGCTTGCGATCTTCCTGCCTCAGCCTCCCAGAGTTCTACAATTATAGGCATGTGCCACCAAGCCCAACTACTTTCATGTTTTATGTTTACTTCAGCACCTAGGGTAATAATTACTCCCTTCCTGGTCAGTCTTTAATCACTACTTGTCCCTTTAGTTCTTCATTTGCTTTTCTATTCACAAAGGAGTTTATGATTTTAAGTTTGTTGATAGACAGAAGCCCTCTCTGTCTCTCTGTCTGTCTCTATCTCTCTGTCTCTCTGTCTCTCTCTCTCATATTCAGGATTGAACTCAGGGACTTTCCACTGAACTACAACACCCAGATCTTTTTATTTTTATTTTTTATTTTGAGACAGGATTTTATGAGTAGCAAAATTGCCCAGGCTGGGTATGAGCTTGTGACACTCTTGTCTTGGCTTCTCAGGGTCTGGGAATCCAGATGTGCACTGCCACGCATGACTGGGAAATTGTCTTTTGAACCCAAATCCTTTCCTGTTTCCACAGCAGCCTCATGGAACCTCTTGTAAAGATTATTTCTAAAGTTACATGACAAACTAGGCATGGTGACCCACACTCATAACCCAGCACTCTAGAGGTTGAGGCAAGATGGTCATGAGCTTTAAGATTAGCTGGGGATCTCTATGCAAAGTGAGACCATGTCTCCAAAACCAAAACTCACCTGCCCTTGGTCTATCTATAGTGTACAGTGGCCCTGAGGACTCATGGGAGAGCCACCACTATTGGGCCCTGAGGCACAGATCCAGGCACTGGATGTATTTCACTTAACACCTTCAAACTAAAGTGGACCTCATTAACATTTTGTATGAGGAAAGTGAAGTGGAGAGACACTGTGTAACTCACCCAAGGTGACAGCCAATGATCAGGAAAAAAAAAATAATAAAGGTTACGTATGGTGCCCAGATTGTACGTGATTCCCACCAGGCCCTGTTTTCCCTGATACCAATTTATGAATTAATGGAAAGAGCATAATTCTCTCAGACAACCTCATGTCACATTAGCCCAAAAGTGCCTTTGGCTGTGCTCAGTGGTGTTTAGCACAGCTTCCCTGTCCTAGTGAATCTTAGAAGCCTCACCAGACCTCGCTCATGTCCTTTGTGCACTAATAAAATTTCCTCTAGGCCTAGGGTAATGATGGAAATTACCATCCAAACGGGGACACTTTGGGCTGAAAGGAGCCTCTGAAGAACTGTGCTGGTATACTGGGATGCACTGCCACTCTCTTAGGACAAACTATCACCAAGCTGATGTCTCCAGCCTTAACTAAATGCTGTGCCAAACAAGAGGCCAGAGGCTGCTAGGGCAGGGAAGAGGGGAGCTGGACCAGCAGTTCCAACCTCTTTGCCACACTCGTAATTGCCGCATGTTCAGGCCTGGCCCTCTAGGGTAAAAGAGGGGAGGCACCAACAAGCCACTTGCAATTAAAATGATCATCACTCCCATGCCTCCAGGAAGTAAGTAGCCTGCAAACTTCAGTGTGCTTCAGAAGCAGCAGGCATTGAGGGCGATAGTGGCGTGTGCCTGTAAGCACAGCTACTCAGACGGCCCAGGCTGGAGGGTCACAAGTTCAAGCCCAGCCCAGGCAATTTAGTAATTTAGCAAGACCTATCTCAAAACAAAAAATAAACAGATCTGGGAATATAATTCAGCACATAGGTCCTGGTTCAGTCCCCAACACCATGGTGGAAAGAAAGACAGAGCATAACAAAAAAGAAGGAAGAAAGTTCTGAGGAGAACAATGTTATGCTTCATCTCGTCTAAACATTCAAGATGCACATGCATGTGTTAATTTCTGGGTGTGGTGGCACACACCTATAATCCTCACCCTTGGGAGGCTGAGGCAGGAAAATCACTACAAGGTCAGAGCTAACCTGTGTACATAGCAAGACCGTCTCAAAAATAAATAGGTGTTGCGGGGTTTGGGGGGGGGTTTTTTTGGTACTAGAGATCAAACTCAGGACCTTGTGTTTACCAGGCAAGCGCTTATGCCACTGAGCTATGCCCACAGTTCCTCAAAAATAAATAAAGTTCCCATAGTACTCCATAAATGTGTACAAATTTTATGGTTTTTTTTTTTTTGAGGAACCAGGGATTGAACTCAGGCTCTTGTGCTTGTCAGGGAAGCACTTATATTACTGAGCCATCTCCCCGGCCCCAATTTTTATGTTTTTGTGTATAAGTTAAAAATAATTTGTAAAATGCAAATAGAAAAGATTTCTATCTAAGTAATCTCCATGCTACCATGGGGGGAGGGAAATCCTTGGATTCAAGGTCTTTGCATACTCTACAAACATGGATACAAAAACAAAGGCAAGCATGGCGGCAAATGTCTGCAATCCCAGGCACATGTCTGTAATCCTAGCACTCAGGAAGCTGAGGCAGAAAGATTGCTGGAGTTTGAGGCCAGCCTGAACTACATAGTAAAACCCTGTCTCAAATTACAAAGAAAAGAAAGAGAAAGGAAAAGATGAATGCAATTTCAGAGAAAGCTTCTATGGAACTCAGTAATACCAATGTTTACCTTAAGAGTTCTTAACAGATACCATCTGAATGGCATTTATTTATTCATTTATTTATTTTTTGGGAGACAGTTCAAGCTGGCATTGGACTTACTAAGTAGTCCAGACTGGCCTCAAACTCTCCGCAACTCAATTTCCCGAGTGCTGGGATTACAGGCCTGTGCCACCACACCCAGCCATCTGTATGGCCTTAACGAGGCTTTGGATCAAATAATTTAAATCATGTTAACCTTTTGCGTGTAGGAGCTTGTCGCTGAGGATTGAACTAACGCCTCCTGCATTTTAGGTGTGGGTGCCACGACTGAGCAATACTCCTGCACCCTGAAACATTGTTAGCTTTGTAATTGTTTTTAGCATAGAGTCTCTGGCCTTCCACGCTAAGAATATGTAGGAATTTACATAAATATGTATAACCATAGATCTTCACATTGGGTTCAACAAAGAGGCTGTCTCTGCTCTCCCACCGCACCCCGACCAAAGCTGCTGTAACCAGTGGGCGCTCCTGCGGTCTGCGCAGCACCTAGCTCACGGAGCAAAACCCTTACACCTGGTTGCACGTGCCTGGCCACGAGTGGCGCATTGTGGACCTCGGGGGAAGAAGGGTGACTTGCCGGATGACTCGACCCTGGTGGCCGGCAGAGAGGCAGCTTGAAAGCAGCTCAGCCGCCAGCACTTGGGGCGCTGAGGGAGCCGCAAGCCCTGACACTCCAGTCGCAAGGCCCAGCGCGCATGCAGGCTGCTGTGACCTTTCCTAAGTCGCAATTCTTGAACAGAAAGGAGGCCCTCGTGGTGGCTTTGAGACCTGCTGAGGCATTTCTTTGATGGTAAAGGTCTGGATGAAGCCAATTACTGGCTCGCTTTCGCTGGTTCGCAGTGGCTGCGCATCTCCAGGCCGGCCTTGGGGTTTCTCTTTTGTTGGCTGTGCCGCTGCTCCACTCTTTCTTCCTATTTTCAGGGAAACACAGGCACAGCTACTGTTCTCTAATTGCGCTCCTTTCCCGCAGCTCCTGCTCCTCCGAGCCGGGGCCGCTTCCGCAGGCAGCTCTTGTGTGGAAGCCTCGCTGGTGGCAGCTGCAAGTTGGTGTGTGACACATTGAGTAGTCATATTTCTCTTCTCCGTGGCCCTCCAAAGCCCTTTCCAACATAACTTTTCCCCATCTGTTCTCGTTTGCACTGCATAATAGGGGACAGGTTTTGGAACTTGGGATTCAAAAAAAAAAAAAAAAAAAAAAATTAAGAGAAAATAAAAAATGAGATGGAATTTGAACAGAAAAACTCACTGGCTTCCCACCCCCCTTCCTGAGTTGCTGGGATCATTACCATTGCTGGGATCATTACCAGAGTATTAAATCGATCAAGTTTGTAGTCTGACTAAATCTCTTTATGTAGTAGTGTTGAGATGCAAGAAATTGCATTTAAAAATCTCTATAGGGGTGGGGAGACAGCTCGGAGGTCTAAGCGCCTGCCTGGCAAGCACAAGCATGGGAGTTCAATCCCCAGTATCATATGCTGTCCTGGACCTGGAACCTGGGCACTCTAGGCCGGGCCTTGAAACCTGGCGTGGTGGCAAGAGCCTGTAATCCCAGTGCAGAAGAGGTTGACACAGGAAAATCACTACTAGCTTGAACGTGTAACGAGACCCTGTATCAAACAAACAAACAAATAAATAAATATTTTTTAAAAATCTATTTAAGCTGTCTCCTGAGTTGGACAGCACAGCCACTAGAGACAGCCTCACCCAGGGCCTGACTTAAGAGTTCTTCCACGTTTGTTTAGATTCTAGTAAATTCCCTTAAGAGTCTCATGCCACTAAAATGGATCCTGGTATGAATTTTAGAAATTGAATTGTCGGGCCAGGGAGAGGGCTCAGAGGAATAAGTGCTTCCCTGGCAAGCACAAGGGCCTGAGTTCAATCCCTGGTTATACACACACACACACACACACACACACACACACACACACAAAAGAAATAGTACTGTCAAAAAAAAAAAAGGAAAGAAAATGTTTTCCTGGGTGCTAGAAGCTCACCTCTCTGTGTACACACTAAAAGATTATGAAAATGGTATGAAACCCTTTCAATTTTAATATGAATAAATATTTGCCAATTTCCATTAGAGAAGAGGAACCTGCCAACAGCATGATAAACCTCTGCTTTGGCAGGTGTTTTTCAGATGCAGCTAAAGTAGGTAGTTAAGTTTCAAAAGTTTAATAAAGAGTACTCAAGAAATAATAAATGTGCTTATTACTAAAATAAGTGCAGGAAGGGCTGATTTGAAAGCAGTCAGAGCAGAGCAATGGTTCTTTATTTTATTTTATTTATTTTTTTCTTATGTTTTTTATGTTGTTTTTTGCTTTGCATTTGGTTAGGATTTTTTTGAGACAAGGTTGAGCTATGTAGCTGAGGTTGGCCTTGAACTCATATAGGCCAGGCTTTTCTTGAACTCACAGTGATCCTCCTGCTTCAGCCTCAGCCTCAGAATGCTGGAACTGTAGACATGTACCACTACACCTGGTTTTTTCTCTTTGTACTGGGAATTGAACTCAAGATCTTGCACTTGCCGGGCAGGCACTGCACCATTCCTTATATTTTTTGCAACGTTTTATTGTATAGGCCTCGAGTTCCCAGTGTCAGATTAAGCATAATCCGTGTGTCCTAGCACTTGGCAGGGGTTTACACTCCTTTCTGGATCACAGCCCTCTTCAAAAATCTAGCGAAAAGCTATGGAGTTCTCTGGAAAAATAATGTATCGTTTCAAGCACAGCAAACATTTATAGAACTCTTGGGGCTTAGGGTCGCTTGGCGTCCATCTTTGGACTCCTGGAGATCCGGGAGCTCGTGTTCACTTGTCTTTCTGCTGTCTTGTGTTCACAGGTCATCAGCTCAGCTTTTAAACCAAATCTTACGACCTATTGTTTTTCTTTGCAGCACCAGCAATTGGACTGCAGGTTCTCAAGCACGGTAGGCAAGCAATTACCATCCAACCCTTTTCACACAGTTTAAAACAGGCCTCCCACCCAGGCAGGCCTCAAACTTGGGATCCTCCTGTCCCAGCCTCCTGCCTAGCTAGGATTATAGGCATGCACACCTGGGCTCAAAAACTACATTTTCTTATATTCCTGAAAAAAATACCATCTTCCCTCACTCTACGTCCAGGGAAAATCCATACAAGCTGCTGTCTGTGATCCTGTAGCTAGTGTACAAAATACTTCTGCTTCCACCTACCCCCAACTCTGATTTTTTTTTCCTTTAACACAAATACTACAAACATGCCTGCCGTTGGGAGCTGCAGGGTTGTCCTGCTCCCCTGCTGCTCCGCTGGCATCTGCTGCTCCCCGTGCTAGCGATGTTGTACCTGTCTGGGCTGCCACTTTTCACACACTGGACTCTGACCCAGTCAGGTGCCTGCACCACGTCGGACCAGTCTGCCTCTTTGCTGTCCAGGTTGGAAGGTGGAGACAGAGGCGGATCACCTGAACCTCAGGAGAGGGCTACTGCAGCAGTGTTGCAGAGAAGAGCGTGCAGTGCCTCACGGCTTCTAGGAATTACACTGATTCCTTCAACACACTTCTCTGGGGCTAAGAAGGTTTTCGCAGTCTCTTCCGTGTCTCCCACTAGCATACTCCTCCTTAATACTCTGTCATTCCTAAGAAAGGTAGCAGTGGGGCTGGGGAGATAGCTCAGTGGAATAAGCGCTTGCCTGGCAAGTGCAAGGGCCTGAGTTCAATCCCCGGTCCCAGAAAAAAAAAAAGAAAAGAAAGGTAGCAGTAATATTAATCAGAAGAGTAAGCAAAAATAAACATTGGCATTTACTAAAAACATCCCAGGCCTTTACCATCCCACTGCAGGTTAGATATGTTCCTGCATTTGAGATCCTGTGCTCCCTCAGGAGGAAAGTGGAAGATCACTGAGTCCAAGCTGTGAAGTGAGACCCTGTACCAAATACATAAAAAGTAAAATAAAATAAATGAAAAGCTTTATAGTATTCCATTCTGCAGTTGTATTCCAATTTACTTAGTATGCTATCGCTAGCACTTACATTATTTTCATTCTTTTGCTTATTTCTATAGTGCTGCAGTGAAACCTTTAAACATACCACGTTTTACATTTAGGTGAGGTTATGGGTAGGAAATATTCCTAGAACCAAATTGCACAATATTCTTTTTTGTTTTTATGTATTTACTACAGGGTCTATAGGGTCTCACTACATAGATCGGACTCGTAGCGATTCTCCTATTTTCAGCACCCCAAGCGCTGGGATTACAGGGGCACTCCATCATGCCCAGTGCCAATCACTGTATCAGAGCAAGCGCACTGTCCCAGGGTGGGAGCAGCACGGCATGTCGGGATCAAACCCCTGTTCCTGCATCTGACTAAGCAGGAGTTTTAGTCCGCTGAGCTATCTGGCCAGCCCAATATTCTGGATGAACTGACATAGTTTTATTTCCACAAGGTCTCACTATGTAGCCCAGATGCCTCAAACTTCCAGCAATCCTCCTGCTTCAGCCTCCTAAGTGCTGGGATTAGAGGTACATGCCACCACACCTGGCCTACTTCCACGTCTATAAGATGTATCTTCTCTAAAGTGTCTCAAATTGCTTTGTGAAAAAGAAAAAATGGTTTACACACAGCTCCTTACCCCCACTCCTGTCCACATAGGATTTTTTTCTGTCCTGTGTGTCACTTAGAGCTCCCCTGACTTTCTAGAGAAAGCTAGAAGGATAAGTGGTTGAAGGGCTTGGTGCATACTCAACTAGTCCTACTCTGCTGAGCAGCTCAGCCAGCAGATGCCAAATCTGCAAGCATTTCCCTGCAAGTCTTTCTGAGGTGTTTTCCAGGGACGTTCCCCTGCTCCCCAGCTGGCCTCCCAAGTCTGCAGTCAGAGGTCCCTGCCACAAGGCCCTGCCTCCAAGCTTCCAAACCATTTGCACCAATTACATCTTTGGGGCAACCGCTCTATTTATTATTCACATTCTTTGGAAGGTTAATGACTTTGTGGAAATCTAAAACAGCCCCCCTCAGGAAGTGGTAAAAGTCTCTTGGAATAACAGAAACAGGTCTTAAAAGAGCTCTTGAGTTCATCTGCATTTCAGGCTAATTAAATCCCGAAAGAAATAATAATACGCATAAAAATTCAGGCTGGCATAATGAGCAGTGACCAAAACCTGATAGATCCGTGCAGATACTGAACAATCAGACAAGCCTAGAGGAGGAACTGCGGTATCCCCATCCATCTCTGGGCTTCACAAACTCCTTGCCCCTCTCACCAAATCACTTTACACCACTCATTTGTCTTCCCAGGAGCTTAAGATCAGTTCAGAAACTTTCAAACACAGTGTTAAAGGCTTTTGTGAGTCAACTGTTGGTGAATCACACAAAAGGGGCCTTTATTAATAAGCATATTCTGTTCATTACAGAGAAATGAAAGCCTTGGAATAATTTGCCAAATGTTTAAAGAGAAAACAAAAAACAATGTGGTAAACACATCAGGACTTGATGAGCTGTCTAGGTAATTGGCTGTTTCGGTGCACCTGGTTCCAAAGACAATATTTAATGTGTAATCTGTTTCATTTGCTTGGGGAAGTAAGTGTAACTCTACCCACTGGATCACATCTGCATTAAAATGAGGGGAGGCAAGTCGGCTGCAGTGAGTGGAAATTTATGCACATGAGTTGTCTTTTACATGGAGACAGCAATTATACCCCTAGAAATGCAGTCTGGGGGAGAAAATGACATTTTCAAAGCTGGGGAACAAAAGCCTAATGCTAAGGGGACATTAACAAGGTTGGGAACCCCCTCCCAACAATTAACATGATCGCTTACAAAATCTGCACTCTATAAAATTATTTTTAAAACATGTTTTTCAAAACAATGTGATATTTTTTTCTTTCTAAAAAAACCCCAAAACCCCAGATTCAGTAGCAACCATAGTGAATCTGTTAGCTACACTACTATACCCCACAGTGCCTCAAATTCTCTTCAGATAGATGAGGGCTGAGGTGAACCAACGCAAGGCAGCGGTTGCTGACCCTGGGTCTAACAGCAGGATAGGACTGAGAGTTCTGCACAGTGTGTCCAAGAATTGTTCGCTTTCACATGAGGAAGTTCTGTTTGAAGCAGCGAGCGTGAGCCAGATTTCCAGACCACAGAAAAACTTAAAAAGAAAGAAAAAAATAGAGCATATGCAAGCAAAAGTCTCTATTAGCCAATTTTTTTTTCTTTTTAATGATTTGTTGGTTGACTTCATCAAAGTCAAAAAGGACAAAGCTGCAGCCTCTGAAATGGATTCACATTTTTGCTTCTTCCAGCTTCTCTGGAGGCAGGAAGAAGCGGATAAGGGCCTGTAATCCTGGCATTCTGGGAGGCTGAGACAGGAGAATAGCAAATTTTAGCCCAAGCTGGGTAGATCAGCCTCTTTGTGAGAATAAAGGGCCAGGGGTGGCTGGGCGTGGCGGTGCATTCCAGTATTCTGAGCAGAAGGATCACCATGAGTTCAAGGCCACTACACAGTGAGCTCTGCCTCAAGAAAGGGCTGTGGGTGCTCAGCGTGAAGGCCTGAGTTCACCCCCTAGTATGTGTGGGAAAGAAAAAGAAAGAAGAGGGAAGGGTGTGTTCTTGCTCTCGTTTCTCCGTCTTCTCTCTACCTTCATGCTTCCTGAGCAAAGCTTTAATTCACATACTACTTTGTGCTCTAGTTACATCTCAGAAAGAAAAGTACGTTTTCTCCTGCTTAATTGAGACAGAATACACTAAGTCAGTAAAACTTACTTAGTGCTTGTTTTTAAGTTTCCCAAGATTTGATCTTAATTTTTAGTACATTTGTATTGCATAATCTGTTAGATTAGTTTTATTTTAAAATCTGGGGGAAGCCCAGGGCAGTACTGCATGCCTGTAATCTCAGTACTTGGGAAGCGGATGCAGGAGGATCACCATGAGTTTGAGGCCAACCTGGGCTCCACAGTGAGCTGAAGGACAGCCTAAGCTGCATACTGAGATCTATCTTGAAAAAGTAGCCAAACAAATAAAAGTAAATTAATAAAAATTGAGGGAAAGTCCTAGTACATTTTATTGATCTGCCAGGAGGCTTATTTATTTTGGGCTTGGAAAAATGAGTTTTTCAATGAATTTGGGCATATTTTCAGCAAGTCACATTTGCAGAGAAGGGCCAGCCATCAAGAAAAGGAAGCTGAATGGAGGATGGGGCTCAATGGTAAAGGGCTTGCGCAGACAGAACTCACAAAAACTGGATTTGAGCCTCAGCACCATTTAAAAAATGTGAAGAGAAATGATGCAAGTTCTAAGTCCTAACTAATTGTTGGAAAACAATATGAATTTTAAATATAAGCCTGGAGGGCTTAGCATGCTAGTGCACCCCTGTAATCTTTAGCACCCAGGAAGGTAAGGCAGGAGGATCACAAGTTCGAGCCCAGCCTTGGCAATTTAGTGAGCCTCTCTACTCAAATCAAAGCAACCAAACCAAGCCAAACCAAGCCAAACCAAACCAAACCAACAGGGTTTGGGGATTAACTCAGTATTGTACTCCCTGAGTTCAATTGCCAAGAAAAAACCAATCAGTTGGTATGTGTGTTGTGTGTCCTACATGTTACATTTCACCAATATCTAAATTAGTCATAAGCTGAGAACCCAGCGGAAGCTAACAATCCTGTGAACACCTGATTCGTCATCGGGAGCCCTGCCTCTCTCACAGGTAGGGGCCCAGCCTCTGCAGTGGGGGCTCAGCGCAGCTCCGTGAGGGGCTGTGGGTGGCCTGTACTTGTGCCAGTTCTGTCAATAAATCATCTTTTCTTCTCATTACCAAGGAAGTAATATTACTGGGTTTGGGGTTTGCAATCTTTTTCTAGAGCTGTTTTCTAGATTCTTCTGGTCTTGAAAAAAAATTGGACAAAATGTAACAGAAGCAAGGCTTTACATTTATTAAAGAAAAGAAACATGCTCTGCAGAACAAGTGCAGCCAATGAAAAGTAAAAACAGCAGACCACCACGGAAGAGAACACAGTGGCCTGCAGCTAAAAGGTTGCCTGGCTTTGCATCTCCCACTCCTCCAGGTGAAATCAGGTCTAGGTTGCCCTATCAAAAACTTCCTGAGCACCAGCAGTGGTGGCACATGGCCACAATCCCAGCACTTGGGAGCTTGAGGTAGGAGGATCGCAGTGAGTTCGTGACCAGTCTGGGCTACACAGTGAGTCCAAGTTCAATTTGTACTACATGGCAAGACCCTGGCTTAAAACAGTAACAACAACAAAAAAATAAACAACCCTTCCTCCTGCCACTTGCTGAGCTCTCAGAATTGGAAGACAGTCCTCTCTGATGGGTTCTACTGCAGAGGTTTGGGAACAGTTCTGCACATGCATCCTGGGACTCTGTCATTTACAGATGGTGTCACCTCTTGGTCAGTTTGCTGTGCCCTAATCTCTTGGCACAGCTACAAAGCCATTCCCTAGGTACAACTAACCCCTCTCACCACCAATTTTTTCTCCCTTGTTATATGAATATTTCTTTTTCATTCTGAATCCCTTTCCATTGTGAAGAGATTTAAGTGTTTTCACATTTTACATCTTAAAACTCCAATTTTGTAGATGTGATCAGTAACATCTTTTGCTGTTAAAAGAGTGGGACGTTTATTTCCTTCACTCCAAATTGGATCTGTGTTAGAAACTGGAGGACTGGGTAACCTTTTGTACTCTGACAGAGCATGAGGAGGAACTGAGTCATCATCCAACTTTGGGTGGCTCACTGGCTTTAAAACTCATGTTTGTCAAAGAGAAAAGTAAAGTAAGTCTCGGTCTATTTTACACTATTGTACTATTTAATCCAGGATCGATGTTATCCTGTACAGAAATGGATGAATTTGGTTGAACGTGATTCATCTGGCTACTTAGGAAAATCGAAGATTATTTAATGCAATTTTTACATTGTCGGTAGCATATGCAATATTAGGCTGAGAACTTTAGAATGAAACTGTTATTTTTTATCAAAATGTAAGGAAATTTGGTTTTTTGTTTTTTTTTTAAATTTTATTTATTTATGTGTGTGTGTGTGTGTGTGTGTGTGTGTGTGGCCAGCTCAGCCCACCAGGGGGCGGGGCTGGCAGGCATGTGGTGCTGGGGGATTGAACTGCGGTCCCTGTGCTTTAGCTAAGCTTGTTCTAAGTAGGTGCTTTAGACCACTGAGCCATCTCACCAGCCCCAATGGAATAAGGATTTTTTTTTTTTTTTTTTTTTTGCTCCTCGAATGCCTTCAGGGCACTTTTGGCTGGCTGGAGGGTTGTGGGGATCGAACTAGAACAAGCTGAGGCTGACAGCTTTGTGGAAGCAGCCACTTAAAGAACTGAGCTAGAGCCAGGCCCCCAATGTAAGGGAATTTGCAAGCTGTACCTAATCCCTAGGAATTTCTTCAGTAAAATAAAAATGAAAAAAGTTGAGCAAAAGATGTAATTTAGTGGTAGAAGATAGAGTACGCAGCATATTAGAGGCTTCAGTCCGCAGCACCACACACACACACACACACACACACACACACACGTGCATGCACAAAATTTTAATTTAATTAGCAAAACCCAATAAAATAAAAAAGAAAGAAAAAGAGTTGCTCAAAGCCAAGAATCCAGTTCCACCCTAAGGATATAGGAAATGATAACTGGAAACTAAGTTAATCTTTAAAAGTTTTGATAGATTGGAATTTCTACCTGGTCATTCATCCATAGGAAAGTAAAAAGTCCCCACTGAATACTCTAATCAATAAAAACAACGCACTAACATTCCAACAGAACAATAGACAAAGGGCATTAGCTGTAAAGAAACTTAGAAAAATGTAAAAACAGTTATATATTTATTAGCAAGGTAAAATACAAATACAAATGAAAAGAGAAAATTATTGAATCCAGGGTCTCACAAACGCTAGGAAGTTCTCTTGAGCAACATCTCCAGTCCAAAACAGGGAACTTTTTAAGTTTCCAAGCTGGCAAGAGTAATAGAGGGTGCGGCACAATGGACAAGTCACTGAAAAGGGCTCCAATTGTTTAGTAAGTAGAAATACGATCTGGAGTCCTACTGTATGTATCATAAGCAAATAATGACAGGATCGCTTTGCACTTGAGGCCCGTGTGGTCCACATAATGAGTGTAGGGCCACCCTGAACTACACAGGGGGGCCGATCTCAAAACACAAAAAGGGACGTAGGGTGGGGGAGGCTGCGTATGCCTGAGGCCTTAGGTTCCATCCCCAACATCGAAAGGACAAAGATCACTTGCACTGAGGCCATGCCAACATTCCTACTGTAAGCATCTTGGTACATAACCATCCACACTCATTTTTTGTATGTCATACAAACTTGTTTAAAAAAAATAAAAATTAAGAGTGGGGCATGGTGGCACATACTTGTAATCCCTACACTCTGGGAGGGTGAGGCAAGAGGAACACAAGATTGAGCCCAGCCTGGGGAACTAGAGATTTAGCAAGTCCCTGCTGTTACTGGGTTTTGGGGTGATAGAGTCTCTTTCTTTTTTTTCCTTATTTATGTGTGTGTGTGTGTGTGTGTGTGTGGCCAGCTCAGCCCACCAGGGGGCGGGGCTGGCTGGCATGTGGTGCTGGGGGATTGAACCGCGGTCCCTGCGCTTTGCTAAGCTTGTTCTAAGTAGGTGCTTTAGACCACTGAGCCATCTCACCAGCCCCATAGAGTCTCTTTCTAGAGGAGATGTCTAGGTTTTTCTTGTCTTGAACAACAAGAGAGAAATAGAACAAAGGGCCAGAGAGATAGCTCAGTGGACTAAGCACCTGCTTAGGCAAGTGCAGGGACCCTGGCACTATATGCCACTCCGGCCCACCCCAGGTGTGCTGAGCCAGTGACTGAGTCTGGCCGCGGTGGCACACACCTGTAATCCCAGTGCTGAGAGGTTTGAAAAAAGGAGGATCAGTATGAGTCTGAGCTGGTAGTCAGACTCTGTACCAAATTAACTAAATAAATAATTGACAAAACAAGCACAAAAGGTAGTGAGCTTTCATATTTGTTAAAGATAGGAAAAGAAACTTGTTTTGCAGAGTGAGGCTGGGAGAAGTAAATGTAAGAAAAATAAGCACGCTGCAGAATGAGAGCAGTCTCCTGAGGACGAGAGAACACAGCCGCAGAGAGCTCCACAGTCTCCACTCCTCAGACGCACCAGGTCTGGGCTGCCCTACCCAGAACTGCATGACTTCTCAAGAAAAGTCCATGCGCAGGCTTCCAAGAAGTGTTCTGGGATTTTGCACCTAATGGGCCACTACCTGTCAGCCCACCTCCCTTGTCCTAATCTCCTGCCTCACCATGTTATATGAACAAAAAGCAGGCTGGTGAGGTAGCTAAGTGCAAAGGCAGTAGTTTCAGCCCCCAGTATGACAAAGATAAATAAGTAATAAATGTGGGGTTATATGGAAAATCAGTTCTGTGCAAACTGAGTTTGTGATTTTGCCATATTCAAGAGTGAAGTTGCAAACTAAATGGGGACTAAGAGAGTTTTTATTGGAAATAAGAAGAAGCAAAGACTCCTCGTTTCTCCAGGAGGGGCACCCAAAAAGTAGTGTTTCTATGTAGCCCCTTGGGTCAGAGCTTTTTATAGATAAGTAGAAAACAGGAATCACTCAGTTGCTATGCGTGTGCCTACCACAAGTGGCTCAGCGAATTTAAAATGACCAATTGGAACCCAGGATCTTTAATCAGCATGTAGGGTTTAAAGGAAACGGATTTTAGAAAAAACTCATTATTTTGCATTTAAGTTGAAATTCCCTTTAGGAGCCAGGGGCTGCACTCCTTGTCCCTGGGGAACTTCCTTCGTGGTTCACAGTCCTAGGGTTCACTGTCTATTCTTACTTTAATTCTATTAAAACAGCTGATCACCCAGCTCTGGCTCAGGTGTCCTTTTCCTAGCTAGCTGCCTTCCTAATAAGGTGACTAAACTATCTTTTACAATACTATGTATTTCATTTGAAAAGCATTTTCAATGACAACATGTATTTTCATAATGAGAAAGTAAAACTGGACTGCTGAGTAGTTCGAAAATCAAGTTCTAGTTCCAGCCTTGCTTTGAATAGCTTTGAAGAGTCCCATGGATTTTAGGGATAAATTTTTTTCAAGCGTAAGAGGCAGGTCTGCAACCAAATGAGATCTCTGTGCTCTTCCAAGTCTAGAGCTCTGTCTCCTTGAAGGAGTGGCACAGTGAAAATAATCACGGGTGTGACGGTTCTGTTGTAAAGACTGTTTATCAATGGAGAACGACAACTGTTACGGTCTGTGTCTAGTTGTCCTCCCAAAGCCTCATGCAGTTATTGGGCAGATTTCTAGACTTTGTGATTAACTCATGTTCCAGTACTGGGATGATGGGTGTGAGCACTATACCTGGGGTGGATAGCCTGAATGCAATTCGAGACAGGCCTGCTTGCCCTTGCCACTGTTGCCACTACTCCTCCCATTTGCTCTTGCCATGTGCCGCTCTGCCTTGAAGCCAGCTGAGTGTAGACAGAAACCTCCACCAACTGTGAGTGAAATAAACCTTTCCTTCCTTACTTTTGGGTGTCAGGTATTTTGTCCCAGCAATGAGAGAAGAGTAACTAAGACAACAATCTTTAAAATACGATGTTACAGTAACTAAAAAAAATGCAACCAGGCACTGAGCTACTGCAGAGGTTGAGGTGGGAGAAGGGCAAACTGGTTAACTGAGCAAGAGCCTGGGTGGGATGCAGCTCAGTGGGAGAGGACCCTGTGTTCAACTGCCAGTCCTGAAAGAGAGAGATCTGGAGACAGAAGAGTGCATACGTGTGCCACCAGCTGTGCTAAATAACGCCAAGGTAATACATGCACACTTCACATTAGAGCATTTCTGTGCGGGTACAGGGAAGCTGGCATTAAGTCAGAGGTCTGGGCAATGGGAAGCAGCGCTGGTGCTGGAATTCATTTTGTGATGTGCCTTTGTGCTTGTGTGTTTCACCTATTTATTTTGGTGCTGGGCCTTGATGACCACACAGTCCTGTATATCACTGAGCTACAACCCCAGGCCTCTGTCTTTTATTTTTGTGGTATTGGGGATTGAACCCAGGGCCTATGCTCTACCCTGAGCTACATCTTCAAGCTTCTGTATTATTTTTTAAAAACAATACAATAAATGTTAGGAAGATCTCGTTAGCACAGGCATATGAATACCTTGGCTACAGTGACAAATGACACAGAACACGCTCATCTCCCTTGTTTAAACGTTTCCATCACTCCCCAGACACATGACTTCTGCCTTTCCTGGGCTGGCAGGGCCTTCTCAGTGATGCCCAGTGCATTTCAATGCACCTTCCTTGCACTCCAGTTTGTGTTCTGTAAATTCCTAGAAATCTTAAGCTTGAAGGCTGCCTCTGCAATATCAGATCACTATCTACTTGGGAATTCCAACTACCCTGCTGGGGAGGAATTTCAAAAGCAAGGGTCCTCTAAGGGGCAAAGCACCCCTGTTCCACAGCTGAGGAGAAAGGAGAAAACTGAAGTTACTCTCAGAAGGTCAGATGGCTGCTTCTCCACTATGTGTAATTAACCTAAGCAGCTGCTCTCTGGAGTTTCATTCAGCAAAAGTAGGTTAATAAAGGAAGCCTTTGGATTTTAGATATTGGTAGATTTGGGGCCACATTAGGATTTAGAAAATTAATTTGATTTCTTTGCTCAGAAAATGTCTTCCTGCGCCAATGTGTAGTAGAACCAATCAGGAAAAAGAATGTTCCTTAAAAATGAAAAGCCATGGAGATGCTTGGGCTCTACCACTAACCATATAGTGGTATTTGAAATGTGTTTCATTTGAGGGAGAAATTAATGTGATCTTCCTGAGGGCAGGCATCCATGGGACTAGGTTTTGAAATTCCCATCTCCACCATGCAGCTAAATTAGCCACAGTTAAATAAATCAGTAGCTCACCAAGATTCCGTTGCGAGAAAGAAAGGCCGAAGTGCCACTGGCTCTGGAGGACGAGGAGGTCAGAAAGAGCCTGGGATATAGGCAGAATCGTGGATCAAGTGTCTGAGCTCATTGGGAAATTTTCTTCTGAAAGATAGAGATTTAACAATGAGGACAAAAATGCCAAATTTGAATTCCATCCTCAATCCTAAAGCTCTCACTCCAGATATGAGTAAATGAGCACTCTTCACCAGTTAGATTTTGTTCCATAGCTGTCAGACCTTTTTAAAATATGTACATTTCTATTTTTATAATGTCTATTATTTCTGGTTATAAAAGTAACATTACAGAGTGATTGGAACAGAGAAATGTGTAAAGAAGAAAGGGAGCACACTTCCGCTGTGGGCAGAAGGTTTGAGCTGGAAACTGCTTGCTGAAATAGCCTTTTTATCTTGAAAAGAAGGAAAAAGAAGAAAAAACATGAAAAAGTCATGATAATCCACGATAAGTACTGAACATTTTCAAATACTGTGCTTTTTTCTAGTCTTTTTTTGAGTATATGCAGGCAGGACGAAGGTGTTTACATGGGTTATGGAACTGGAATATTACCTTTCTGTTGTTTTTTCAACTGACACTTTGTTGTTAGCTATTTCTAAAGCTGTGATGATTACTTCTCTTCAAATCTTTCTGATTGATGCTTATTTTCCTAGCATAAATTCCTGAAGTAGGATTAAAGTGTCCGAGAGTAAAAATATTTTTCAAATGTTTGATACGTATCACCTAATTATCTTCCAGGAACTCATACTTACTACAGTGTCCTTTATAAAGTCAATCTCATCAAAACTGAATAAGCAGAAGTACAGATATACATGCTAAAATAACGGCATGAAATATTTCATGTTTTGTCTGCATTGCTGTTTCTTCAGGTTTTAGATAAGGCATACTTCTTTTCTAGCTCTCACCTGTAATATTTTAAAGTTTCTTATTTTATTCCTGCTGGCCTGACCTTTTTTGTTTGTTTGTATGTTAGGGAAGGGTCTACAGGGTGTTTAGGGTCTCACTACTAGATTGGACTCATAGTGATTTTCCTGTTTTACAGCCTCCCAAGAGCTGGAATTACAGGTGCGTGCCACCTCCACCAGTCTCAATTGCCGTCTCAGTGTGCCACGGCACTGCAGGCCTGTCTATTAAAGGGTGTTTTATTTTTTGTGGTAGTGGGGATCACACTCAGGGATGCGCTATGGTTGAGCTGAATCCCCAGAACTTTTTAATATTATTAAGGTTGAAACAGGGCTCATTAAACCGCTAAGACTGTTCCCAAACTTGGAATGGTCCTGCCTCCCACAGTGCAGGGATTTCAGGCCTGTGTCACCACTCCCAGGTTAGGGAAAAAGATTTTATACTGCCAAAACAAATCTTTCACTTCATCCATGGTTTTTATTAGAAAGTCATGTTAACTGTAAGGAGAGTATTTGCTTCGGGTTAATTTGTGATTATATTTTGTTTACTTGTTTGTTTGTGGCACTATGCCTAGGGTGTTACACATGTTAGGTAAATGTTCTACCACTGAGCTACATTCTCAGCCCTAATTTATAATTAAAAAACAGCAAAAATCTTAACTTTTAGCCAGGTGTGGTGGTGTGTACTTGTAGTTTCAGCTGTTTTATTGGCTAAGGTGGGAAGACTTCCTGGGCTAAGTCTGAGTTTGAGACCAGCCTGGGCAGGATAGCAAAACCTCATCACAAAATAAGGTAAAATTGAGTCTATTCCTACTGGAAACATTTGCAAGAACAGTATGAGTAGGGCCACTGACAGAATTTTCCCGTTTTTCAGCATGGCTTAATGAACAGTCTCTTCCCCATGATTCTGCAGAAGTTCTTTATTGCATGTTGTAGTTGGCCCACAGCTGCACATGGGCTCACACCAACCTTCTGCACCAGGAGGTGCGGCACCGTCTTCCTACTTACATGGTGAGCACCCAGAGAACCTCCTGCCTAGCACCTGGTGTTCTGTCCAGGGTAGGTGGCTGATAAACCCCTGTATGAAATGCACAATGAATCACTGATACACCTAGAAATTTAACTTGATAAACAAATGTGTGTCTTGGTACTTTATCTACCTTTTAGAAAAAGGATGTGTCTGTCACTTTTTTTATTTATTTTATTTTTTATTTTTTATTTTTTTTTATTTTTAAGGTCTTCTTCTTTTTTATATATTTATTTATTTTTATTTATTACATTTATTTATTGTGTGTGTGTATGGCCAGCTCAGCCCACCAGGGGGCGGGTCTGGCTGGCATGTGGTGCTGGGGATCGAACCGCGGTCCCTGTGCTTTGCCAAGCTTGTTTCAAGTAGGTGCTTTAGACCACTGAGCCATCTCTCCAGCCCCTGTCACTTTTTTTAGTGATCTTTTCAGCTCATGATTTTTTTTTCTGATCAAGCCTCGTTTATTTTTTTTTTCTGATCAAGATGATTTTCTCTTTTATCTCCTATTATTTGATCTAATCACTTCCATTTTTTTTTTTTTTTTTTTTTTGAGATAGTGTCCAGGCTATTTGTGAACCACAGCAACCCTTCTACCTCAGTTTCCCAAGTGCAGGTTTCCCACGTATGCACCACTGTGCCTGGTATCCCTTTCATCTTTAGAACATAATGCTGATTTCTTATGGGCCTCAAGATTGGGCCTGAATTCCAGGCATTTTAAGTCCTCCTTTTCCAAGAATAGTTAAGATGCAGGCTGGGATGCAGCTCAGTGACAGAGAGCTTGCCTAGCATGTGCCAGCCCTGAGTCTCATCCCCAACAACCCAAAGGAAAAAAATGCAGTAAGAATAATACTGGGCCTCTTTGCTCATGCCTGTAATCCCAGCTTTCTGGGAAACTGACATAGGAGGACTGTACATTCGGGCCTTATCTCAAAATAAATAAGATAAAAAGGGTATGTAGCTCATTGTGAAAGTTGTAGGTTTAATTTCTAGTACTGTAAAGAAAAAAAGTTATGATGCAACTGGGTCACTTTTTCTCACACTAGAGTAGTACATAAAACATCATTTAAATACACTACCCGTCCTTACAGGTATATACAACAAAAGAGGGTGTTCATGGCAGACATTCGTATGATCCAGAATATGCATGACATTCTTTTAAAAACATTGTAATTAAAGCAAAAGCACAGATTTCAAGGATTACTAGAGAACTTGGACTAAGAGTATATGTCCTGATTATAGCCTAACAGCATAAGCCAAAGATTTACTTTATCGTAAATCATATTTAACTCACAAACTTTGCTATTTTTCTTGTGCCTACCAAGTCTTCAATGCTCAACTTAACTGTGAATAAGCCCTAATCTAGAGAAAACTGAATCTGCCTACGCTTGTAACTATTATACAACTATGAAACCGAAACTAAACATGAGCAAAATCATGAAGCAAATGCTTCAAATAACCTTATTTGAGACAGATATTTTTGATATTGTTTTATATCAGCACTTTATATCAAGTGCTAAACAAAAATGTCTCTTCAAATCACACAGTATTGCCAGCTAGCAAGAGGGTTTGCTGTTGTTTGTTCATCATACCCACTCCCCAGTGAAAAGACTTACCTGCTTTTTTGGTGGACAGGCGCTAGCAGGCCCAGTTGATTTATTAAGTTTATTTCTTCACTTCTTCAACCATTAATCTTTATTTATCTTCAAGAAACTTTCAGAAATTGAACTGCAGCAATCAATCCATCAGTGTATTTATCAACAGTACCAATAGTCTACCAATACTTATCAACAACTCTCCAAAATTCCACCAATGTTCTTTGAAAGAATTTGTTTCTGAAAGTTGGGTTAGTACAACTAAGCTGACTTTTGCTTTATGGGTTGTAATAAAACATGTTCTGTTATCATTATGAAATGAATGCTCTTTCCAGAACTGTAAAGAAATAGCTTTGAGCTGAAAAGTATTCAGCATAGTTATTTAAGTGAAATATTTTTTTAAAAAATTATAACTTCCATCTTGTATCCTATGCAAAACAAATGCAAAGAAAATGTGGTTATTATTTGTAGATATAAGAGCCCAAGTATAATAATTATAAAAGAGAAGTTCTCTGTAAATTTTTATGGAATAAATTGCCCACATTTTATAGCAAAACACCTTTCAGGACTCTTAGGTTGCTCCAGATCCTGCTTCCTAAGAGTTTTAGAAAGCTGTTGACTTTTGAAATGAACATGTTGATCTGGGCATAAAGGAGGAAGATATGTAGAAAAAAGAAGAGATGCCAAGTCACAATGCAGCAGGCAATTAATTAAGAGTCATGCTCTTTGAAACATATGATTGAGGAGCTCTGAAAATCTTAGAATAACAGAGATGCATTTCCTTCAAGTGACTTTACTGGTGTGATTTATTACCAGGGCTCAATCAATGGGTGGAGATTGGGGCTGCATAGTGGTTTTCAAAGGGGAGCAATTGTGCACCCGAGAAGACATATGGCAATGCCTGGCTGTCACAATTGTGGGGGAACACGCTTTAATGGTATCTAGCTGTTATAAGACAAGGTGTGGTTCAGTATCATTCAGAACACAGGACAGCACATCAATTATCAAGCCAAAAATGTCAATTGTGCTAGCATTCAGGAATACTGGATGAAGGTGTCTAAATCGGAAGATTGTATTCTTGTGTACATATAGCCTTATAGAAGGCTGTATCTTGGTGTATCCTTTTGCTTTATAAAGCACACACACACACACACACACACACACACACACACAGAGTCTATGGAGCAAGTGCACAAGTATTGTACAGTACTACCCAGAATCTTTCCACACAACCTCTTGGAATGCAGGTTAATCACAACAGGACAGTTATGGGTTTTTGCACTGAATCAGCCACACAATAAGGCCATGACTGATGGAACTACATAGGGAACAGATAGAAGTAAAAGTTCAAAACATTACAAGATTCATTGATTCCTTTATTCATGTATCCAGCAAATCTTTATTAAACACACCAGTCTGCTAGGCCCGGTGACCCATGATGAGCACAACATGGTCCGGGACCCTCAAGGAGCTTACAACCTACAGGGCACTGAAAAGGCTGCCAACAAGAATCCTGTTTATGAAATGATAACTCTCACGATTGAGGACCATTTACACAGCAGCTTGAAAACTATTCACATGTGCGTTATGAGACAGCCCTTATTTCCTTCTTATGTTAAAAGTGTGCCCAAGGTCAAAAGTTTGTAAAAGGCAGAGCTGACACTTCAGCCCAGGGACACTGAGGGCCTCGTTCTATTGTTCCACAGAGCAGGGTTACATACAGGCACTTTTTCCTTGACTTGACCTGGAATTTCCTTTCCTGCTCCCCACTGACATACAGGTAAAAAGCCTTTCTCCTTATGGTAGAAGAATATATATGCCCCAATCCTCTCCACACTCTTGCTTATGTAACTCCTGCAGATTATGTTCTAGCTGTTCCCTGTATATATGTCTGTGTTTCTAATTAGACTGTAAAGTCCTGACCTGCGAGGACCAGATCTCCCATTTCCTTTGCAACCTTTTGTAGTACCGTAGTCATCCAATAAATGCCCTCTGCATGAGTGGACCTGTAGAGATAAAAATATTTTATGGTATTCCCATTTATTGGTGTCATGCTTTATTTTGCTTTGTGACAAGACTGTACACTATAAGCTTCTAGAGGGCAGAGAACATGGCTTGGTGCTTCCTTCCACTCAGCAGGCACCACGCAAAATTTGATCCTTGCATGCCTTTCCGATGCTTCGGATAATATTAGCACACTGGGTGTTTGTGCGTATCTAAGGACCGAGGCTGTCAGCCTCTCTGCGGCGGGGAATGTTCCTTCCTTTCCACTGTAAGCTCCCATGGCGCCTAGGACAGGGCTCGATTACTGCGGAAGCCCCCCCCCACGCTTATTTTTATTTCCAAGGAAGCTGACTGTGAAAATGGCAAGCGCTTGCATAACCCCCGACATGGGGAGGAAATGAGCAGAATGGAAGGGGATCTGAAGTCAGGTCAGACACGGCCTGGGCGAGAACGCGGCAGCTTTCCCGGCCGACGGGCAAGCCTGGAGCTGGGCGGCCCGCAGTTGGGGCCGGGAGCGGGGAGAAAGACCACGAGACCCCCGCCCGCCCTCCCGCCCCCCGCGGCCGCACCCCGGGAGCTGTCCAGACGCCGCCCGCGCCTACCTGCGC
>NW_004524608.1:15511121-15517362 GCF_000260255.1 Octodon degus
GGGCGTCCGCGGCGCCGCCCCTTGCTGCCGTTCCCTGCTCCCCCGAGCCCGAGCCTCCCGGGGGGACGCCGCCGCGACACGGGGCCGTCTTGCCTCGGGCCTGAGCTGCGGTGGGCTCCGGGGGGAGCGGCGGGCGCGGGTCTGGGTCTGCACCGGCGGGCGGCGCGGGTGTGTGGGGAACTCCCGCGGGCGTGCGCCCCGGAGTGGGGCGGCGATGTGGCCCCCGGCCCCGGGGTTCACCGTCCTAGCCGAGCTTCGTGGGGAGTGGAGATGGGCGAATCCCCCACCCTCAGCGTAGCCATCCCTTCCCGGAGAATTTTCTGCCGGAGAGACAGCCAATAAACTCTGCTCAACTCCCTCCTTCCCTCCCTTCTTCCTAGCTGCAGTTTCAAAAAGCTTCAAAGCCAGGAATGTGGGATTCATCTTCCGAGTCCCCAGAAGGCAAATGTGGTTACAGATGTTGCACGGTACTTTGCCAAGTTTAAAACCCTGCCTTTAACACTAACCAAAACCGTGGGGCTAGAACCTTGGGCGCGCTGGGGAGACGTGTGGGCCTCCGGGACTGCTGGATTCGGTGACTTCCATCAGGTTCTAGACTGGCTCGGCTTTGTCCAGTTCGTGCGAGGACCCCCTCCTCCCCCCCGCGCGCCCCTTCCCCTGGAGTTTTCAACGCTCCCTGCGTGGTTTGAGGAACTGCGGAGGAAGCTACCCGGGGAAGAAAAGATTCCACTTAGCAGAAAAGTCTTGCTTAAAAAGTTGTCATTAATTTGGCTGGTGGAGCGAGGTAGAAGGTAATACAATGGATTTGTTCGTTTAATATTGAGCTTCTCTCTATTTTTTGAGGTGTGTGGGAGGGGTGTTCGGTGGTGGGAAAAGAAACTGGTCCCATCCGTGTTTTACATGTTTTTGAAACTGGGCCCTGGAATTTTGACATAACCCAGTGATTTAAAAAAAAATTCTGTCCCAGAGATACAGACTACTCTGACAGCCCAGGGGAAGGCGGTGGCAAAAAATAGACACCACCTCCTTTTTCCCCCAAAAAAATTCTTCCTGGAAAGGTGGTGTTAAGAAATTTCAGAAATGGGCTGATCCAAGTGGCGAGCCTTAAATGGAAACACTATAGTATGTCCTGGCACTTGTCTGTGGAGGTGGGTTGCTGGCCAGGGGCCCGGACTTGGGCAGCCAGCAGACACTAGACTTGTGCTGACCTCAGACACAGGCCTCGCCATGCAGCCTTACAGTGTGCAGAGTGCTTAAGCATGAAATATGGCATCTATCCTTGTCACCGATGGGGACATCTGGGTCCGGAGGTTATTTTAGATCTGGATAGGATCTGAATCTTCATCTAAGACAAAGTCACTTACTTTGTTATTCAGTAACTTTTTTTTTGTCCTGAAATTAAAAAGTGAAAGTCTTTTGAAAATGTATACCTTATATTGATGTAATTTGTGTTGGATAATAGCATTTTTAGTATGATACTCTGGAAGGTGCTGAATGACAAGATAAATTATGGGTAGATGGCAAGGATCAAGTGCTGGGATGGGAAGAGTTGGGGTTCATCGTCTCCCTTTACAACTGTTTGGTTTTTTTCTTTTTTCTTTTTCCTTGAAATGGAGAGTGCTTTAAAATAACACTTGAATTAGGTAATAGTCTTGCCAACTTTTGGACCTTGAAACAGTGATTATTTGAATCTGAATGTTTGCTTGTTATCTCTGAGTAATTTAAAAGAATATTCAGGATGCAGAGGAAAGATGTCATATTTAGGAATACAGTCCATGTCAGAAGCAAGAAACTTAATTCTAATCCAATAAACATGGCAGTGATTTTCTTTCCAAAGTAGATTTTCTTTTGTAATCATGAATGGTGTAACAGTGAGTAGAGAATGTGCCTCTACCTTCCCCAGCATTGGCCTGAGCCAGTGCTCTGATGGTCATGATTGTGCTTCTAGGGAATTCTTTGGGTGGTATTTAGTAGTCTTGCTTTTCTGAAGAGGGAGGGACAGGACAGAAATGGATTTGAAAAATGATCCTGCTCTTCAAGGTCGCAAGGTGAAGGTAGAATCAATGCTGGGATTGGAAGCTGCCCTCTGAGCCTTGTGTGGCTGGCTGCTGGATCCTTGTATCTGGATTTATTTTTATGTGATGAGATAGCTAATCTAACTCATTTGGGTTTAGGAAGAAGTAAGTCACTGATGGTAGTGAAGCCCTTTTGGTTGTGTGATTGCATGAGTCAAGCGTGCTGGACATGTGCTGGACACTGCTCTTCATGTGCATTTTCTTCTTGACAGTCTCACTACCACCATATACTGTATTATTATTTTACCCTTTGAGGCTTGGAAAATGTAGGTGGTGGTGTGGAGAGTTGAACCAGGGCTGTGTTTCTGGAATCCATATTCCCAGCCACTGTTCTTGATCACTGCCAGACTTCATTTATTCATATATTATCTTCATGAGTTTACTGTAACTCTTACTTAGTCTTCATTACTTAATGATTTTTCTTAAAGCATCAACTCAGCTTTTTAAAAACAAAGATGCCATATCTTAAGAGGAAATACTGCTGCCATATTTGGAAACCAACTCATTTCTTAGGAGTAGGAGGCAATCATAAAGGTGCCCTGAGACTTGTGTGGAAACCTCGAATTCTGGGTAATGATTACCTGTTGTGTGTGTTACCAGGATGTGTGATAAGGGCAGAGGAAGTAGGTGAGTGATAGGGTATTTGTGGTACTCTGGTTTTCGGGTTGGGTGATGGGTTCATGGGTACTGATTATATTTTTAGGTTTTCTAACCTACATACTTTCTTTACAAAATGATAAAGAAAATTAAACACATGATCCTTAACGTAGTGATTCCTTGGGGATTATTTCACTGCACCATGCTGAAGATAGGTCTAGCGTGGTATCATGTGTGAATTAAGTGCCCAGAGACTGCTGGTTGACAAGACCCCCAAGTAATGACTTTGAGAGCAAGCTGATGGTTATACATGAGTGAGGCTGAGGTATGTCTCCTCTGGTTTTCTCCTCCTACTTGTGTTTCCAATATTGTGGCCAAAATACAGTTTAGTGCCAGTGTGGGTTTCCCTTGAGTAGGGCTCTGTGGTTGTGGAAGGCGAGGTTTAGGCGGCAGCTGGTGCTCTGTTCAGGTCACTGTGTCTTCCAGCTCTAGTACTTGGGATGGGTTGCCAGTGCAGTCGTGAAGTGCTAGAGTGATCATTCAGAGTTGGAAGGGTATTTAAGTTAAGCCCTGTCTGGGTAAAACGTTAACAGCATTGAAACAGGAGGCTGGGAAATAAAACCATCTGAAATTTTAATTGAAATCCACAGTCTACTGTTTTATTTTCCCAGGCCGGTGCTGGGCATTGTGGCTTTATTCCTGGAAATGAAGATTTGGAATTGGGTTTCCTGGTACAAATGCCTTCTTTGATCTTCTGGAGTGAAAACTTTTTGTTTTTGTCTAAGGCCAATTCCAGCCTTAGAAGAACTAAATGGAAGATTTACTCTTTTCTTCTAGCTGTTGGCTGTAGACTAGACTGCTTTTGGTTGCTATCTAGTTTAGGAATCCAGGGATCCAGAGTAGGACTTAGCTATAGGAAAGGACGCTTGAATGAAAGATCCTTTGGTAAGAGCTTCAAGTTGGTACAGTGGGCACATCATGGACTTTGGCTCAGGTGGGAGCTCATTTTGTTTTTAAAGTTAACTGAGATACCCTTTTAGGCAACAAAGGGGGCTTGGGGGGCTTGCACAAGGCTGTGGGTTTGATCCCCAGCACTAGGAATAAGGAAGAGAGAGAGAGAGAGAGAGAGAGAGAGAGAGAGAGAGAGGAGAGAGATCAGATTCCTTCTAAAAATTAAAACAAATACACTTCTACGCCAGAATTCAGTCTGACTGTACAGCTGAATAACATGCCTGTGCTCCTCTAGGCAGTTCTGGGAATTTGGGTTTGTTTATGAGTCTGAAGGCTCTTATGTGATCCTTGAGAGCTTTGTTTTCCAGAGTCGGTGCTACTCAGTTGTTTGATTTTGGGGTTTTTGGTCACTGACCAGAATTCCACTTTGCCCACTAGATTGCCTCATTGTTTACCTTGGGTGTTTGGCCTTTATTTCTGTGATTGGGAAAGTGACTTTACATTTCACTCTTTGCACATTTTGTGCAGGTCTGTGCAGTAGTCGAAGGTTGTTGGGAATGGAGAGAGGGGAAGGGGCCGCGCTCAGCACAGGTATCCTGAGGGGCCTCCAAGAGGTCAGCTCTCTGCTCATTTGGCCTGGGCTATCTGGTGCCCTGGTGCTGCTCTTCCCTTCCTTTGGGGAGAACCAGATCCTTCAAGGACCAGGGCAGTCTCATTGCAAGCAGAAGTGCCTCCCACATTCTGCCTTTGTGATCTCCTCAGACTTCATCTGGGCCTAGCTCTCTGAGTAAAGGCTCCAAGTGACCCTTTGGAAACTTACTTTTTTTTTTTTTTTTTTTCTGTCTTGTCACAATTCTTTTTCCTTCACCAGTTGAAAACCTTTCCAGTTGTCTCACGTCTCACGGGACTCCTTTAGGGCAGGGATGGTTCCTTACTCATCTTTTGTGAATCTTTTGCACCTAATACAATGCCTAGCTCAGAATACACAGCCAACATATTGTTTTAGGATTGTCAAAAGAATGAATGGATGATTGTACTCTTGGGGGGAACACAGGGACCCTGTCCTCTAGGGAACTTGGGAAAACTCACCTTGATCCCGAAGCTTAACTGAGGGCAGGGACAAAAGCCACTCTAGTAGGAGTTTTATGATAACGCTTCCTTAGCTGCCTTCCCTTCCCTCCCCTCCCTGCCTCCTCCCTCCCTTCTTTCCTCTCTCCTTCTTCCCTCAGTCTGTCTTTCTGTGCTGTGGTTTGAACCTGGAGCCCTTGTGCATGCCAAGGGTATGCTCTGCCACTGAGCTAAGTCCCCAGACTGAAACATCAGTTTCTGTGTTTCATTTTAACTTGTAAGTAGTAAATTTAACAAACAGATACTGTTTTTCTTTCAGTATGTGTTTCTTCTTTTGGTTTGCTTTTGTATTTAAGGGAGGAATTTTCATTTTGGGAAAGACTATCTCAACCATTTTTTTCTCCTGGTACTAGTGAAGATTGAAACCAAGGACTTGATACCACTGTGCTCCTCCTGTAGCTCCCCACCTCCCTTTTTAACATTTGTTTTGAGACAGGGTCTTACTGAGTTGCCCAGACTGACTTCAAACTTGTGATCCTCCTGCCTCAGTCTCCCGATTACTTGGGGTGGTAGGCATGTACCTCTGCACCTGGCTCCACTCATTTTCTGTGGCCCATAGAGCAAGCACTCGAGGACATGGCTGGGACTCAGGCGCTTGGTGGATTGACTCCTCTCCTCCAGTGTTCTCTGGCATACATTCCCAGACACTTGAGAGTAAGAACACAGAGTGGTAGGCAGTGCTTATGTCAGAGGTTGGAGAATGTGGATGACTTCCATGGAAAATGGATGCAATCCAAAGCAAACTCCTTTTCTGATAGATTGCATAGGCTGGTTTGAGTGGGCAAAGTGACACAGAAGTTTCCAGCTTGGTGACTGCGCATTTTGCTTCTATAAAGCCAAGGTCAGCCATTCATACAGCATAGAAGCCATTGAAAAGAAAATTACTCTAAGTTTTGATTGTTTTTGTGCCAGTGATGGGAGGATCCTTGATTGTGCCACTAAGAAAGAGCCTTGAGTTTTATGCAAAATGAACAAAAGGGATAAAGGATTGTTGGGGATGTTGGGCAGAGCTGGATGTTAGAAGTGGGGCGATACCTGGAGTTTGGAGAGTTGGTGTAGACAAAAATGCGCAAAAAACATGTAGCAAAAGCATTCTGGGATAGTAGGGATAGATTTAGATGTTTTAAACAAGCTCTTCATCTTCCATTATTGTGCAGCTATTAAGTGGTGCTAGACTCTGGTGAAAATCTGATATTCATTAATCGTACTGTACATTGGTGCTTATAAGCGGTTGTCATCCCAAACCCTGGAGCTGTTGGTTTTGTATCACTTTTTGGGATGGGGGGCCATAGGGTCTCGCCATATAGCTCAGGCTGGCCTTGAACTTGCAGCAGTGCTCCGGTCTCATCCTCCAGAATGCTGGGATTTCAGGTGTGAGCCACCACTTCTAACTTGTACTTTTGTTTCTTTTTCTTTTTTGTATTTAGAACAGGGTCTACAGGGTCTCACTACATAGATTGGACTCCTAGTAATTCTGTTTTCAGCCTTCC
>NW_004524608.1:15518422-15568688 GCF_000260255.1 Octodon degus
CACCCTCTCTGTGTGAGGGTCTTTGCTTGTTTCTTCAGTTGAGATGAAGGAGATTAATATGTGTTCTGGGTCAGCTCTGAGAGTGCATCGCTATCCCACGGACCTGACCAGCACCAGAGGGTGGCTATGAATTTAAGCTGGTGCAGGAACCCTTGGCTCCCCCTTTCCTTAGAGTATATTTGAATAGGACAATGACCTGCAGGAAGAAGGGGAAAGTGGGAGTGCCTGCTTGCATCTGGAAGGCAGCACGTAGGGAACAATGCAACTCCACAGGACTGTCCAGAAATGCAAATTGGAAAGTTAACAGGGACGGCTCTTTATATTCATGGAGAAAATTAGTGTCATTGTGCTGATCATTAAGATTTCCTTGCCTTTTTGCCTTTTCACCCTTTCCCTCCTGTCCTTCATTTATTCAGTACTCACCAAGTCTTGCTTTACTTGAGAATGGTATGGAAAGCTCAGCAAAGCCAACTTGGTCTTGTGCCATTGAGTAAAGGAGTGGAGGGGTGCGCATATAGCTGTTAGTGGGAGAGTGCTGAGGGTTTTGGCTGCAAGCTGTAGAGGGATAAGGATCCGTCCATGTCTTTGAGGATGTAATTATGTGGGTAGCCTTTGAAAGATGAGGTTATCTTTTGGACAGGCATATACGTTACACATGTATAGGTTGTAGAACAGGCAGCATTCCATAAAAGATGGTAGGGTAAGGATGCAAAACATGTTTCAGTCACTAGAATCTGACGTCGCATCCTGGCTGCGCCTTCTCAGGGAGGTGTGTGAGACCTGAGACAGCTGGAAGGAGCAATAGGTGTCTCGGGATTGTGCGAGTGAGCTGGCTGTGTGGGGCTTAGTAAGGTGAGAGCCATGGAAAGAAGGTAAGACAGGGCCGGCGAGATGGCTTAGACAAGACAAGCTTAGGCAAGCACAGGGATTGCGGTTCTATCTGCGGCACCATGTGCCCTGCCAGCCCTGCCCCCAGGGTGGACTGAGGTGGCTGCAAAGAAAAGACAAGACAGGGAGCTTTGGAGCCATGGAATGATTACCCAGGAAAGCCAGGCTCAAGGTTAGGGTATATGTGAAAAGTTGGCCTTGGCTAGGCTCATACCTGAATCATTTCATTTAATGCTCACACCCACTCTGTGAAGTAGCTACTGTTAGTTTGCAGAAGAGAAACTGGGGACCAGAGAGATGATGTGACATATATCACATTACACTTCAGAACCGTAACCCAGCCAGGAGTTCCCAAGCTACCCTCTCTAGCAGAGGTATGAAAGTGGCACCCTGAGTGGAATGTACTTTGGAGTTCATTCTGTTTCGTAATGTTTTTAAGACATTTTTAAAGAGAAATGGTTGCCGCTATTTTAAAATGAAAATATTTCTTATTTTAAAACTCAAGGTTTCCAGGGGCCCTTGCAATATGGAAAGTCCAAGCAGGACTGGGCCTCTCTCTACAGGAGCCTGCCACAGTGTCTGGGGATCGTGTTTTGTCTGAGAGGCACTGTGCTTGCCACTGTCACCTTATGTCTTGGGTTCTCCCATTGCTGAGTCCCAGCATTAGTTACTGTTTATTGCTTATTTATGTGTGTGTGTGTGTGTGTGTGACAGAGAGAGACAGTGAGCAGTTGACCTCCTTCCTCTTTGTGTGCTAGGTGTACTGCCCTATACCGCAATCATCTGAGTCTGTGTTCTGTGACTGTGGATGATTTGTCTATTGTGAGAGAAGGGTGCCCCGAAAACCAGGTGGAAATGAGAATATTGTAGGTGGAAGCAGTTTTGGCTTTGGGCTGCATGAGCCATGGAGCTGGGTGAATAAGTCACTTCTGAGATGAGAGGGAGGGGTAGGTTGCGGGCAAACACCAGTCTTTGGGGACCTGGACTACTAGGAGCATGGTGCTGATCTTCAAAGAAAATGGAAAGTTGGCAAGAGGAGCAGGATTGGGATGGAGCGCAAAGATGCAGCGCAAAGATGCAGCAGCGCTGTAGTTACAAGTTTTGTCCAGGTCCTGTGAGACGTTGGGAGTGTGGGACTTGGATCTTGGAGAGGAGAGTTGGGGCTTTGGCTTTGACTGTGATTGGTGATGGTGTAAGGGTAGTTGTTTTTTTAAAATGAGTTCTCTTATTTGTTTGGTACTAGAAATTGAACTCAGGACCTCAGGCTTGCTATGCAAGCGCTGTGCCACTGAGCTATGTCTTCTGCCTTAGTTTAGAAGTAAAGAAGCCAGCTAGGGAAAGGACCTGAGATAGAGTTGGGTGGTCAGCTATACTGATAGGAATTCAAGTAAGGATAGGCGGTGACGGAGGATTTTGGACCAGGAATGAAGTTCTGCAGGCAGCAAGGAATGCAGCCTCCTTTCTGGCCCTTTCCAACTAAGCTCTGAAGTTTTAAGGATTTTAAAATGCCAAATAACCTGATTTTCTCTAAATTCCAGTTTCCTTTAGCCCCTACCTGCGCAGTAATTGGATTCCAGTGAGTTCCATTTTCATTCACAAGAGCCAGTGAACAATGGAGCAACTCTCGTGTTCTGCTTATCCACAGAAATTTGTCAATGGAGGAAACTACTTTTTGAATATCTGTTCTGGAGAAACCAGAAACCCTTTTTTCTTCTCCTTATTTCCTATAAAAACTTCTAACCCTTTCCTTCACAACTTTATTTTTCTATGTGACCGAGGCTGCAAGCTCAGTTTGTACAGAATTCACTTTCAATGGGATGAGTGGGCATGCGGGGAGGGGCCCTCCTGGAAATGGGAGGAAATGGGCTGAGGTCTGCAGGAAAGTGAGCCGGCCACCAGTGGTCCTGGGTCTCTTAGTGATTTGGGGGGTCAAGTGTCTTATCTTCTAGATACAGCATGTGTCTATCCTACTAAAGGAGTAAAACAATAGCCTTCAACTTGAACATGGCAGTGGATAAACATCAGCTCCTAGAATCAGAGTCAGACATGACACTGTAACTTACTGAAACTGATTTTTCCTATCCTATCCTATCCTAGATCCTATCCTAGATCCTATCCTATCCTAGATCCGATCCTGTCCTATCCTATCCATAATAGCTGATAGACGAAGAGGTTACTAGAGTAACTTGGATGGGAAAGAAATGCCCGCAGGGAATGCCTCTGTGCTTGGCACTGAGTTTTGATTTTACCCACTTGAAGAATGTAGTATCCTTGTCAACTCAGGTGCACCCTCTGCTGCCGCCCACCCAGGCGTTTGCTCTGGATCCCCTCCCAGTCATCGTCCAGTTAGCTAGGTCCACCCTCAGCGCTGGCCCTTCCTTCCTTTGGGCTCCTCTTTGTTCAGATCTTCAGCACACGGGTGAGGGGACCCTTTCTCAGGTGTGGCTCTGTGCTTGCAAACCTTCCAAGAGAGCAGTTCTTCCTAATTCTGTGCTTGCTTCCTTTTGAGGCTGTGCATTTCAGACTTTTTTTTTGTTGTTTTGAGATAGGGTTTTACTATGCAGTTCAGGCTGGCCTTGAACTCACTTTGTAGTCCAGGCTGGTCTCGAACTCACAGTGATCTTCCTGCCTCTGCCTCTTGAGTGCTGGAATTACAGATGTGTGCCACCATGCCTGGCCATCTCAGACTGTAAAAAAAAAAAAAAAAAAAAAAAAAAAAATAATAATAATATTTAAACTTTAGCTTGAACATAACTTTATTTCATTATATGTGCACACTAATATGCATTGTATACATGTTTTTCCTTGTAAGCCAAAAGAAATTTTATTAACATCATTAGTATAATTTTTATTTTGAGACAGGATCTTCCTAAGTTAGATTATGCAGGCTGGGCTCAAACTTGTGACCCTCTGCCTCAGCGTCCTCAAGTGCTGGATTGTACCCACATTCTGGGCTTGTTCAAATAGCTTCTGTTTTTGATACTCTTTGTGTTCTGATCCAAACTTTTTGTTCCTTTGCTTTGTTTTTGATACCGGAATCAAACTCATGACCTTGCGCTTGCCAGGCAGGTGCTGTGTCATGTTCTGAAAGGAATGCATATGTGTGGTGTTTCATTGGAAGTAGAAGAAGGGAGTGCAGTGGAAAATAACTCATGTCCTCCTGCTTTTGCTTTCTTTTCCTGAAAAAAAGTCATGAACAAGTTTTGGGGGACAAATTCCTGCCTAGCTTGGGAGGGGATATCCAAATTCTTTTTCTTTCTAGTGATATTTATATTTAAAAGCATATAGTAATGTTTATTTTTTATTTTGGAGAGAAGGTCTTACTCTGTTGCTATGTTACCTAAGCAAGTGTGGAGTTCTTGGGCTTAAGCAACCTTCCTGTCTCAGCTTCCAGAATGGCAAGGACTACTTGGGCACACTGCTGTCATTGGTTACTGATGTGTTTCTGTTTCTTTCTTTTTTTTTTTTTTTTTTCTAGAACCAAGGATTGAACTCAGACTCTTGTGCTTGCCAGGCAAGCGCTTATTCTACTGAGCCATCTCCCTGGCCCTGTGTTTTGTTTCTATGTATTTTGTATGTTATTGTGCATGTTTTAGTTTTTATCTGGTTATATTCACTTAGCAATTTGTCTTGGAGATTTTTTTCCTATTAATATTAAGATTAGGGGCCGGGGAGATAGCTCAGTTGAATAAAAGGCCTGAGTTCACTCCCCAGCTCTGAAAAAAGAAAAAAAAAAAAAAAAGATTATTACCTCATTCTTTTGAAAGGTGTTCCAGCCATGTGTGGTGGTATCATACCTGTATTCCCAGCACTCTGGGAGGCTAAGGCAGAAGGATGGCAAGTTCTAGTCCCAAAAAGAGAAGACATTTCATCGTATACTATTATTTACTTAACTGAACTTTTTGATGTTAGTTTTGGTGTTCTATGTTCCATGGGCTACCTTTACATCTCCTAGCTGGTCCCCATTATCTATAGTTTTGCTCTCTATGGTATCAGAGGTCAGCTGTGTTCCAAAAAGTATAAACTGGAAAAAAAAAAATAAAATGGGAAGTCTTAGAAATAAATAATTTCTAAATTTATAATGAGCTTTTTGACAGTATATTGTTTGAATGATGTCATATTGTCATCAGTTCTTGTTAGTGTCTTCCTGTGCCTGATTTAGAAATTGGACTTTATCTGGGGTGGGGGAGATAGCTCAGTAGAATAAGCGCTTGCCTGGCAAGCACAAGGGCCTGAGTTCAATCCTCCCAGGTTCCACCAAAAAAAAAAAAAAAAAAAAGAAAGAAGTTGGACTTTATCTTCTGTGTATGCACGGGGTAAAGGGCTCATGCGCTTCAGTTTCCCATGTGTCGAGGGGGTCTGAGAACTTGACGCCTGTGGGTAGGAGAGGATTTCTGGGCTGGAAATGTACAGCTCGGAAACTCTTCCTGTCTGTCTCCTTCCTGTGTGTGGGGATAAGTAGTGAAGGTTGAGGGTGCTGAGCCCTACCAGTTGAAGCTGTACCATGAGTCAGAGTCTTTTTTTTTTTTTTTTTTTTTTAAATATAAGTTCTTGCTATGCAGCTCAGACTCTTAGTGATCCTCCTGTCTCAGCCTCCCCAGAGCTGGCATTATAGGCGTGCGCCACCACGCCTGGTCTCAGTGGCCGGCTCAGTGTACCTGAGGGCAGCACTGGTGCTGTGGTGCCTGGGATCGTACCTTGGGCCCCATGCTTGCCTAAGCAGGCATTTAGTCTGCTGAGCTGTCTTGCTGGCCTGACTCATTTATTTCTGAATTTTAATAATTTGTTGATCCTTCCAGTCTCTCTCTTTGGTGTTTCCAGTAAATGGAGCTTGGTGATTTCTTTTACCCCTGTGTGAGTTGGAGTGTGTGAAGGTCTCTGGGCTGTGGAAAGCCGTGTTAACCACAGTGTTACTTTTGATTATTTTAAAGCACTGAGTCTGGTTTATGCTTTATGTTAAAAGCAGAGCTTATGTGGCTGATTCTCTCTCTCTTTTTTGATATGAGGGGTAAGTGGGCATTTAGTGACCAAAAATTTCATACAGTTAGCTTTTTATTATTGATCAAGAATAGAGACAATGGATTTTTAGACTTAGGGAAAAAGTTTTATTTTTATAACAGCTTTAAAAAAGCAATGGCTTGTGATAGTCTTGTGATAGAAACAACAAAATTTTATTTATGGCTTTGGAGCAGATCGGAGCAGGCAGCTTTTGATCTTCTGAAGTATTTTGTAATCTAAAGAAAGTAAAGGAGGGTTTATTTGAAATTTTGAAGTATTTATCAATATTCTTTAATAAGATGATTGAATTTCCTGGTGGTTACCAAATTAGAGATACTTAAAAATTTAAACTCAAGTAAACAACATGACATAAAATTTGTGTGTATTCTCCACTCTGCATTTTTTTTCTTTAGAATTGGCTCCCCCCCAAACTAAGCATGTATTTGGATTTTTCATTTGATAGACTTGGAAAGTCTTGAGTTGCTAATATAAATTTTTCTAGAATATTTTTGAGCCCTTGTTTACTCATTTTAAAAAAAGCAGTTACTAAATCTTTTTTAAGTGTACAAATTTATTCATCTAGCTGTGGAGTAGCAAAACAGAACAAAAAAGGGAAACAACTTAAATGCTCAACAATAGAGGTTGGTTTTTATTTATATATGCAAAATATATAATTACTAAAAATGGTATAGAATGCAACTTAGAGGAGTCGTCAGGGCAAGCTCACTTTTAAAGTTACCTCTTCAGGGGCCAGGGAGAAAGCTCAGTGGCTTAAGTGCCTGCCTGGCAAGTGCAAGGTCCAGAGTTCAATCCCTAGTACTGCAAAAAAAGACCAAAAAAAAAAAAAAAAAATTAACCTATTCAAGAAAGCTTTTATTGAGTAGTTGACCTATAATTCTTTTTTGTATCTTACATGTATTACTCTCTACATTGAGTGTATTGGTGGGGTAGATGCCAAAGATTGAAGGCACTTTGCTTATTTGGGATTGTGCGTGTGTATTTAAATGTGTGTGTGTGTGTGTGTGTGTGTGTGTGTGTGTATCCTATGCCTAGTATGCTGCCTTTTCCATAGTATGTATGTAGACATTTTTGGAGTGAAAAACCATAAAGAGTACATAAAATAACATTAAATAAAGCATGACTAAGAACATAGTATAATTCCATTCACATAAATTATATACAATTCAATAAACATAAACATAAAATGTACTTTACAGACTTATACATATTATGGATTAAAAAAAACTAGTGGGAAACAAAGCAAAATGTTCAGTTGCTGTGTCTGTATCTGTACTGTGGGTCTTGCCTAATTTTGAGAAGACAATCTTTATAAATCAGTGAAGTAAATATTGGAAGACTGTCTCACCTCGTAATGTGTCTTACCCTTTCCGCATAGAGGTGGTCACCCTACCTAAAATGATATATTGCAGTGTGTGGCCTTTTCTCCTCCTTAGTAAAATGTACTGTATTTCTGTAGTGTGGCAGGTTTTATGTCTACTTTAAGATGAAGTTATGATCTGCGAGTTGCACTTTTGAGAAACGGGTTTTAATTTCACATCAGTTGTAGTTAAAGGGCAGTGAAAGTATATTAGATCAGGTACAAGTGTCTGATTAGAATTATTGACACGTTCTCAAATGCTCTCTTAAGTGTGATTCATTAACCATACTTTTTTTTTTTTTTTTTGAGGAACCGGGGATTGAACTCAGGCCCTTGCACTTGCCAGGGAAGTGCTTATTTCACTGAGCCATCTCCCCAGCCCCTGCCCATACTTTTGACAGCTGTGACTACATTAAACCTGCTAGAGTACTCTCTCCTGAAAGGTTTGCTTAAACTTAGAGTTGTGAGAAGGAATCCCTGTGAAGTGGATGAACTTGGACTTTGGGTTAAATGGTGATTCATATTCCCTGTTTCTCAGTTACTCTTCTCTCGTTGCTGGGACAAAATACCCAACACCCAAAATGAAGGCAAGAAAGGTTTATTTAGCTCATAGTTACTGGAGGTTTCAGTCCATATTCAGCTGGCTCCAAGGCAGGGTGGCACATAGCACAGAGCAACCGTGCATGGCTGTGGCAAAGAGCAGGAGCAAAGGGAGGGCAGCAGCTCAGGCAGCTAGCAGCCTCTCTCCCCTCCTCACACTGTAATGCAGATTACCCACCCAGGGCCAAGGGGTAGCACTCACACCTGCAGTCCCAGTTGGATCAGGAATTAATCACAAGCTGCCTGAGGCTTTGGGGGGACAACTGGACACAAACCATCACCGTGATACCTGTTATATTAGTTTGCTCTATGCTGATCAGAAGTCATCTGAGTTTACTTTGCTCTTAAGAAACCTTGAAGTTTTATTTTTTGTATAGTATAAAATATGTGATGCTTGCTATTTTGTGGTCTGACTCTGCAATACTAAAATAGATTGTACATACTTTTCTTGCTGAAGATTCCCAGCCACATAATTCTAAATCAGTGGACTCAATGTTGTATTTCTTTTGAAGTGATACCTCTGTCTCATTTTTTCTCTCTCCCTTTTCATTTTTTTCTCTTATGGTACGTTTTGCTTTCTTTGCTTAATTTTTTATTAGTACTTTTTTTTAGTCATATAGTTTACAGTCATTTTAGGGAGTGGTTATGTGTACTTTTTACATCTTCTGTTTTTTTTATAGTCCCTTTCCCCCTTCCCCTCACCTAGGTCTCCTATCCCCATTTGCATTCTTGTTGATCTTGTTTGTTTTAGCTCATGATCTATAATATTTATAGTGATTTAAGTTATTAGGGTCCTGTACTTGCCACATCTGTATTCCTCTCTTCTTTTGCTGGTCAGGGAATGGAACCCTGTAAATGGCAGGCACCTTCCCACAGCATTATTTTCTAAGTTTCCTGCTGGGCTTGATGGAACACTCTGGTAATCCCAGCGCTCCAGCATCTCTGCAAGTTTGAGGCCAATCTAGATGACTTCAAGGCCAGTAGAAGTAGCTAGCAAGTCCTGTGTCCATAAAGGTTTCCCTAGACACTGTATTGCCTCCTTACCTCCTTTTTTCCTCTGTATAGGATTATGAATGGCTGCTGTATGCAAGCACAAAGCATAAAGACAAAAAGAGTCATTGGTAGACACACACTTGTGTTGGGAGGCTGAGGCAGGAGGATTTAAAGATGGAGCACAGCCTGGGCAATTTAATGACTTAGCAAGATTCTGTCTCAGAGGATAAAATTGGAGTGTGCAGGTCTGTTTGAGAGTGCATCAGGTGCCTCATCCCAGGGAATGACGATGTTTTGGTGAAGGCTGAGTTGGAAGTTACTAGGGGGACAAAAGGCCTTCCAGAGGGTGTTTTTTTTTTTTTTTCTTCTGGGATTTGAAACCAAGGCCTTAACATGGAGCTACATCCCTCTCTATTTTTGCTAAGTTACCCGGGCTGGGATGGAACTTGCAGGTCTCCTGCCTCAGCCTCCTAGAGGGAAATTACAGGATTACTGGCATGTGCTACCACAGCAGCCTCAAAAATACTTGAAGCCTAATAGATAAAGTGCTGTGCAGAAAGGGGCCTAAATTATTTGTTTTGTTTGCTTCCTGACTGCCCAGGTTAATCAGGGTCTCAGGAATACCATGGGTGCTGTGGTAAACCCTTCTTGTTTGCCTTATGCAGGACTGACTTTATTTTTTAAATTCACATGGTCTGAGCCTTTCCCTGTTCTGGGCACATTCTGACAGAATGAGCCAAACTCCTTGGCTTCTCCCCATGAAGTTACCATATAATTTGTGTGGGTACAGGGTAGAAGTTGTAAAAGGTTCCCAGGCGTTCTGACACGGGTGGACTTTGCTACAAGCTATCACATCTGTGGAAATTCAGCCTTAGCATTTTACTTAAGATTTACTTTAACATACAATAGAAAAACATTAACCATTAAAAAGTATTGTCAATACGCCACTTTGCGGCGTGTTAGGGTCTGCAGTAGTCCGCACTCTGCACTCCGAGAAGCACTCGAGGAAACAAGAGGCTGGCCAGGAAGCGGAGAGCCAAGTGTGGCCTGCTAGGATGGGGAGGATCTAAAGGGTGCGGAGCACGTGGGTTGAGAGTGCAGAGATGGAGCTGACGATCCAGGTAGCCACCTGGGGGTTGATGGCGGTCCCATAACAGCAAGGAGGAGTGGGGAGTGCTGGATTTGGGGGGACACTGGAGTACCCAGGTGGAACTGTCCAGTGAGTATTCAGAAAAAAAGAACTGCGCCGAGGAAGGGTGCACTACACTGCAGCTCAGGTGGTTACCAGCAGGACCTGCGAGTGGCGAGCAGGCCAGAGGTGGGTGGGACAGTGAGGGGCGACCTGCCCAAGCTGGAGGAGCGGCTTGGGGGGCCTACTGGGGAACTGAATGAGCCAGCACGCGCAGGAAGGCCGGCCTTAGTAATGCCTGTAAGCGGTCAGTGTGACGCGGAAGCTAGATTAGGGGACGGGGGGCTTCACAAGTTTCAGTGGAAAATGCTTGGGATGGTCTGGGGCCTTAAGAACTTAATCGCTTCTTTTGCGGGGAATGGGGGTAGTCATTTTTGGGTTATTCATGGAACTTCTTTCAACAAGGAATACAGATTACAAGGAATTTCCAATATTCACAGAATTGCCTCAGGCCCGCGGGGCTCCGTAAAATCGCTTTGCTTTCTCACAGAGCCGCACACCTTGTCTCCACTTCTTCTCTAGAGCTCCCCCCTTATTCCCCTGACACAACAATCTTAATGTCTGAATTTATATGCTTATAAATGTCATTAAGGATTCCTTTCACGGGGAGGATAAGGCTGCATGTGATTAAGGGTTCAACCTTCCTGTGCGGCTCAGGTTTGCGGAGAGCTTCGCAGGATACCGAAGCTGTGCCAGCCTCCACAATCGTGCCGTGCGGGGATGGGTAGAAGGGGGATGTTTTCCACCCCACCGGGTAAGGAAAGCCCTTGGACTGAAAATACATTAAAGAGGACTTGTTGAGATTAACGATTTAGTGACAGGTCCGGGATGGAATTATTTGGGGGATAGGTATGTCCTGTATTTTAAAAATTCCTTGAAAGCAGAGGCCGCACCTGCGCTGTAAGCTGTTTATTAGCGCATTGGAAGTGGGTAGGAGGGCCCATTGGTTCCAGCTTTCAGCTCACAAGATGCTTCTCATTTTGACCTTGTCTTTGAATAAGAGTCCTAGAAATATACCAGCAGGGTAGAAAAAGGCATCGTGGGTCGCAGAACTTTCGACTTGTGTTTCATAACTGGGTGATACCTGAGATCAGCCCAGAAGTACTGTCTGACAGGTTCCATAAATACTGAAATTGTCTAAGGTTTTTGTTATCCCGTGTTGGCTTTCTTTATTGGATGGTTTGTACCTTACCATGAGGTTACATTCCCGTAAACCTATCATAAGTTGAAAGTAAACAACGTGGAAAATGCATTGAGTACCACAAGTGTGGCAGAGCGTCAGCTGTGCACCCCGTGGCAGGTGGCTTTCAGGGCGCTGTGGTTGCTGCTGTTCCCCAGCACCACGCTGGCACCATCAGTCTGGAAAAGATCAAAATTCCCAGTTCTAAGTATGAGGTCTACTGACTGTGTTACTTTTGCACCACTGAAAAGTAATCAGTTGTTAATTGAACCGTTGTTAGAGAGTGTATTTTAATACCTTACATCATCCATAGAGGAAGAGCACGAGCTTCTCTGAATTTTCAAGGGACTCTTTTTGTCTGGCTCAGGCTACCTTAAGGGTGGGTCTGGTAAGGCATGGGGACCTGCGGATCAAATCGTGGTCCCCTGTGCCTGACTGGGTTTGCCCCAGCAGGTGCTTAAACAACTGAGCTAACCAGCAAGCCCCCCCACCCCAAGGGCGGAAAATCTAACTGATGGTGGGAAAGGCACAAGATGAATCGACCCTCATGCAAAGCTCAGTCTGGAAAGCCCATCTTGTTTCATAGCTTTTTGTGGAGCACACAGTGGGCACTCAGCAAGCCCTTATTTGAGTGGGCACATAGTGGGCCCACAGTGGGCACTCAACAAGCTCTTAGTAGAGTTGAAATTAAGGGAGTTGCAATTTTAAGTTACACAGTATCTTTTATTACAATGGGTGTCAAGTTTGTATTTTTACATTTCATTGATCTTTCTCCTTTATTATTCAAGGTTCGGTATCAGGATTTGGGGAAGGGAATGATGAAAGAGAATAGAGAAATGTGTTCAGCAAGTTTTAGGATGAGAGAGGAGAGGTTTTGAATGAACAGTGAACAGTTGAAAGTGGGAAGGAGTGGCTCAGGGGAAACCGGAACTGTGTGGAGGTATTTTAAAAGAGCACACCAAGGGGAAAAAGGATGACATGGGAGGAATGCGGAGCTGATGAGATCCTAGGGAGGAACACGAGGGCTTTTTCAACCTTAATTATAGCCACAGGACAAAAGCACATTATGCTGACTTTTTTTTTTTTTTTTTCTTCTCCTTTTACTAAGGGCTGTAGGGTATAATCTTTTGTAGAGTCATGTCTAAGAATCTTTAATTCAGTCTGCATTAAAATTTATTTTTTATTCTTCGGGATTGTAGGTTGAGGAAGACATTTGTTTCTTTCTCTTGTGTTTTTATTAAAATTTTAGGCTACTGGTTTATTTCAAAGCAAGGAATGTTTTAGCCATTGAAGACATTGAGACAGGTGAGTTAATGTCTAATGTCATCAAAAAATGCACCATTTAAAAAAAAAATACATCATTCGATATATTTGTTTCTTTTGGGAGGAAGAAAAAGACAAAATGTGAGTCAGACAGAACATAAAGTTATTTCCTTCCAGTGGATGTAGATGTTCTCCGGCTGCAGGTCAGGGACAACTCAGGCACTAGTGACCTCTGCCATTTGGTAACTGTTCAGTTTATGTAACCCTTTACCAAGACCACCCTCCACCATGGTCACTGTGTAGGCAACCCTGGCACATCTGGGGCAGCCACGTTGAGCTGCTCATCTAGGAGAGCGTGCTGGTTGATGTAGAATCTAAAGGTGCATCTGGGCTGGTGAGATAGCTTGGTGGACTAAACACCTGCTTTGGCCAAGTGCAGGGACCAGGGTTTGATCCCTGGTCCTACATGCCACGCTGGTCCTGCCCCTAGGGCGCACTAAGCCTGTGACCAAGTCCGGGCCTGGTGGTGCACGCCTGTAATCCCAGCCCTAGGGAGGCTGAAAACAGGAGGATCACTGTGAGTCTGAGCTGTGGAGTGAGACCCTGTACCAAATACATAAAATGGAAAAAAAAAAAAAAAGGTACATCTGTAATGCTGACAGGAACAGTTTCTCCTGAAGGGCCCATCAGGTGTTCATTGGCATTTATGGAAAAGTGATAAAAGCTGGTAAACTAGCCTATAATGTTGCAAAAGTGTGAAGTTCGTTTTATGAGTAAAGACAGGCAATCTTCTGTGCATTTTGTGCTTGCCACTTCTGTAGCAAAACGCTGTTGTGTCCTCCTTGCAGCTCTGATTTTGGTCCCTCTGTTGTGATTTCCCTGTTGTGCTCCATTTTGCTGGGGATTGAAATAGTCACCCAATCTGTGCAAATCAAGGAAGATAACTGACCAGAGATACTCCTGCCATAGAGTGATGGGATGAGGTGTTACAGATAAAGAGCCACCTCAGTTATCTCTCTCTTTAAGCCTTTTGAGGTCTAATTTGATTTGTGCAAGGTGTGTGTGTGTGTGTGTGTGTGTGTGTGTACCAATGGTGTGTTAGGCTGTGTGCCTATATGCATAGGTAACACAGGAGCTGAAGATGCTATTCCTGACTTAAGGAGAATTCACGGCTTGGTGAGGGACATACGTGAATCAGAGGTTGCATCACAGTTTGGGAGGTACAGAGGTGTGCGGAACATGCACCCACAGCCTGGTGTTGGTGTGCCCAGCCTGCCTTGCAGGGAGGATGGAGAAAAGGGCTAACTCAGGAAGGAGGTAGACAGGGGCTGGAATAAGTGGACATTCACCTGGTGAGGGACATGCTGGCATGGGGACGCTCTGTGCAAAGGAGGGGTCAGAGGAACCTGTTGTTGGGCAGGGCTTCGGGTGGTGGCCTTGTCACCTCAGGCTGGAGAGGCTGGAGGAGGTGGAAGCATGGGGACTGTGTACTACGTGCCGAGCAATTCAGACTTCAAACTGTGCTAGCTATTGGGGAATTTGGGGCAGGAAAGCAATCTAATTAGGTTGGCATTTTTGAATAATCACTAGAAGCAGTTCTGAGGACTGTCTTTACAAGTTCATATATCTGTGTGTGCTGTGGATTAAATTGTGTCCCTCTTCAGCTCATGAGTGGGGTCCAGCCACTCAGCATGCTGATGTCAACAACCGAGTCTGGGGAGGTCTTTTCGGCCTTAGCTTTAGATGAGGTTATGCAGATGGGGCCACTGCGATGGTGTGACTGGCTTTGTAGGAGGAGGTCCCAGGAAGCCTGCTCTTCCTTTCACCCTAGGAAGACACAGGAGGCACCCTTGTGCAGGCTGGGAAGAGGATTCATACAGCAATGTGAACCTGTGATGTCAGACTTCCAGCCTTCCGCAGTGTCAGAAAGTGAGTCTCTGTTGTTCTGTGATTGTACCTCGCACAGCTTGTCACAGTAGCCATATGTTATTCATTAGGTAAGAATAAGGCTTCTTTCTGTGAAACTATCAAGAAGGAAAAAGAAGTGTAGTCTCCTTTTGTTGTCTCACCTTTTTTCAGACTAAAAAAGTTATAACTAGCATTTGTAAGTGCTTAGTAAAGATGTAAAAGTGATTAAATGGGGAGTGGATATAAACAGAAAGCATTCTGAGTGACCACAAGTTGTTCAAGGAAACCTATAGGTCTGGAGGAAACAACAAGGCATATGTAGACTTTGGTGCCGTCTGTGTATTCTGGTGCCTGTGAGCGCTTCGTACACATTGCTTCATGGGTAGGGGGAATTGGTCCTCCTAACTTAACATAGTGGTGGCGAACCTATGGCACGTGTGCCACAACGGAGCTACCAGTGCAGACTACAGGGTTTGCTGTTACTGCCTTGGCTCTTCTGTTTTGTTTTCTTTGTTGGCTCTTTCCCTTGAGCTTAGAAATAGGCCTGTCTTCCCTGTAATTAAAATATTTTAAGCCCTGTACCTTCATAAGCCATTTCCTGAGGAAGCATTACAGAAAATGAGTCCACATTCATTGCTTTGTCTCTTCTGCCTCTAGTTCTAAAAACACAACATTTCATCTTTCCCAGTATTCTTTTGAAATGACTCCTCTTCACTAAAGTTTCTGAAGTGTCTGCCATCTGCCAGGTAGAGACAGACGGGTGTGAGTGTCTCAGGGGTGTCTGTTGCTTATCCTGTGGCTTCTTGGTCGTGTCGCAAGGTTGGGAAGAGCCATTTAGTTCACCATCTAGTGCTTGAACTCCCCGAATCCTCAGCCTTCATCCTGATGCTATAAAGTTAGGACACGCAGTATCTGTTCAGATTCCACTCTGCTTGGGACGACACTTGGTGTCAGAAGGTTTTTCTTTTGAATCTGTAATAAATGTAACCTCAATTTTATTCTTTGCTCACAGTATAGCTTCTCTTTTCAGCTACACAGACTAGAGAGAACCCTACTGTTTTAACATGAGACCTGTGTTACTTACTCCTAATATTCTTTTTTTCTGAGTAGAATATCTCCAGAGCTTCCAAATGGTCAATCACTGTATCCCTACCTCCTTCATATTTTGGCTTGAATGAAAATCTTTAAAAATTGGCATTGATAACCCAATTGCAGTGTTTCAGAGTGACTGGCTTTCTATACTCTATTTTAAACTTCTGTGCTTGTTTGATGCACCCAGAAGTGCTATCTTCTGGAGGGCCATGAGGTGCCTAGCTGCGGAATCCCAAAGCGTTCTCCTGGATGCTGTGCTGGGTCCCCTCCCGCCAGCTCTGTACTTGTGCCCTTCTCTTTTCTTTGTTTTACTGCATGCAGCACTTTAAATTTGCCGTCATCATATTTTCATGTTTTGCGCACAGCAATAGACTGCTTTTGGGGATTCTATTTCCATCTTTTTAGGGACAGGGTTAATTCTTTTATACAGTGCCACTTAGGCAGAAACCTAGCATACAACTTTTTGTTCACGTTGACCACACCAGATATTTCAGGAGAGGCTTTGTCAGATGCTTTGTCAAAATCTAGACTTGTATTCGCTTGGACTCTTGGGTTAGGAATCTTACTGAAAAAGGAAACTGGGTTAAATCTTGTATGACTTGCTCTTACTGTTGGGGTTCCCAGGGATTACTGCTTTCTAAGTGTTTAAAATCCATTCCCCAATCTTGCCTGGGACTTTGCTCTGTCTATATAGTCTGTTGATATTCTTTCCTGATTTTAATTTTTATGAAGCATCTAGTATTTATTGGATTCTTGCAATTGATTCTCAGCTGAGTTCTTTTTTCTTAAAACTTTGAAATTCTCTGCGATTCCATTTCCTTTCTTTTTCAACCTCTGTCCTCTAAGAGTCTCTGTATTCTCTCTGTTCAATAACATAGCTGCTAGCCCCAAGCAACATAGAGAAGTTACTGGCTCTAATGAATCTACTGACTTTCAGCCGAAAGCCAGAGCTGGAAACGCTGACACATGGACTAGAAGGTTAAGGTCGACTGTTCCTGGAATTGAGAGAGGAGCGTGAAGGAGAAAAGTGGTCCTGATTTAACCTGTTAGACTTGCTAGCTGCTGTGGCCACATTTTGTGTGTATGTTCGTGGACCTGTCTTGTGCTAACAATGAGTCATTCTTGTAAGTAAAGTAAATATTAATACATTATGTGTAGCCTATTTTTTTTTTTTATAACATCCTATGAGTAGTGTGCCAAGAGATAATGAGTTTTGGAAGCAGAGTAAGTCCTTAAATTGGCAGTTCTGACACGTGATACTGTGCAGTGCTGCTAACCTTGCTGGATTGTTTGAATGCTATGCAATACTGTCTGGAGGCATTTCACAATATTTGCATATTTTTGTATAAGCTACAATTTTTTTTGGTGAATAATACTAAGTTTTTCTTATTAAACAGTTTGAAAAAGATACTCAAAATAGTGAGTACAGAATATTGGAAGTAGTTTTAAAAATAATTTATGGGGGCTGGTGAGATGGCTCAGTGGTCTAAAGCACCTACTTAGAACAAGCTTAGCAAAGCACAGGGACCGCGGTTCAATCCCCCAGCACCACATGCCAGCCAGGCCGCCCCCTGGTGGGCTGAGCTGGCCACACACACACACACACACACACAAATAAATAAATAAAATTTAAAAAAATTATTAAAAAAAATAATTTATGATTATAGGGATTCCTAATAATTTCAATTTATTTCCGAATTCTTAGAATTCCTATATGTAGGAAATCTGAAAAGAATAATCCATAGAGCTAGCTCAAGAACTATGTTCCTTGTTTTTAATGTGATAGGTGAAGAAGTTTAGACTGTTATTGCAGCTTGACATTGTCATAACTGGACTTGTGCTCAGTGTATTAAAGTTAATGAATAGGGTGTTTTACAAAAGCATTGGTCGCTGGGGATATAGCTTAATGGTATAAGTGCTGCCTGGCAAGTGTAAGGTCCTGGGTTCAATCCCTGGTACCACAATACTGAGTGTATGTCAGTTCTACTTACAAACCAACCTGGGCAATTTAATGAGACCCTAAAAGAAAATTTAAAATGGTTGCTTGGAGTTGTACCTTAGCACTTCCTGGATTTAATTTCTAGTACTACACACACATACACACACACACACGCGCGCGCACATACACACATGCACACACACCCTATGCAAACAAGTCCATTATGCGTGGTAGGTTTAGTTGGAAATATGCATGGTAGTCTAGATTAGATATAGTAGTTGCTTGGATTATGCTTGGAGTTTGAAAAGACCCTGGTGGAAATCAGCTTATACTTTGATGATAAAATTTGTTAATGGGATTTGTTATAGGATCAGATGTTAGATTATTCTAGATTATCTTTTCCCCTCCAGAGTTCCATGCGAAATGTGTATAGTTATGAGAGCCACATTCAGGATTATTGTATGGATGTGAAAATTTTCTTTGAGCTTGTTGGAAATCCCTCCTAAACATTGTTGCTAATGTAATTTTTCTTACTGAATTATAAAATTCCCTTGACCATCCCATCAACTGCTCACCATTGTACATAGAAAGTTCAGATTGCTCAGGTTGACTTTCCAGGTAGGTGGTATCTTTTGTCAAACTCTTCCTTTTGGCATGGCCTACCACGTCCTCTTACCCCCTTGACAGTGGTCCAGCTAGACCGCTGCTGCCCCAGTCAGTCCCTTGTTCTATAAGTCACCCCCAGCATAGTGGCACAAAGTGGCAGCCATTTCATTGGTTCCATGAGTCAGGGATTTGAAACATTCACAGCAGGGACAATTTTTCTCTGTTCATCAATGTCTTGGAGCCTCAGCTGGGAATACTTACAGGCGGAGTCCTTGAAGACTGAGGCTGGATTCCCCTGGAGGCTCATTCCCAGGAATCTGGTTGGTGGCCAGCATGGTTGGGGCTCTCAGTTGAGACACCCACTTGGGGTCTCTGCTTGGGCTGATCTGAGATCTCAGAACTTGTTGACTGAGTTCCAAGAGGAAGGGTCTGAAGAGACAGGAAATGTGGGAGATGCTGGTTTCTGAAGACCTAGTCCTAGCTGGGTGTGGTGATGCATTCCTATAATCCTACAATCTGGGAGTTTGAAGCAGGAGATTACAAGTTCCAGCCCACCCTGGGCAATTTAGTAATTTAGTGAAATCCTATCTCAAAAAATAAAATAATAAAAGGGCTGATGTCTCTTCAAAGGCCCTAGGTGCAGTCTCCTTCCTGGAGGGAGAAAAAAAAGCCCAGGTCCTAAAACTATTACTATGTCCCTTCCACCACATTCTTTGGGTCAGTATGTCATAGAGCCTGGATTCAAGAGGCTGAAATATGTGTAGATCTGACTTCTTGGCAGAAGAGATCCAGAGAACTTGGGGGTCAGATATTAAAGTGCCCTAGCCTTCTGGCCACTAGGCTTACTGTACTCTTCTGTGCCTGAGCCCTTTTGCATGTCATCATTGTCTCCCTCCACTCCTGCCCCAGATAGCCGCAGTTTGGTTGCTATTTCTTGCCTGATGCAGCCTGTGCTGTATTTGATCCCTTAGTTAAATCGGTTTGTCCCTCTTTTGCCTCCCATAGCATTGCCGTTGGTGGCTTTTGCAATTATTTTTCAGTCTTTTTCTTTCTTGATATATTATAAACTTTCTGAAGGTAAGGCCTATGGCTTGTTTACCTCTGCATACTAACAGACAGATTTCTTCAACTGAATGTTATGTGTTAAACTGAGTCTCACATTTGGAACATGGAGGGGTTGGGAATTAGTAGTGGTTATGCAGAAAATTGTAATGAGCAAACTAAACTTTCCCTGTAATAGTGATTGTTTCTGATGCTGTATTTTACAGCTTTTAAAAATTGTCTCTGTGTTGTAAAGTTAGATTTCTACCCCCCAACCCCCCAAAGTAGATGAGGGCAGCTTTTCTTTCTTTCTTTTTTTTTTTTTGGCAGAACCGGGGATTGAACTCAGACCCTTGTGCTTGCCAGGGAAGCGCTTATTCTACTGAGCCATCTCTCCAGCCCTGAGAGCAGCTTTTCTGATACGACCAACTTTTCCTGACCCACTCAATCCTTGGCACACAGATCTTAGCATTTTTGCAAACTGTTGGTCTAGATCCATTACTGGGTCAATTTAGCAAGTTAAACCCAAGATTAGAAATAAAAGGAAGCAGAAATTTTGAATAAAACCTTATGTGCTGCAAGACCGAGACCTGTTTCCTGGACTCTTCAGTTGCCCTTTTCTATAGACACGTGTATAAGGGGTTAAAATGAAGGCTACGTTTCCTGTTGTGGAGGTTGGACACTCACGGAAGGCCCAGCCTTCCGCGCACCCCCCTTACACGCTCTTGCTCCTCTGGTTCATTTCTTTTGTTTTTGTGTCCTAGTGTGTTCCTTTTGAAGTTCTTCCTGAGGCTTATCTATAGATCCCTTCTGGGGACCATATGTACATGTTTTTATGCTCAATCTTTTTTTTTTTTTTTTCACCCATCCAGCCTTTTCTTTTTAAAATAATAAACCTCAGTTTCCCAGTGTGACATATGTTGCTTTTCTTTTCTCCTGTGGAGACTTTAAATCCATTCTCTTGCATATAAGGAAAAAGGAGGTAGAATCAGCTTATTTTTATGGTCTATAAAAGTATAGCACCTGTGTAGAAAATTGCTAACTCTTGAGTATACAATGCAAAGAATTTTTGCATTTTGTTATTAATATAAGCCTCATCACAGTGTAGATGCTGTATACAAACATTTGTGTCACTTCAGAGGGAAGAAGCTCATTCTTCAGTCCCTTCTCAGTGAGGAGGTCGGTCCCCTGAATAAATCTGTAGGTTCTCTTTGACTGCCTTACACGGCATACGTAGCACGGTTTTGTGTTCTGCAATTTCGATTGCTGGTGGTTAACCTCAACCTGAAAATACTGCACAGAATATTCCAAAAACAAACAGTCCAGAAGTTTTAGTATATGTGCTGCCGAACTGAGCATAATTCCCAAGTTTTAAATTGCACGTTATGCAGGATGATGTGACAAGGGCTGTGCCATCGCACTGCTCCCTGCCTCGGGGGTGAGTTGCCTTCTTGTGGAGGGTATCCGTCATGTATGTGCGCCCTGCCCATTTGTCACTTCGTAACTACCTAAGCTACGGGATCTGTTGTTGGGGCATCTCAGTATCCCTATTTAGTGGATAATGTCCTCAAAGAGCAAGAGTAGTTATGGTGGCAGCTTTGTTATGCTATGTTGTTTCATTGTTTTAAGTTATTGTTTATCTCTTACTATGCTTAATGTATAGATTAAACCTCACCATAAATGTATTTGTGGAGGGTGGAGAACATGCGTAGGGGTTGGCACTATCCATTGTTCCAGGCATCTGCTAAGAGTCTTGGGAAGTGTCCCTGTGGATAGGAGGGTACATTTATGAAAATGTTCAGTTGCAAAAGGCAAAAAGGCCTCAATTAATCAAGTTAGAAACTGTGATAGCAGGGAAGTGTGCTGTAGAATTTGAGCTTTGGAAGAATTAAATGGTCCCAGCTTTGGTGAGCCAAAGGGGACGAGGACCGAGAAGTCATTTCAAGAATAATCAGGTGGGCCAAGGAGACAGCTCAGAGGTCTAGGCAAGCTCAAGGAACCAAGTTTGATACCATATACTGCATGCCATGCTGGCCCCAGAACCCTGGGCACCCTGTGCCAGCCCTGAAACCTAGATTCGTGTCACATGCCTGTAATCCTAGCGCTGGGGAGGCAGAGATGGGAGGATCACTGCAAGTCTGAACTGCTTAGTGAGACCCTGTACCAAATAAGTAGATCAAATTTTTTTTAAAAAATGAATAATCAGGTGCCAGATATGGTGGTGCATGCCTATAATCCCAGGACTTAGGAGACTGAGGCAGGAGGACTGTTGTGAGTTCAAGACCAGCCTGGATTACAAAGTGAGCTTGAGGCCAGCCTGAACTGAAGACCAGTGAGACCCTGTCTCAAAACAAACAAGCAAACTAAAAGCCAGATACACCCCCAGAAGAATCCAGGAAAGAGAAGTTTATATGAATTGCAGAGAAAAAGACATCAGATTTGGCTAGCTCTTGCTTCTGTAGCAGATCATGGCAAACTTTGTTCTGAAACTCACTTACCCTCTTGCAGTCTGGGGCGCTCTCAGGGAGAGCCTGCTTTCTTTGGCTCGTGACCCCTTCCTCCCTTGGTCTAGTACATAGCTTCAGTCTCTGTTCCCGTCATCTCACCATATCACCTTCACTGTGATGGTAAATCTCCTTAAGAGACATGTAGTGTTGTGTGTAGGACTCACCTGATAATCCGGGATAATCACCCCCTCTCAAAACCCTTAACTGGACCATATCTGCAGAGTTCCTCTGTCACATGTACAGGATATGGATGCTTGGTTTTTGTTTTTCCAGGCTTTCTTTACCAAGGGAAGATTTATTAGATATTTGCTTATTGTTATTCTCTTTTGTAATATTAGATTAATGTTCCTACAACAACACATTGTACATTTTGTTTCCTAGCTTAAACATCTCTGGTGAGTCCCCATTAGCTAATAATATTAATAGGGCCAAGGTTGACAGCAGCGTGTTTCCAGCTTTCTCTCCCGTTCCTCTTCCTTCTGTGGAGCAGCAGCACTCCTCCCCTCCCCTCCCCTCCCCTCCCCTCACTGTGCTGTTTGTCCTTCTTGCCTGCAGGGCCCAGGCCCTCTGGCTTCCCCAGCAGCATTTTTCTCGCCATCTGTGTTAACTTCCTAGGGCAGCCATGAGAAAATGCCACACACTTGGTAACTTAAAAGACAGAAATATTTTCTCTCACAATCGTAGAGGCCTGCCCGACGTGTGAGGTTGCGGCCAGCCTGACATTTTCTCTCTATCTGGAGGGGAGGGTTCTCCCCTCCCCTTCGGGCCTTGGGTGCTCCTGGGCCTGAACTGTTGCTGCCCGTTGTCCACACAGCTCTTTATGTATCCCTTAGAAGGATGCTTGTCATCAGAGTTGAGGTCCTCCTGGATCATCCAGGATAATCTCACAAGACGCTTAATTTAATTGATATGATTAATCTGCAAAGGCCCTTTCTCTTCATACACACACACACACACACACACACACACACACACACACACACACACACGCTCTGGAATTAGAATATGGCCTGCATTCAACCCACTGCACCAGCTTAGCCAGCAGCTATGGTCACTTGTTTCTTCGGCTATTTTTTTCCTTTTAAATTAGTGCTAGAGATTGAACCCAGAGCCTCCCTTATGGCTGGGCAAGTACTCTACCATTCAGCAGTGTCCCCCACCCCCTTTTTTGTTTTTAGTTATTTATTTTTTGCCCTGCTAAGGGTGGAGCTCGGGGGTGCTCTGTTACTGAATTACATTTGTAGCCCTTTAAAAAGTCTTTTACTTTGAAACCGGGCAGAGTGGTAGACATCCGCAGTCTCCTGCAGTCCCCACACTCTGGGGAATTTGTAAGTTGAAGGCCATCATAAGGAAAGGAAAAAAAGTGGGCAGGAGATGTAGCTCAGTACAAAAGTGCTGGGTTCATTCCCCAGTAGTAACAAAAGTCAATTTTTTTTTTTTTAAGTTTTAGTTTTTTAAAAATATTGAGACAGGGTTTCACTAAATTGTATAGCATGGCCTGGAATGTGTGATCCTCCTGCTGTAGCTGTCTAGACAGCTGGGTTTACAGGTGTGCACCATGAAGCCCAGCTTCTTTGACTTCTTGTTTGTCTGTTTTGAGACAGGGTCTTTCTGTTGTCCAGGCTGGCCTTGAACCTTCCTTGTAGCCCAGCCCACCTCCGCCTCTGAGCGCTGGAATTACAGATGTGCTCCAGCCTTCTCGACAGTGCTGACTTGTGTGTGTGATTTATTTGGCCCCTATAATCTTTAAACAACTATTTTTGGATAATTCTTGCCTCTTTGGCCATGCTGTAAGTCCTGGACCATAAAACCACATGGCCTGCTATGACAAAATGCTGCGTTAGGCTGATGACGTCTACACAGTAAAGATCTGTGCACAGTTGTGGAAACTCTGTCCAAGAGATAGGTGCCAGGGAACTTGCCCCATAGCTCAGTTGTTTAAAGTGCTGCTTGGGCAAATGCACTCAAGCACCAGGGACTGCAGTTTAATCCCCTGCCCCACAAGCCGCACCACACCTGCCATTAAGGCAGCCAGAACTAACCAAAAAAAAAAAAAAAAAAAAAAAAAAAACCTGTGAGAGGAAGGTGCCAGATGTGTGATACTTGGTGAGGCTTCTCCTTGGGTGGCAGGAAGAGGCATCTGTCATTCCTAAGGATGGAGCCCTCAGTTTCATCACTTGCTGAAGGTCCTGCCTCTGAATATTGCTGCATTGGGTGTTAAGGCCAAACACGAGTGGTGAGGGGGCAGCACAGCAGCCCTGGAAGGCAGAGCAGGTTCCTGGAGCCCCTGAGCCCTCAGCTCCTGCTGGCGCGCTTCACCATGTGCTGTGAGATGTTCACCAGATAATTGGTGTTATTAAAAACAAACTGAAGTATGTCAAGTAGAAATCATGGCATGCTGCCTGGCATCAGGACACTACAGCCAGTCCTCGGTGCTCACGGCTCCACATTTATGGGTTTGGCACCTGTGAATTCAGCTGACGCCACTGGATAAAACACATTGAGAAAAAAAATACATTTGCATTATTATTTTTTCCCCTTTTTTGAGGCAGGATCTCACTGCAGCCCAGGCTGGCCTCGAACTTGCAGTAATCCTCTCGCCTCAGCCTCTGAGTGCTGGGAAGGTAGGCATGCACTACGGTGGGCTTTTAGCATTATTCTTTAAACAACACAGTGTAACAACCATTCTCCTGGTATTTTTTATTGTGTTGCATCATTGTAAGTAAACTAAAGATGAGTTAAAAGGATGGCTGGATGTGCCTGGGTCACATACAAATATCCCGGCATTTTATGTAAGGGACATGACCATGCACACATACGGGCCTCCACTTGGGATCTTGGAACTAGGCTCTCTATATTAAGGGACAAATGCATTTTGAAAAAACAGTGCTTTTTCTCGCTATAAGTGAGATGTTTTGTTTGTTAATTTTTGATGCTCTTCTTTTTGGTGAGGGTAGCTGGACTACTTATTCTTCTAGAACGTTAGGTGAGCCGTTAAAAGGGAGCAGGCTCATGGTGAAGTCCCCAGACAGAGCCCAGCCCAGCCTCCGGGAGGTGCTGTGGGTGGAGATCTGCGTAGGTGCTTCGAGGCTCTTTGGCTGGTCTGTGGCTGTTCTTGGGAATGTGGCTTACCTGGTTCCTTATGACACTGGAGTCCTTTCTGGTGCATTTTCCAGCCCAGAGACATGTCCATGAACCTGAACTTGATCTGCCTTGCACAGTGGAGGGCCGTGGGGAGTGGGGGGCACAGGAAGGCAGGAGGGCAGCCACGGCCTGGCGGGGAGGCAGTTTCCTGGTGTCGTGTGCTTAGCAGGCCCGCTGGTGCCTGCCCCGAAAGCACAGCTGATTTTTCAAGTTCCCCAGTGAGCACAGGCTGTGTTCCCAATGGTCTCTGTATTTGGTTGAATTTCAAGGTTATCTGCTAGTGTCTTCTATTTTTCTTCTTCTTATGCCTGTACTTTGTGTGGAGGCTGCCAGTCTAACCTTATTAAACTTCAAGTGGTGTTGTGATGACTTTTGAACTTTTTTTTTTTTTTTTTAACTATTTGAAGGTGATTGACTTCTCAGTCTCTTTGGTAGCTTCAGGCTGGTTTTCAGTGGTTGCTTCATTAAGAGTTTTACTATATTCATGAATTTTAATATAATTGCTCAAGTTCCTGCAGCATGCCCACTATTTACAGTGCGTTACTTCCCGCATTGCAGCCCACTCTGTCTCGAGGTTGGCCTGTGTGTTGTACATTAATGCATTCAAGGATGTGACTCAGAGAGGGTTCAGAGACTGAACTGCAGTGAGCGAAAATGGCCTCTAGCACTGGGTGGGGAGCCTGTGACACACAGGCCACAGCTGCATGCTTGCCATCCTTGAGGGCTCCTGAGCTGGGCGTGGTGGCACATGCTTATAATTCCAGCACTTGGGAGGCTGAGGCAGGAGGATCCCTACAACTTTGAAGTCAGCCTGGACTACATAGCAAGTTCAAGGCCAGCCTATACTACATAGTAAGACCCTGTGTCCAAAAAAAAAAAAAAAAAGCAAGTTTTTAAAAGATTTGCCATCACTAGCCAAAATATGGAGCTGAATTCCAATTTATGACTTTATAGCTTTGTGGCATTAGGGAATTCACTTATGTGTCTGAGGTTCAATTTTATCGTCTGTAAAATGGAGATAATTCCTGTTGTTTTGTGTGTGTTGGGAGGATTTAGCGTGGTAAAGCCTGAGTGATTAGCAGATCAGTGCCTGGCAGTATCAAAATATTATGGTTGCTGTTATTATCTTATTTTTCAGGGAAAAGATAGACAGTAATGATAATTCAGGAATGTTTGTAAAAGACCTACTGTAATTTTTTACCCTGTACAGTAACACCATACCAAATACATCCATGTGTCAAGCTGGCGATGTGCTTATTTGGCTTGTAGAAAGATAGATGCCATGAATAGCAGAGCCTGAGCTGACACCCTACTTTGAGGCATGTACCCTACTACCTCTGTAAACCTGCGTACACTTAACTCTTCGTTCAAGGCTTCTACTGCAGAGTTCAATAGGAGGATGGAATTCAGACTACAGTTTAATCAGCATTAAATTTCTATCTTTAGGAATAACAGTGTGACTGCTAGCTTATTCTGTGTCATGGCTGCTACAATATAATAGATGTGATTAAATATGTTGTCGTTTGTACTAGAAAACCTTGAATTCATACACTGCCTCTGTAATTTTCAGGCAGAGCAAGAGAGCGAGGGAGAGCTAGAGCAAGTGAGAAAGAGAAAGGGAGGCTGGGAGAGACACACAGAGACAGAGAAAGAGGAGAGAGAGAGAGAGAGAGAGAGAGAGAGAGAGAGAGAGAGAGGCAGACCTTGGAACAAACTCCTGCTCAGAAGTAAGATTTTAGAATAAATGACTTCTTAAAACCCTCTGTATAGACATCATTTCTGTGTTTTTCTTGGTGTATGTGGAAAGAATAGGGACAAAATGGATCAGCATTGAGCACAGAGCATTGATGCCTGTGATCGGATGCTGAGGACTGTGCCCACATTCATGGGTTCACAAGTGGACGCGGTCCTACGTGTGTTCTTACATGCAGTCTTCCCAGATTGGCCTTTCAACAGCTCCCGTGTGAACCTCCCATACCAAGTGGTGTGCTGGTGAGCTTGACGAGAGTGGAAACTTCGTAATATTTTCTGGTGTGCTCTCAGTGCCTGAAGCTGCCTGCCGTAAGTGGTTGGTATGTTCGGTGGAAGGTGTGAGTGTACATGGCAGGGAAGGCATTGAGCTTGATGGGTTCCAAAACACCCTCTGTCCTAAGTGTGGTTCATTTCGAGCTTGGACTTTGCTAAGGGTTGGGAAGTTGTGCAGAAGAGAGATGTGTCCACAGTGTGGAGCATGAGCTGTAGCCCGCCCTGTGACAGAGGCGCTGAGGGGTTCTCCAGGGCATCCTTCAGTACTGACTGTAGTAGGTTCTGGGCTCGTTTCTTTTTATTTTGTATTTAATAGTGATCTGGAAAGAGGTAGTTTCCTGTCAAAAGGGCTCCAACTCCAACTAGAAGCAGAGTGACTTCTAATTTTGGCATTTGGGTGGATGCTTAACTGTTACACCTCATTTGATCCTGAAAGTTTTGGTTAGGTTTTATTGTGTCCGAGAAGCAGCTTGCCGAATATGGTCATTTAATTCCATGATTTCCTGTTTAGGCAGTCTTGGTGGCTTTCTTGTGCTGCTTTTGGCCCCTTCCAAGTTAGGGGTCAGGGAAGGTCCCTCCCTCCACACTCTCCCCATCCCATCCCCTTATAACTTCAAATAAAAGAATGCGTAGAAAGGCTTGAAATTTCCGTGGCTGTCTTGAAGTGGAGTAGGGGATGAGAGTGCGTGGGTCCTTATGCCTTCACCCCTTCCCTCCTTGTGGAAGTTTGGAACCTGTGTATTTCATAGCATTTTTCTCAACAGAAGTTAAAACCTTCTTGATATCATTTTCAGCCTTAGTGCCTCCTCTTTTTGGTCTTTGGAGGTTGGTAGACAAGGATGGGCAGCAACAGGGTGAGAAGTGGGGCTTTAAAAGCACCGAGTGAGCTTGTCTTCACATTTTGGTTTTTTTTTGTGATGCCTGGTTGGTTGTGCTGCATTTCTTGCGGGGAAAGGCCTGCAGTTCTGTTACCAACAGGGGAACAGGAATTGTTTGCTGCTGGGACTGCAGCCAGGAGGATATTTATAGTCTGTAGTGAGTGGCTTTGAGCCCACCCTAGTTTTGGATCAGTCTCCTGCCTTAAAGTGCCCGGTGTTCTTGAACTGGACCCTGCTTTTGTTGGTCAGACAGCCCTTAATGAGCAAGTGGATGGCTGCGTGGCACAGCATGCGGGGGCCGTGGCGCCCTGCAGCCTGCAGGTGCTTGTGCTCTGTGGGGCTGCAGACCTGGGAAGAGCAGGTGCCCTGCCCTGTGTTGCTGGGGGCTGTGTGGGCTTTCTGGCCTTTTCCTGAGCTGCTGCAACGACTGGAGTGGATGATCAGTTGCCAGTCAAGAGTCCAGGACTCTGTGCTACACATGGTAGGCAGAGGAAGATTTACAGCACTGACCGGAAATGCCCCCATGCATTTAGCTTCCTCTTCTCTTCCTGAATTTATGTGAGCATGAGATCCACCCTACCAAAGGGGCCAGAGTCAGCTGGTGCTCTCTGCACTTTAGCTCACTCTAAGGAATAAGGCCTGGCACAAAAAAAGTGACAGAAAAGTCCTCCCAGAAATAATGAAGAATGCAAACTGTTTGTTTATAAGTTAAGGTATACTGTGCTTATTTTTATTAACCCTTGGGTGTCCTTAGGTTTTATCTGTTTAGTTTGCATTGGCAAGTGACAGAAAACTGAACATGAACCAATATATGCCTTCCTCATGGCTGCCTCTCTGGGGAATTGAGGATTAAGAGTGGGTTTCAAATCTGTGTTGATCCAGAATTCAAGCAGTGCCCCTGGGACCCTGTTAGTAACCCCTTAATTCTTCCTTTGCCAGATCCATCCTCAGACAGGCTTTCCTTTCCTGCTAACAGAATCGCTGGGGCTTACTTCCTCACAAACATAATGAGAACAATCATTAGTAGTTTCTCTCAAGTCGCAGAGGTCTCTGTGACTGGACTAGCCTAGCGTAGCACAGACTAGCCACCCCACCTCAGGATAAACTCAGATTAGCAAGTGCCAGATTTCAGGCCCTAATCTGGAGCTACTGGAAAATGTGTGTGTGTGTGTATAAGGAATCTGGGGAATATTTTCTTCAAAATGATTCCATAAGGCACATGTTGGGGCCTTGCATTATCATGCAAAAGCTCACTGTTCTTGGACTGCTTTCATTTTGCTTGGTTTTGTAGGAGTGAGTTCTCTGGGAAGTCTAGCTTCCTCCAGAAGCAAGGAGCTAGGAATTTTGCTGATGCCCCTGGGACACCCACAGCAGGGTGTCAATTACAGTAGGTTTTAATGGATGCCATACTAGGTAGCCTCAGAATGTGACATTAGCTCAATTAGTTTTCACTGTGTGCCATTACAACAAAGATTGGAGCTGAATGGATATTCTCGACATATGTTTTGATCATCTCTGAAAACACGTGTTCCATTTCTCTGGTCATTCAGATCCATTTTGGGTGGCTCTCTTGTCAGCTTGGGGCTGCAAGGGGGTGAGCGGGCTTCACTTTGGCAGCGCTTCCTGCCTGGAGCAGCATCCTGCAGCCAGCACCATAAGCTGTGTAATTTGTCCACGGAGGCCGATGCATTACAGAAATGAAAATTCCTTCTCTGACAGCATTCATGCTTTAGTGTGCAGCAATTTGGCTGTCAGAAACAGCTGGCCCTGCAGGGTGGGACAATAGAAAGGCCAGACCTGAGAGAGGCCAGTGCTTCCTGAAGTCTCCCACTGTGAGAGATCAGGTTACTGAGACTGTCATTAACAAGCTTCAGGCACAGCTTCCAGGGAGCAGGAGCCTGTGGCTTTAGACAGTTAGTGATTTTCCTGCTTTTTGCTGATTTAAAAAAAAAAAAAAAAAAAAAAAAAAAAAAGTAAACTATTAACCTTTTGCTGATACTCAAATGGTTCTTTCTGATTGTGTCTTCTGATATCAGCAGCTCTTACTGGTGCATTGTGGGGACCTCAGGAGTGGGAATGCAGGCAGTAGGAGTTGCAGGCACCTGCGTGTTGGCAGCCTGTAACTTAGTTCAGCTTCACTGGAGTACTAAAAGGAGTAACTTCGGAGCCCCCGGGCCTTGTGCACGCGTGGAGTAGAGGAAGGGTGTGTGTATTCTCCAGAGCAGTCGGCGTGAGCGCAGGGCAGAGGAGCTGTGTGCTTGCAGCTGTTCTTCAGTGTGAATCTTCATTGCGGCTGGCTGTGCACACTTTCCTGTATTGATTCCATGACTCACGCAGCATGATCTAAGCAGAAGCACACAGGCTGCAGCGGAGACAGCTGTCTGTTGCAGGAGGGCCTGTTCTTTGGGTTGAACAGTGCCAGGTCTTTCCTACTATGACTCGTGTATTAGTATACGCTACTCATGCACTCACGACAAAGGTCTCTTAAAGGGTTTTTATGGTTTTTTTTTTTTGTCTTTTAAAATAATGTCACATCTAAATATTATCTTTTACTAGACTTACCATCTAGCAAATACAGTACAGAAAATCTGCTTTTCAGTACCTTGCTGTTTGGAAGACCCCGCATTTCTGAGGCACTGTGTGGGTCCAGATGCTTATGCTGGCCGGGATTTGAGTTGTTCATGGCTTGAACTGTACTTTTCCTTTTTCCTGCCTTTCTCCCTGAATTTGTTTCCCTTTACGTGATGGAGGCTGGAGTTCCCAGATGTTGTTTGGATTAAAGCATGTGTTTAGGGGGGAGGGGGAGAGAAAGCTTTCTTAATGATAATAACAGAGTCAGACTGGCTGGTTCTGTACTGACAGGAAAATGGAGAGATAAAAACTCCATTAATGGTGTGTGCACTGCCTAAGTAGCCAATAAAACAATGCTGTCCTCATTGGAAGCTGGTCCCAGACTGGCAGCGCTTCGTGCCAACTGTAGGAGACGACAGCTGCGGAGAGGGGCAGCCGGGTTCTGAGTTGAGTCCAGCTTCCTGTATGGCTTGCGGGGGCGGATCTTGTACTCTTTCTCCACTTTCTCCTCCTCCTCAGCCCATTTTCCACGTTGAGCCCCTCTCTTTTTTTTTGAATGGACAAGCGTTATTTTATTTGGGACCTGTCCGCTCTGTACACACAGGGTACTACTTCTTTGTCTCCTCCTCCTTGGAGGGGTCTTGGTGATCTCCTCCTTCTTGACTTGCATGCGTTCCTCACAGCGCTTGCGCGCCTCCTTGGTTTTTGACCTGTGAGCCTTGGGGTTGGTCAGCCAGGAGCTTTTTGCAGGCTTTGTCCGCTTTCGGCTTGTGGATGTGCTCCATGAGGATCTGCTTGTTCTTGAACACATTCCCCTTCACTTTCAGGTATAGGCTGTGGTACATGTGCCGGTTGATCTTAGATTCCCAGTATCTCTGGAGCAGCCTGCGCAGGATCCACATTCTGTGCACCCAGGTCACCTTCGGCATCTGGGCGTTGGCCCTACCGTTCTGCTTACCGATGCCCATGTGCTTGCCCTTCTGGCGAGCCAAGGTGTTCTGGCATCCTGCGCGAGAATGGACGGCCACCGGCTTGTGGTGATTAGCCCATCTTTTTTTTTTTTTTTTTTTTTGCGGAACCGGGGATTGAACTCAGGCCCTTGCGCTTGCCAGGGAAGCGCTTATTCCACTGAGCCATCTCCCCAATTAGCCCATCTTTGATCAATTTCTGGATCTGCTGACGGGAATTGGCTGACGATTTCATTGGTCTCACTGGTGTCCAACCAGACCTTTTTTTGCCACAGCGGAACACCCTGGAGGCCAGCCTTTTCCAAAGCCTGAATATACTCATGGCTGCGGCCGCCGCAGCAAAAGGCTCCTTGAGCCTCTCTTAATGCTGCTCTTGCAGAAAGTGAACCTCACCTGACTAAAATGTCATCGCTGCTCACAATGAAGTTGGCTGGGTTTCCAAGCCAATTTGTCTGAGTTTGTGACCATGCAAATGTTGTTTTATATAAAATGTGTCCAAGAGTCACAGTTTCCAGAGTTTGATAGAATAATCATTTATCATAGAGGTGCACTATATTTTCCTGTATCTTTGAATTTCTATTCTCAAAGAATTTCCATGTGCAAATGGTATTATTTTTATTATATTTATTTTTAAGTCCCAGAGACTGAACCCAGGGCCTTTCTCATGCTAGGCAAAGTCTCTGCCTCTGAGCTTCATCTCCAGTGGTGCGCCCCCCCGCCCCAAATTTTGGGACAGAATTTCTTCCCAGTTTCCCAGCTCTGCTCAAAGTTGGCTAAAACTCGTGAGTCTCTTGTTTCGGCCTCCCTAGTAGCTGGGGTTCCGGGCGTGTGCTACCATGCCTAAACAAGACATTTTCTAAGTCTCTCACTGGTTCTTTCTTTTCTTTTTCTTTCTTTCTTTTTTCTTTTTTTTTTTTTTTTTTGCGGAACTGGGGATTGAACTCAGGCCCTTACACTTGCCAGGCAAGCGCTTATTCTACTGAGCTATCTTCCCGGCCCCTAAGTGTCTCACTGGAAGATGACATCGGAGAGTGGCAGAGGCTGCTTTCCACAGCGCTGAGTGTGTGCCTCCTGAATCCCTCTAGTGAAGCCCTCCTCAGCCTGCTATGTGCAGGGGGAGATGGGATCTTCCTGTCTCACTGTCAGGTAAGCCCTTAGGTCTCAGGGGAGGGGAGGAGGGAAGAGCTCTTAAGTGCAGTAGAAAAGCATCCCTCTAAATTCAAAAGCAAGATGTTCCATTTACCTAATCATATGTTTGTTACCTGTGAACTGCAAATCCAAGTTGCTTGACTTGATATTATACAAGAGAGATGGGACAGATATTTGGGTGTTTATTTTTGCACTATCTCCTGCCTACAGATTTTACATATTAAGAGGTTGGTATTTGTAGTCTAATTTTGCAGGTGAAAGAAATAAAGGAACTAATTTACTAAGGCTGTAGTCTGTTCCTCCTGCTCAGGGTGTAGCTAGAATGACTCTCATGCTACCAATCTACAGACTGGTCTGTTTGCTGCAGGGGGACATCCAGTAGGCTTCAGTAGTCCCCTGGGGTTCCGGTGGTGTGTGGGAGAATAGTTTGTGTGTGTGTGAGTGTGTGTGTGTGTTTGTGTGTGTGTGTGTGTGTGTTTGTGTCAGGCCCTTGACTCAGAGCCTCACAAGTCCTGCCACTGAGCCATATTCCTGTCCAGTATCCTGTTTTCAATCCCAGGAGCTGTAAATCCTGAAAGGCCCCATGGCAGAGGAGATAGGGATGCCCATCCAGCCTCAGGCACCCTGCGCGCCTGAGGACTTGGAAGTGGTGACAGTGATCAAGTTGTTCTGTGGTCCGAGAGTGGTGTAGCTTCCCGGTGGAGAACGCCGTGCGTGGGGGAAATGAAGTGAGTTCCCAGCCTTGCTGTCATAACCAGATCTTGAGAAAAGTACCTGGCCTTGATCTCCGCTCTGAGTGTATGGGGCTTGTCCAGTCTGCACTCTCGAGACCGAGGGCTTGGGCTGGAGGGAGGACCTCGGAGTAGATATGCAGCAGGGGACAAGTACTACTCACAGATGGAACCTGATTTCCCTTTTTGGAAACTATGCATAGATTAGGAGCAGAGTGCCTGGCTCCACCCTGAACCTCCAGGGCCATGCCCTGGCCAGACTAAATGACCATAGTAATCCGAGCATGATATCATCTTAAAAAAAAAATTTTTTTTTAAATTTTGATTTCTTCTTTTGGCCAAAGATGGCCAAGTAATGCCTTGGGCAAAATGCGTACTTCTAGATAAAAATTTATATTAGGTGTCTTTTTAGGTGTGTGTGTGTGTATGCACGCGTGTGTGCGGAACCGGGGATTGAACTCAGGCCCTTGTGCTTGCCAGGCAAGCACTTATTCTACTGAGCCATCTCCCTGGCTCCTAGGTGTCTTTTTAGAAGTATGTGGCCTTTCCTGGTGTAGTTTTATTTGGATGGTAAAGTAGGGAGATTGTGAGGCAACACAGTCCTTCTGTGACTAGTATTAGGTTTTGAATGGCCTTTAACATGCCATTCTTACTCTGCCGTGTAGCTCATCTTGTTCTGGTGTCAGACTGTCACCGTGTCAGTTTTATGTGCTTACAGGGCTTGAGCCAACTCAGGTGTGACTCTTGGGTTTTGAATCTTATGGTAGTTTAGGTGGCCTCAGGATGTCAGCATTCGCCTTTTGCTTGCATGCTGATTGAGAGCAGCAGCGTCTACTGGAGGGGGCGCCTGCTTCAGTTCTGCTGTGCACTAGCTGACACTGGGGGTGTGGGTGGGGGGTCTGTGCACCCCTCCCTGATCTAAAGCTTTCCTTTGGTCCTGTCAGTGGTCTCTGCTGGCTGAGGGATATTGGTTTTAGCCATTATTTGCAGCCCTGCGGTGAGGCAGAACCACATGGCAGTCCACCGTATCACCAAGTACTTTATTAATCATTATTGGGCACAGGAATTTTGACACACATCCCAGCTTGTCCAGCACCATACTGTCCTGCATTCTCTTGTGCTGTTCAAAGTGAGAAACTAGGTTTTAGTTGGTAAGCTAGTAGGAAGGGGCAAGGCACGAGTATTGGAAGAGTTGGGATTATGCATGTAAGAGCACTAACAGTAATGAGTAGCCTGTAGGAGTCCTTAGATCAGGTTCTGTTCTGAGTGCTTTTAATAATTTTTTTTTCTTCTTTTTGAGATACGGTCTCACATAGTGCAAACTGACTGTGAAATCAGACTGACCTAGACCTTGAGGTGATCCTCTTGCCTCAACCTCCCCAGTGCCAGGATTACAGGTGTGCACCACCACGCCTGGTCTGCAGGGGGAGGAAAGTGTTTTGTTTTTTTTTTAATGTGTTTGGTACAGGGTCTCACTATGCAGCTTGAACTCCTAGTGATCCTCCTGTTTCAGCCTCCCCAGCTCTGGGGTTGCAGGTATGTTCCACCATGCCTAGACTTGGTGGCTGGCTCACTGTACCAGAGGTGGGGCCTGTACAACATGCAGTACCGGGGACTGAACCCAGATCCTTGTTCTTGCCTCGGCAGGTGCCAACACTGCTGGGCTATCTCTGTGGCCCCATGTCTTTTTTGAGACAGGGTTTCACCATGTGCTTCAAGCTGGCCTGAGCTCACTTTGTAGCCCAGGGTAGGCTCAAATTCACAGTAATCCTCCTGCTTCAGCTTCCCAAGTGCTGGGTTGTGAGCATCTGCCACCATGCCTAACTGGAAGTGATACTTCTTACACTAACTCTATAAAGCAGATAAAAAAGTATATAATCTAAATTTTACAGATGAAGGAAAGAGGTACATTCAGATAGTAGCAAAGCTTTAAAAGTGGTTGAAGATGGCAGGGCTGGAATTTTTAACTCCGGCTGGATTTTTAGCTCAGTTCTGGGTTTTGACCACAGTGTAGGACAGACAAGGGAGAGCAATTGAAGACTCACTCAGTGGAATGGGGTATAGATTGCTGGCAGCTTCCTAAAAAGTATTGGGAGCCTTACTAGAGTTTCAGTTGCTTTATTATTATTTTTAATGGTACTAGGGAATGAATACAGTGTCTGCAATGAGCTGCATCCCCAGCCTTCTGCAATGTTTAGACAGAATCTGGCTGCATTGCCGAGGCTAAGCTTGCAGTTCTCTGCTCATCCTGCCAGAGTGCTGGAGTTACAGGACACACCACCATTCATGGGCTGCATCCTCAGTCTATAGTGATTGTCTTAGTCCATTTGGAGTAATAAGATTCCAGGGGCTGGGTGGCTTACAAAGGACAGAAGGTTAGCTCTCACACTTCTGGAAGCTGAGAAGTCTTTAAGAGAAAGGTGTGCTAGAATTCTGTGTGTGAGGAAGGTACCCTGGTTCTCAGGTTATGTCTTCTTCTGTGCCTTCACATAGTGAAGGGGGCACAGCAGCTCTCTGGGCTTCTTTATGTGACTGCTGTCGCACAAGGGCACTAATCCTCCGAGATGTTTCCTCATGGCCCCATTGCCTGGTGAAGGCTCTCAGCTGCTGATAGCATCACACTGGTGGTGATTAGGTTTCAGCGTAGCGTTTTCAGGGTGCCCCAGACATTCAGAGCAGGCCTGGATTACGTTGTGTGCACATGCGTGTGTACTTACATCATACAGCTATACATGGATGCACATGAGTATATCTGTAGCCACAAGTCCACCTGTCTTTGAGAAGTGGCAGTACACGTGCGTGTGTGATGGTAATCTTTGTCCTCATTGCTGTTGATGTGTGATAAACTCCACAGGTGGGAGCTGCTCAGCTCCCTCTAGAGAACATCCTCGTATATGGAAGCTTTTCCCAACGCTGGCATTTGCCTGCCTCTGTGGCTTATTCACATCATTCACATTTGCCTCTTTCACTTAAAAAAACCCAAAAAACCTTACCTATGGGACTTGTTTTTGCCAGAGGTGCTAGGACTTGACTCATAACTCAGAGGCAGAAACTCATACACCTTTTTGGAGTATAAGCTGTGAAAGGCTGTCTAAAATTGTATTTGAAATAGTTGTGTGTGTGGCCCACTCAGCCTTCATGTGTCCACAATAGCAGGGATGGGAGGATGCCTCCCAGTTGTGTTCACCAGGCCTACATCTGGTGAGGAGTTGTGCTGGCGCATGTTACCAGGATAAACCTGACTGCACAGCAGTGCTGGCAGAACTAACAAAAATGCCATGTGTGAAACAGCTAAAAACAATGGGAAAAAAACCCTGATAATCTGAGTCTTTCTTCTAGTACTTAATGCATTTAGAATTAAAATGAACAGGAGCTGCCACTTTCCTTTCTGCCAGTTTTAGAAAATGAGCCATTCTAAAACTTATAGATTATCTCTTCTCTCTGGAATTTAAATAGTAGAAAAGCCAAGTCAGGGAAATAAATGCTTATGAAATGGACTAGGGTTTAGTGACCCAAAGCTCTGTTGAATTTTTTCTCAGAATTGTTGACAGTATGAATGGTAAACATTGGCAATTGCTCATGTTTTTATTTCTTTTTTATATTCATTTTCCTTTTATGTCCTGTCTTCTAATTGAAACAGCCTTGAGGGTATTAACAGTTTCTTGCTGTGTCTGTCTCAGATCGTCAACTTTATGTCACCAGGGAGAAACCCTCCCCCAGGTCTCTGGGAAAGCCCTCTGTGGGCTCTGACTACAGCCAGTCGCGTGGGGCCAGCCGGTAGCTGGTCTTCCAGACCTTTGGCCCTGGTGCTTGGGGTAATCCTTGCCTGACCTTCTTCTCTAGGGCACTGAGCTCATGCATGTGTGTGGGGGGCATCAGGGATGTGAACATACAGGAAGCCAACTTCTGCAGCTTGAATACTAATTTGTTAACTTAATATTCTCTGGAGGAAGTTCTAGCGAAAGCATGTAGCTGGCTCTAGTGTTCTTTTCTACTGGGGGAAAATGGAGCTGGCAAATCGCTAGGCGGTAAATCTTGAATTTGTTTTCTGGACGTAGAACCATAGGCTTCACATGTTAGAAGAGTGAACTGAACTCTAACCTTTGCATTTCTTTTTAAAATGAAATGTGACTATTCTTTTTAACCCTAATTGTTGCTTGGACAAATAGATTTTATTTATTTATTTTTAATGTTTAAAAATTCTTTTATTGGGCCAGCCAGATAGCTCAGCAGATTAAAACGCCTGCTTAGGGGCTGGTGAGATGGCTCAGTGGTCTAAAGCACCTACTTAGTACAAGCTAAGCTAAGCAAAAACACAGGGACCACGGTTCAATTCCCCAGCACCACATGCCAGCCAGCCCCGCCCCCCTGGTGGGCTGAGCTGGCCACACCCACACACCCACACACACCCACACACACAATAAATAACTAAATAAAAAAAAAAAAAAAAAACAAAAAAAAAACGCCTGCTTAGGCAGAGCACAGCAGCCAGTTCCATCCCTGGTGTGCTGTGCCGGCCCTACTCCCAGGGTGCACTGAGGCAGTGATTGAGACTGGGTGTGGTGGCATGTGCCTATAATCCCAGGGCTTGGGAGTCTGAAAAACAGGATTACTCCGAGTCTGATCTGTGTAGTGAGACCCGATAGACCCTGTACTAAATAAAAATAAAGAAATTTTTAAAAAATTATTTATTTATTTATTTTTGTGGTACAGGGTCTTGCTACACAGCTTGGATTTGTAGAATCCTCCTGTTTTAGCCTGCCCCATTTTGGGGTTGCAGGTGTGTGCCTCCATGCCTGGTTTTGGTAGCCAGCCAGGTGCTCCCAGCATTCAGGGGCTGGCATGGCGTGTAGTACTGGGGACTGAACCCAGGTCCTGGCTCTTGCCAGGCAAGCACTTAGACTGCTCAGCTGTCTCTCCATCCAGACCCTAGAACACATTTTAAATAAGAACAGTATGATTAATTTCAGGGCTGTGTGCCTCTCAGTCTTTAAGCACTTGTCTGGCATTCTCATGTTCCTTGGTTTGATCCCTAGCCCCAAAAGAAAGGAATTTAATTTCACATTAGAACTTCTGGCCTGGCTGGGAATTTGAGTGATTAATGGTAAATATAGACTTTTCCCACTAGTTGTCAAGTTGCTTCTTAAGAGTTGCAGTATCACAAAGGATCACAGAGCTGATGTCTCAATGTGTGCTGGCCCAAATTAATCACAGGTGTGGAAACTTGAGGCTGGCGATGACAAAACTGCTGTCGTGATAAACTTTAGGCATGTTTCATTTTATAGAATTCATCTATAAAAAATGAATTTTGGAGCAAAACTGTGAGTTCAAATTAATAGTAACCGAGGGAGCTCAGGAGATGGCTCAGTGGAATAAGTGCTTCCCTGGCAAGTGCAAGGACCTGAGTTCAATCCCCAGTTCCACAAAAATAAATAATAATTAAATTAAATAATAATAACCGAAATCGTGAGGCAGTAATTGCATTAGTGGACTGAATGGTAATGAAATAGGGAGATTGAAGTGTGGAGACCGTCTGTGCCTCGTGGTTATGCATATGAAATTGCTTGGGTTAAAGAATTGGTGAGTCAGGTAGGTGTCGTAAGGTGACACGCTTTTGAGGTAGCATGTAAGTCTGGGAGCAGACCCTCTTCTCCACTTCACCTCCGATTCCCAGTACCACAGGAGCTCAACGAGAAGATTCCAGAGGGATGTTCCCTGGTCTCTGGAAAACTGGTGTTTGACTCTTCACTTCCCATCGTCCTACCTGTTTTCCTAACCTTCCTTTTTGTCTTCTCAACACCTCCCCGCTTCCTTACATGGTTCTGTATTAATTGTGTTAGTGTGAGCTTGGTGGTAACTGGCTAGCCCAGTAATTGCCTTGTGATGGAGAGCTGATGTCTGCCACAGGCTCGGAGTAATATGCTCGAGATCTGAGCACCTGGAAGGGACAGGTGTACGTTCAGTCCCTACCATATTTAATGTGTGTGGTGCTCGGGATGGAGTCATGGGCCTTATGTGTTAGACGAGTGAGCTGAACTGCTAGCCCTTGAATTTCTTTTATAAATGAAGTATGGCATAAATATGTATGTGTAATATAATTTTTTAACCTTTGATTATTGCTTGGACAAATAGGGTACATTTTAAATAAGAATGGTATTACAATCTATGAATAAATAATTTCACAGAGTAAATTAATTACTCTATGGAACATTCCAAGCGTTGTTTCGTATGGGGTGTGTTGGTTTTCCGTGCTGTGATAAAATACCAGAGATAATAACTTTTAAAGCAGGAGAAGTTTATTTTGGCTCATTGCTCCAGGGGCTTCAGTCAGTGGGTTTTGGCCTGATTGTGTTTGGCTTGTGACAATCCGATACAAGCCCAGAGAGGAAATGGTGATATAGGATGTCTAAGTACCTTGTGACAGCTAGAGAGGAGAGACGGGGGTGGGGAGGGCACTGTTTCTTCAAGGGCTTGACCCCCTGTGACCTCACTTCCTCCCACGAGACGCTACCTCCTGAATCTTCCAGCACCTCCTGGTAGCCCCGTAGGTGGATAAGCCGGCATTAAACACATAAGCTTTCCAAACCATAGTGTGATAGGAGAGACATACATCTTGTTCCCACTGCAGCCCCTTTAGTCACCTTGACTGTGAGTATTGAGCCTGGAAAGAACCCAACTGCATTACTTGTATAGGGCATAGCTCCAATTGATCATCTCAGGAATAATTTTCTGGGAAAAAGCTTAACGTTTTTCTTGTAAGATGAAGCATCTCCTTTCTTACATTTTACTGACAGCATCTTTCCAGTAATGTTTCCAGCTGTTTCCAGTAACATCACGTTGTTAGCATGGTACATGAGTGTGGCTCTTCAGGGTTTTTCTTTCTTGTTTATTTTTGTTTTTTAATTTTTTAAATGTATTTAGTACAGGGTCTACAGGGTCTCACTACACAGCTCCGACTCGTAGTGATCCTCCTGTTTTCGGTCTCCCAAGTGCTGGGATTACAAGAGCGTGCCACCACGCCCCATCTTAAGCACCCTCTCAGTGCACCCCGGGGGTGGGGCTGGTACAGCACTCCAGAGATTGAACTCCAGTCCCTGCGTCTGTCTAAGCAGGGTGTTTCTTTCTATACGCCTATGATTTAATGATTGTGTTCTAATGTGCTAGAGTAGGGAATACTACTTTGTTAATATAAGTCAGTAGAAAATTAGTTGAGTGTATATATGTACTTTGTACATTATCTTTGTGTGAAAAGCATTGCTTATAGATCTCCCAAAGTTTCCTTAATTTAGGAACTAATTTAGGATTTGAGGAAGAGTTCACCTTGCTTTTTTTAATTTAAAAGCCATGAGAGGGCTGGGGAGTTAGCTCAATAGAATAAGTGCCTACCTGGCAAGCGCAGGGTCCTGAGTTCAATCCCTGGTACTGCAAAAATACATAAATAAATAAATGCCATGAGAGTGATACAGGTGGGTTCTGCTAGGCCTATTTCCCTTTTCCTGTATTATCATACTTATTTGTTTTTTGGGTTTATGTCCTTGAGTATTCCTTCTTACTCTTTGAATACATTATTAAGGTATAACTAACCCTCAACATCCATCAAGGAGCTATTTCTACGACTATCCCTGATGTTTCAGAGATGGAAGATACTGCATAGAGGAGTTCCAACCAGGAGGATAGACAGTAAAGTTCAAACATTTCTATTTACTTTTAGGGTGCTAAGACAGTTAAGTTTAGGAAGACTGGAGAAGACCTCAGACAGGTTATACACGTGGAGCGTGGACAGAGTTATGCTGGAGCTGATTCCGAAGCATAGGAATTTGCCACCTGGAAAGACATTTTAGAGGAATGCAAAGGCACAGTCGAGATCATGATGTCCTGGGGGCTGTGAAATGCACTGAGGCTGAAAGGTACCGAGCGATGGGGTAACGGCTTGAACAGGCAGATGTCTCGGGCTGGATGGGGAACAGAAGGCACCACACATCTTGGGGGACACGATTGACTGTTCTCAGCTCAGGAGAGGCAGCTTGAAGGATGCTGTTGGGCGTGTCATTGCCTGTGTGTGACAGTGACTGCAGAGGACTCAACTGGAGAGCGGCTTGGGATGTGCCTGGGCCAGAGTGAAGGCAACAATGGGTTGGCCAGGTGGACTTGGGTTGCCATCTGCCTTGGGGTTTCACTGGGGTTTTCTTCCAGTGAAGGAAGACCAGGAGGTCTGGGAGAGACCTCCATCCTCCCATTGGAGACATGATGACTTAGTTTTGGGAGTCTATGTGTACTCTTGTGGCTCTTGAGAGACTACACGTGATAGATGCCCACTGTTTTTCTGCTGCTTCTTTACATTTTTTCTTGTACTCATTTATCCTTCAATTGGCAGGCAAATTATTGTTCAGCAAATTATATTTAAAAAAGTAAACTGTGAGTTAAGTGTACTGCTAAATTAAATGAAAAATGTTATTTTTACTTTTTTTCTTTGATGAGTGGTTTGGGTGCCATCTAGGTATGGGAGTAGATTAGAAAGCCATCTTTATAATTAAAGTGTATCCCTTCCTGTTAGCGTGACTCTTGAGGAATTCTGCTATCAATTGTAAATGAAATATCTAAGCAGAGAATCTTTGAGTTAGAGGGAAACTTAGGGAATTGGACTATGGTCCCCACTTCAGAGTTAGGAAAAATGAATACCCAAGAGTGTGACATCCTAATATCACCCAGCAGCGTTCTGGGGCTGTCACCACACCTGGTGAGTGTTTTCTTGTCCACCTTGATGGTCCCCTGCATAGCCCCATTGAGGTGATAGAGTCTGAAAATCTGTAAGGCGACCACTTAGTGGTACAGCCTAAATTCTTGACTTTAATTTTATTTTAAATTAACTCTGTTCATAGATTAATATATATTTCTTGACTGTGTAGACAGTGTGGAAGGAATAACTGTCCCAATTATAATAAAACTCAAGGATAAATAAGAGGTTATTTTTCTTTAAAAAACCAGGCAGGTTAGTTTTCAGATAATTTGCTACAGGACTGGCAACTACTTACAAAATACACAGCTTGTTTGACATAATTATGAATAAGTAGTATACACACAAAACAACAACAAGAAGAAAACAGGGCCCCGGAAAACATTGTTCATATTTCATTTTATTTTTAACTTTATTGGATCTTTTCTTGCTTGTTCTGTCTTCACAGAGGCAAGCAGTTGCCACGGAGGCTTGGGAGTGCCTGTATGCTTGTGGGCAAATAATAATTTCAACCAAACAGTGAGAGAAGGAGGCTGATTAACTTTCCTCCCTCTTCTTCTCCCTTTCCCTCTCCCCCTCCCTCTCCCCTCTCCCTCCCCTCCCCCTACCTCTCTTCCTTCCCTCTTCCTCCCCTTCCCCCTTCCCACTCTCCCTTTGTTTTTTCAAATGCTGGGGATGGAACCCAGCCCTTCCCTGTGCTAGGCAAACCCTCTGCCACTAAACTACTTCCTCAGCCCTCGATTTAGTTTTATTCTGTGTATTCTTATGAAAACTAGAGAGATGAATCCGGTAAAATTTTATTTAGGTGGGTAAATATAGGTGGGTGGCATAAATATTTGTAGGAGTGTATAAGAATATATATATATATATATATATATATATATATATTTCTTCTTTGAATTTGAAGCCTAGGATAGAAACTTACCATGTCGTGGTAGGGGATTTTAGTTATCATGTTTAAGCATTTGCAATTGTTAGTGCTTTTGAATTAATTCTATACGTCCTTAAGTCTGTCTGGCATGATGTTAGACTAGGTATTAAAGCTACAGCACGATGCTGGATATAAAATCCTGACTGAAGAGGGTCCCAGTGGGAACTTCGCTAAGTGTCTGTGTAGTGAGGTAAATAGACTCAGGCCTAGGAGAAGCCAGACACTCATTAGGAAACCAGAAAAGCTGGTCCTGGCCCAGTGGGTGGCATCCCTGTGAACTGTTGTGAAAGTGCTTGGAGATCATGAGCTGATGAAAGGTCCCATGGTCTCGTGTGTGAAGCTAATCATCAAGGATTACCACATTCCGGTGAGACAACAGTTCAGGCACAAAGTGCCTCATGGTCCTGGGGATGCCGAAGGGGTGCTGGGGTGTGCACATGTGCAAGCCGACCAAGCACATCAAGAAGGGTGAGCTAATTACCACCCAAGTCTGACTCTGTGGAAGGCTTGGTGGTTGGAAGAATGGAAAAAGTGTCTGATGATTCCATTCTTGCCCGTCTGCTCTTAATCACCCTCTACTCAAGGTGCTCTGATGGCTCCCTCTGAGTCTTCTGAAAACAGATACAGCTGGAATAGAGACTTGGGGTGTCCTGAAACTCAGCTCCCACCAGGAACTGACCAGATTCCGTGGGTCAACCATAGATCCCATATCCAGGATTGAAACAAACAGTAAATAAAATGTAGAGTATAGAGGCAAGATAGGAAAATAAGGGAAATAGGGTGGACCCATTAGAGACCTCTTTCTCTCCCCTCCCCCTCCTTCCTCTTTTATCCCTTTCCATCCCTTCCCCTCATATGTGCTAGGCAAGTACTCGACCACTGAGCTACATTCCTGGATTTATTAACTTGCCATCAGTTCTAAGGGGCTACTGAAATGCATGCTATGTAATTTGGTAGCATCATTGCCTAGAAATGCAGTATCTGGTTTTTGCCCAGGCTGTTAACAAAAGACATCATTGAACCTTGTCCAGGGGAAGAAGTAAGGGAAGAGCAGGGATGGAAGAAGAGACAGACCTGAGTTAGGGACTGTGTCCTGCGAGCAAAGAGTGTGTGTTTATCTGCTCTTCTCTGAAGTCAAACCTCATCTTTAGTCCTCAGGTGACGGGAGGGAATTCTGCTTTAGTCTACAGCCTTCCTAGTTGATGTTGTGAGAATTCTTCTAAGTTGTTTCAGTAGAAGAGTGAGGATGGGGATGTTGTTCCTTCATGTTTCTTCTTTTCAGGCTTCCCTGCCAAGTCCTTTCAATACTTAAAAATTGTGATTCTTATGAGTCAAAATATTGAATCTCAGCCATTTCTTTTGTGAGTCAACCTAACAGTTCAACCTCAGTCATCTGCATTGTCTCCCTTTCTTATTCCTTAGATCCTGAATTTATAATAATAAGCATTGTATATCGGTGCTCACTCGACGACATGAGCTTCACATGAGACCACTACAGGAGGATGTCTGTAGTATGCAGGAAAGTGACGGTGCTCACATACCTGGGAGAGGGCTGCACAGTGTTGGCTCAGGCCTGTATGATTGGAGGCTGGCAAGGCTGGGACTCAACCCGAACTCTGATATAAGCCAGGAACTCCCTCACCTCCTGTGGCCCATTGCCTTTGCTCCTTGAAGTTTTATCCTTGATCGTCTTATTTTATATTTCTGGCACAAAGAAATGAATCTTTGGCTGGACAACAGAAAGGGATTTTGATGGACCGCCAAGCCACTTCAGTGGAGTGTATTGAGGTTACAGAGTATGAGTAGGTTATCTTCAGAAGAATACTGTGGTACTTAATTACACTCAGTAATTAAGTCATCTACAGTAGGTTCTTCTCATCTCAGTCAAATTAATAAGTTAAATTCTACAGGAGAAAGGTGGTCTGATACTTGTGCCTTGAATTTCCTCCCTGGGGCCGAGGTGTTGGTGATGACCGCCTTCACAGCCCCTTCCCTCTGACTGCTCTTCTCTCCAGGCTGGAAGGCAGATCTCCATCTTTTCATGTTGTACATTTCCTCTGCTACATTTCCTTCTCTGTAGTCTTTAAAGGTTTAGTGAGTTTGACTCCCTGTTTGTTGTCTGGATAAACTCTGAAGAAAATAACATTGCTTGGTAGAATTCTGACCTTGGATTTCTTGGGAAATGTGCTGTATATGTTTTTCCAAACTAAGAAAAATCAGTTATCAGGTACAAGGCAAAAGGAAGGTGTTACAGTTCTCCTCTGAGAGTGCAAACTGTCAACAGAGGCTTTAGTAAGAAGAAGGAATCTGATGATGTTAAGTTGAAAGCAAGAGCAGGAAAAAGTGACCGTGGAATAGAAGGATAGGCTGACAGTTCTAGAGCCAGGGCAGGGAGGGAGCTTGTAGGAGAGAATTGGTCATGATTGCTTATGGCAACATGTGTTATGGCCCACTCTGCTACAACTGTAAGTCATTCTTGCAAAAAAAAAAAAAAAAAAAAAAAAACCCAAAAAACCTTTATATGCATAGTGTACTGTATACAAATGCCTAGCTTGTATTCCAGGAAATAAGTTTCAACAGCAAAGTAAGTGTTTGAGTTGACAGTCGCAACGTTTGAATCTGTGTACTATTGTTAACTTTGCTCATAGATTTGATTGTGAGTTGTTGCATTGCATGTTAGGGGTCAACAAACTTTTTAAAGGGCTAGAGAGTAAATATCTTAGGCTTTGCACACCATACAGACTGTCTCAGCCATTAACTCTGCCATTGCCTGTGAAAACAGCCATGGTCTGTGTGCAGAATGAGTGAATGTTGTGCCTTTCCAAGAAAAAGCAGACTGCGGTCTGGATGGTGCCTGCTAATAGACTATGTTCAATAATGTTTGTAGGTATTTACCAGATTTTAGTATTTGTTAATGGGCTTGTTAAGGTGACTGTGTCTTGTTAAAGAAAGATTTTAGATAGCCATATTAAACACAAAATACTCAGATGTTTTTATTAGAAACCAGATCTATCTGCGTTGCCCAGTCTTTTATCCATCCAGCTCCTGGGTTCAAGCTACCCTCCTATTTAGGCTTCCAAGTAGCCACAACTTCCAAATAAGCCTTATTTGGAAGTATTTTAAAAATAACAAATTTGGGAGAATTTTAGAGAAACTGCTGGAAATACCTGGTTTTTCTTCTCAAAACTAAAGATTAGTATTTGATGCGAATCTGGACATTCCCAGAGTCAAGGGCTGCTGCCTCTCACGCATACTGTACTGCTGTTTCCCAGCGTCATTCAGCCCTCTCTTTGCTTTGTGGTTTCCCTAAGATTTATCTGTACTTATAGCTTGTAGCACTCCCCCCACCGCTTGTTTTCCACTGGGAGATAAGGAATTTGTGGAACTCCAGAATTGGTAGTAACTCAGACCTGTCTTTTCTTCCCAAATATGTAATACATTTAATCCAAACACATTCAATCTGGAACAGATTATTCTTGAAAAATACTAGACATGAATATGCTTGATTGTGTCGTGGTATTTTAGAGAGCCAGAACGAGAGAATGTTTATAGTGCTGTGCAAATGGTCCATGTTATTGTTTGGGCAGGATCGCTGTAGTTCATGCTTTTTCTACCATGATGCCTAAAACTTCAATCATCCTAATGGGTAAAAGACAGGGAAGAGAACTAAGAACACTTACTTTGAGCATTCAGTTCAATACTTAGTGAAGATGCAGTTTATTTTATTTTATTTTTTTTTAGTATTTATTTATTTTTATTTATTACATTTATTTATTGTGTGTGTGTGTGTGGCCAGCTCAGCCCACCAGGGGGCGGGGCTGGCTGGCATGTGGTGCTGGAGGATCGAACCGAGGTCCCTGTGCTTTGCCAAGCTTGTTTCAAGTAGGTGCTTTAGACCACTGAGCCATCTCTCCAGCCCCCAGTTTATTTTAGTGATAAGAACATATATATTTTTTTAATTTTACTTTTATTTTTTTTGAATTTTTAGGGAAGGGTCTACAGGGTGTTCAGGGTCTCACTACTATATTGGACTCATAGTGATTCTCCTGTTTATAGCCTCCCAAGTGCTGGGATTACAGGTGTACCACCACACCCATTCTCAGTCACACTGTCTCAGTGCACCCCAGGAGTGGGTCCGGCACAGCAGGCCCAGGGATTGAACACCTAGCCCCTTTGCCTGCTTGCAGGCACTTTAATCTGCTGAGCTATTTGGCCAGCCCAAGAGCATAGATTTTTGGAGCCAGAAAAATATGATCTGATAACTGGTTTTGCCATTTATTTGAAAAAAAGTCTTGGAGATTTTTACTCAAACCTGTCTATATAGCATTTCCTTGTGTATAAAAGGGGAGTAGGACTTCCTGTCAATTTGGTTGTTGTTCAGGTTACATCACACAATGCAAGAAATGCGATCAACACAGTGCTGGAACTAAGGCTCACTGAACAGTTATTAGTAACTCATAGATGGTTGTGTTCCTTCTGTTTGAGGAAATCCTTATAGAGAGTTAAATGGTTTGTGAAGGCCACATTTTAGTAATTTGGAAAAGTCAGCCTGGCTGCTGCCCAAGTCCATGGTATCCTGCTTCTTAAAGTAATTTTGGTGACTGGCCCTTCTACAGCAGGGCATGCCGTGGGCTGGTGGCACAAAAGGGAAAGGTAGGGGCTGGTTCTTGCAAGGCTAAGCATTTGCATTATTTGGAAGCTACAGTATCTGGAAACCAAAAATATGGTTATAACTGAAAAGGTGAGATGATTTGTCCTGATATTTTTTCTTGTTGCTTAGCTGCTCTGTTGACTGCCAAGAACTTGTTTAAGGACTTTATTCTAGCCTGTTACTCAGATCTCATCACATCGCGATGGCATTTAAGAAGCTACACGTGTTCTTTTAAATTGGACATTTCTATTTCTGTTTTACAAAGGAAAATGTAGTACTGTCTTAGATACCTCCAGTTGGAGTTAGAAAGTTGAGCTGGATTTCTTTCTTCCTTCCTTACAGTTCCCTTCTACTCCCCGTCACAGGAATGTGCTTTTGACCATTATGGGTCAACTTCTGATGCAGCTTAATTAGCTGCCAGGAGTTAAAACTCCATAGCCAAATAAATATGTTGGCTAAATTTTTGGAGCGATGTTAGGTCAGTGAAAACTAGTTTCACTTTGCTGAAATTTAGCAATATAGATATAGATACTTAGAGCACTGATTTTAATTAGTGATTTTCTTTTTGTTCACTCTGAAGGTGCTGAACACAACTGCTTTCTACTACCCTTCAGATCAGCCAGGGTTGCTTATTCATATGAAGGGTGTCTGGGGAGAAGAATCCCGAGTAAATTATATTTAATTTTTAGATTTGGTTTTTATCCCATCACTCTCAAACACTAACTATAAGTTGGGTATTGAAAAGGAGTGATGGAATCAAAGAATAAAATGTGTTATTCACTTTCTTTTAAATGGTTTTGAGACAAACCCAGTTCATGGCAGAGAAATGAGTGCCAGATCACGTCTTCTAAGAGTGTAAGTAGCAAAGAATTAGAAAAAAAAATCTAGAAAATACAAAAATCTTCAGAGAAGGCTGCACAGAGGCAGGAGAACTTACACACTGACTTGAAGGGTGGGAGGGCGTTCTGTGCAGCAGTCATGGTGAGACTGGCCTGTTGTAATAGTGAGTAGGAGTGAGGGTGTAGCTCAGTGGTGAGCTCCTGCCTACCGTGCGCAAGGAGACCTCTCCCTGGCTTCTCCTAGAATGCTGGTGGTTGATGCAGAAGGGAGCACAACCTTAGTTGTGAACCCACCAAATTTCCCAGCTCCGGGATCTTGGAAAACACCAGTATTTCAGGAGTTCTGAGTCTCAGACACCTGTGGGTGCTGCCCAGTGGCCGGGTTTGTTTTTAAGGTTGTCCACTTTAGGAATGGATTTCTTTCTACCCTTTAACTTTGCTCAGAGATTGCCGAGAATGCGCAGTTACTGGTTAACTTCTATGTGGAGATATTTTATATTGTGTCTTATTTTTATTTTGCTTGTTTAGATTTTCTTTCCAAATAGAAGTGGGAACTCATTTTACACTGTAGTTTGGAAAGATTTGATAAGTATCTGCAGAACCTTTTCCTTGTCCAAGGTGGATGGGAACATTTTCTTTTCCACATAATTATTTAGCAGTGCTGTGTTTTGGATTTGTTTGCTGCTTAATTTTTTAAAAAAAAATATATATGAAAGTTTTCATTGTAAAATGTTACTTGAGGTTGAAAAAAAGGCTTGATTTTTCCAAAAGGGGTGTGGTCTTCAGCGCTTTCTGTTTCTTAGTGATTTGAATGGGAAAGTGGTTCTTATAAAAATTTCCTCTTCCTTTGGAAAATGTTGATGTTTTTCAAGTTTTGCTAAAGGAAAAGGGAGCTTGGGAGGCTTTTCGTTTTTTGTTATCTACAGAGCCCTTTCCCTTCTGATCTGTGCATTGTTTTATAACTCTTTGAACTAACTTATTTACTAGGGAGAATTTTGCTTGAAAGTGGACCAAAGCTAGGTATTTCTGAATAGCTACTCAAGAAATTGTTTACTCTTTCGTATTAGATGTCTCCAGGAGGGACCTGGGGTCTGGAAAGGGTATTAGATTTTTCATTCTATTCTTTGTACTGCTCAGATTTTTTTTTTAAACCAGTGCATGTAATAACTAATATAGAAAGTCATTGTTTTTTGTTTGGTTTTGTAGGCATCTAGGCTTAGTATGTGGTTATGTAGGTTTTAAAAGAACTTGATTTTGAAATTTACTAACCACTTACAGGGTTTGTGTCATTTGTAAAACTATTTAAAGGTAAAGATAGAGCTGTAAACTCAACATACTGCTATCAGTGCTTTCAGACTTTTTTGAACTTGCTTCACTTGTTAATTGGTTTCTGGTGCCAGTCGGAAAGCCTGTCCAGTGTGCGCTTCCTTTAGCCTGTGCATTCATGAGTGCAGACTTTTCTTCTGCTCACCTGATTTTTCTTTCTCTTTTCCCTCCAAAGCCCAGAGCGCTTGGGGAGACTGCGGAGAACCTTTTCCCAAGACTCCAGAAGCACGCCTCTGCATCTTGTGTCTCAGGAGAGTGAGGGAGTCTCTGTGTGCGTGCAGCTGAAAGGACCCAGGCAGATGTGACCGGAAGCCGCCTCCAGGTAGCTGAGTCAGCCTTCCCGGGGGCTTTCAGAGCCAGCATTAAGTCACCTCTTTTAATGCTTTTTGGCAAAGATCAAATCTGCCGGTAAATTTCTCACTACAAATGATTATTTTGTTGCTTTATCTGAATTTGGTATAAGAAAATTAAGACCACCTTCCTTAGTTTTTACATCACCTGGATGATAGGCTTTTGGCAGGGGGATGGATCTGCAACAGCTCTTCATTAACTTGGGCTAAGTTGTTCCAAGACTGCCAGGGTCTCCTTCCATATAAGCGTTTCTGCCATTCTTTGCAACATACAGGCCTTCTCCCCACCTTTACTGCAGGCAAACATTTTATTTAGAGACATTTCTGTGCATACACAAAGTATGCATATTGTTTTAAAAAGTTTGTTGGGGGGCTGGAGAGATGGCT
>NW_004524608.1:15568859-15582928 GCF_000260255.1 Octodon degus
TAATAAATAAATAAATAAAAAAAAATAAAAATAAAAATAAAAAGTTTGTTGGAATCACAGTTGTACGATTTTGTTTTACAGTTTGTTTCATCCCTCTAGTAGATATGCTGTGGACACCTTTCCTTTTAAACAGAACTTAATTTTAGTGTAAGTAATGCCTGCTTAGTATTGCTTAGGTGGCTGCAGTGTAGCAGTAAGCAGTCCTCATGGGCGCCCCTTTCTCTTTGTGTCAGCCTGTGATTTAGTGCCACAGTGGGGAGGAGGACCTTTCACATCAGAGAACAAACCACGGCTATCTTTGTTGACACGGGATCTTCAGTCCTTAAGGATATGAGCTTACATTTTCTTTTTTAATGTAGTTGCTACAGGGTCTCACTACGCAGCTCAGACTCAGTGATCCTCCTGTTTCAGGCTCCCCAGTGCTGGAATTATAGGTGTGCAGGGTCTGGTGGCTGGCTCAGCATGCCCAGGGGCGCATATGGTGCTAGGGATCAAACCATGGTCACTGCGCTTGCCTTAGCAGTCTGCTAGGCTATCTCGCCCGCCCTGAACTTACATTTTCCAAGGCACTTCATGTAGTGCTTTGGGCTACTGCTGAGGTATTAGTTATGTCAAAATTTGCTTTTTCTGGAGTCTGTGTTAATATATAACTGTAGTTGACCCTATCCTTTGAGAATCTTGAGATATTTCTATGTCCACGTAAGGTGGTATGCAGGTGAATAAGTAATGAATAACAGGATGCCCGTAAGAGACTGACTTTATTTTGTGTATTTATTTCAGGGGAAGAGATGATGGCTGTAGTTAATTGTTAGCTCTTGAGATTCTTAAGTATGAAACAGGGTCACAATTATTTAGCTCAATTGTTTCTTAACATTGCTGACTGTCGGAATTACGAGAGATGTCTTCTGATATCTCGTGTTGGGAACGAAGATTTGTATTTTTTTTATTATATAAAGTATTTATTTTTATTTTTATTTTTATTTTTTATTTTATTTTTTTTTAAATATTTATTTATTTGTGCGTGTGTGTGTGTGTGTGTGTGTGGCCAGCTCAGCCCACCAGGGGGCGTTCTGGCTGGCATGTGGTGCTGGGGGATTGAACCGCGGTCCCTGTGCTTTTTGCTAAGCTTGTTCTAAGTAGGTGCTTTAGACCACTGAGCCATCTCACCAGCCCCATAAAGTATTTATTTTTAGAAAGTAAATGTAATCAATTCCTACAGTATTTGTGCAACTTTATTTTATTTTATTGCAGTTCTGGGGATCAAACCCAGAGCCCTGTGCTTCCTAGGCAAGCTCTCTACCATTTAAAAGACAAAAGGTGTGGGCTTAAAAAAAAAAGGTCTGCCTTTTTCTGTCCCCCCAGTACCCAGTTACCTTTTAAGTAACCACTGTTTTCCGAGTGTGTATAACGTACAGAAATACAACCTATAATTTATTACCTTTTTTATACAAATAGAAACAATGTATAACTTTTGTGTTTTTTCATTGAAATAAGGTTTTTTGGGTTCCTACCATATTAGTGCCGCAGTCATTTTCGGTGGATGCCTAGGGTTCTTCTGTAAAGAGCTGCTTAATTTATTTAACTAGTAGTATGTCGATGTGTGCAGAGATCATTACTAGTTTTTATTATCATGGACAAGGCTATAGGGAATAATCTTCTGTATATTGTATTTCAGCCGTGAGTGAGCATATCTGGGATCCACTTTCAGTAGAATTTCTGGGTCAAAGGGTATGCACATTTTAACTCTGATAGAAATTTATTGCTCTCTTACTCTGTCCAGAGAGCTTGAAATGTCATAAATTTCACCAGCCCTGCATGAGAGCATTGCTTCCTCCTGCTTTTGCCAATGACTGTATGAGTGACAAACCAATAGTTTTTTGGGTTTTTTTTTTTTTTTCTTTTTCAAATAAAAGGGGGAAAAATGTCAGTTTTACATGTAGCTTTAATTTGCTAGCTTTAATTTTTCTTATATTGATTGACAGTGGCTATCTTTTTATAAGTGTTGGAGCCATTTGGATTTATAGTTCACCTTTATATTTGTGTTCTTTTTGTCTGTTTTCCCATTGTGCTATTGACTTTTATTATTGAATTCTTATTTCTTGTTACAATAATGAATTTTAAGGGGGCAGGTTATCACTGGGAATTAAACCCAAGGTCTTTGCCCTGAGCTATACCTCCCTCCTCTTTTTATTTTATTTTTCCCTTTTTAGGATTGAATCTCATTAAGTCACTAAGTTGCCCAGGCTTTGCCCAAACTTGTGATGCTCCTGCATCAGCCTCCCAGAGTATTAGGATTACAGGTGTGTGCCACCAGATTGACTTCAAAGTCCTGAGTTTTACACTTGATCTTAGCCAAAAGGCCGAGAAGCGATTAAAATCCTGAGTTTTATTAACAGCTCATACCCTCTTTTTTCTTCTTTTCATGTGTGCTATTTATATTTTTCCAGTTGGTCATTTGTATAAAAATAAAATATTTTGTTATACCAATTACTAAATATTTTGTATAAATTTGTGAGTTTATTCACTGAGTAGACATTTATTGAATGTTTTGTATGTGTTAGGAACCTGTTGAGGCATCTAGCTGTACATTAGTGAAGAAAACAGATGCTGATGCTTGCTCTATGAAACTTCCAGTCTAGTGGAAGAGATGATCAATAGAAGATGAACAAATAGATTTGTAGAAACAAATACATAATCAAGCCTTTTGTGGCTTATGTATCAGTTCAAAGACCTTTTCCAGTTACTGATTTAAAAACTATCTCCTGGTTCCTGCTAGTGTGATGCTGGTTCTTTTTTTAGATTTAATTATTTGATTCATCTGGAATGTTAGTAGGTATGATCAATTTTTCTCTAGGTCCTGTATTAATTAGAGTAAGGCCGAGCTGCTGCCAGCAGTGGACCAAAATGCGCTATGGTTCAAAGAACATAGAAATTGATTCTTTCCTTACTTAACAATCCCAGTGTGAGCAAAGCGCTCAGCAGAACACCTCATATCCACTGGGCACCCAGGCCAGGCTCCTCCTGTGCTGGGGCTCTGGTGACTGCCACTGTGATTATCTGCGTGGTCGCATCTTGTCTGCTGAGAGCAAAAAGCAGAGGGGAACGAGTCATTCGAAGTTGCAGTCATCCCCATGCTGGCACTAATGAGATCCCAGTCTTACGGACTGGTCTAGCTGCCGGGGAGGCTGGGCTGAGAACTCTCGCTGGTCATCTGGTGCTCATGAAAGAGAAGGAGGAATTGTAGCGCAGCATCAGCAGCCTCCAGGCATCGGCTAGTCATCCTAAGATCTCCCTGTGGTGTCGCCAGTGTCTTTGCTCTCTGACCCTTAGTGTCCTCGCCCTTGGCTGTCCAGTAGGTGCTGGGGCTGGCCTAGTAATTCCATTTTTATTGATTTTTTTTTCCAGTTTTCTTTTTATACTGTTAATTTCCATGTGTGTATTGGTATGTTTCTGGTATATCCAGTCAGTTTCCTTTATTATTATACTTATGCATATACCCAAATTGCACTATTTCAAATTTAATTTTTTTTTTTTTTTGTATTTTAGGGAAGGGTCTACAGGGTGTTCGGGGTGGGATCTCACTGCTAGATCGGACTTGTAGTGATCCGCCTGTTTACAGCCTCCCAAGAGCTGAGATTATAGATGCGCACCACCACGCCCAGTCTCAATTGCCATCTCAGTGTGCCCCGGGGGCGGGGCTGGCACATGATTGGTTTTTGCTGGGTATGGTGGTATACACCTGTAATGCCAGCACTTTGAAGGCTGAAGCAGGAGGATCACTATAAAGCTAAGGCTAGCCTGGGCTACATAGTGAGCTCAAGACCAGCCTGAATTAAATAGCAAGTCCCTGTCTCCATAAAACAAAACACAAAACACCTATTGAAACAAAACCAAGATACCCTTTCCCAGAAATTCCATGCTTATTGTTTTGCATATATTTATTTAGTGGTGCTGGAGACTGAAGCGAGGGCCTCATGCATGCTAGGCAAATGCTCTACCACTGAACTATAATCCCCAGCCATTGGTTATTTATTTTTTTAAATTAGGTTATTAATTTATTTATTTAAGGTTTTTTTTTTTTTTTATTTAGGACAGGGTGTACAGGGTCTCACTGTGTAGATTGGTCTTGCAGTGATCCTCCTGTTTACAGCCTCCCAAGTGCTGGGATTACAGGTGCGCATCACCACACCAAGTGAGATGGTGTTTTGAACTTCCAATATTCCTGCCTTAGCCTCCCAGGTAACTGGGGATTATAGGAACACACCACTGTACTCAACTTGTTTTTCCTTTAAAATATAAACTTTCGAAATAATCTTGTCTAGTCACCACCTCCTTCCTCTAAGGAATAAAGCTGTTATTGCATTATTATTGAGTTTTATACAGTAAATTTTGTTGGGGAGGCTTTCCAGTCTTACGGTACATTTTTCCTGTTTAATGATAGTGTTGTGTAATTCCTTCAGGAAACACAGATCTAGTGTTTCTTTCTCCTTTGATTCATGAAACTTAGGTAGGTTTGAGGAAGAAATAGCTTGCACAGTGTTGTGTTAATGTTTTTAAAAATATTAAGGTCCTCTTAACAAAAAAAGGGTATACAGATGAATGTCCATTTGGTATCTGTGTATTCAAAGTGGTTAGGATAGATATATAGTTACATTCTCTTAATGAGTAGAGGGATTTGTTCTAATGGTGTTTGTAAATAGGATATCATGTCTGCATCTTGTACAGCAGTTAACCACTAGGAGGAATGTATGCAATGTGTTGATTATTGAAACTGTCCTACCAATTTGATTTGAAACTCTCTCATTGCTATTTGTTTCTCAATAAAATTATGGAAAAAAAATAAAAATATTAAGTTCCTGATTCTGATTTGGAAATTGATACTTATTTTGAATGCCTAAGTTTTCTAAGTTAAAAATAAACTTAGAACTTGAAGAAAGTTTTATTTTGAAAATAAAGAAGAAGGGCCGGAAATATTGATCAGTGGCACAGCACCTCCAAGTGCAGGGTCCTGAGTTCAATTCTCGGTACCAAAGAAAAAAGAAAACAAAGAAAGAAGAGGTGATATTTCAATATTATATGACCTTGTTTGGAACACACATCTAGACAAATTTTTGCAAATATTATATGTTATGCACCATACTTACTACTTCCTATATCTGTGTGTATGTGTATAACAACACATGTTCAGCTTTTGTCTTTGACTTTTTACCTGTTTCATTGCAAAATAAAACATATTACAGATGAAGTGTGTATAACTTAGTTATTGTAAGGTAAATACTATTTAGGACTTTGATACATGTCAAGAGATAGTGTTTAGTGTATTCACTGTACTTGCCCTCTTACCTTTCTTTGGGGATTGATCCCCCAAGTGTTTGTACCTAGCACCGTAATTTAGTTTTTTATGTCCTGGGAATACAATGTCATAATCCCCTAGTTCCCCTCCCCCTTCCAGGTGATCTGTTGAGGGATTTAGCTGTTTGTCTTCTAGCTTCATAGTGACAGGACTTTGGTGACTGCACCTTCATGGCTCAGTTTAGCTTCTCTTTCCTTTAGTGGGAAAAAGTATTTTAACATCACAATCTGGGTACCAGATAAGTTCATTACTACTGGATGTGTTACTATAATAAAACCTTTTTAGGGCTAGTACCTGAAATTATATGTATGAATAATATTTCACACAGATGTATTACCAATTTGAATTCAGTTTAAAAGGTTTTACTTAATCCTTTCTGTGTTACATTTATATTTCCTTTATTCTGCACAGAGAATTTTGGTTCTCAAAAAAAGGAACGGTAGAATTAAAACAGACCGTAGTTACGTGTTTGTTTTCTCTAGATTGCACATAGAGTGGTCTCACTACTGCCACAAACTAGCACCAGGCCCTACATCGGAGGAAAACCAATAAAAACATTTTTTGTATGCTATTCCCATTTTCTTCCTTCTTACTGGGGGTGTGTTTATGTGGTAGACTTGTTTATGGCTGAATATTTGCCAGAAATAAACATTAACTAGATTTTAGGTAATATTTGGAGAAAGAATGATTTCCCTTTTGTTAAGTTATCTTGCTGGATTTGTAACTGTTTGAAAGCAGCTCTTATCAGACAATTTGTGGGAGAATTGATATTTGGGTTTCTCATTAAAATACCTCAGGAAGAAAATGGGCAGAGTAGAGAAAATACAATTGTGTAGTTTTGGAATAGGACAGGGGAGACTTACTTATGAAATTAGAAAGTAAAAAGGGGCGTTATTATGCTTTTCTGTTTTTATATAACTTCAAATATAATAAAAATTCAATGATTAATTTTATAAAAAATTGAAAGGACCCGGGGAAGAGGGCATTAAAGAACATGTGGGAATAGGGAGCAACAAAGAATGAGTGATTCCTCCCTCATCCTGGTGAATTTATCTTGGTGGCCTGTAGTGGACCCTAATTTGAGAAAATGGATAGCATATTGAGGTGTTGGACCTGAGGGAAACCAATATTTAAGGGCTCTGTGGCAGAGGAGGAGTCCTCCTTCCAGGGTACCCAAAGTAGTAAGAGCTCAGAGAGTAGAACCTTTGAACCCTCGCTAGTGAAGAACCCAGAGGCAAAGGGAATTATTGGTACCCCTTGTTCTATAAAATAGAAAAGTGAAACACCTCATCACTCTTGGCATCAGATGAATTGCTGAGGGAGGGTGGTTCCTAAACCTCATCATAGATGAAAGTCTCTGGAGAATGAAACTGACAAAGCATCTCTTGAGTCTGGAGCTGAGGTAAAGACTGAAAAGAGTTAGAAATTCCACAAGGGATGTTGCAATGAATTGACTTGGTCAGAACATTGTAGATTAAGGAGTGAAAGGAGGCTACAGAGGTAGCTAGTGTAAAATGGCCCTTCTAGAATGTTCTTTGCAGAAGGATGAAGAGGACAGGTAGAGGAGGACTCAGTTGAGGGATGTGATGATTGTTGAACTTGCTAATGTTTGTTATAATATGAAAGAGTGTCTAAAAGTGGGGCCAATATGGATGGTCCTAGAGCAGTATGACTATATGACACATGTGCCTAGGTTCCCCATTGCTAAAGAAAGAAATAGGTTTTGTTGATTTAAAGAAAGTTGAAAATTATAGTAATGGATTGAATCTTTTTTCATTTGTCATTATTTTGAACATCATAAAAAGAAGACAGGCACTGAAGTCTTCTGAGTGCCTCTGCTTGTCAAGTTCTTGGTGGACCTCATCACCCAACCCTGAGGAAGATGGAAGGAAGGACCTGGAATGCTGGGCAGAGGCACTCCCATTTCCATGTTCTCACGGTTTTCTTTTCTTTCATTTCTTTGCCTCCTGATAAGAAATAGCCTGAAATGTGTAGAACCTTCCAAAGAGGAATATTGCTTGGGATGGACTCATGCTCCTTGACTTACAAGATTATGTTCTGATAAACCCATTGGGAATTGTAAATAATGTAACTTAAAAATGTCTTTAGACAGGTGTCTTAGCATAAGCCACAGCTTAGCAATGTGGACCTCTGTGAAGTGTCAGATTGTTGCCCTGAAGCTTTTGTGTCTGCCTAGATGCTGCAGCTACCTTTGCCCTGCACCAAAGGAGAGGATCCTAACACTTACCTCTCACTCGGGGAGAGATCAGAACTTGAAGTTCCAAATATGGGTTCTGTTGAATGTGTTTCCTATGCTCCCCATTGAAAAATTGAAAACTCTTTAAGTTGGGGACTGTCCATAATTTGGGTTGTTTGGTGGCATTTCCAGATTTCTGTGATGATTTTGTAATCATATTACTGGAAGGCTGGATCTGAGAACTGAGGGGTGGACTTGTGCTCCTCCTGTTTTTCTCTGCCTCAGGTCTTTGCTTTGTTTTTAATAAGTGGGATTTCTCATTTTCTGCCGTGTAGGCTTTCTTCTACCTCTGCACTTGGGGTCATCATATGTTTTTAAAATTTGGTATCTTTCTCCTCATTTAATACAGTGCTCTTAACTAGCTTTTCACTGTGTGGTCCTATTTGGGTGAGTGTTTTGGCTGGACAGCCTCTCTTTCTCCTGTGTTCATCTGGAAACTCTGCCCGCCTTGTCTCCCTGTCTCCTTGTTGTCTGTTGTGGTTACTTGGCTGCTAACCCATTCAGTTTGTGTGCTGACCCTGGTACATGGCTTCTTTTCTTTCTCATGATCATATTTATACTTTTGATGGATATATTTAAATGAACAGCTGTGCATTTGTTGAGTCATACCACAATTATCTGATTCTGTTCTAGTTGCTTGACTGGCAAAAGCGTATTTCAAGCTAAATTTTGAGAGAATTCCATTAATTGCTTTCTAGTTAGGGGAGGGAAGGGGAGAAAGACCACTGAGGAAAGTCTTTAAAGATTAATTAATGATTCCATTATTTAGAGTAGGTTGATCTGATTGCTATTTAATTTGTCACTTGGAATAACTTTGCGAAGGTGTAAATAACTATAAAAGTTACTAATGTCAGTTTTGTAGGTAAATTCTTTGAAATAATTGGTGTACAGATAGTTGTTAGTGCTGGGCTATTTTAATAACTTGAGTCTTTAAAATAGTTCTTTTTTCTGTAAAGACCACACTTCTTGACTTACGGCCCTTGAATTCATTGGCTAAATATTTTGTTTTATACTTCCTATAAAGATACCATCTAACACAGAAGATGTTACAGTTTTCATCTCCCCCCTCACCCCTCCCTTTGAAAGTACTAATTTCTAGCTGTAACCCCTGATTGAGTCCCTGCTTCTATCAGCCAGATCTAGTTTTCTCTTGACACTTCCTCAGGGTTCTTTCTGAAGGTTATTAATAGTCATGGAAGCATGGCTTTCCAAATAGCATCAATAACTGTTAGAAGACTTTGGGGGAGATAATATGTCAATTTCTGATTTGCAGGAGATGTATTGAAGCTACAAAAACTATCTTAGAGGTCACTAGGGAGGGCTCTGGCCATATCAGCTGGTGTCTGGAATGAGAAATCCAAGCAGTGCTTTCCAAATGGGCTATTGTCCACCAGGGAGTTGTCTGGTGTACCCAGCGTCTGCCAGCCATCTTTTTGTTTGGCTGCTTCTCTTGGATGACACCCTTGAAAACTGGAATCCAAGTTACAAATGTTCTCTTTTAATTTATCTCATATACTACTGGTTGCTACTATGTTAAATTGAGGTCACAAAGTCCCCCCACCCCTTAGTTACTTCCTTGCCAGGCTGTATGATACTTAAATTTCACTTCTCAGCACTCAAACCAAAGTGCAGCATAGACTAAGAAGTTAAAATTAATGTGTTTGATCAATACGGAGTGTGCGTTGTAGCTGCCAGGCGCGGGGAGGCATCCTCTTGTCTTGGAGAGGATGTGGTAGGGTCATAGCACGCAGGGGACAGGCAGGACCTGTGCCAGACAGGAATGGGCTGGAAGCATGAGAATGGAGTGCTATGAGACTGAGAGTGAACGGGCAGGTCTTTTCTTTCTTTTTTTTTTAAATGGATGTTGCAGGGTCTCACTACGCAAGTCGGACTTGTGGTGATCCTCCTGCTTTCTGCCTCCCCAGCACTGGGATTATAGAGGTGTACAGCTATGCCTGAACTCAGCCCACCCAGGGGGCAGGGCTGGTGCAGCGTGTGGCGCCCGGGATTGAACCCCAGTCCCTGCGCTTGCCTAAGCAGGTGCTTTAGTCCGCTGAGTTATCTTGCTGTAAATGGGCAGTTCTTCTCGCCTGGGCCTGGTGTTACTGCATCTCATTCCCTCCACTACAGGTTGTTACAGGTTGATCATATCAGTCGTAGAATTAGGACAGTTGGGCAGCTGGGAGACCCACCTGTGGAGTAACAAGAGGGATATCAGTATCACCCAGTAGCTTACAGGGTAAATGTAAAGTTACGAACAGTTAGAAGTAAGACAGACAGCAGATGTGGGCTCTAGCTGAGGACCAGTGGAGGAAGTGAGATTCATTTATATTTTATTTTTTGTAGCACTGAGGATGGGGACCAGGGTTGCTTTACTACTGAGTGAGCATCCAGCCCTGTTTTTAAGTTTTATTTTGATGTAGAGTATTGATTAGTTGCCCAGCTCACCTTAAACTTGTCACCCTCCTGCTTCAGCATCCCAAGTGCCTGTGATTACAGTGTGCACCACAGAGCCTGGCTGAGATGCAAGGCTGCAAGTGGATCAAGAGCTACCAACCTAGAAGAGTTTTGTAGAAGAAAATAATAGGGCCTTCCGTATTAAAAGAATGTTTCAGTACAATCTGCAAACTGAACAGAGAGGGACTCAGGACCCTAAGCAGTAGAGAAGAGAGTAATAAAACCCCTGGGAGATGATGGGATTCCTTCAGTTGAAGCAAAGCAGGAGCGCCCTTCCTATTTGACCCCGAGGATGAAGCCTAACATAAGGGTTAGTTTCCATGTGGCCAAGCACGTTAACATAAAACCTAGTTTTGAAGTACCAATAAGGTATGAAATGGGCAGTCAGAATATTTTGCATTCTCAGAACGTTAGCTCAGCTTTTATTTGTTGTATTAGGTGGATTTTTGTCCTGTGTGCAACTGAAGTACATTTATTGGGGATTCTTTGATTTTGCATGGCATCCCCATCTAAAACTTGCATTCAATCAAACCTTATTCCTTCTTCCCCTTTGCTTTTTTACAGATTATATTGTGTTTTATTTCTCATTTTACAAAACCACATCTTGGGTCCATCTGTTAAAGCTGGAATGCTCATAGTATAAATCTTTCAGGCAAAACCCTGTCTTTCCTGAAATAATCTGTAATTATTTCCTCTAACCACAGGATGAACCAACCGATCCAGAGCCTGGTTTTCATTTCTGTAGGACGTGTCTAGGGATCTATTTGTATTCATCTATCACAAGAGATCAAATTACATGCTAATTTTCTGAAAGTAACACCCCACCAGAAGCCCTGAAGTCTATATAAAACCCTGCCCTGGCAACTTGCACATCGCCAGTTCAGACATCGCCAGTTCAGACAGAGTGTGGTGTTAAAAATATTTCACAGGTCATTTGTGAACTGAAGAAGAGACCCTGACTTAACTTATATGGTATGATGGCTTCAGTTTAGTCTTTCTGTGCAGCTATTACTAACAACTCACCCCTCCCAGAGCCCCAGGTACTTTGGAGCAAGCTGCCCTTGGGTTAGCTCTTAACCTACCAAGCTTAAAAGAGAGAACTTCCTCATATTATCTAATCAGATGTAATGGCTGGTTTTGGTCCTGCGTGGAGGTGGTTGTAAGTATGCCTTCAAATTTTTGTGTCTAGAATTTGTCTAACTAGGTATAACTTACCCACATATCCCTTATAGTAATTTCTGTTTTTATTTTGAGGTATGAGTAAAAAGAAAGTTGAAAACTTAGGGAGTAGAGTTGGTGAAAGTGAGAAGCCACTTTCAGTCTCAAGGAGCTTGTGTTTGTCTTTGACATTAACATTTTTTCTTCTGGAAAGCTGGGGGAGGAGGGAAGGTAGTTGGAGATCAGAGTGTATAGAATTAATTTGGAGGTTAGAGAAATGGAATGGGCATAATTGAAGGGTGAGTAAATAACCATGAGTGAAGACTGTTTCCTGTGTCTGAGAAAAATCAGAGTTCTTAAATCTCAGGATAAATTAAGTTGTGGATAAATTGTAAAACGTAACAGAGCTGAACTGCTGAATTGTCTGGCTGTTCAGTTCGTAAAGGTTGTATAGGATGGTAGTTAGTTAAGACGTTCAACCTTGGTCAGATGGTCTTGGGTTTGACCTTGTGTCCTTGGGTTAGTTACTTCTACCCATCCAAGATGTTATGTGTAAAACAGGGTTAATATGAATATTTATTGTACAGTGTTTTAGGAAGGGATTTTGAATGAGATCATATTGATACCTAATACAGTGCTGGGTTCACTAGTAAATGCTGCTAGTGTTATGCTGCTAATAATGTAGTGTTGACAGATGACTAAGTGAAAACAGAATTCCTCTTAATTGTTTTTCTACTTTGCCTCTGACTTTTAAATTGAAAAGAATGATTCTCTTTTTCACTGTGGAAGGCATGAAACAGACTGAATGAAGAGATAGAAAGTAAGGAACACATGTCAGGGAACAGTGGAGGGCATCTGTGAGTGTGAGCAGGCACAGGTTATAGGGGAACGTCAATGGATGGTGTGCAGTCGTTCAGGCCTGGGTGGGGGATTGAGTGGCTCTTTCAGCATGCTTTTTAGCCCAGAGATTATTATAGATCAAGCTGCGAAATGTCTCAAGAAAGTCCTTGTTTAATGAGTTCATATTCTATAAGTTATATATGTAATGAATGGACAAACTAATGGACTATTAGGCTAGACAAATGAACATTTTATGAAAATGTTCTCCTTATTTTCTATATCATGGATAATGAGTTGTGTGCTGTTAAGTATAGATTTTAGAAATATCCTTTATTGCTATATCATAGTTTATCAATCGTTATTGCTTAACATGGGTTCCAGAAATTGAATAGAGACATACATTGGATTATAGTTTTTGGTTATTCTGTGACCATTATCAAAAGGAGTTTTGAGTAGTAGAATGCAGTATCTGTGGCTTTATCCAGCTTAACGTGGTGAGCAAGACAAGCACCAAACATGGTCTCAGGCTCATGCATGTTAGAAACTGAGCTAAATGCTAGCTCCCCTCTGTCTGATCTATAAATGGAGTTAGAACAGTACCATGGGATTTGGTAAGTGGTTTGGCTGTGGCCTGGTGACTGTTTTTAGCAGAGTATCATGGGAATGTTCTATCTCCCAGGAGTGTAGGTCTGAGGCATTACGAGAGATGACTGATTTAATAAGGGAGCTTTAGATTGGAGATCTCCAGCCCTCTTCTGAATAACTATTTTCCTTATATCTCAAGAAGTAACATTAGTTATCAGGGAATGAGGGTCTTCTCCAAGAATAGAAGGGAGAGGTATGTACATTAGAGGCCAAAGTAATCCCCTTCAGAGCATGTTCTGCAGCTCATAGTGTTCTATAACTTTTCAGATAGGAATTTTGACAGTTGGTGATCAGCAAGATGAGCAGTTGTGAATATATTCTGATTATAAGTTTATATTCCATAAAAATATGTATATTATATATATGAAATATTTCTATATTTAAAAATATTTAGTGCATTCTTATTGTTAGAAAAGTTAATCAGATTTCTGAAATTGTAGAATGTAACATTTTGTCAGCTATTGGGCAAATGCTTGATCTAAAATATCTGGTACCATTTAGTGATTTGGTAGAGTGAAGACTTGAGCATGTAAGGGTAAGGCAGTTCTCAGCATGTGTCCCAGCGGTACCTGGGGTCTCTGGGACTCTTGGGTGTTCTGCAAGGACCTTTTCCTTCACTGACATGGGAAAAACTGGATTTTCTGTATGTACTTTAAATAATACAACTTTTTTTTTTTTTGTGGAACTGGGGATTGAAATCAGGCCCTTGCGCTTGCCAGGGAAGTGTGTATTCCACTGAGCATCTCCTGGTCCTAATGTTATCTTCAAACTAGTTGGAGTTTTTTTTTCCCAGAACTGGGTATTTTTTATTTTATTTTATTGAGAAACAAATATCAATGAGACAATTTCCAAGCTGATTAATAGGACATTTTCAATAATTCATACATTGCACATTGTTATCTTCTCGGTGGCCATCCACAGCACAAGAAGCAGCCAGGATATCCCGTCCAAACACTACTACTACAAATCCTTCCTCTCACTGAACGAAGCAAAAGCAGCCGTACAACTATCCTAACTATTCTATATATACAAATACAAAATGGTCCTTCCTCTCTATCCCCCCTCTCCAGTTCAGTCCTGTCAGAGATGGGTATTCTATTGGCATCTAAATATTATAGGTGCTTGAATTCAGCAAAACAATCCAACACAGTCCACTAGTCCACAATAGTAGGGAGTTGTCTGCAGAAGTTGTTGACTAGAGCCTTTTACAGCTCAGCATATTAGTATTTACTTTATATACCTCATTTTTATACTTTTCTGCTGGATGGTTAAGACCAAGATAAAGCAAGACCTATACAACAAAAAATATAACTTTTGTATCTGATAAGGTCAGTCAAGTCCCCTCAGGATTTATCCTGT
>NW_004524608.1:15583183-15657296 GCF_000260255.1 Octodon degus
ATAGTGATCCTCCTGTTTACAGCCTCCCAAGAGCTGGGATTACAGACATGTACCACCATGCCCAGTCTCAATTGCCATCTCAGGTTGCCCCAGGGGCGGGGGTGGCATAGCAGGCCCGGGATCGAACCCCTAGCCCCTGCACCTGCTTGCAGGTGCTTTAATCCACCGAGCTATTTGACTGGCCCTAATAGTCAATGTTATAAAAGATTGAAAGTAGAATTATATATAGGAATGTGGGTATATTCTGAGCCAAACAAAAAAATTAAAAGTGTGAAACAGTGGCATTTTTCTTCTACATGTTCTTTTTGTAAAAGTATAATTTTCAAATTTATAAAATATAGGATTATATTTTATTATTAAACTCAGTTTTGATTCTGAATATTGTATAGGCTACATATACGGTATCCATAGCTTTTTGGATTCCAAAGAGTGTAAAGACATCCTGAGACAGTCTGCTTGGAGACCATTGGAGTGAGACACCCACAGTTTAATGAATTATTGCTACTTCTATTTTCTACAACCAGGCTCCTTGCTAAAAGCAGTAGAGTGGAAAAGTTTACTTTAAAAACGGTATTTTCTTTTTAGTATGTTTTAAAATTAGAGATAGATTCTTGGGGTTTACAGTTGAATCATACTGAATGTTTCTTCTAACTAAAGTAGGGTCAGGAATTTCCGAATATTCTTTTTTCTACGTTTTTCCTTTTTCTGTTTGGGGTATCATTGTCTTTAGGACATATTAGTTACACAGAATGTTGGATTTCACTGTAGCAATTTTGCACTGCACATGCATAGAACATGCGTTGAGGTGCGATGTTTTAAGTAGCGGGGTGACGGGGCACAGGCACACTGGACCCTGAGCGAAGTGGCAGCTACTTTGTAACTGATGTTGACTTTTCTTCTCAATGATTCTTCTGTATATTGAGTCTATTTTTGAACAGTGGATTATTTTAGGGGATTGAATTTATAATTTTTTTTTCTGCCTCCTTGTTTAGGAACCTAAATCAGTGTGATTAATTTTGCTTGTATAATCATGACATTTTGTTGGCTTTGTAAAATGGAAAGCATAGTGATGGTGATTGTATTTTTTTATGAAAGATTTTTCTTTTTTTCTTTTTTTTTCCAGAACCAGGGATTGAACTCAGGCCCTTGCGCTTGCCAGGGAAGCGCTTATTCCACTGAGCCATCTCCCTGGCCCCAGATTTTTGATTTTGAAACTTTTCTTTTTTTCAAGATAACAATATTTTATCTTATTTTTCAAGTTTGTTAACTTGTGACACTTACTATTATCCGGCCAGCACTCTGCACGTTAAAAGTTTAAAGATTATGATTTTTAATATTGCTGTTCCTTTTAAGTATGTCTTGTAGGGAGGGTTGCTGGTTTTTTAACATTTAAGATACATTTAAGGAGAATCCTTAATCAACCAACAAGTACTAATGGCGCTCTCTCTTGGCTTTGGCTATGATGAATAAGAGATGGTAGATTTTTTTTTTTTTTTTTTTGCGGATCCAGGGATTGAACTCAGACCCTTGTGCTTGCCAGGGAAGCACTTATTCCACTGAGCCATCTCCCCGGCCCCTAGATGGTAGATTTTGTTACTCCAGAGTTTAACAAGTAGTAGGACATGTAGTATGCATGCATAGATACAGATATGTAATCATTAATTATGATAATTTCCATGGATGAAGATAAATGAAGTGGTCATACGAGAGTGAAGAAAAGGTATTTGGGAACTGACTGTCTTCTAGGCAGAAGTGCCATTCAAGTTGAGACTGGGAGGTTGGGTAGCAGTTAGTCTGATGGAGAGGCCCAATTGCAGGGAGCCTCCTGTACACAGATAGGTCCAGAGAGTGGTAGAAGGGGGCCAGATGGAGGACCTGAAAGGGTGGGATGGTGGGGGCTAAGGGAAGCAAAGAGTGGATGATGGCGGAACAAAGGGGGCTTCATCACAGTGAGGAGAGAGGTGAACAGAGGGCCTAGGATGCCTTTCTGAGTTCTGCTCTTCCCTCCTTCCTCAGGTTTCTTGGGTCTCCTTTCCTATTCTTCCTTCCTCTCCTTCCCTCCTTTCTCTTCCTCCCACTTTCAGGTCGAACCCAAGGCTTAACATGTCTTAGGCAAGTACTACCCTGACTTCTCCAACTTCTTACAATGCTTCCAGGCCCTCTGAGTCCTGGCCGTTCTCTCATGTTGTCAGTTCTATGGTATGCCTCTGGGCACTTGTTCCTGGCCACAGGCCTTTCAATAAGCTGAGGAAACGTATGCCTGTCTGTGCTCTCCAACTCTACCAGGTTCTGACCCTTTGTCTAGTATCATTTGCTCATCCATCTAGTTCCTGATCTTGTTCAAATGTTACTTCCTCAGTGAGGTGCCCCCACCCTCCAGAAAATCTCAGATTGATTTTTTGCAGTGTTTTTTTTTTTAAACTATTACCACCGTTATGTTTCAGTTTTTAAATTTTTCAGTCTTTTAGATGGTTGTATGATTACCAGAAACAAATCTTAGTTTTATCATAGGAAGGACCATATTTGTATGTCTTTTCTTTTTTTAATGTATTTAGTTCAGGGTCTACAGGGTCTCACTACATAGATCGGACTCATAGCGATCCTCTTGTTTTCAGCCTCCCAAGTGCTGGGATTACAGGTGCATGCCATCATGCCCCATCTCAATTACTGTCTCATTGAGCCCCAGGGGTGGTCTGACACTGCATGCTGGGGATTGACTCCGGTCCCTGCATCTGGCTGAGCAGGCACTTTAATCTGCTGCGTTATCTGGCTGGCTCTTTGTATGTCTTTTTATTGTTTCAAATTTCTAACGTGTAGCACATGGCAGATGTTCAGTAGTTTTTGAGTGCATGGATAAATTAATGACTGAAAGACCTGAAATTCAAAGATTATGATTGAGGTGAAGTATAGTTTATTTCAGTGGTTTCCAGTGACTTGATGGCATGACAATCCCATATATATACATATATATATATATGTATATATATTATAAAACCTATATGTGTTAGTTTTCCATTGCTGTAACAGCATACTTGAGATCATTACCTTACAAAGAAAAAAAACCTTATGGTTTTTTGAAGTTCCCATCTTCAGTGGTTCCACCTGGACCCACTGCTTTTGGCTGTAAGGAGGGTACTGGGTGGCAGTGGCAGAGAGGGCACTGTAGAGCCAGCTCGTCATGACTCATTAGCAAGAAAGGGGAGGAAAAGGACTGCTGCATAATCCCAACTGTTCCAAGGCCTTGGGCCTGTTAGACCCCATCTTCTGCCTGCCACCCCAGCAGGGCCTCCTGGAGCACCAAGCCTTCAGCTCGTGGAAAACATTCAGCCTACGTCCAAGTTAGAGCTATATGTGAAAAAGAGATTTAAGAAGTTAGTAATGCAGTATTTAAGATAATGCTGATGGTCATTGGTCATATTATCATTAATAAAAATCTCAACTCAGGATAGTGTTTATATGTGATGTTAGATGCAAGTTTATTTTTCACATATTTAAAAATTTGAATTTGGGGAGACTGCTTCATATTAGATGGAGAGGAACATTACCTTTTTTAGTAAAGTGGTTTGGGGAAGAGCTGCTAGGGATAGGAGATGTCAGGGCACCCTAACTCCTTTTTCAGTGTTTATATTATTAATATAATCAATCTCTAGTCTCTTCAGTGATTTTAGAGCACTTGAGGAGGACACATTTCCTAGTAACCAGCCAGGATAACCTCTAATCCCACTTGAATGGCCCTTGAAACTGCAGTGCCTGGCTGGACCCCGCCAGCGAACCACGCCTCTGCTAGCACATTGTGTGATTCCCGCTCTCCGAGGGCTGGCTCTTGTGCTAGCCCATCTCAGGGGCTGAGGTAGCCTCCAAAGAGAGACTTTGTTCGAAACGTTGTCGTGCCACACCCAACAAGTACTGTTTTGGAGATGAGTGGGCTGTTTTGGGGCAGCCGAAGTCGTTTCTGGTGGGGAGAGGTTTCTCCACGTGTTAGTCTGATTTCTGCTGCTGTAACACAGTACAGTACCATGTTTTTATAGTACTGGAGGCCAGGGAGTGTGAGAGCATAGCTCCAGCGTCCCCGCACAGAAAAAGCCTGCTACAGGAAGCATCCATGTGAACATGAAAATAGTAACAACAAAAACAGCACTAGTGAGAGAAGCCCACTCAAGTTTCCATATGCTTTTAAAAATATAAAAGGAAGGTACATAAAAATCTGCTTTACTCCCTCCTTGCTATTTAGAGATAGACTAAAATGTAATTATGGAAGAAAAAGGAAATAGGTTAAAATGAGAAGTGGTAAGATGTGATGGGAGTGTGGCAAATAAACAGGCAGACCACTAAGCAGGACAGGTACCATGCTGAGAAGGCCAGAGGAGCCCGCAGGTAAACGAGGTAATAGGCTGAGAAGACTTAAAACAGCCTGCTTACTTAGCTTTCAAAGAACTGTGGCAGTTGTCTTGTTTTACTAGAAAGTTGTACCTAATCAACTGACATAAGATTTCTAGTTGTGGTAATTATTTAAATAATAGAAGTGTTTCGGGGCTGGTGAGATGGCTCAGTGGTCTAAAGCACCTACTTAGAACAAACTTACCAAAGCACAGGGACCACGGTTCAATCCCCCAGCACCACATGCCAGCCAGCCCCGCCCCCTGGTGGGCTGAGCTGGCCACACACACACACACACACACACACACACAAATAAATAAATTAAAAAAAAAGAAGTGTTTTAAATTCAAACAATTGAGTGTATGCCATTGTAGTTTGAGACCAAGACCAACTTGAAATTTCTAAAAATTAGCTTGTTTTCTCACTGATAGTTCTCTATATCTATCCTTTTTCTAAATCAAGAATAATGTAGAAATGTATTGCTTTACCATAGAAGAGGTATAGATCTTTTTGCTTGCTTTTTTTTTCCTTGTTAGATGAAGGTTTTTCTACCTCCTGTGATTTTTAAAAGAGAAGGCACAAACAATAGCTTTGTTTAAATTATTCATTTTTCTTTTTTTAAAAAAATCTTTTATTTGGCACAAGGTTGTGCTGTGCAGTTCTGGACTCAGTGATCTTCCTGTTTCAGCCTCCTGGGGTTACAGGCATGTGCCACCATGCTGGGTTTCAGTGGCCGGCACAGTGTGCCTGGGGTTTTGGGGCCGGCATGGCATGTAGAACTGGGGTCCTGAGGATCAAACTCAGGACCTTGTGCTTGCCAAGCAGGTGCTTAGGCCACTGAGCTACCTCCCAGTAATTATTCAGTTTTTTTAATCTTTAACATCACATCAGAATAGAGCGTTCATCTTCTTGGGATTTTTAATATAGTGTCACTACTTGTGTACAATAGAGTAATATAAAATTCAAACCTAAAAATTTTGGGCATGCTTTATTTTCAACCTTAATCCTTACACTCCCTTCATTTTCTTACAGAGTTCTAAAGAGGGTAGGCTCAGAGAAAGTAGCCTTAGAGAGGCCACCAATTAGAGGCACATCTGACTCCTTCAATGACTTGTTTAAATCCATTAAAAAAAGACATGTTTTTAATATACTAAAATGTAAGGCATATATATTAGGGTAATTTGTAAGAAAGGCCTTAAATGACAGTTTGAAGATGACATGCTTAATTTAACGTGCCACTCTGCAGTTAATTTTTTTCACATACCTCTTTTCTTCCCATAGCTGTACGATGATAGATGGAGTGATGATTCTTCCTGTGCTAATGATGATTGCTTTTCCTTCCCCAAGTTTCGAAGGTAAGCGCTTTGCAGGTATTTGGCTTCAGATAAGTACATTGTACATTGGTTGCATTACTGTAAATAGTCAATTCTTAATTTTATTATACTTAGTGAACTCTTTTTATAATAAATATTTGGTAATATCCTTTGATTATTTTGAAGTGCAATTCTGATATACAGTTTTTAAAAATTCACTGTGGTTCCCTATCTGAAATAAATGTAAAGGAGAGAAAAAAAAAATAAATGTAAAGGAGAAGTACCGATAATCCTGTAATTAATGCTAAAGGAGTGTGTATAAATAAATGTGCATTCTGTCCTAGTTGGCCATGAGGGTATACTGAGGTGCTGCAGCCCTTCTTATCTTCTTATCTGCAGTTGTACTTTCTTTACTTTCTTTTTTTTTTTTTGTTCCTCGAATGCCTTCAGGGCACTTTTGGCCAGCTGGAGAGGTGTGAGGTTCGAACTCCAGCAACCTGAGGCTGACAGCTTTGTGGAAGCAGCCACTTAAAGGCCTGAGCTAGGGCCAGGCCCCCCCCAGTTGTACTTTCTAGGTTTAGCGATCCATAATAAGTAAGCCATAGTTCAGAACTATTTAATGGAAATTCTAGAAGTAAACAATTTATAAGTTTTAATTTTTATCATAGTGTCTGTTTTGCTTTCAGTTATTGTTAATCACTTACTGTGCCTAGCTCATAAATTAGACTTATCATAAAGCATGCATAAAAAAGTCGTATACTTAGGAGTGGCATTGTCCGTGATTTTAGGCATCCGTGGAATGTCTTGGAATAGGTCCCCTAACAGAAAGGATAACTATTCTAGACATGCTTGCACCTAAATTTGTAATATTCTTCAACGTCTTCCAAAGCAGATTGTTACTGCAATGTTGTATTGGTGGTCTTGTTGTCAAAAGTGGTCTTTTCCAGTGATTCAGTTGTGTGCATTGGTGAACAAAGCAGAGAACCATCATCTCGGGTATAATTTGGTTCTGAAGTTAGCCTCCATGTGTTAAAGATCTTATTCCCCAGATTGGCACTGGTAGGAGGTGGTAAAGATTTAAAAAGAGGAACTTATAGGAGGAATCTGAGTGCTTGCCCTCAAATGAGTTTGTGGGACCCTGCCCCTGCCTCTTTCTCTTACATACATCCCAGCCATGCAGGAGGTGGATGGGCTCTCTCTGCCCCCTCCCTGATCCTGCTGCAATTCACAGTACTGTCACTGGTCCAGATCAACAGGGCCAGTCAGATAACCAACAGCTGTGGGGAGTGAGAGCTGGGAGTTGAACCCATAGCCTTTAAACCAAACTCTGCTTCCTTGTTAAATTTTGAAAAGTTTTATTAAGCTCCTTGGGCTGGGTTTCAATTTGTCATCTTTCTGCCAAACCCTCTCAGAGTGCTGGGATTATAAGTGTGTACCACCACTCCAGGTTTAAAACTTTTCTTCATGATTCTTTCAGGTATTTGTTAATTATAACAGCTGACTAACAAAACCTTGACCTATGTAGTAATTGCTTTTTGTGAAAATCTAGTATACGTTAAAAAGTGTAAACATGCATTTATTTTCATGTATGAGAATAAGGTAATATGAAACATTTAATTTTCTGAATATTGCTTAATCTTAATTTTTGTTCTAAGATTTATACTGTATCTTTGACTTACATACAAAAAGTCATTGTATGATATCTTCTCCTAGTATTAAAAACTTTAAAAAGTATATTTCCATTTTCTGTTGACTTAAATAACCAAACAAACAGAGGTTTGTACCTATGTTGTTTGCTTATTATTTCTTGCCTATATTTTGTAATATGAGAAACTACTTTGGCAGTAACAATACACAATGTACTAACCATTGTTGCTCTCCTAAAATCTTGTTTTGAGATTTTGTACCATCGTTTTTATTTTTTTTTTTCTTTAAAATAAAAATAACTGATGTCAAAATAAAAAAAAAATAAAAATAAATATCTAAGAATGATTAAAAAAAGAAAGAAGAAAAAAATTCTGTTTTAAGTGTCACTATTTGAAGAAAATGCTGTATTTATAAAAAAAAGAGAATAAGTTAATATGTTTAATTAATTGCATAAATATTCATGTAAATGGATGTGCAGTGGGAAAATCAAACCTGTGGGGACATAGGTTATGTCTTCATCTGTTGGGGCTGCTATAAGAAAAATACTGTGAACTGAGTGGCTCAGAAACAACATTTGTTTCCCATGAACCTGGAGGTTGGAGGCCGAGTTCAGGGTGCTGGTACATCACTTACCGGGTGAGGTCCCACTCTTCATAGGCGACTCCTCCTCTCTGTGCTTTCGTGATGGAAGGGACAGCTGGCTTTCCAGGGCCTCTCTTTTAGGATACTGGTCCTAGTCATGAGGCTGTGCACCCACTGCCTACCCTCTCCCTAGCCAGGTCTCACTTCCTAATACTATCACTGTAGAATTAGTGATAGATGTGAATTCGGGAGTGATACTAACCTTTATACTGTAGCAGGCTAACTTTTAGCTATGTGATCCCACCCAGCACTTCTAGGCCTGTGGTGCCTCTGCTCTTTCTGGCTTGTTTTCACTACATCTCTGCTGCCCACCCCCCATTTCTAAACAATTGCTTAAAAGTGATCCTGCTTCTGTTGAAAACCACAAAGTAGATAATTAAGAGAGAAAAGTTATGGATAGTTTCCTGCGTTTACATTGATTGCGTTTAGAAAGTTGATGTATGACTTACTAGATACACAAAACATAAACTACCTTGTTTTGCATTGAGTCGTGCCCATGTTATTTTAATAATGCCGTCATGGAGAATGGTGCATGTACTGTGGATCAGTATGATCAAAAGGGACACTAAGATGAATGTCCCCATTTCCAGCTCTTTGGGGGTCTAGGTCTACTTTATGTAATTGCTGAGTTCTCAGGGGTATTTATAATTCAACATGTTATAGTGTAGCCAACACTATGGAAACATCAGCGCTTAGTATACTAGGTATCTATTTTGTCATATTGTAGATTTTAATATTCAGTGTGTTCCTATCTCCTGCACCATGTACATCTCCATTGGCCTACCTAGTAGCCTCTAGTCACATGGGACACTTGAAATGCAGCTAGTACAAGATGTGGTATGCTGTTAGTGTATAATGCAAACTGGATTTTGATGAAATTTTTAAAAAATGTAAATTTCTACTATGTGCAAGATCCCAGTTTCAATCTCTAGCTCTGCAAGGGAAAAAAGAGGTATATTTTATCTTTTTTTTTCAGTACTACTGTGAGAAAACTTATAACTAAATAAGGTGGCTCACATTTTGTTTCTGTTTGGATAGTGCTGTTATAGCCCAGTTTAGATACCAAGAGCCTAGACTCTGCTCTAAACAGTGTGGTTAAAGACGTTGCAACGTGGCAGTTGTGTGGATTAGAAGGGGATCCTGCCAGGTGATTGCTTAAGGCATTAATAGGAGGAAATGAATTTATATTTGGGTTGGGAGAATTTCTGGGTTTTTGGTAGTTTACAACTGTGTTTGATAGCCCTAAATTTCTGGAGACAGTTTTATCAAGTGAGTTTCTAGCCGCTTGTTTAAATTACTTTCCAATATGTTCTTTATTTAAAAAGCTAAATAATCTTTTTTTAAAAAACATACCCTGCCTCAGGTTTATTTGTACAGAGAGCACAGGAGGACGCTAGCTCCCCACAGATGACACCCCAGGGGTCACACCAGTCCTTCTGTTTTTATATCGGCAGATAAGAGGCTTTTACTGGGGAGCCTTCATGGGAATCTGGGCATCTTTGGGAGTCTGGGCTGGAGCAGAAGCTGGAGCCTGGGCCTTGACTGGAGCCTGGGCCTTTGGCCAGCAAGGCCTGTGACCCTTGGCAGTGCGGGCACAGATGCACTTCCCAAGCTTGGGGTGGGCAGTATAGGCAAGTCAAGTGAGCTTGCGGTTTACTCCCTTTGGGATGATCTTGGGCTTGACCTCCTTGGACTTGACGAGGGCCTTGATAGCCTTGATGCGTGCGCTCATGGCCTTGGCATTGTTTGCTTGCATCTTCTTGAAGCCCTTGTTGTGCTTCTTGCCAAAGCATATTCCTGAGGAACTTGGGATCTACCCCCTTCAGAGGTTCGAATCTTTGTGACCAAGGTTTCTGGATACATTTTTGTCTCATTTTCCAGACTGTTGTATGTGATGTGGTTCTTGGACTTGGCCATAACTGCACTGTAAACCATAGCTCAAGCTAAAGAATCTTTTTTTTTTTTTTTATTAATTTTTTTTTTTTTATTTATTACATTTATTTATTGTGTGTGTGTGTGTGGCCAGCTCAGCCCACCAGGGGGCGGGGCTGGCTGGCATGTGGTGCTGGGGGATTGAACCGCGGTCCTTGTGCTTTGCCAAGCTTGTTTCAAGTAGGTGCTTTAGACCACTGAGCCATCTCTCCAGCCCCTCAAGCTAAAGAATCTTGAAGACAAAATTCTATTCAAAGTCCACACCTTTTTATAGGTACTTTGTCAATTTTTCTCAAACAACAACAATACCCACAACAAAACCCAAAGTAAATAAGCCAAAATTCTGTATGGTATTAAGCAGTGCGTTCGGGCTGCTGTTGTTATCATGATTGGCTTGTAACATAGGAAAGATGAAAAAAAAAAAAAGAATGAAAGAGAAATAAAGGTGGACATAAAATATGAACAGAGAAGAAAGGATCAACAAAACATAAGGAGAAGAGGGATGACATTTGTAGAATGTTAGCAACCTTGCTATTGGTTGCTTTTTCCCATTTCTAGCTCTTAAATGTCCAGGAGTCCAGCAAAGGACCTCCATATGCCACAGTGAAAACGTGTAACAAAACTAGTTTGTGTGCGGTGATATGGAATTAGGTTGCCACTAAGATTTTGCTGTTAATATTCAGTTTCCACTAGGATGTTTACAAATATGGGAAAGAGCATATCATTCTGCAGTGGAAATGCCCTTTTTTGTTTTTACTTGTTTTTAAATAGAACCTCCAGTGGGTGCTCTAATGTGGAGTGCTCTAACCTTAATAGCAGCTGACTTGATATAGTTTTCCTTCTGTGCCTCAACTGGCCTATTAACTGTCAGTAGCATATTCTGTCAAAATACTCTTGTTTTTATGTATTTGTAGGATTTCTTTTAAGCAGCCACAGAGAAACCCTATTTGTAGTACATTCTGCTATACTCAACATGAGTTGTGAAGTAGAGGCGAAGTATAAAATGTCTAACCAAAAGAGATAAACACTAGGGCTGAGAATGGAGCTGTTTGTAAAAGCACTGTGGCTGGTCTGGTGCTGAGTTCTTCGCAGTATCATGTTGAAAAGAGAGTAGACCCATATTCAGTGTTGACAGAGCAGCCGACCACCTCATTAATCATGCATCAGCTACGCTAGGTGGTGTTCTTGGGGAATAAGTGAAAGTCATAGCTTTTGTTCTAAGACATTTTGTTATGTAAGCCTAGTCCATTGAAAACACAAAGAAGGGCCAGACATCTTGGCATGCATTCATAACCCCAGCGCCCTGGGTGGCTGAGGTTGGAGGAGTATCACTGGAGTCCTGGAGTTCAAGGCAAGCCATAGCATCATAGGAAGAACCGGGTTCAAAACGAACACAAAATCCCACAATACCCAGTGCTTGGGAGGCTGAAAACAGGAGGCTCACTACCAGTCTGATCTGTGTAGTGAGACCCTGTCAACCCTGTACTATAAATACATTAAAAAACTCCCAAAAAACCCCCAATAAAACCCAAAATGAACAACCTCAAAACCAAAACAAAAAAACCAAGCCTTGACAAGTAGGATGAAGAAAGATTAGTTAATTGATACTAAGTTAGGGGAAATAAGTTCTGGTGTTCTGTTCCAAAGTGGGGTGATAATTGATAATGGTAATATGTTGTATATTTCAGAAAAAAATGAGAGAACTGCAAAGAAATGATAAATGTTTGAGAAGATAAATAGGCTTTTCCTGTTTTGAACATTATGTAAGGTGTACATCACATGGTATAATTATAAATACATATATACTTTTTGAAAAGTTATTTATTTATTTATGTATTTGGCACAGGGTCTCACTACATAGGTCAGGCTCATAGAGATCCTTCTGTCTCAGCCTCCCAGCACTGGGATTACAGGCGTGTGCCACCACACCCAGTTTCAGTGGCCGGCACGCCCTGGGGTTTGGCATGGCATGCAGAACCAGGGAATGACCCAGGTCCTTGTGCTTACCAGGCAGCCACTTAGACCGCTGAGCTATCTCCCCAGCCCCAATATATATAATTTTTATGTGCTGAAAGCTCTCACAAAAAATATTGTTTTCACTGCCAAATACAGAAGATAGGAAAGTAATACTATAGCTACTGCTTTGATAAGTATTAGTAATATTTATTGAATGCTTATTGGCAGATGTGGGCTAACTAGTTTATGTTATTTCTTTACAATTACTCTAAAAAAACAGGGCTTTTTTTGGGTGAGTTTTTGGATTTGTTAAAGTTCTTGCTTAAGGTTACATAGCCAACAAAAGGCATAACATATTTCATGAGATGGTATCCAAGAACTTTTGTCATTATTAATTTTCAACATTTTGCATTTTGAAATTTATCAATTTACTTTGGGGGGGGGTTAAATTAGCAGTGTCCACATTTGCATTATGTGTGGTGGGTGCGAGGATCCAGCCTGACCCAGTGTGGTTGAGAGGGTGAGAAGAGAGCTTGTAACGGCAGGTGACGAGGCTCCTTCACCGGGTTTGTGTTGCTGCATCTCTCATCTCTCCGCCCAGTAATCATTCATTTCTCCTGTTCATTAGCTCTGTGATTCTAGCTGCAGGAAGAGCTTCATTTGCTCTCACAGAGAAGAGCACTTGAGTCCTAATTACCTGTATAGTCTTGCCTTGCCTGTCCTTTGCTTCCCATTAATAAGACTGGTCGTGCTGTACAGCTGCTATGATGCCACCGGGGAGGCAGCAGAGCCTCTGCGCTTTGCTTCCCTTTAGTGCCTGTTGCATCTGCAGGTGAAGACCATGGCGCAAGTGCTTACTGTGGAGCGGGCTCCTTGACAATATTTTAAAGCTAAGACAACCAGCAGTTACGTTTTGTTGAAGCAAGTAGGCTGAGTCTTATGTGGACTTTCGTTGCAAGAGATTTTGGCCTGTTCTAGAGAAAATTAGTAGGTCCCAAATTATTTTCTGAGTTGACCGGATTTTAGTATTTTCAAAGCCAGCACCACTCAGACTTTCCAGCCCAATTACCCAATGAAGAAAGAAAGGGGATAACTTCAATGGACTTTTTGTTAGGGTCCACAAAGGTGCCCCTCTTTGCTACTGGGGTGGAGAATAGAATAAGCCCTCCTTTGAATTTCTCATTATTGAGTATACAGGAAGTGCTTGAAGGGGTGAATGAATGTAAAAGAAATATCTCACTATTAACTTTATCGCTCTCATTTCTCATTACTGTAATTTATCCCTTTTGTTCAGAATAAAAGCTTTCTCTATATGTATCATTGAGTGAGAGACCTTGTTCAGGGAGAGAGATGAGAAGCACGGGGGTATTTGTGTTGTGAGGACCTGGAGTGTAAGCGTCTGATATGGTGGCACCTTCTAAGACATTTCTTTTTTCTTTTTCTTTTTTTTAAAGATCTTTTTCTGTACAATCAAAATTTTTTGTAATGTGATGATTGCTTATGAACTGCCACAAGGTGAACTGCAGACAAGTTTTCGTTTAGCCTCTGCTCCCTGAGAAATGTTTATTTCAGCTGTGGTAGTTAAACTAGAGCCATATCCCTCCATCCATCCTTCTGTCCATCCATCCGTCCATCCATCCATGGTTCACAGATAAGAGTGGAGTAGATAGTGAATTAAAAATTCAAATCAAACAAAATTAAATACTGAATATATGGCAAAACAAGTCCTGTATGCAAGCTCCCCAAATGACTTCTTTGCTGTCAAGAATAGATTCTTAGCTTTTTGTTTTATAAAAATAACAGTAAGAGGAGAGCTGCCATCTCCTCTATAGAAAACAGGTAGGACAGGAGATTTGTAGGATTGTCTTGTCTATAACGTGTGTGTGTGTGTGTGTGTGTGTGTGTGTGTGTGGAGGACACCCAGGAAAGTAAGCACTTTTTAATTTTAGTTTTTTATCAGTATGTGTTTGCAGTGCATAATGATTGCATTCACCATGGAGAATTGATACATGTACATAACACATCACCTTTTTCATTCCTTCCCTCCTCCTTGCCCCCTCCCTCCTCCTCCCCCTTACCTCCTCCCTCGTTCCCTCCCCCTTGCATCCTCTCTCCCTTTCCCTTGCCCCCCCTTCCTTCCTCCAGCCTCCTCTTTCCCTTTCCCCCTCCCTCCCTGCCTTCCTCCCCCTTGTATCCTCCATCCCTTTCCTTTGCCCCTTCCCTCCCTCCCTCCTTTCCCCTTGCCTCCCCCCTCCTTTTCTCCCTCCCTCTCTCTTTCCCTCCCACTCTTGGTCCTCTTCCTATTTGCCCAAGATCTTTCTCCCTACTTCTGTTATCTGTCTTTTATTTTTCTCTTTACATTTTGGTTTTCTCATATAAAAGAAACTGCAATATTTAAGTTTGTGTGTCTTGTTTATTTCACTTAGCATAATAGTTAGGGCCTCCATTTTCCTACAAATGGCTCATTTATTTTTATGATGGAAGAGTAGTCCATTGTGTATAAACACCACACTTTCTCCATTCGTCTATTGATGGACATACAGTCCTCTCCCTGGGTTTAGCTGTCATGAATCACTATGCTATAAACATAGGTATGCATGTTTCATTTCTCAGAACCTTGCTAACTGCCTTCAGAACTTCCCTGAGTCTGCATGACCTCAGGCAATGAGCCTCCATAGATAATGATTATTTGTGGCAGTCATAATTACTCACAACTCCTGTCACTCCAAGAGTGTAAGCACAGGTGGGGTGGCTTTCCAGCTTCTGACTGTGACTTAAAATGAGAAATATTTTGGAGCGGAACCCAGTGTGCACGAGACCCATACACATTTGAGGTGAGAGTTTCATGGAAGGATTTTCTTAACTGTGGCTAATGTATACCCATTTCTTCACCTTTCTTCATTCTATCCATTTGTATCTCACTTCAAAATTCTGAAACAAAACTTGTGTTGAATCATTAAACTGATTCAGTACTCCCAGATGGATACTGAATACATAATGTTAAAGACACCACACCAGTTTGCTTCCAAGAATTCATTCCCGAAATTCCTGCTCCCTGCAGGTGACCTTAGGTCTTCTGGTGTATTCTCCAGCAAGACTGGCCTGGCACCTGTAAGCCCTGCCCTCTTTTATAGCCTGAGTCTCCTTGCTCCACTCTAGTAACTTGACAGAAAGAGGGCAGTGTATATTTGTACCTTCTCAGCCGCAGTCATGACACTGGGACAGCTGCCGCCTGATTCTGATCAGTGAAGCAGAGCTCTGGGAGCGGGTCATTTCCTGGAGCAGGGTTAAGGCTGCCTCTGGTTCTTTGTGAAGTGCAGGAGCAGAGCATGCACTTTCTGAGGTTGTGTGTCCTTGGGGTGTGTGGGAAGGTGAGGAGGAATAAGAGCAAGAGTGAGAAACTTCTGGTACAGGGCAGTAGTGTAATTCACCTTTTATTTTTTTATTTTTTTATTTTTTTTGTATGTTAGGGAAGGGTCTACAGAGTGTTCAGAGTCTCACTACTAGATTGGACTCATAGTGATCTGCCTGTTTACAGCCTCCCAAGAGCTGGGATTATACCATGCCCAGTCTCCATTGGGTCTCAGTGTGCCCCAAGGTTGGGGCTGGCGTGGCAGGCCCAGGGATAATTCATCTTTTAAAAAAACAAACCAAACCAGAATATAGTTTTTATATACAAATGATCAAATGATTTTGGGAGGAGAGTAGATTGAAAGTGACCTCTTTTTTTTTTTTTTCCTTTGTTTTGTCTGCTCAGTTTGGCTACTATACCAAGACAGATTGAAACAAAACAACAAACAAAAGAAAACAAAACTCAGAAATTCAGGCCAAAAAAAAAAAAATCATAAAATGCATATTAGAAAGATAATACCCACAGTCCAGTTTACAGTTTGACTTCTATGATATATATAACTTAGAATGCCACGTAGAGTTATAGTCACGGCTTCTCTTTATTTCTAATTACATGTTGTAGTTATATAATCAATTAATACTGATTTTGCAAAGGGTTCTGATTCCTGATGTCAGATGGTGATCCTGGTCAGTCAAACAGTGTCTTTCGAGGGGAAGGCTCCTGGCAGTTTAGGGATGCAGCTTCTGGGAAGACATAGCCAGGCATCATCATTAGCCGTCTGCAGTCTCACTGTGTCCCTGGGCACAGGTCATTTACCTTCTGCTTGTTATCATATGGTGCATGTGGAGACAGTAACGGTGCTCATCTTGTGAAAGGTGTGGGGGAGACACCCAGCCTGAGGAACACAGTGAGCCCTGAGGCTGGGACTCAGTTGTATTATTTTATCTGCAGTGTCTAAAACATTACCCGAGGTAGAATTAGTGTTTAGTAAATATTTGAAAAATGAATACTTGGCTACAGTAACCATTATTGTAATACAAAAATGATAGTTTCCTAAGAGACAGATTAATCTGAGCTGTATATGCAATAAGAGAAGATATGCCCCCTTTTAAAGAATTTATTGTGAATATCAGTAAAGAGAATCAGTTGTAAGATGTCACCATCGGTACCAGATGACGCAGCCACCTGGCACCAGCACGTAGACGTAGGTCAGAAGAGGTTCCTGCTGTTGGGGGGCTCGGTCCGGTTGGGTGAAAACAAGGGCATAACTGGGAGGGCTTTCCATGCATACAGTTTATGGTAGTATATAGCAATCCAGAGAGGTGGAATTTGGTTGGATAAACAGCAAAAGAGAAACCTGGGTATTTTAAGCATGGGAGGGGTAGAGCCCAGAGGAATGACACCAAATGGGGAGTAAGTTGTGAGAAGGGATTTGTTAGTGTCGAGAATGAAAACCTTACTTATTGTATAGCCTTGTATTGTGAAGGCATGACGAACTGAAACTTTAATTCAAAGGCAGAATGCTGTGACAGCTAGTCCACAAATATGAGCAACAACAGCAGCACAGCACTAATACTCTAATAATAATCCTACTGCTGATTTTGTTGGGAAGACAGAACACCATGTTGGTGACTTTTCTAGCAACTTTTACAAGACATTTAAATCCTCCTAGCTGGCCCTTTGTTCCTGGGTTGCCATGGAGTGTCAATAAGCCCTGCTCAGAATAACCCAGGCAGTGAAATGAGAGAGAGGTACAGCCAGCTCCCTGGCCTGGTGGCTGGCCAGGTTACACTGTTTTTGTTGCTCCCGTCTTGGGAGGAGCACTGGGCAACTGGTTGCCCTGGCAGCTATGAAAGGTGTAAGTCTCTAGACTGCCCAGAGTTTGAAACGCAACCAGAACTGGCCTGTCTCCTGAGTATGTGCAGCTCCAGATTGAGCTGATAGCAACTGAAAATAGCCCACTGAGCACCTGTCCCTTGTACGCCAGCCCCTGGCTGACTGCCACTTAGGACGATGTGGACTCACTTGGTGGACAGATGAGGTGCTGAGCAGATATTAATGGCTCCTAGGAAAATGGAGGAACCTTGGCTGTGCTTAAAGGGTGATGACTGGGGGAGGAGCCAAGGCTTCTGAGCAGGCCATTTGGCCCTTGGGTAGTGGGACCACAGCAGCACTGAATTGCACAGTATGTGTCTGAGGATCCCGTATAATTCTCCTTGCTGGACTCAGCAGTGATACAGTACCCTAAGAGGTATAAGTTTTCTCTTGGAAGGCAAGGTTTTCCTAAAAGTCTCCTGGTTGGTAGCCAAGCATGGTTTATGCTACCCCAGCTTTAGGAAGGGCAGACATTGAGTTAAACTATTTTGTTTCATTTTATGCCTGCTCTATAATCCCTAATGATTGTCAATAGATGGCTCCTACAAGGTATCCTACTAGTCTTTCAGTAGTGCAAATGTGGGCACATGTAGCATTACAGACTAGCAGCACAGCATGCTGGGTACTTTCGGCTCCCCTTCTCGAGTCCTTTCATTTCCTTCTGGGTTTTCGTCTCTAGCAGGTTTGCCATCATTGACTGGGCCTGTGATGCCTGTGTGGATGAGGCAGGCTCTGGAAGGAAATACTTCTGACATGACTGGTGGCATTAAAGCTACTATTTTAAAGTGACCCTTTGTAGATACTTGGGGGTTATCTTTAGGCCGGCAGTGATTTGCCGCTACAGGAGCCAAAGAAAATCTGCAGAAAGTCTTTGTCTGTTGCTCCTGCATGGGTTTGTGTTAAGATATTCCTGCCTCCCAGCCAGTGGCCTCATAACACGTCTCGGGCTTAGCCAGCTTTCCTTTGCCAAGGCCCACAAGTACTGTGGAACCTGGAAATGGTTTGTCATGCCTCAGAGATTGAGATGGAGGGATAGTGTGTTTGGAAAGCCAGTTCTGGTTCACAGCACTTAGAAGAAATGCTTATTGCTTATCCCTAGAGTGTACAACCCTGGAGCTTTTTCTGTGAGCTTGATGAAAAAGAAGTAAGCTCAACATGATCCACATTCAACTTTATGGTGGCTGTAGGATCTTTATTCTATCACTAGTAAGTGAATTTCATTGAATATGTTGAATTTGGGTTACTGGATTCTTTTGGGCCATATTAATTAGACTGATAGAGAAAGAAGACAGGTGAAGCAGGGATCAGGTTATAAAACCTGGCATACAGGTACACAAGGACACAAGGCATGTATTCATGGGTCTGAAGACATGGGATTCCCTTCTTCATTAACCTTTCATGGTATATTAGACTAGAATAGGGGCTCAGGAAATGAATTGAGAAACTGGGTAGTAGGATAGTAGGGATATCAAAGGCTTTCACTCTATCCTAATATTTTTTACTCTTTTTAATTTTTAATTCTTTTGGCTGTAAGATAGGAAGGAAGAAGTCTAGAAGTTGCTTTGTTCCCTATGGATAGAAATCTGGGGAAGGAAGTGAACTAATTCAGGACATTTTCATCTTCTACTTTAGATGCCAAAGGCCAAGAGGCCATATTCCAAGACTATTGAACAGATTGGTGCCCTGCCCAACATTTGGTGTATTTATCTGTGTGGTTTGAAAGCTTTTGGATAAGGAGTGTGGTAGAGGCTGATGGTAACTAGAGTCAAAAATGGTGACCTTGGAGGAAGCTGGATCCATGAATCCCAGAAAAACAGATAGTGTCGGGGACAAGAAGAAAAATGGGGGTGTAGAATCAATAGGAATTCCTTCTTCCCTGTTGAGTCCTGTCTAGAGCTCCCTGTCTAGTTTCCTGTACCTAGTTTCAGTTAGAGCCTGAGTGGGAGTCCATCGGAGGCATGTTGTATGTTCCTGGTTGGCCTAAGGAGGGGAAGAGACAACCAAAAGTGAACCAGTAAACCAAAATTTCTTCCTGCACTGTGAACAAAGCTTCTAGCTCTCAGTGGTCCATTGATAAAACCATTTCAGGTTCCCTTCTGACCCTAGACAAGGACTGCCTTCTGGGACCATTCATAATTCTCCAGGCAAACTGTTTTCCTCTTCTGTCAAGCTCTGTGACTAGCACTCGGACTGGAGCTTGTTTAGACCTGGGCATTGGCATGTATGTGGAGGCGACAGTAGGTGGCCTATGAAAATATTCCTCAGTAGATGATTCCCACTAGGCCTTCTGCTTCAAGAAACTGAAGAAAAAATGGGACAAGCCATTGTTTTCTCCTATATTAAGGAATTCACAGAGTCCTTAAAGCAGAGTCTTTGCTCCAGTCAGTGCATCATGAGAAGCGTGGAAAAGACAGGTCAGTGCTGCCTGAGATCATTTCCGTATTATATTGTCTCATTTGTTAGTCACTGGCTCACAAGCTGAGCTTTTGGCTTTGAAATGGAAGGTGTGGTTGCTGCAGTAGGCTTAATGTACAAGGATTATTTCAGAGACAAGGCGTCAGCCCAGACATAAACAGATGGCACTTTTTTTTCTTCTTCTCTGCTTCAGCAGTTCAAATACAGGATGACTTAGGAATCCTTATCACCTTCAGCACAGCAAGAAGGGGAAAATGATGTAATTCGCTCCCTGCTGAACTCACGTCATCGCACTGAAGGGGTTGGGGGTGGCAGCAAAGCCTGTGGGCAGCCATTTCTCTGCTAAGCAGCCGATGTCCCACCCTTCTAACCTGACTGGTGCTAGAGGGACTTGGTGTGTGCTGCTGATTCTGATGACCCAACATTGTAGGAGCTGAAGGACCCCAAAGCAGCCGCCCCAGGAGGGTCACCCACAGAAGCCCAGCTCTTCTATTAATGTATTAAAGAGTTCTTAATTTTAGGAGCTCTTGTATTTTAGTTCTGACAAACAGGCTAACGAAAAACGTACAGCACTAGTAAAAGTACTAATTTGCCACATGTGGGAGTCCTGAGTAGTGAACAGAGGTGACAGCCCAGCCGACTGCTCCAGGGGGAAGCGGTTTGCGCACACATGCCGCCCCGTCCTAACCCCGCCCTAAGAGCCGCACTGATGTTTGAAGACTGCAGGCTCAGTCTGCTCTGAAAACCAGCACCAGGTCTCTTCCCACCTCTAAATAATTTCTGTGAAGAAAAAATTCATGCTGTGCCAAATACCATCAGGCTTGTACGCCTGCCAGGATCTGAGGCCAGTGCTGGGTTTGCAGCCATGAGCTAGGTCTGTGGGCTTCCCACCAGCGTGGTACTTCAGGCTAGAAGAAAGGGCTGTGCATTCAGTGGCCCTAGGTGGACGGTGCTCGCTCGCTGAGTGGAGCGAGTGTCGGCGGTGAGGGAAGCCTTCCCTTCCGTGGGGAGGAATTCTGCATCTAAAGAACTTAGGATTTGAAGCAGGAAAGGACCTCCTGAGGCTTTTACGAACTGAGGAGCCTGTTGAAGAGCAGACAGGGACCAAACCGTGTTGAAAGTGTTGGAAGTCAGGGAATCGGCCTGTAGTGGCTGGCGAGAACAGCATGTAGAGCGGAGCATTGTGAGCTCGAAGTCTTAGACATTCTTTTTGTTTTTCTGGTTTGTCTGCTGTCTCATCTGAATGCATCAGTTGTCTCATAACTCCTGGAATACATTTTCTTCTTGGCTTTACAACTTTCTTATCAGTCTCGAGTTTAAAAAAAATGTGCATGATGTGGATTCCTTAAATGAGTGTTTTATGATGAGAGAGCCAGCAGTTAGGCAGTTGGTGTGTTTTATCCCTCAGCACACAGACTGACATCTTGCCAGAAAATCAGCTGCCCTTCGCTAGGCATTCCGGATGGATCTTTGTGTTTCTGTCTTAGGCACAGCCTCGCTGGCAGGGAACGCTGGCACCACACCATTCTTCCTTAAGCCTTTGTTTAATGCCAGATCTCAGATGCTTGCAGATTCAGGAGAGATGCCAAACTCTGCTCTCGGATTAGGAGATGATGGGAGGACTTCCATAATCTGTAAGCCTAGTATAAGCTGCCAGTTCACATGAATGATTCGGTTAGACTGTTGGAATAAGGCCAGGGATATTTCAAGTTTCTTTCTGAGCCCTTATGAGTTCGGAGCCCTTGGACTTTATATTATAATTACAATCTAATTACTGCCCTATTATTTGTGCTACTTTGAGGTGAGTCTGCAAAGAGTACAGCATATTCCTTTTGCTGAGCACAGCTATAGCTGGTTTACATACAGCTTTTTCTCATTTGTCTGGTATTGGGGATCGCAGTGGGGAAGTGAGGGCTTTATGCACCGTTTAGAGTGATCCTCAGCTTAGATGCCCTAAAGCATTGCAGAATGCCTGGGACTGGGCGGTGGGGGAGGTACCTGCATAGCTCAGAGTTTAGATTGCTGAAGTCCCACTTAAGCATAAATGTGAATGCTTCTACTCTGAAGTACAAGATTATCTTAAACTATAAACAGTGTTAAAAGTTTGTGATGCTCTTTGCTCTGCCTCTTCTTCTCCTGCCAGTCTGGGATTAGTCTCCGAGTAGGTGTGTCCAGATGGTGAGCTGAGGATTGCCCAGAATAAGAGAAATCTTTTTAAAGATTTGGCCGAGGTGAACTCCTGGGATTCCCAGCCTGTGCCTCTGGCTTGCAGAGCCAGCCCCATCCTCCGCCGCCCTGGTGGCCTCTGTCTCTGCCAGGAGACGGCCTCCACTTGTGGTCAGAGCTCGGTGCCATTCCTAGCCAGCCCAGACTGCAAGCCGTTTCACATGGCTCCTGGTGGTGGCGATACAAAGGGCAGTCGGAGCCAGCCATAACATTGAGTAATGCCAGGAGGTGCCTTCTAGAACAAACAATGTGGGTGAGCACCACAGAGAGGGAATACCTCTGGCTTGACATTTAAATTACTGAATTATTTAAATGAATGTCAATTAGGCAGCGTAGTCTGGCTGCTCTGCCAGGGTACTTCCTGGTTATTTGCTCAGGCAAATGTGAAGTACTTCACTTAGATACAGTGCTCCCTGCACGTACCGTAGAGCATCGAGCACAGGACACGGTTGTCCATCCCTGGGTGTTCCTCATAATAATTATGTTGTGATTTAAGAGATTAGAAATCCACGTGCTCTGTCCCCCACACCCACCCCAGATATCACAGGTCCACATATGTTATGATGATTCCTAAATTTGACAAGACTACAAAAGTGAGTCATGGGCACTTTGAGGCCTGTGGTATTCCTAAGAATTCATGTTAATATTTGAGAATGGAACTGCCTGGCTTAAACCTTCTTGTTGAGTTAGTAATTCTAGCTCAGATAACCCTTTTGGCATCTCTTTGAATTAACCCAAACTGTTGGGTGACTTTGCTATGACACATGCACGTGTGCATATGACTGGTCATTCTTCTATTTTTATGAATTTAGAGCTTCCATTTATATATGCTTCTGTTTAAAAATTTGTGACAAGCTTTGCTAGCTAGATAAGTAGAAATATTCAGTTTGAAAGAATGAAATGTTGGTTGAAGAACAAACTAGGGAATAAGCTGGTGAAGGTTCTTTACTTTTCTGTTACTAACTGCCAGCCTTGGCTCATGGCTCCTCTGTGTCAGCTTGAGTGAATTATCACTTGCCATTAGCAGACATGTTTTTATGCCCTTTGTCTTTGTCTTGAATGTAGAAGGAAGGATATAGAAGGCCCAGTTTTTGACATTTGTGTTGAAAAGAATTATCAGCTGAAAGGTAGGCAACTGTGGTATTCTGTATGTAACTACAGGAAGTAAACAGAAAATTCAAAGACAGTGTTTAATGAATGGGTGAATCCTTTTGGATAGTTTATGGCCCTGAGGGATGACGCTCGGATTAAGGCCAGTGCTGTTTGATCTTCGTGTGTACCATGTCTCCGTGTGTACTTCATCCTGCATATCATGAATTGAATTTTACTAAAATCAGTATCTACGTGAGGCCATTCATTTTGACAAGATTCTTGAGGTCACAGCACAGGTACCAGTGAGATCACATGCAAGTCATGCCACATGAGAGACTCTGGGAAAGTGGTGTCCCTTCCTGTGCCTGTGGACGAAGGTTAATTTGGTCTGGAACTTTAAGAATGGTTCATCGTGAGAGCACAGTAGAGAAATTTAAAAAATTAGAACCACAAAGTATCTAATTCTTTGGTATCTTAGACCATCCATTTTAAAAAAAAAATTATGTATCTCTTCTTCATGGTGCTGGGGAGTGAACCCAGATAGGCCCTCGAGCATGCTGAACACATACTCTAATGTAGAGCTTTACACCCATCCCGGGGCCACCCATTCCAAGAGCATTGATGGTGCACGAGCCCTCCAGAGTCTGGAGTTGCCTGTTGGTTATGGGTGGTGGATCTTTCGTGCAGCAGGATGAGGAAGTCGTCTTCTCCTCTCCTTTATCCATCCACAAATTGCTGTGCACTTATTTTATATTTTCATACCAACACTAATCTTTCATCCTTAACCCAGTGTCAGAAGGTGTTTAACTTCAATTTGTTAGAGATTTATACTTAGATATGTGTGATCTTTTAAAAATATTTAGAGTTTTAAAATATGTATTAGTGTTTGAAATTTGTATCAATTCTCTTATTTGATGCTCTTAAAAAAAGTCATTTCAGGGCCGGCCAGATAGCTCAGCAGACTAAAGCACCTACTTGGGCAGAAGCAGGGGACAGGGTTCGATCCCCTGCGGGCTGTGCTGGCCCTGCCCCATGAGTGTTGAGATGCAGTTGAGACTGGGTGTGGTGGTGTGTGCCTGTAATCCCAGCACTTGGGAGGCTGAAAACAGGTGGATCACTACGAGTCTGATCTGTGTAGGGAGACCCTGTAGACACCGTACTTAAAAAAAAAAGTCATGTCCATCCCTGCTGTAGATCACAAACAAATCAATGTGATGCCTTTAACTCGCCCTCCTGACTTTCCAGGTTTACTAGCAGGGAAAGAAACCTTTCTGTTTCCTTCAAAAGAACCATCACCTCTTGGGCAGCACAGTTGGCAGCCCTCAGCTCAGCTTTGTACCATTCAAGAGTGGCAAACATGTCTAGACTCCCTAGAAATATTATCTTTCAGTTTCCTTTCTACAAGTATAAACTTTTTGCTGGATTATGTCAGCAGATATCTATGATTCTTATCCTCATAGAAATAGGTTAGTGCTGGAATTTCGCTTGCATTTCTCTGGGCAGGCACAATAAAGACTATTTCTTTGTTCATTAAAATTTTTGCTCATTAAAAGTGTCTGAGGGCTCTTGATTCTCAGGGGTGAGACTGGTGACATACATAGCACTGTCAGCGGCTATTTTGGATTTTCTGCTTTCAGGCATGTCTTTGCTTTTGGGTGAGCCCCTTGCGGTTTTCAAAAGAACTAGCAAGTCAATTATAAATAGAAGGCTGGGTCTATGTGTCTGCGTGTGCTCACTCTGTGGGACGAGGTGCCCACATGACAGTGGGCAGTGAACTATTTTTCCACTTCTTTGAAGAGGGAAGAAGAAAGATTAAGAAACACTTTTCTCTTTTTTAGATAACCCACATCTCTGCGCACACCCACACAAATCTGTGTAAATGAACTTGACATTTTCAAAGACCTCACCTTAAGGTCTTGTCTTGAAAGTGTAGCTGCCCAACCAGTTATTTTAAGAAAGAAGCAGTTATCTCACAGACCCACTGTTGAGGGTTCAAGGATTAGAGGGCAGCCTCTGAGCCAGGGGCCTTGAGGCTGCTCTCAGAGCTGGATTTCCTTATATGAACAGTGCTCCGGGGACAGTGGCCTTGGCCAGCTATTCACGGGTCTCTAGGACATGGCTGTTTATGTTTCATCTTCACTTCCTTTCCCCGCTGGTGGAAACTGTTGGAACCTGCAAGTCTGAACTTATCAGTCCAATAAGGGAGGGGAAAAGAGTGATGTAAAAAATAAAACTGCAAATAAGCGTTTTTAGAGACGATTAGGAAATGTGATTAGGCGTGCTTCCCCTGTGATACATCCCTGCCTGTCTTCCTGTTGCTTTTTTTTTTTTTTATTTTGGTGGTACTGGGGATTGAATCAGGACCTTGCACTTGTCAGGCAGGTGCTTATGCCACTGAGCCATCTCCCTAGCCCTTCCGTTGCTTCTTGAACTCACCAATGTGAGCTGTTCCCGTGGTGCTTCCTGTTACCTTCTTGTCCAGATGCTGTCCAGTTGCCTTTGATTCTTTGTGCCTTCATTCTGGTTATTTGCTGTCAAGTTCTTTTTCTGGCAGTTGAGAATTCTTGAACAGCTATTAATTCCCATATTAACGTGAAAGCTTCTGTGTTACTGTTACTGAACAGTGAGCCAAGGCATCTAGCTGGAAATGTTGATAACAGGGATTCGTAGCTATAGATTGCATCTTTGGACTTTCTTATTAATACAGTAGTTATTTTTGAAGCAGTCATTCTGTAGCAGGAAAATCAGAATTGCTTGGTTTATTTGTCATAATAGGACTAGCAGGAGCTGGTACTAACAGGTTCCATATATTTAGGAGTATTTTTATGTATTTTATATATAAAATATCAACAATGAAAATTATGTCCCAGTAAAACATTTTATTTGGTATAAGAATTGAGGTATGAGTTCGATTCTCAATAAAAAAAAAATTGGTATGTAAGAGTAGGAGGACCTCAGCCAGAAGTCTGGTGCCAGGTGGTAACTGATCTCTGGCGTGGTGGGATCTGAAGGAGGGCACATAGCTCATGTAAGTGCATGCCTAGACCGAGAGGCGGTTGGTACCTGGTCACATGACCGCGCCACGAAAGGGCCAATGCTGATGATTCGTCTCTGAGCGTGTGTTGGGGATGGCTCTAGAGACGCTTCTCATTCATTCAATTGGGATTAAACTCATGCAAGTGATTTTTTCTGTCCTTTCTCTTCTGCAGATGAGAAGCCGAAGGCCAACCCCAAACTGTACATGTGTGTGTGCGAAGGCCTCTCCTGCGGGAGTGAGGACCACTGCGAAGGGCAGCAGTGCTTCTCCTCACTGAGCATCAACGACGGCTTCCACGTCTACCAGAAAGGCTGCTTCCAGGTTTACGAGCAGGGAAAGATGACCTGCAAGACCCCACCCTCACCTGGCCAGGCTGTGGAGTGCTGCCAGGGGGACTGGTGCAACAGGAACATCACAGCCCAGCTGCCCACGAAAGGTTCCTTTGGCCTTTTCAGTTCTAGATTAAGGGGTTTGTTAGTGTTGTCCTGTGTCTGTGTGAGGAAAATTCCTGTGTGGCCCACAGCCCTCCTCCTGTTGTCTGCACCACAGAGATAGACCACACAGAAGGTCACTTTAGGTTAAGGAGGGGAGGGCAGTCTAAAAAAAGGACAAACATTTCTGAACAAGTGAGTGCGGTAACATCCACCGTGGAGACCACTTGTCTGAGCAGTCAGTGCTCCGTAGGTTGCCATGAGCAGGGCCACAGCTCCCTATGCCACCTTCTGTTACTGGGCCAGGTATATCTCCTGTCATTTCTGAAGTAATTTTGCTTAGCAAACAGCATTCATTGCTAGGACTTAGAAAATGCAGTATGAAACTGGTGCTTGTGAGAAGGAAGAAAAGGAAGGAAGGAAGGAAGGAAGGAAGGAAATAAAGAAAGAAAGAAACTCACAAACCTCTTCTCCCAGCTCTGATTCCCACCCATCTGTTACTGAAGCCAGATGGGATTTTGCATGAGCCATGGAGTTTATGTGGAACCTTCTCCCTGATACGTTCACCATGGATTCCATATCTGCTAGAAACCAGTGCTCCTCTGAAATTGCTTCCCCATAAATGACCCTAAATTGCTGTCTCAGATCTCTGCAAATATTAACAGACTCCTCTAAGCCAAATTCATTTACTTTATAATAGTACGTTTGTAATAGGTATAATTTTTAATATTATACTTATGAAAGAAGAAAAAACAAAAATTAGAATAAGACAAGCTACAAGAAGCGCCGGCCAGATAGCTCAGTGACTAAAACGCCTGCTTAGGTAGAGCATGGCGGCCAGGGTTCAATCCCCAGCCTGCTGTGCCGGCCCTGCCCCTGGGGTGAGCTGAGGCAGCGATTGAGACTGGGCTGAGACTGGGTGTGGTGGTGCGTGCCTGTAATCCCAGCACTTGGGAGGGTGAAAACAGGAGGATCACTAGGAGTCTGATCTAGTAGTGAGACCCTGAACACCCTGTAGACCCTTCTCTAAAACACAAAAAATAAATAAAAAATAAAATAAAAAATATATTTTATCACATAAATGCTATGTATCGTGGAATATCATGTTTCCCAAGAATTATTTGGAATTAGAAGGGTAAATGTATGTGTATGTGTATATATATATGAAATTTAAAATGTGGCTTGGGAGTTGATTGCTAAAGGGACCAGGAGCACAGAATTAGGTGAAGCACATGTATCGCAAAATAGGACTTGGTAGGGCCATGGAGATAGCTCATTGGTCTAAACACCTGCCTAGGCAAGTGCAAGGACCCAGGCTTGATCTCCGGTACCAGATGCCACGCCAGCCCCATGTGAGACCCTGTACCAAATACATTAAATTAAAAAAAAAAAATTGGACTTGACAGCACAATAGCAGGAAAAGGCCAAAATTTGTAGGTGGTTATTTTTTTAGGAGACACTTTTAATTATGGACCTATGCTGTCCAATTAAAATATTTTGATTTACCTCACTGAGTGGAAAGCCCTTGGAAATATTTGCTCAAGTGACAAGTGAGGCATTTGAGTGCATGAACTTGTATTGGGGTGGGTAAGGTAGTCATGCCTGGGTGGGGAAGTGCATCTGTGAATGGATGTTTGAATAAGTTCACAGACAAATAGGTCTAGGCAGAAATTGTCATGTAAGATCAGTGAGGATTCCGTCATAGACATCCATGATACACTGGAGAGAGGTACAGGTGGAGTAATGCAGTTTTAATTCTGCTAGCAGTTTCTCATGGGAATATTACGGGGTGGTGCCTGTCTATGAGGGCTTGATTATAAAACATCATTATATATCAACTCCAAGTTAATAAAAGTAGTATCAAAATTTGTATGGTACTTTATATTGTAAAAGCACTTTCACATATATGCATTAATATAGTTGATTCTCAGTGGAATTTTTTCAAGCTCCTGTTACTTCCAGAGGAAGTATTTTAGTTTTAGCACTTTGTAACTGGTGACATCCTGAGGTAAGCTACCTCATAGGATGTTGGTTATACTTAGTAATAAGTAAACAGTGATCCGACAGCCACTTATTTTCCCTTTTCTCTCCCATCTGCAGGGAAATCCTTCACTGGAACTCAGAACTTCCACTTGGAGGTCGGCCTCATCATTCTCTCTGTAGTGTTTGCGGTATGCCTTCTAGCTTGCCTATTGGGAGTTGCCCTCCGAAAATTTAAAAGGCGTAACCAAGAGCGCCTCAATCCCAGGGATGTGGAGTATGGCACCATTGAAGGACTTATCACCACCAATGTTGGAGACAGCACGTTAGCAGTGAGTACGACTGTCTAAGCACACCAGAAATGGGTGCAGAGACCTGCTTATTTGGGAATGAAAAACTATAAGGGTGTGGACAATCCAGCCACGTGCCATTGGGCACTGACCTCCTAAGCAAGCGGGCGATGGCACTTGTGTAATCTACTTTTTGTGAGAAGATCATTTTAGACAACACTGAAGGGGGAGGGGATTTGTTTAAGTAGATTCTTGGTGGTTACTTTTCTTTTGGGATTGAGGGAGAAGGGACAAAGAATGATTGCTTGCAATTTTGAAAGGCTTAGACTTGGTGGTATTCAGTTGCTCTATTTTTAGTAATAAAAGTGCTTTTCTTTTGTTTAATATTAAAAATCAATTTCCCTTCTAGATTATTTCAACACCCTATAATTTAAGACTTAAAATTTGACATCCAAAAAAGTAGCTATTAGATTTCCCATGCTCTAGTGCTGCCCCCTTGTGGAGTGCAGTTGCATGGTTAAGCCAGTGCCGTCCAATAGGATGCAGTTTGTATACCACGTATGTAGTATTCAGTTTTGTAGTGGCCACCTTAAAGGAAGTGAGGAACACAGAAAAAAGTGAAAACGGTAACTTGAATTTTAACTATTCAGCCCAACATACACTTTTAAAAAATCATTTCAACATGTATTTAATGAAAATATTAATGGAGCAATTTACATTTTTGAGCTAAATTTTCAAAAATGTGTGTGTATTTTATATTTGCAGTATGTCAAACTAGCCAAAGTTTACTTATTTGCATATAAACCATTATTTTTATGCATTTAAAGATCACTCTTTTGCATAGTTTCTATGATATAGTCATGCCATATTCCCAACCCTTTAAGATTTTGTATTTAAATTGTGTGTGTGTGTGTGTGTGTGTGTGTGTGTGTGTGTGTGTGTAGTATCAGGGACTGAACTTGGGACCTTGTGGATGGCAGGCAGGTGCTTATACTGTGTACTTTAAAAATTGTGAACCAGGATCTCATTGCCCAGGCAATCTTCCTGACTCAGCCTCTTGAGTAGCTGGGATAACAGATATATGGAACCATAGCTGGGTCAAAAATCAACATCTTGCAAAACAAATATTTAATAGATACCAGAGGACCTGGGCATGGTGGTACAGACTGCGATCCGAGAACTTTGGGAGGATGAGACCTGACGTTATTAAGTTCAAGGCTAGAGTACGATCCTGTCTTTAAAAAGTCTAGGAATGTAGTTCAGTGATAAAGCTCAGGCAATTATTTGCAAGTCTCTAGGTCTAATCCCTGGTATTGTTTTATTTTATCAGAAGGTGTTAATTTTAAGGGAAGGTTAAACAATAAATAGGAAGAGAAGATCACTTATTTTTATAAATAGGTCACCATAAATTGCTTTTAAAAAATGGTACATTAACGTTAGGCCAAATCTGAAAAAGGTAAAGATTTGAGGATTGTTGGAGTGGTGGGAAATATGTACAGGACAGAATCAGCTCTTTGTCATAGTCCATTGAGTTGCAAAACAATCAAAGTAAAATCTTTCTAGGATGATTCAGTGTTGTTTAATACCATGCTTGTGTACCATCCAGAATGTCTCGGGTTAAGTCTTGCTGTGCGCTCAGCATGCGGAAGGTGCCTGAGGGCTCTGCACTTAGATGTTGCTAGCAGCTTCTCTCTGCTGGGGGAGATGTGCCCCGGCCAGTGGCTATCTTGGTGCCCAGGTGTTGTACCTGGACACCGGCAGGGTCCACCCTTCATGAGCTGGCAGGACAATTGTTGGTGGCCAGTGTGACTGGGTGATGTCAGACTCTACTGCCTGACCCATCACAGGGCCACCAGTCACCTGTACTTTTTTATGAAGAAGGAGGAATTAATCTTATTTTATTCTTTAATTTTTTGGTATGGTGTTGTGCTATGCAGTTCAGACTCTTAGTGACCCTCTCCTGTCTCAGCCTCCCTGGTGCTGGGATTACAGATGTGCACCACCATTCCTGGTTTCAGGGCTGGCACAGTGTGCCCAGGGTTCCAGGGCCTGCACGGCATGTGGAACTGGAGATCGAACCTGGGTCCTTGTGCTTTCCAGACAGGTGCTTAGACCACTGAGCTATGTCCTTGGCCTGGAATTAATCTTTATCAGCCTCTAACTGGAGTATTTATTTATTTGCTATAGGGTCTTGATATGCAGCTCAGACTCAAGAGTACCAGTGATAGAACCTGGGTCCTTGTGCTTGCCAGGCAGGCACGTAGACTACTAAACTATCACCTAGCCCAGAGGAATTAATCTTACTTAGCCTCCTTTTATTTACATGTGTTACTGTGGAACTGAGAGAAAATAGAAGGAATTCTATTTTGAAAAGTAGAGAAACAGAATTTTTCATTAGAAATGTACTCAGGAGTCTGTTCTAAGCTTTAAGGAAAACAAAATGAATTTATTGAGTTAATAACAAGATGTGAAGAAGAGTCCTGGCAAAGCTGCAGCAAGGCAGAATTCTGAAATAGATTAGTTGGAACTTTGTTCTTCAGAGTTGCTAATGTAGCAAATTACCCCAGGTAACACTTGGAATATCCAGGATAGATTACCATTTAAACAGCTCTAAGGATTTTGAAAGATGAAAGAAAGTGTATGCCAAAACAGTCTTCTGACCTCACCCAGCTTGGATGACAGGATATCATGATAGAATAACAGTAAACACAATTTTTAAAAGAAAATGTCATTGTTGGTTTCTACACTTGGTTATCTAGGCAATGTGTTCGTTTATGTGGTGCAACAAAGCACACACAGTACGAAGTCTCATTTACTGTATGAAAGAACTTGGGAGTCACGACTTGAGGTGCATGTTTATTAGTCTTTTGTTGGCCCCTCCCCCCAGTCTGTGACGTGGGTTTAGAATTGTAGTTGCGCATTATGAAAAAGAAGTACATTTGCAAAATTATTCTTCTAAAAATGGAATGGAGAGAAATAGCAAGAGAGAATATGTAGATAAATAATAAATTCTACATCATTTTCTTTTGTCTTCCTTAGTCTCTCTCTCTCTTTCTTTCCTTCCTCCTTCCCTCCCTCCCTTCTTTCCTGGCTGGGACTTGCTATATAATTCAGGCTGGCCTTGAACTTGTGGTGATCTTCCTGTCTCAGCCTCCTGCATATTTTCTTTTCTTTCTTTTTGTTTTGGTTGTTCTGGGGATTTAGCCTAGACTTAGGGATACTCCATCACTGGCCCCAATGCTTTTTTGTTTTAGTTTGGGATAATGTCTCCTTGTTGCCCAGGTTAGCCTCAAATTTGCCAGCTTGCTGATTTAGCCTCCAGAGTAGCTCTGGCTATGGGAGTATGCTACTGTGTCTGACTCCTTTAATAGTTTTTGGGGCCATGGAGATGGCTCAGGGCCGTGGAGATGACTCAGTAGAATAAGCACTTGCCCGGCAAGCACAAGGGCCTGAGTTCAATGCCTAGTTCTGTTTAAAAAAAAAAAAAGAATATGTTAGGGAGCTGGGGAGATGGCTCAGTAGAATAAACGCTTTCCTGGCAAGCACAAGGGTCTGAGTTCAAATCCCTGGTTCTGGAAAAAAAAAAAGTTTTTAAGGTTCTGAATTTCTACCACTGGATATTCAGCTTTTGGTAATTTTGCCAGTCAACGGTATTTAGCATTGGTGCTCAGAAGAAATACAAGAAGATGAAATTCATGGGAATCAGTGTATGGCCTTAGTAGGCCAACGGAGATGGTGGGGAAGGGAGAGCTTTGGGACGCATTACTGTTACTGCAGCCGTACCCATCATCGCTGCATGCATAGTCACTGCAGCCGCACCCCACTGCCACAGGCATGGCGCTTCTGCTGTTGATAATCCTCGTCTGACACCAAAAGACTTCTGTTTCTTGGCATGCGCTGAAAGTAAGAAGAAAAAATTTTTTGAATGAACTAAGAATGTTTTGCCAAAATGTTCATTCACAGGACTCTGGTTTTATGCTTCAAACAAAAAGCTTAATCCTTTACTTTTCTCATTTGTGAGTGTTTCTCACTGATATGTTACAAGAAGGTAGTAATTTGGTGAGCCCTTGGTTCCTGACCGGTGACCTGCATCCTGGGAGCCTATCCCATCCAGAGTACACCGGTGTCGTGACCCACATGGGTCTGTGCAGTCTTTCTACTATAGACATCAAAGCTCTGCTTTGTATTTCTGATTTATTTGTTCTTAATTAGGCCTCCTTAGCTGGCATGACAGCCAAAGTGGATTGTTCGATAGTTCCTTAGTGAACAGAACAGAACAGAACATGGAGGATTTTACCCTGGGCTTGAGGTTGAAGGTGTGGGCCGGTCCGTCCTTTCTTCCAGTCTCCTGCTGCTACTTCCTTGGGGCTCCTGGAGCTCTCAGTTGAGTTCTTGTCTTTGCTCAGCTTCTTTACACATTGTATTCTAAAACTCCAGGCATAGGGAAGGACTTCCGATCCCTCAGGAGAACATTCATGTATTGGGGAAGAGCTGCTCGCTAGCTTTCTTAGGACATAAAGCCCATCTTTCTTCTGGTGGAGCTGTCCAGACACACAAGCAGCCCGAGCATCCAGGCCCGCCGCCCTCCACTTCCCATGTGCGCCTCAGCAACACGCTTGTTAACGGGACTCCAAACTGCCAGTAACTGCTCAGTAATTTTCTTTTTATGCTTGTCTTAAACACAGGACTTACTGGATCACTCGTGTACGTCAGGAAGTGGCTCTGGTCTTCCTTTTCTGGTACAAAGAACAGTGGCTCGCCAGATTACGCTGCTGGAGTGTGTCGGTAACTCTTTTTTCCTTTCCTTTCTGGGTACCATGTACTGCTAATTGTGATTGTGTAGTGGACTGGGACTTGTAAGACCTGCTTTTCTTTTCCTCTCGTTTCTTTAGTAAGCTCGGGAGACGCTGCTGTAAGCACGGTGTGTATATAGCTCATTAATGCAGGAGAGACAAAGTAGCTCTGGTCTCAGTTCTCTGTGGTCTCAAAATCCCTGAATTTGCTGAATCTCTTGTCCAGTGAATTGTCTTTAGTTACTATAGGGAATGCCGAAGGAAAGTTTGCAGTTGCAGGTAGAGCCTTTGGTGTGATGGGCGTGCCGGACAAGTGAGTTGATGAGGCTCTCCTGACCGTGGGTATTGAATGGCCTGAGGTCAGTACACTGCAGGACAGAAAATGTGTTCAGTTGTGCAGGCCTTTTCATTCTTCCTGCTCTTTGCAATAAATAATGGTAAATACATGTTATTGTCAGTTAAAAGCAAGAGCTTATATACATTTTCATGGTCTCTCGTTTTTCCCATATGGGACTATTTTTAGGTTACTGTAAACATAGAGTGTGTATAGTTCATGCTTCCTTTTCAGCTCTAAGCTTCCCTTTCCCTGTTTTGATTTGGCTTGCTTAGGGTTTTGGGCAGTTTTTTTCCCCCTTTAGTTTTTTGAAACAGGGTTTGGCTATGTGGTTCAGCTTGGTGTTGAATTCACTGTGGAGCCAGGCTGACCTTATAGTGGCATTCCTCCTACCTCAGTCTCCCACATGCTGGGATTACAGGTGTTCACCACTACGCCTGGCGTAAAGCTTTCATTTTTATTAGTTTGGTGTAGTGGGTCAGTATTTGCAAGTAGCACAGTGGTTTTCCTTAGTTTCTCCTGCTGGCTGGCTGCTGCCATGTCTATAGAGGTCTGTCAAGCTGTCCTTCTCCCCCTGAGTGCTGCTTTGAGCTGGCTTCGTAGTTCTGGCCTCCCAGCTTTTTCTTCGGGGAGATGGCTGGTCCACATAAACTTGTTCTATGACCTGCAGTTCTTCTCCGGATTGTCTTTGAGTTTTCATAGAAAGTGGGATATTTCCAGGCCAGTGGAAGGAAAAGGGATGGGCAGCGTATGGAGGAAGGTGCCTGCCACCCCAAGACATGGCCTGTTCACTTTGTTGCCTTTTCTCCACGTCAGCTGCTGCGCTGTGCCAACTGTCCTAGGCATCTCTTCCACAGCAGACTAAGAACAGAGAGAGTAAGGATGAAGAGCCCCAGATGTGCTCATTACGAGTAGCTGCAGCTGTCTTCTCATTCTGATTAGCATTCTGTTTGATTATGGACAGGAAGGTCTGTGTACTGGCAGGAGGGCAGGGAAGGGGTTATGTGCTGACTTCCAGCCCTCTCAGACCTGCAGCAACAGATCCTAAACTCAGCCCTCAGAGATCAAAGCCAGGATCCAAAGTGAAAAGTAATATTGTACTTTTCTAGCTATTCTTAGCATTTTCTGAAATAGTGTAAATCAATTTTTACATTTTGCTGGGTTTGTGCTCAAGACCTTAATGGAAACGGTGCCGTTTTGCAAGTGTGCAGTTAGTGTTGATATGGTCCAGTTTTGAACAAAAACATATGCGATGAATTGTGTGGATGGTGCGTTACCACTTTGGATTCACACATGTGGGAAGCTGGAGCAGGGCTGTCATTTCCAGATGCTGCTAAGGAAGCCCCAGCTTCCAAATGCTGTGGGGATCTCCTTTGTGGGGCTCCATGGCCAGGGCTTCTGCAGCTCTGCTTTTGTTTTGTGGGCTTCTGTCTGTGGTGAGTTTACAAAAGAACACTTGACAACTTTAAATCACTTGGAAGCTAGTGAAAAGTTTTTTTTACCTTAATTTTATTTATCCTGCTATGTATCTCTTGCTTTCTTAAATGAAAAGAACAAAGGATTTACGGCAACAGTTCATGAAGATATTTTCTCACTTTCCAAATGAAAAATGAAAGCAAAGAGAACATAAAGATATACAATGGAAATAAGGGAAGAAGAGCTTAGCGTACACATTGGTAGTATCTTAGCAGTAGCCCTTATTTTGAGTTGCAAGTTCTGAGCCATTGCTATGAGGCAGTAAAATGAACCCTGTATTGAACAGTGTCTGTGTGTGGCCTAACAGCGGCTCAGAAGGAGCACGGGTCTGTCCCATGTAACACCGCTTCGGGTAGTCACTGGTATTTACTAAGCACATAGACTCTCATCAGGATCTGGACTTGGGTGTTGCCTGGACAGACATCTGTCCTGTTTCTCTGCACTAGCGTTCTCAGTAGCTCAGTTTTCCAGCAAAGAACTACGGTCTGTCCTGCGTGTGCAGGTGGTGCTGTGGCTGCTTCTTACAGCCCTGTGAGCCCAGCGGCCACTTGCCTGGGCAGGAAGCCCTGCTGCCCTGCACTTGTGGCTCCTGCTGCCTTACTCTCCAGGCTGATGGTACTTGTGTCGATCCCCCCAGTCTCGGAGGGATTTCCTCTTCCTCCTTCCCTCTTGGATCAGTCCTGTCTGTAATTAAAGAGAAGAGTGGAAGAGGGAGCATGTAGTGGGCACGCTGACACGTGCGTGGCTGCTGCAGAGAGGCCCAACACCGGCCAGGCCAGCTCACAACTGACATCGCCATGTTTTTTAGATTGTGTCTTCCAAGTGGTCTTTTTGGGATGGCCCATTTTGTGCCATTGCAGGGGCTGGCTGATAACACAGATACTCATGACCAGTGCCAGAAATCAGAGCTGTCCTGGGATTGTGTGTGTAGGACTTTGAAAATCCTCTTTAGAAAGCACCTCGTGCTGTGCCGTCCCGCCCTCGGGGTGCGCTGAGACCACAACTAATACTCAGTGTGGTGTCGTGTACCTGTAATCCCAGCACTTGGGAGGCTGAAAACAGGAGAATCATTATGAGTACCATCTATGTAGTGAGACCCCGTAGATCCTGTACTCAATACATTAAAAAAATAAAAATAAAAAGACGTCTTCTGCCAAGAAGTCCTTTAGGGCTAGAGGTAATGTGCTTGATGATCTCCTATAGCACAACATTGTGTGTTTGGTTGTTTTTATTTTTAAGCCCCAGAACACACATCTCAGACATCTTTTTTTTCTGAAGCCGTGTAAGTTCAGATCTGCAGGCCTAGAAAATGCCTGTTGCTGCTGGAGAGGGGAAGGCAGCAGGGAGCCTTTCACTTCAGCAAGATGCGCTTTTTTTCAGCACAGCACTAACATTCAATCATGTGTGCCGTGTCCTCAGTTTTACTAGTTTTATGTGTTTTAAAAGCCATAGGAATTTGATACTTTTCCATAGAGGAATTGAGATGTAAACTCAGGGATGGGCAGTTAATTGTACAATGCAAAGACAGAAGACAGTGTTTTATCAGTATGTGGTGGGTGGCTGTAGGGGCTTCTACATGATTTTTCTTTTCAATGTCTTTCCAGGCAAAAGGCTGTGGTATTTATATCCCGTAAGTGAGTTTCTCTGGCAGACAATGGGCGGGTGGGGTTGTGAGCTACAGGCACAAGGCTCATTGGGTTACTCTCGGGAGCGCTCAGCCCAACTCCCTCTCGTCCATCTGCCTGCTGGAGTCACTTCTGCTTTGTTTTCCACAGGGAAAGGCAGGTATGGTGAGGTGTGGAGGGGCAGTTGGCAAGGGGAAAATGTTGCTGTGAAGATCTTTTCTTCCCGGGATGAAAAGTCGTGGTTCAGGGAGACAGAGCTGTACAACACTGTGATGCTGAGGCATGAGAACATCTTAGGTGAGTATGGGGTGAGCCCCTCGCTAGTTTATCTCGGTGAAGAGAGCTGCCTTCCCTTGCCCTCTCTGGCTTGCTGCATGTGAATTTGAAAGTCTCTCCTGAAAGCCATGCAGGGATCCTCAGAATTCATATGCAGCCTAGTTTTCTTTTAACGTCAACTTCTTATTTAAATCTGCAAACAAGTTAAGTTGTAATATTCTCTGGATGAGGAAAAGGAAATCCGTTATTGCTCATTCTTATTCCTACATCTGCAGATCATTACTTAAACAACAAAAATTTGCCCCGTATTGTTCACTTCAAGGCTTCGTGGTTGTTCTACTTACCCCACCCTTTTTGAATATTTATTACTTGAATCAAACCAAGAAAGATCTTTGGACTCTTTCCTAGAGATTCACAGCTCCTAGGGACATCATAATTAAATGCACATTCCCTCAAACTAGGCATCAATTTTAAAAGACCAGATTTACAGAGGGATTCAGCATACATTTTAATTTGGAAACTAAAGCTTAGCAACATTTATGAAATTTTTAAAGTGCCCACCAAAATCTTGCTGTGGCAGTATAAAGGGTGAACACATTCCTTGGGCCTATGGACTTCTGCAGAGTTGACAAATTTCTGTAAACATGCTTATACCAGTGCGTGTATGGCTGATGCTACTGGAGTCCTTCTTTAACAGTTGATACACAGTTTGTGCTGTGTAGGGTCAGGTGGGCCACTTTATGATTCCTGGACTAGGTCTGGCATATAGGAGACCCTGGCCAAAGTTTATTTTGCTATTATCAATTCAGTATTTTAGTCTGAGTTAAGTCATCACTAAATGATGGTTTGATGCTCTCAAAGCTTCAATGATGTGATATTAATGTTTCCTAATTGTTTGAATTTTGGCTGATGTCTTCTCTTCTTCCCTTCTCCTGCCTTAGACATCACCTGTCCCTCTCCTTGTGTTAACACTGTCCACTTTCCACTTCTGGTCCCCGCTCCACACAGAAATGTCTTGCTTTGGAAAGCAAGGTAATTCTGCTCCCAGATTGAGTGTGACATAGATGACTTCTATACCTCTCACTCAAGACTCCCCCTTTGGTGCTCCAGGAAGTCTCTTAAGCTCCACCCACAAATATGTCCACATTCAGCTACCAGCAATACTTTCCTAACCTTGGAAATGCCACAGACACTTAGGTTTTCTTGCTGTTCTTCATTGTCCTTTACTTCTCCATCCTCCAAATCCAAAACTGTCTCATGTTTTTAAAAGCCACTGCCTGGCTGCTTATTCATTGAATTTTATGAGTCCAGTGAAGAAAACTATCCGTGGAAAAAATGCCAAGTTGCCAAGTTTTTATGTTGGTTATTGGATTCTTGGCTATTTTAAAATACACTAATGGTCAGGTATTCTTGAACACTTTTCCTGTGTTTTAGGTATCATAGTAACTATTTTACATGCTATAAAACTTTTTAATTCTCAGTTATCCTTTGAGATATGTCAGTACTAGGCTTATCTCATAAAGGAGGAAGGCAAGATAGAGATCTTTTGTGACTTGGGCAAGCTCACCCAGGTTGGGAGTGGTGGGGCCAGTATGCAGAGTAGGAGGTGGTCTGAGCCCCAGTCTGCTCATCAGCTGTGCCGTGTGGCAGCTTCGTGCCTCAATTGTCCTAGTACCTGGTTCCTGGACCGACTGTCCTCAGAGTTTTAGCCTCTAGGCATCTATTCAACCTTTACTGACAACAGAGGTCAAAGCAGAGTTTTCTCATACAAGGGCTCAGCAAATAGTTCACACTTGAGACGTAAACAGTTGAAGAAAAATCTTGCTTTGCTAAAGTTATTTTTCCTGATGGTTCAGAATATAATTAACACTACAAATATCTTTTAAGAGCTAGAGGGCAAAGAGGAAGGTGAGGCAATAAGAATGCTTTTTATTTAATCAGAGGGCCCTCTCCCTTGGGAAGAAAGCAACAGAGGCCACATGGATATGACATACAAGAACAATTTAACTCTTTTGAGTGGGGCTTTATTCCTTTGTTGTGTTCAACGTTTCCTCAGATGTGAAGTTTGCGCTTCCCTTGCAGACCGTTTCAGTTGTCACTTCTTGGTGGGGGGCTATGATGGTAACTGGACCAGATGCTGTAATCCTCAGCACTGGGCTCATCCTCCTTTTTGTAGATACCTATGACAATACGTTACATCGTATCATTTTTCATTTTTATGTGTGTTTTTTAGCCTAAAAAGTTTGATCGCTACAGTTTTTCTATGTGATGGACAAAGAGCATCATAAATGCTAAATATATTCAATCAGTCACTTTATTTGATGAGTCAGCTCATGAGTTTTTAGATTTCATCCCTTTATTTTATATCTGAGAGAGATATAACATGAAACCCCCACTCTAAATTGTAGGCAGGGTCAGGACTAGAACACAGGTATCCAGGTTCCAGCTTTTTGCCAGCAGCATCGGGGTGTGGGTAGGAGGTCGAATGGTCTGTGCAGGGAATATCAGTGTGATGAAGAATTTGTACTACTGTTAGGGCCGAGTGCAAAGGTATGGATCCTATCTGAATCTTAATACAGTGTAAAAAAATTTAAAAGATTCCTACAATAGAAAGTAATGCAACATTTTATATTAATAGTGTCCTCCTAAGGAATGAATTCTGTTATTTTCTCTTTATTGCTTCTATAAACCTCCTTTCATGGCAGTTGGTTAATGCCCTTATTTTTAGTCACAGATGATTTCTGTAGTGAACTGCTTAGGATCCAGAAAGGTACAATGTGGATTTAATATCTGTTAATTCCGTTCCTGCTCTCTCTAGGTTTCATTGCCTCAGACATGACCTCAAGACACTCCAGCACCCAGCTGTGGTTGATTACACATTACCATGAGATGGGGTCATTGTACGACTACCTTCAGCTCACGACTCTGGACACAGTCAGCTGCCTTCGGATAGTGCTGTCCATTGCAAGCGGTCTTGCACATTTGCACATAGAGATATTTGGGACCCAAGGGAAGCCAGCCATTGCCCATCGAGATTTAAAGAGCAAAAATATCCTAGTGAAGAAGAATGGACAGTGTTGCATAGCAGATTTGGGTAAATTTTTAAAATTTAAAATTACTACTTTCAACTCTTGTCATATATGCAATGGGAATGTACCGTATCTACAAAGTGCAGTACAGGGTTACAGGATAATGTTTGTCTTTTAACATACTACAAAAAACTTCAAACGTACAGTGCTGAAAGAATACAGTAGTTAACACCTACCACCTGTATATTCCCAGTAACATTTCAGTGCTTTATCAGCTGTCTAGCAATCCATCAGCTCATGTTAATGTTTGATATATTTCAAAGTAACTTGTAAACAAAAGAACCTTTTCTTCTAGTGACTTCAATACCCACATTAGTGTGCCATTAACTAAACTACCTCATTTGTTTGTTACTTTCAAGTAAAACTTACAGATGATAAAATATATAAATCTTAGGCACCTTGTTCGAGTTTGACAAGTGCTCCAAGTTTCAAGTCATTATGGAGACTTGTCCATTATTCTGGAAAGTCACCACAGGCCCATTCAGGTGGTTGGTCCCTGTCCCCCTATCAGAGACAGTAATGTAATGTAATGTAACAATGTAGTAATGTAACAATACTGTTACATTTTGATTTCATAAAGCTCAAATGGAGTAGAGCACAGCTACATATTCCATGTAATGGTTTTGCCTTTAAGAAAAGCTTTCTCAAATTATTCTTTTATAGCCAAGGCAAGTTAATCAATTTGAAAAAGAGGAAGCTAGTTCTCAAACTAGTTACCTCTTTGCCTTGCTGAAATATCACAGTCTTATGATGTTAGGATAAAGTTCATTGTAGCTTTACTCTATAAATAAAATTATTTTCAGGTATAGTGCCACATATAAAACCATACTCACCCTGGGCTCCAAAATAGTGATTGATAATGGCGCTAATAAGAACTAGGTTATGAATGTTAGTCACTTACTTCAGCAGGCTGTTACGAGTTCGCATTCACGGGATTGAAAATTTTTCATCAACTGGTCCTGGTGGAACATGCCTGTAACACCAGTGCTCAAGGCTAGAGGATCTCAGTGTAGAGCTTCACCTGGACAACTTAGTGACTTATTCAGACCCTGTCTTATTAAAAAATAAAATAGGGCTGGAGATGTAGCTCAGTGTGAAGAAAGCCCTGAGTTCAACCTGCAGTAGTACAAAAATAAAATGAAATAAAATAAGTAAAAGGCTTACAATTACTATAATTATTGTTAGGCTGATAAATGTTTAGGCAAAATTAACTTTCATTATATAAAGAATAACATTTATTTTTATTTTTAAACATGGAATTTGACATGCTGGAAAATTTGCTTCCTTTGAATACCTGGATCGTCTTAGTGTTCATGCTGAGAAATTATTTTACAGTGTTTGATAGGTGTAAGACTATAACTCTAAAGCCTTTTACAGGCAACTTAATTGTATTATATACTTTCCTGGCTTATTTTGTGGCTTTTAGAGCCATGGTGATTTGTGCTTGAATTCTGACTTTTGCTATTATTTATACTGTACTTTTTGCACAAGTCAGTTTATCTAGCCAAAGTGCTGACACCACTTATGCTCAGAATGAGAGTCGGAGTCTTACCCACGAGGGACTCCAGTGTTTGATGCTGTGCATTGAACTTCTGCGTTGTTGGAAACTTGTTTAATTATGTGTTCATGTATTACTCATCTAACGGAAAAACAATTAGACCTATCCCACAGGATTGAGATAGGACTCAGAAACCATTATAAACCTGGTGGGTAATAAGGGTTTAAGCAGTAGCTGTTGGAGGTTCTCATGGTCTGGGGAGAATGAGCAGAGGGAGGCAGCTCTTGGCCTTGGTTGTGGGGCACAGTGGGGGTGAGGTTCAGTAATGAGTTCTGTAGCCTTCTGCTTAGAGATGTTGTTGGTGAAAAATCTGTGCTAAGGAGTCATTTTTTTCAAGTGATTAATAAGGTACTGTAGAAAATAGCTTGTATAAGCCCATAACCTGTGTATAATTTTATATCATGCCCAGAACTTAAGGTTACTTAAATAGTGTTTTATTAGTAGTACAGCCTAAAGATCAGTTTTCCATTTTTCTGGAACTTTTTATTATCCAAAATTTCAAGCTGGGCATGGTGGTGCACCTCTGTAACCTCAGCATTGGGAATGCCGAGGTAAGAGGATTGCCATGAGTTTGAGGTCAATCTTGGTTACAGGGTGATTTCAACCTGAACTATACATGGAGACTCTGTCTCAACAAAACAAAAATGAAGAAATGAAAAATTCAAGCATGTGAAAGGACTGAGAGTATTATAACCACTTTTAATCCTCAACGCTTAGGCTCAGAATATGATAAAAGTTTTGCTGTGTTGGGCGGGCTAGAGAGCTCAGCAGTTTAAAGCACCTACTTAGGTAGGCACAGGGGCTGGGGTTTGCTCACCATTGCCATGCCAGCCCTGCCTCTGGGACTCACTGAGGCAGTGACTGAGACTGGGCCTGGTGGCACATGCCTGTAATCCCAGTGCGTGGGAGTCTGAATACAGGAAGTTCACTAGGAGTCTAATCTGTGTAGTGAGACCCTGGAGACCCTATACTAAATACATTTAAAAAGTTTTGCCATGTGACTCTGGTTCTAGAAATAGTGGATGGGTGTATATCATCTGGGAAATTTTCACAGTGTTCTTGGAATCTTGGAGTTGATTACAAAGACTGGGAAAAGAGGAGCCAGTCTGCTCTAATTGAAGTCAGTTGCCAGTTTCTACTAATTATTAAGGGTGAGATAACAGGTGTAGTCTTTCTGGCCTTCTGTGGAATCATCATGCCACGATTCAAAGCCATGGAGTGGGAAGGACGCCTTCTCCACAGATAGTTGGAGGAATTTCCAGAGGATCTTTGGATTTCAAAAATTTACAGGGGCAGTGTCCTTCACTTTGGTACTTTTTATTATCTTGACTGTTACAGGAATCAGTCACAGTTGTTCTGTATATGCACCAGTAAGTAATTCCATCCTCAGGTAAACCATGCATGAGTCTGTATCTCCACTGGCTAGTGAGGGATACCAGGTCTCTGATTGACTGAGGAATTCTGAAATAAGCCATGGCTTAAGTTTTCAGAGCCACTAATGTGAGAGAGGTGCTTTGAGTTGAGATCCAGGGCAGTGCTGTCTGTTCCTAGAAAGGCCCACGGGCTTGCCCAATGCTGTAGCCTGGACCAGCAGCTCTTTGTGAAGTATGCAGCAGTGCCCACCACAGTCTTCTATTTATGTGGTGATAAATTACCTTAAAGTCCACATTTCAAGCTGTTAGAAGTTTGTGTTTGGAGACTAGTGGGAACACTGGATGTTCAGGAACTTAATTTGCTTTGTGTTAAGCTCCTTTGAGGTTCACATTTAGCATGTGGGCCTGTTTTCCTATGGACCTGTGCAACACTGACCTTGTGCTGTTTTGATGCATTATTCTGCCATTTGCCCCACACTTTTTGTCTCTTAGAAGTTTATATGTTAATGTGATTGCTTCATAGTATTTCTGGCATCCTTTTCCTTCTCTCCAAAAGTTACACCACATGTATTCCAGGGATTTAGCGTAAAACAGCAGTTCCTGTGCATAGCGCCAGAGGGAGCTTTCGGCTGGGGTTGGTTTAAACTCCAAGTAGCCTTCTGTGAGAAAGGAAGTGAGCTAACTGCACTGTTCTTTTCTTCCTTTTAGGCCTGGCAGTCATGCATTCCCAGAGTACTAATCAGCTTGATGTGGGGAACAACCCCCGAGTGGGTACCAAGCGCTACATGGCCCCTGAAGTTCTAGATGAAACCATCCAGGTGGATTGTTTTGATTCTTACAAGAGGGTCGATATTTGGGCCTTTGGACTTGTTTTGTGGGAAGTAGCCAGGCGGATGGTGAGCAACGGTAGGTATCTGATGCAGTGCTGTCTTTGTCTACGTTCTCTTAATACTTTTCTTACGGAAAGGGCAAAGGAGAATATAGAAGGCCACGGTGTTTCTTGAACCCTACTCATCAAACTGCAGGCATTTATGTTTGACTCATGGTGAGTAGGTGTAGAGTAATGGCATTATATTTGCAATACAAGAGACAAAATGGTTTTTCAAAACTATTCCTGGGAAAGATTATTCTTTGGTTTTACTTTGGATTGCTCCATATTTTTCTCTTTCTGTGTCCCTGTTTTTCTTGCTTCTCAAGACCTTCCTTTCCTTTTGGCCATTCTCACAAGGTAGATTTACCTGGAGAAGAACGTTCAGGTAATTCTCGGGGAGTTTTGCTTCTTCAGATAACTTCACTTCTTATGACTGAAGAAGTGGCTTCAGTTACCACACTCAGAAGCAGAGTGCCTTCCAATGAGGGAAGTGTGTGCTCAGGAAGCTTTACATAGGTGGTTTATGTTGATGTTTATAAGTAATTTTATGAAATGATGTTGCCTCAACAATTAAGGAAGAATTTTCTTATTTATTTATTTATTTATTTTCTTGGTACAGGGTCTTGCTATGTAGCTCAGACTTACAGTGACTCTCCTGTCTCAGCCTCCCCAGTGCTGGGATTACAGGTGTGCTCTACCATGTCCGGTTTTGGTAGCTGGCACAATACCCCTGGGATTACCGAGCGGCAGGGCATGCGGTACCTGGGATCAAACCCAGATCCTTGCACTTGTCAGGAGGTGCTGAGACTGCTGAGCTATCTCTCCAGCCCTAGTTAAGGAAGAATATATCACTAATTTTTGACCTGTCTCTCCTACACTAAGTTCTTAATCTTGTCTTTTACGTACCTAAATTGACCCTAGATACACAGTTGAACTTTAAATATGTTATAGTCAGAAAGCACTGAGTATTGCTCTTTCAAATTGGGCATGCCTCAGTGGCTTACCAAGTGTTTTTAGCAGGGTCTTTGTGAATGTGGTGAACTTCTTATCTTCACAACGGGAAATCTTACTTCATAGAGCATGTATCTGGAAAGGTCTTAGGAAAACAAAAGAAAATATCATGCATTTAGATTTGTATTTATTTCCAAGTGGTATTTTACATTTACACTCTGTGACCCACAGAGATCCTGGATTTAAGAAATAATGCAAAAAGTTTTTGAAAATCTATTCTCCATCTTACCTTCCACTGATGTTCCATTCTAAGGGTTGAGGTTTGTGGGGTAATCATACTTTTCATGACTAATACAACCAGAAACTAGGAGGCTCTGGGAGATAAGTAAGATTGGATAATTTAATATAATTTTATGTACAGAAATTAAAATCAGCATGCCTTCATGGTAGCTTGCTGTTGTAAGAGCAGAGTGTGTCTGCTGTGAACAAACCCTCTGAAGGCATTTAAGCATTTTCAGATTAAGCATATAGGGATTATAACTTGACAATTCTTTGAAGATTCTTTTTAGTTGTTAAATAGAGCCACAAACATTTTCTTGGTAATTGTTTCTCAATCCTTGGGAGCCACTGCCTTGCAGTTTGTGCCATTGGAGTGCCTTGGGAATTATTTACGACAGATTGTTTTGCTGACTTAGAAAAGTTCTGAACTTTGCCTGAAATTGCGCATGAACTTCGTTTCCTCACCCACTCCCCAGTTATCCTGGAGCACCTTGGGGGGGAGTGGGGGAGGGGTCTGACTCGGATGAGTTTACCTTAGCAGAGACTTTAGAGCAGGCTGGTGTCAGAATAAACCCTGTGACGGGGAACTTCCCAGATGAAGAGGAAGCTGGCAGCCCACGGCCGCGCAGTAGCACTTCCAGCTGTGGGTGTGACGGCACACAGCCAAGCAGGCATGCTTGGCAGAGTCTTGGGATTCAAGCTTTGTAAGCCTCATGTTGTAAACCCGCTCTCCGTGTCACAGGCATAGACTCAAATGGCTTTTAAAGATCAGCTGTGATTAACAGTAGTCAGTTTAAAGTCAGAGTCATCCATTTAAAATTTAGCTCAACACATGTTAGCGTGCTTGTCAGATCGTGTGTTTAACATTATTTTTAGAAAAGAAATCATGGGTGGCAGAGGAGGGGAGAGTGTTTCTGTTGTTTTTAGATTTATTGATCTCTCTTTTGCATCATCATTTAGACTGTGAGCTGTTTCCTAAAGTTTTGTGGGTACAGCTTCTGTTCTGTGATGTGGTTGGACTCAGGGAGAGACAAGGGTGTCTTGTTTCTCATTTTGAACTGGTTGTTGTCCTTGGCAGTGAGTGGTAGTGGTATGATGTTTCCCTTCCTCTTTCTCTGATCCTTTGCTTCTGTGAGCATGCACAGCAGTGCGTACACGTGCACACGGGCCACAGATCAGCTTCTCAGAACTTGGATGTGTGTGCCATGTTTCTTGAAATGACTTGGTTAATATTGACATTTCAGCTATCACTCCCACACAAACAGAAAAATGAACAGAAAGGAAAAAGCGAGAGTGATTTCGTCCTCAAATTCCAGGCTTCGTGTTTCCTTTCTCTTCTCTGTGCACCCATTTTAAAAACTCATTTGTAATCATATAGATAGAATTTTGTATCATCGGTTGCACTTGTTTGTGAATTTTATATTCTTAAGTGATCTCTGTTCTTATTTTAAATGGTCACATGATATTTTATTAGTGTAACCATTTACATATTGTTAAATATCCTGTGGTCTTCATCTGGGGCCCATGGTAGACATTTTATGCATATAATTTTCCATCCTGGGAAGTGATTCCTGTTCTGAACGAAAGCAGGCTGTGGATGTTTTGATGACCTGACCCCCACAACCACATCACTGCCCATCAGAGTTGTTCTGATCCGCACGCAGACTCTCTCGCCCCAGGGTACGATATATCTATTTCACTTTCTCACGAGCTTTAGGAACCATCATGAAAAGAGTATATATTTTTGAAATTCTTGTATGTAAAGTGTGCCTCATTTAAGAAGGCTGTTATAATTATGCATCCTTTGAGTTCCTGCGTCCATTATAAAAATTGATGACTGGATAATTCTCTTGGAGCAACATCATCCTCCAGTGAACTATGAGCACAGAAATTTGTTGTGTTTTTATTGGAATTTTACATTTATTTTTTTTGCTAATAATAAGCCTCATTGAGTGCAGCAAACGTGTTTCTGTACAGGAAATGAGAGTTAAGTTCATTTCACATTGAAAATTTCTCAGTAGTGTCTTTTGGAGTTTACCTCTGATGTTACCTCTGATTCTGGAACTGGTAGGGAAGAGGATGGCTTTCTCACCTTCCCTGTGTGGATTTCTGTGTGAATTTAAGGTAGGCGTCTGCTTGGGTCTCTAGTACTGAAGCTGGGTCTTGCAACAGAGTCAACTATAGCACTTACTAAGATACCCAGGGCTGGGCCTTACCCCCAGATTTCTAATGTAGTAGTTCTAGGGTCGAAAAATGGGATGCTGGGTTCCAAATAGGGAGCTCCTGTGAGGGCAGCGGAGCAGGTGGTGCGGGTGTGGAAGGCAGTGCAGAGCTGCTTCTCTGCTTGTGTGGGGGATGCACAGCTCCCTGGGAAGCACTGTCTTCTGTCGCTGTAGTAGCTCAGGGCCACCGCCCTGAGCGTGGAGGCCTGCAGGAAGGTGCCCTTGAGAGCCGGGCTGTGCTTTTCCTGGGCCTGCTGCAGAATAAAAGGGAGTCAGTGACGTTGCAGGCCCTGAGGTTCTTCTGTCTGATCCTGTCATGGAGATCATTGTCATCACAGAATAGCATAATAATATCTGCTCGAAGGGGTTTTGGCAGCTAAGGGAGATCATGAAAGTGTAGCACCTAGTGCTTGGCTGGAGCACAGCGACAGCGTGGCCACTCTCTGTTTTGATCCTTTCCACTGGAGAGGGAGCATTTCCAGGAGGTTGTGGACCTTGCTGACCCTTTCCCACCTGTCGGTGCTGTCATGTGGCCCCAGGCCTACATTTGTTCCCCTTTTCTCTGCCCATAAGAGGGCTTTGTGGAAAGCCTCTGTTTCACTGGTTTTGATTATTTCATGATGAAATCCAGTGTTTAGATGTGTCAAAAAGTATTCATATCTCACAGGAAAGTCCTCGCTGGCCATGCTGTGTGACTTCTGGGATAGAGACTAGGAAACAGTTGTTAGAATACGCCTGCCTATGTTTGGCACACATACTATAGTTTGGAAAAACCTCTTCTAATTAATCCTTGAGCTTGCCAGGAAACCACACGTGCTCCTGTTCTAAGCGCCGTGCACTTGTGTACGAAACCATGACAACTCTGACTTCTTCAGAAGCTTCACTTCTAACTTGTCTCTTGGTTCTGATTCACCGCTTTAGTATGGCTGGAACACGCAGATGAACTGTAGGAACAAGTTTTCAGATTGATTCATTTAGAGGGTTTTGTTCATTTTAAAAAAATCTTCTGGTAAATATTTGGACACAGTGATAGGGAGGTTAGGTAGGAGAAAGGATTTTTGCCCCCACAATTTTCTGCCATTTCAAACCACTGATTTAGAAATCCAGAACAAAAGGCAGTATCAGCTGACCTCGTGGCAAAATAACCTGATGTTCCTTACTGCCCAGTAGTGTATTTCCTGAATCACCTCTAAGAACAGTCTTCTAACACAAATACTGGTGCTTAAACCACATAACAGCCCTGCTAGTCGATGAATGATGCCCTTTATCTCAAGAGGTCCTTATAGCTACATAATATTTGGAACCCTTGTGCTGATTCTGTCTCTAGTTTTGGGAGTGTGCAAGGTCTGACTTGTGGAATATTCAGGTAGCTCTAGTAGGCTTTTTTTTTTAATTTTATTTTTTTTTATAAGTTTTTTTTTTTTGGCTTGGAATGCCAAAAAGGCATTGCCCTCAGGGGTGGTTTGGCTGGCTGGAGTGTTGTGGGGATCGAACTACAGCAACCTGAGGCTGACAGCTTTGTGGAAGCAGCCACTTAAACAACTGAGCTAAGGCCAGGGCCCCCCCTCCTTTTTTTAAATTTTAACATTTATTTACTCTGTGTGTGTGTGTATATGTGTGTGTGTGGCCAGCTCAGCCCACCAAGGGGCGGGGCTGGCTGGCATGTGGTGCTGGGGGATTGAACCACGGTCCCTGTGCTTTGCCAACCTTGTTCCAAGTAGGTGCTTTAGACCACTGAGCCATCTCTCCAGCCCTCTAGTAGGCTTTTTGCCTTCCCCTCTGACAATGCACAGTAATATTGGTCAGCATTTCTAGTAGGGCTTTACTACATGGTAATCTATAAGCCATTGAGTTTGGGTGTGTTACTTCAGTGACAATCTCAAGTCATAATTTTTTTCCCATAATTTTATTGAGAAACAAATAGCAATGAGACAGTTTCAAACCAAATTGGTAGGACAGTTTCAGTAATTAACACATTGCATACACTCTTCCTAATGGTTAATTGCTATACAAGATGCGGACGTGATATCCTATTTACAAACACTATTAGAACAAATCCCTATATTAGAACAAATCCCTCTATCAAGTCATGATTTTAACATGGGTTCCTGAGAAGGAAGTTGATTCTGACTTGAAGTAGTATGTTCGATTCCATGTGTCCATGAGCTGCAGGGGCACAGCTCTTACCGCTTTCCTATACCCAGCAAGAGCTGCCCTTCCAGTTCCCCTGCTGCTTTCAGAAAGGACTGCTTGCCCTGGGCCTCCAGTGCTGCCTGGATTGTGACGGACTACAGAGTCAAGGGAGTCGGAACTCCTGGGCTGTCATCCACTCTGCTATGACTGTTCCTACCCATTTATCTGTTAGTCATTTTTTACGTGTATCACGGTGTGAAAAAGATCTTGGAATTGTGCAGTGAAGTATGGTAGATGAAGTAACATAAATATTGGATAAAGCTCTTTGAAACCCATCTCACCAGGAAGAGTGCCGTTTGGTAAATGTAATATTTCCTGAGATTCAAACATGCGCACATTATTCTCATGTGCTTTTCCATATCCAAATGTCAAAAAATCAGTATTTATGTAATCTTTTTCTTCACATTGGCTCTTTTCAAACTTAATTTTGTTTTGAAAGGAAATTAGTACCACTACTGGAATTAGAAAGCCAGTATCATGTGGCACAAAATGGAAGGCAGCAGTACAAATTAAATATGCAGTTAATAAGAAAGAGTTTTATCCATGAAACACATTAGCTGCCTCACTTGCCACCCCGTGAGGGGGTTAACACTGTACTAACTTATAGTCTTCTCAGGAATCAAATATAAGCCATTCATTGATTTTTCTAAGATGATGTTAGTGCTGATGTTCAAAGCTCTGAAGGACTTCAATAGTATTTCTATAGAAACTCACTGTCGACAGAAGCTCTCTGTGGATACAGAGGCCAGGACTCTATTCCCCTCACCCTTTCCCTGGATATGGGGTGTGTTTGCCCCAGCTGGAGGATAATGAAGAAAGACTGTGCTGTGAACTGGCCTCAGGGCAGCGTGAGATCTGTGCAGAGAGGTGCATTCTGTTATCTGATTGTGGGCTTGTTGGGTAGAATTCTGGAATCCAAATAGGAAACAGGAGTTTAGTTTACCTTTGCCACTCATTAGCTCTGAATTGGGGCAAGAGTATTTCCCTGTATGTTCCCCAGTTTCTTTTGGAGGGAGAGAAAGATGTTATCCATGTGGTTATCACATCTTATTGATAAATCTTTGCCCCATCTTGGATTGCTTAGAGAATTGCCTGATCTGATCTATGGCCTCTTAAGTGCAACCGAAGATTCGTAACCAAGAGGTTTTTCATAGTCTTTAGAAGGACAGCCCTGACCTTAGGGAACATGAGTCCATATATAATCTGTATCCCTTCTATTTAGTAGATATATTCTTATATTTTGCTGCAGAAATGTATTTCCTCAGATGCTGCTGGGAGTATCAAAATAGACTATATGCCTCCCCTTACCTTTATAAAATGTATTCATATTCTCTCTCTCTCTCTGTCTGTCTCTCTCTTTCTCTCTCTCTCCCCCTCTTCCCCTTCTCCCTCTCTCCCTCTCTCCTTCTCTCCCTCTCTCCCTCTTTCCCTCTCCCTCTCTCCCTCTCCAGTTTCACTTTCTAGTGCAGCCTTGTCTCAAATTCATGATGGTCCTCCTGCCTAAGCCTCACTAATATTAAAAATGTAAAATTCCTAAATTCTGCAAGTGCATCTAACATCAGAGGATTGATTGATTGATTGATTGATTGATTGAGTGAGTGAGTGAGTCAGGGTCCTGCTGTGTAGCTCCAGCTGGCCTAGAACTCACTGTGTAGCCCAGGCTGGCTTTGTACTTGTGGTGATCCGACATGCCTGGCCATCAGAAAGTTTTAAATAAAGGATTAGGGACATACAATTAACATTTTGCCTGCATTAGTGTCTGTAACATAGTAGGTACTATGTTATGTTAGATTCTGGGGAAGCTGTTGAAAAAAACCAAAACAAAAATCCATCTTAAAGGTGCTCACATTTTTGTGGAAAAGACATTGTTATGAATAGGTTGAGGTCTAGACAGAGGTGAGTGATCCAGGGTGAACTGACTTTCAGGGCTTTCCACTGTTGGCACAGGAGACCTCTGAAGATAGAGGCTTCAAGTGCAGCATGAGTAGGGTGAAGAGGAGTTTGTTTGAGCTGGCCTGAGGAGATGAGATGCAGGTCGGGGTGAGAAGGACAACCAGACACTGATGAAAGTGAGCGTGCTGTGCCAACCAAGGAACTGCAAGTTGCCCCCGTGTGGCTGGCTCCCAGGGATGCAAAAGGCAGGGCTGGAGTGGACCACAGTGGGGAATTGCCTGCCCCTCCGGCAGCCCTGGGGCATCTGCGCAGAGCAGGGCAGCAGGGGCTGGTCCTCAGCTCTCTCCTGCAGGTCTCTCTGGAGGCTGTGGAATACAGAAAGGGTAACTGAGGAGGATGGGAAACAGACATGTACCAGGTACCCATCAAGGTGAGGGCAGACGAGTGCTGGATGGGGGTGTGTGCAGGCAGGAATTGAAGGGAGGTCTTCATTACAGACATTGATACAAGGAGATGTTAATTGTATGTCCCTAATCCTTTATATAAAACTTTCTGATGGCCAGGCATGTGGGATCACCACAAGTTCAAAGCCTGCCTGGGCTACATAGTGAGTTCCAGGCCTCTGACACGGTAGCATTTCATACACTTTAGAGCCCATGTGCAGGGTGCTCTTGAGCTTTATGATGTGTACTTTAAAGGTGTTGAAAAACTTCAGCATGTGAAGGAGAGGTTTACACAGGCAGCCCGTGTTCCTCGTAGGGTTATTGGGTTGGTAAAGATAGGAGAGTCCTAGAGAAGAGAAAACTTTCACTTAGACATATGTCCAGAGAAAAACTATTGTGTGGATTTTGTGTAGATCAGTCACATGTGCCTGAAGCTGTGGGGGAGTAGGTGATGAATAATTTCTCTGACTTCTTTCCCAGCCCTTTTGAGTCAGCAGCCACCCTACCGGGAGGGTGAGGCCAGGCTGGCTGTTCCTTCCTTGGTCGCACACATGCTCTTCTTCTCCTGCAATTTTTTTTTTTTTTTTTTTTTTTTCCAATACCGGGGATTGAACTCAGGATCCTGTACTTGCCAGGCAAGCGCTTATTCTACTGAGCTAACTCCCCACCCCTTCCCCTGCACTTCTGTATCCTTGGTTGTTTGTGCCACTCGTTGGCACTTGAAGCGCTCTCTGCCCAGTTGTTTTCCTGAGTCTGTGCTGTCCCTGCTGCCTCATGACTTGGCGGCTGCTCTCTGGGGCTGCCTGTGGAGCCCTCACAGTGTGCTTTTTTGCCAGGCTCCACAGACTGTCACGTTCAGTCACAAATGAGGAACCGTTGTTAGGCACTTTCTACTTTAACAGAAGCACCATTCCACCTGGCCTCGCCTCCCACCCTGCCGCTGTCCTCATCCATTACTCCCAGGAGGCGCCTCTGTCTCTCCACTGCTAGGAATCCTGCTTGATCCCCCATACCTTCCTTCTGTCTGGAACACATGCCTTCCTGCTGTCCTTTCTTTCCCTGACTTCCATCTGCTTCCCAAATTGCTGATCTCTGTCTACCCAAGCTCTGGGTTCTGAAGACTTCTTAAGCCTCTGTTGCAGTTTTTATAAATGGTATCTAATACTCCAGTACTGCCTGGCTGAACACAAAAAAAGATGATGGTGAGTAAGCCAGGTGCGTCTTTCTCTGAGCCCCGCGTAGGTGCCGTTCCTGCCTGCCCATCCCGCTGCCCCACTCAGCTGCTACTTTATAATTTTCTCGTATTCCTTCATCCTCACCCTGCTCCTTGTCATTGAGCACTGCATCTTTTTCATTTCTCTGTGCCTATGGCCAAGCATCATTTGTGATACATAGAGTTTAAGGATCAAGTAAGTAGGAGACAAGTGTAAGAAAGCAAGAAGTTACTAAGTGAAAATTTCTATTTTTCTACCTCAAGATGTAAGTCGTGGGATGAAAAAAGTTTTCAGGTTTTTTTTGACAAGGTTTCCATTATCAAACAAAAAGGGAAGGGGCTTGTTTTGATCTTCTAGAGTCTGATTTCTTTGAAAAACAAGAGCATGTCTTATGTGGTGATCAAGGCCAGCATTCCTGTGGCGTTCCACATGAAGTAGGCACTGGGAACTGGCCTGAGGGAAACAGTTGCTTTCCTTGACCGGAGGGCGCTCTGAGTGCGGCTGCAGTATGCCCCAGGTTTCCTGGACTTTGGAGGAGTATAGCGAAAATCAGACAGAAGTGAACCACTTGGCAAAAGAGAGTCATGACTAAATCCCAGGCATAATCAAATGGTCTTTGTTTTTTAAACTAGATTCCTTTTACAAATATGAGGACATTTAATAAGATTAAGACATGGGAAACAGAAATAAGAAAAATATTTAGATTTGTATCATGTATTATTGTTGAGTGTCATCAGATTTGTTTTAAATCTTTAACTCTGCTTTAAATTCTTTTGCCTTTATAGAAATATCCATGTTTTTATTGCTGTTGACATTCATGTTACCCTTCCCTTAATTATCAGGCAGATTACTTCAAATAGACAACTATTGCCCTGGATTTTTAGAAGGATTTTTTTTTTTGGCTGGCTCAGGATGCCTTCAGGGCATGGTTAGTAAGGTTTAGAGGATCTGGGGATCAAACCACAGTAACCTGAGCTTGACTGCTCTGTTTAAGCAGTCACTAAACAACTGAGCTAATGGGCAGGCCCCTGTATCCTGGATTTTTAAAGAATTAAAAATGTATACTCAGAAATTCAGAGATGGTGAAAGGCACATATTTTACTGTTACCTATCAATTCATTTAGCCCCAAGAAAAGGTGGGAGTTCTCCTTTCAGGTTCACATCCAGTTGTAATTTATGTGGCATTTCTTAGTATTGAAAATAATTAAAATATTTGTTTGAATGCTTTCAGGGACCCTTACAAGAAAAGTAGGTAAGGCCTCTGAAATGCGATGTTCTCAGTTTTCTTCTGTGAGCAGTGGTTTATTTATTTTTTAATGTATTTTGTACAGGGTCTTACTACGCAGCTCAGACTATAGTGATCCTCCGGTTTTCAGCCTCCCCAGCGCTGTGATAACAGGCGTGTACCACAATGCCTGGTCTCAGAGACCAGCTCAGTGTCTGGGGAGTGCGGCCGGCATGACGTGTGGTGCCAGGGATCAGACCCTGGTCTCTGCGGTCCCTGCGCTTGCCTAAGTAGGTGCTTAGTCCACTGAGCTATCTCACTGACCCTTAAGCAGTTTACAGGGCCAGTATATATATCCAGTATAAGTTGTTTATATCCAGTATAAGTTGTTTCATTTTTCAGAAAAGGTTTTAATCCATTGACTGATACACATTGCAAGTGCAGTTATGCAATAGACAGATGAATTAGTTATAATTAAGAGTATCAAGTAGGATTTAAAAAATACAATTTAGATGGCTTTCCATTTTTAAAATAAACTTTAGTTGAAATTTGTGAAGTTAAAAAAATCTGTAGTATTTCTTGAACACATGCTCCTTATATCTAGTCTTTTGCATAAGTGGTTTGTATTTATGTGGAATTTTTGAGAATACATTCTCACTGTTAAGTAATTTCTATGGTAAATGAAAAGGAGATTGAAGCATTCAGGTGGCTTGTAAGAACTAGAAGAACTTATTTATAACTTCTCACATACCGTCCTTCTGTCCTCAGTAACAGCTTCTTATGTACTTAGAAGCAGACAAAAGCTACATGTGGAGGCAGGAAAAGGAAAGTCTATCCACTGGCGGTGTTGCCGGGGTCTTTGATGAGAGAGAAGGAATTAGATATTGAATTTGGTGGCTCCTCTCTGAAAGGGGAAGACAGTTTTCTAATTCCAAATGAAGAAGTTATAAATTTCTGTATTTGTGGAATTTCTTTCTCTGTTTGTGGAATTTTGCTGGAGAAGTTTACAAACCATTGGACATTGTGCTGGGGCAGGGGCTTACAGTGCCCGCTTTCATATTTGCCTTGCGGTAAGAGATGCTTCCTGCCCAACTCATCCTTTTTACTGTCCTCTGCTTTCCCAGTGGCTGTCCTTCCTTCATTTTATTTTGTGCTTTTCATTTGAGAATAACTAATAAAACCATCAAACAGACAATGCCTGGAGACGGAAGTGCTCCCCTGCATGTAGAATAGGTGACCCGGTACTGCTTGCCCTGCTGGTGGGGTGTGCTGAGCCGCTTAGCAGGATCCTGTACCAAACACATTTAAAAAAAAAATGGAGGGACATTAATTAATTAGTGCATTAATTAATATACATCTCATTAGGACAGATTTATTGTTAAATGATTTTTTGTGATGTTCTTTATTTTTTCTGGGTCTAGTTTGAACAAACTATTTCTATTAATGGTCAGAAATACATTTCATATATATATACATATATATATATATTTATTTATATATACTCACATATTTCCTTTTATACTGTGTTTTTCTCCCTGGGTCTTGTTGGGAATTGCCTGTTTGTTTGTATACACTGGTATAGCATTTTATTAATAATTATGATTACACCAGCTGTTTTCACATACTTTCTTCCAATCATTTTCCATCCAGCTCCTCGAAGGGTATGTATTATTTTGTTCTCTACTTGTTTTAGGACATACTGTAGTTTTCAGACTTTCCTTGAGGTATGAGGAGGTACCTTTTCCTGTCATAATCTGTGAAACCATCAGTAAAACCCAGGGAATGTTGGCCCTCTTGCTAATGCAGCACAACTCCTGTCCTGGGTGCAGGTATAGTGGAGGATTACAAGCCACCGTTTTACGATGTTGTTCCCAATGACCCAAGTTTTGAAGATATGAGGAAAGTAGTCTGTGTGGATCAACAGAGGCCCAACATCCCCAACAGATGGTTCTCAGACCCGGTAAGCGTGCCCGTGTTCTGCCTTGAGAGCCTCTGACAGCTGTTTTCTATCTGCTTGGTCCTGAGTGTCAGTGGGGGTGTCAGTGTTTGCATGAACTGTACTGTCCAGCCACTGCTCTGCATCATTGTTTTTTGGTACTGGGGATCAAACTCAAGACCTTGGGCTTGCCAGGCAGGCGTTTCTACAACTGTGCTATCTTGCCAGCCTCCATCATTGTTTTATGTGGAAGTGTCTTGGAGCTTACTAGCATAGATTTGGAAAACAGCCTCATTGTTGAACAGGTCTCTGCTAGGTTGTGCTAATGAGTGACAGAGTTCACAAGAATTTCTGTGATTGACCAGCTCCAAGAATTAGGAGACTTACTAGTACTGTGGTCAGCCCTACCACTGCAGTTTTTGTGTAAACCAAGAGACTTGGAGTCTTGCTGTCAGTCTCTTCTCCATCTCTGTATACTGGAAACTCTGAACACAAGCTGCTCAAGTCAGAAGATCCTGTACTGAATTATGTCTCTTAAGGGGTAGCATATCTAAGACTTTGAAAAGTCACTGTAATTGTAAAATCCACAATTATCCCTAGGTTAGTACTCGTGCTTGTAGCACCCGTAAAGCCATCAAGGGGTTGGTAGTATTAAGTGTACAAAGGACAGAGTGCATGGAACTCTTCTTGAAGTGTGCCTTCTGTATCAGGGGTTGAGGCCTTGACTCTAATGCCGGTCACGTCACCAGCTTCATAACGGTTCACCTGACATCTGCCCAGCTTCCAGAGCCACTTTTTAAAAGCAGATTTGTCATTGTGATGTTTCTTCTTTGTCTTCTCAGACATTAACTTCTCTGGCCAAGCTGATGAAAGAATGCTGGTATCAGAATCCATCTGCAAGACTCACAGCACTGCGCATCAAAAAGACTTTGACCAAAATTGATAATTCCCTAGACAAATTGAAAACGGACTGTTGACGTTTTCGTGGTATTAAGAAGGAAGATTTCATGTTGTCGTTGTCCAGCTGGGACCTAATGCTGGTCTGACTGGTGTCAGAACAGAATCCGTCTGTCTCCCTCCCAAAATGGCTGCTTTGACAAGGCAGACATCATACCCAGCCACGTGCTGGGGAGACACCAAAACCACCCTAACCTCGCTCAATGACTGTGAACTGGGCATTTCACGAACTGTTCACTCTGCAGAGACTGATGGTGGACAGACACTGTTGCAAAGGTAGGGAACTGGAGGAACACAGAGAAATCCTGCAAGAGATCTGGGCATTAAGACAGTGGCTTTGCGTATCTTTCACAGGTCTCCTAGACACTCCCCAGGGAATCTCCAGGAGGTGGTGAATTTTTAATCAGCAATATTGCCTGTGCTTCTCTTCTTTATTGCACTAGGAATTCTTTGCATTCCTTACTTGCACTGTTACTCTTAATTTTAAAGACCCAACTTGCCAAAACGTTGGCTGCATACTCCACTGGTCTGTCTTTGGATAATAGGAATTCAATTTGGCAAAACAAAATGTAATGTCAGACTTCGCTGCATTTTACACATGTGCTGATGTTTACAACGATGCCGAACATTAGGAATTGTTTATACACAACTTTGCAAATTATTTATTACTTGTGCACTTAGCAGGTTTTACAAAACTGCTTCGTGCATATGTTAAAGCTTATTTTTATGTGGTCTTATGATTTTATTACTGAAATGTTTTTAACACTATACTCTGAAATGGACGTTTTCTTTTTATTATCAGTTAAGTTCACATTTAAGTGCTTCACATTTGTATGTGTGTAGACTGTCTGTAACTTTTTCAGTTCGTACGCAGAACGTATTTAGTCATTACCTACCCGACACCACCGAATATTTACTGATTTAGAAGCAAAGATTTCAGTAGAATTTTAGTCCTGAACGCTGTGGGGAAAATGCATTTTCTTCGGAACTATCAATTATGTGCATTTAAACTCTGCCAGAAAAAAATAACTATTTTGTTTTAATCTACTTTTTGTATTTAGTAGTTATTTGTATAAATTAAATAAACCGTTTTCAAGTCAAAAAGTGAAATTATTTTCAGTATCTATCAATAAGATCTATGCAATGTAATGTTTTGTTTTTATTTTTGTTTTGTGGGAACAGTAGATGCACATATCTAACTTGAAAATTTAACTTGCTTTTGAAGACAACTAATGAGCCTGAAGGTACCATGGGGACATCTTACAGCTTGAATGTGGTATCAGAAGTTTTGAGATTTGTTTTTGCTACTTTTGCCTGTATTTTTTCCTCTCTGTATTTCCAACTTTCAAGTAGTGTTACAAGCTGCCTGACCTGCAGCACACAGGGAAGTTGTGGGGCTAAGTGGGAGGAAGGAAGACTGTCGAAACACTGTGTTCACTGGAATGGTCAGGTGAGCGCGGAGTGCTCTGTGCATCTGAAAGGCGAACAGAAGAGTCTGTCCTTAAGCTTTCTGTGCATGAGAGGATTGAAAAGGTAGTGTAGGCCCGAAAAAGAAGGGGGTAAAATTGGAGCATATTCTGCAGAGGTCACTTATTAACTTGTTAACTTTATTAACATGCATTTACTTGAAGGGTATATGAAAGAATCAAATAATTTTTTTAAGTTAAACATTAAATTTTCAATTCATTGACATATGAAATGAAATTTGCCATCCCAGTGCAGGAAGTGTGTAGTCCTCAGCATTAAGCACGTTTTCTTTGTCATGCAGCTGTGCCTATCATCCGCCAACCAAACGCTTTGTGTCTGTTACATACCAAGCTGCCCTTTCCCCTTCCTGCCCCTGGAAAGCATCTTTCTGTTTTCTGCCTCTTGGGAGTACAATAAGTTCCTCACCTAAGCAGGATCACATAGTATTTGCCCTTTTTGTGAGACTGTCTCTATTAACTTAGCTTGATGACTTCACAGTTCTTCTGTGTTTATGTAGCAACGTGGATGTCCCTCTTCAGGCTGAGTCACATGCCGTATGTATATGTTCATGCTGTTGATCCATGTATTCGTCCATCGATGAACGTTTGAACTGAATCCACACCTGACTGCTGTGAAGAGTGTTGTCCTAATCGTGCCCGTGCAAACGGCTCCTTGCACTGGTGCTTTCAGTTCTTTGGGCAGATACTTAGAAGTAGAATGGAGTCATGTTTGACTCTTGTTGACCTGTTCCATATTTACATAAAGGCATACAACTTAATAAATGTAAGTTTCTTTAAATGCTAGATATTGAACATAGTGCTCTCTTACTGAGATGTATTCCTATTCTTTTACTTAGTTTCTTAAAACTTTGGGACATGGTCTCACTAACTTGCGCAGGCTGGCCTCAAACTTGCAGTCCTCCTGCCTCAGTAACTGGGATCACAGGTGTGTTTCACAGTGTGCAGCCAAACTGTTGGAACTTCTACACTCCTGCCTCTTAATGCCCAGTTTCCCTTAGTGTGGAACAGTTTGTAAGGGAACTCATACAGGACGTGCATGAGCAGACAGGGAATCACTGGCAGGTGGGGTATGGCCTGTATTCTGCTTTGGTAGACATTAGCAATCCATTTTTAAACAGGGTTGTGTGGTGTACCTTGCCATCAGCTGTGTATGAGAGTTCCGACCGTTCAACATTTTCAGTAGTACTCAATATTTTCTTTTCCCATTAGCTGTCCTGCTGAATGTTGTACACAAATTTCAGCAAAATAAAAAAGAGAGATTGTGAGTAAATGACAGATTATACAGCGCTTGTCCACTTTCTCAGTGGCTCCAGCACTTAAGGGAGAAGTCACAGAAATAAAGGCATCCCAGCTTTTGCATGCTGCCGCTGTGAGCCCAGCAGGCAGTGGTGCTTTGTCTTCCATGCAGCCTGGCCCTTGGACAGCCAACAGCGACTTCATCTGCTGCTTGCCTGTGGAGTGTGTTGCTCCAACTTTGGAAGATCTTCTGGCTTTGCAGACCAGAAGGTTATGTGTAGGCCTCCAATTTGTCGTACTTCTGAGCAGTTTTAACACCACCCAATTCACTGAAACCTCACTAACTGACTTGAAACTAACTTTCATTTGAAAGATTTCTGTATTGCAGATGGCTGGCCAGAGGCGAGAAGAAACATGCTGGCCCTTCCAGAAAAGCAGGCTTACGTGGTACCCAGCAAAAAAGTTGAGGCCCTAAGAGCGCTGCTGATGCATCAAGAGCAGGCCTTTGGATTCTAAGACCAAAGTCTCCGGCTGTACAGTTCTGAGGTGACTTCTTCTACCTGCATTTGTAAGGGCCGCATTCTCTGGCTACACAGAAGCCACTGAAAAGTCTGGGATGAGGACACAGTTGGGTTGGGAAATTTTTTGAAGCAAAACTCTTACTCTTTGTGGGAGGAGAAAGAGAGAGAAGGGAGAAAGGGAGAGAGAGAGATTCACTAATATAACTCACAACCACAGTCTCACAAACATTTTGGCTCACACTGTTGTGTTGAAGAGGCCCTTGCATTAGCCTCCCAGGTGCTGGGAATAAAGGCACGTACTCTTGCATGTGGCTATGCTCTTTTTTTTCTTTTTGTAGTACTGGGGATTGAATACAGAGACTTGTGTATGCTAGATAAGTGCTCGCCCACTGAAATAGAGTCCCAGACATTTTTTTTTTTAATTTTTATTTTAACTTTTGTTTTTTTTGAGACTGTCTCACTACATAGTTGGGATTGGTCTTGACCTCACTATGTAACCCAGGCTGGCCTTGAACTTGTGGTATCCTCCTGTCTTAGCTTCCTGAGTGCTGGGATTACAGGCATTCACCACTGTTCCTGGCTGGTCCAAGCCCCTTTTAAAAGATTTATTTTGAGATGGGCATCTTGCTAAATTGACCGGGCAGGCTTCGAGCTTGACATTTTCCTGCCCCAACCTCTCAAGTAGCTCAGGTTACAGCATTGTGCCATCACATCTGGCATTAGTTTTTTTCCCTTTTTCTTTTTGCAGAGCTGGGGATCAAACATAGGGCCCATGCTAGGCAAGTGCTCTACTCCTGAGCTACTTTCCTGCCCCACCCTAATTGCTTTCTAATGCATGAAGATGTTCTATTTCAAAAATTTGTAAGAGAACATAGGTGGGCTGTGGTAGGACCTCATCCACATAGTAGCAGATAGAAAAACTTTCCTCTTAGCTTGCAGCTCACCCTTTTATACACCAGTTTGTGAGGCTTGGGTTGACTCTACCAGCTTGCCTTGGCCATGGGGTGAGGGGCACTCGAGGGATCCAGCAGGGCAGAAAGAGAAGGAAGGGACTTGTTCCTACTGCCTGGCTGCCAGACTGTCAGCATTGTCCTGCTTCTCTTCTCTCCTCGGGAACAACAGTAACTTTGTGCAGCACAGTTTTGTTGTCCAGCGTGCAGTTGCTCTATTTCAGAAGTGGCTCCTAGATACTGGCACTGATGGGCCAAGTCCCCACCACAGCAGGCAGTGCTCAGCTGCAGGGGCCACCTCTGTTGCCGCCCAGCCGCGTAGCCCTGGGGGTACTCCCTTTTCAACTTTTGTTCAGTTTCACCGCTTCTCTTCTTTGCTTTCTTCAGCCTCAGTGCAGATAGCCCAGTTGCTTCTAGTCTAACTTTAATGTTGTCTCATTGGCTTTTTCCCAATTACTAATAGGCAGACCTAGTTAACTCTTCTCCATAATAATGAATAAATGACACATGTCCTGGCCTAATCTTTTTTTCTAGCATGTAAGCTTCTCCCCAAAAGAGCTGATCTTCCTGATCCTCCTCACCCCTGTCTCTAAATTAACAGTAATTTCCCTACATAAATTGGAAAGCCCTAAAGGACTCTCCATCATTAGGAGTGTGTGTCATGTCTGAGCCCCTCATTACACCCAAGCTTTCTTTCCAAAACTAGCTGTCATATTGTCAGGGACCTAGGAGACAGTATTTCAAAGCCTAATTAATTCACATAATTCAAGAGGTGACCTGCCAGGCCAGGACATGAACTCTATAGTTTCCTGCTGTACATTCATGCTGACAGTCCTCTCCAGTTGAATTCTTCCAAATAACTGTGTTCCTCACCTCATACCCATTTCTCAGTCTGAAAGTTGATGATGTCGCTAGAGCCACCCCAAAACTCTATTGTTTTGACATTCAGTGCATCCATGACTGACTTCTTTAACAAATACTGAGTGCCAGGTACTGAGAGGCTTCCTTCCTGTCTGCCGACACGCTGCAGACCGCTTGTGTTGCTTTTGTTGCAGCTATTTCTTTATCCTACTGAGTGTTCATTCCATCTACTGGGTGGCTTTTAATTTACAATAACTACAAACACTATTAGTTGTATTTATTGAACAGTCACTATGTGCTAGGTCATTTGTTCACTGCTGAATAGGTTCTTCTCATAGAAACACTATTGGACAGGTGCTATTATATTTGCTTGCGTTTAGAGCTAAGGCTCATGGGATATTGTGATGCTATCTACCCCAGAATCTGAAAGCAGTGGCATTGGGACTGGAATCAAACTTCATTCTGGCACCCAGAGTCTTTCTTATATGTACTGTGTGCTGTGCTTGTTAAAAGAAAATAAAAACTTTTTTTTTTTTTCGTTTTCTCTTTTGCATCAAAACAATGTTATTGCCTATCTTTTCAGGAGACTATGCATAGTAAAATGCAGTTCTTTGAGGAATGAAAGATTGGCTTCTTTTTTTTTTCCAGCAAACTCATTTTTTATCTTGTTTCAACATTATCAGAAATGAATGTTGAATACTAACATGCTAGATATGCACACAGTTGTTTAAAAAAAAAAAAACACCTAGAAAAAGCTTCTCAGTTAAACCAAAATATTTAAAGTGATTCTCTCTGTGTGATGTTGTACTGGGTTATTTTCTTTATATTTTCTGGATCGTCATCTTACTGTGCCGAGAATTTTTTTTTTTTGTATTTTAGGGAAGAGTCTACGTTGGGTTCAGGGTCTCGCTACTAGATTGGATTTATAGTGATCCACCTGTTTACAGCCTCCCAAGAGCTAGGATTACAGGCATGCGCCACCACACTCAGTCTCAATTGTTTTCTCAGCGAGCGTCAGGGTCGGGGCCGGCATGGCAGGCCCAGGGATCGAACCCCTGGCCCCTGCGCCTGCTTTCAGGCACCTTAATCCACTGAGCTATTTGGCCAGTTCTGAGAATATTTTGAAATGGTGAAGGAAAGACAGTTTTGTACTCGTTTGGGTGGTCAGGCCTGTTTGATAATTGCCAAGCGTCTTGGTGGGTAGCCAATAATTATTTTTGTGAATTTATAATTTTAATTTTTTCCTGTTATGCGTATCCTTATTTATAAAGATAGTTTTTAAAAATGTATAATAAAAATAATAGGAATTTTGGTCTGGGCAGATAGCTCAGTGTCTTAAGCACCTGCCTGGCAAGTGCAAGATCCTGAGTTCAATCCCTGGTATGGGTCAGGGGAGCAGTCTTCTGCTATTTCCCATTTGTGTATACTCCCTCCCCAGTGGCAACTACATTGTGCTTTTTTAAACTGCTTTTCTCCTGGTATTGCCTTACTTTTAAGAAAAGTCTTATTACCTCTCTATATTGCTTGTTTTTGTTTTTAGTTGTAGACAATATCTGTTGTCTTCCACTCTGGAAGAAGAGTCTGTGGCTCTTAACCTTCTGTCACCCTCATACGCCGCACGTTTACACATCTTCTCTGTTTCCCCTCATAGGCTCAATAAATTTGAATCCAGTGTCTACTGTGAGCCAGGCACAGCTAGCTGCTGGGGGAAAAGCAATAATAATAATAGTAATAATAAAGCAAAAGCCTCTTCATAGAGCTTTACAGAAGTTTGGGCTAAATCAACACTCATGGGTCAATATTATTATCACTAACTATTAAACACCAATGAGGACATTTCTTTTCCTATGCAGCTTTTTTATTTTCTTGCAGTCAATTATTTTCTTCCTACATTAACCTAGTTTTCAGTATGCTATCATTAATTCTTCACCAAATGCTCTCACAAATTGCTGATCTCCCCTCGCTGTGTCCATGCAAGGAAATTAACATTGCTCCTGCAGCCATGTGCTGGCTGTCTGTGAGGCCTGCCTGCTCTCTGGACCTGTCGCTGCCGCCCTCCCGTGGGCTCCCTTCTTGGGGCTTCCTGTGTAGCAGCCGTGGCTCCCAGTGTTTTATCATTTACTTCCTTGTGCATCTTCCAGTGTGTTCCTGGGGAGGACATTTTTCTGAGAACTTGCAAATTTAAAAATGTTTTCATTCTACCTTCCCACCCAATTAGGAGCTTGGAAAAAAAGAATTCTCTGTAGGGCTTTTAAAATTTTGGAGACATTCCTACATCATCCAGCACTCTTGTTGTAAAACAGTGTCTCGTGTTCTGGTGGTTAATCCTTGTCACGTTTTTTTCTCAAGAGAACTTTTAGGATTTGTCTCTACAAATCCTCTGGGCTGGATCCTCTGGGCTGACCTTCTCATTTTTAAAATTATATTTTCTCAGGGCCGGGGAGATGGCTCAGTAGAATAAGCACTTGCCTGGCAAACATAAGGGCCTGAGTTCTAATCCCCAGTTCCGAAAAAAAAAAAAAAAAAGAATAGATATGTTCTGGGTTTATACTTAAAATTATATTTTCTCAGGCTTTGGAGATAGCTCAGTGGCTTCAGTACCTGCCTGGCAAGTGCAGGGTCCTGAATTCCATCCCCAGTACTACATGCCGTACCAGCCCCAGGACTGGGCATGGTGGTGCACACCAGTAGTCCTCGGGCTGGGGAGGCTGAGACAGGAGGACCACTGTGAGTCTGAACTGTGAGCGAGACCCTGTATGAAACAAATAAAAACAGTTTTCTTTCTCCCATTTTCAAGATCTGCATGTTTGCAAATATAGAATAATTTTAAGAACATGGAGGCTTTGACCAGGTACCTTCCTGCTAATCCTGGCCTTGCTACCTAGTACCTACCTAGCTTGAATGAGCTGCCCTAAAGGGGTGAGTCCCTTTATTTCTTTGTGCTTTAGTTTCCCAGTCTGCAAAATGTACCCACTAGCAGTAACTAGCTCATACATTTGTTGGGAGGTTTAAGTGACTTAGAAGAGATCAGGCACACTCTGGAGGGTATGGCCATAGGTGGTGTGAGTGAATTAATGTTTGTAACTTCTTCAGTTTTACTTTACTTTCCAACATTTATATTACAGTTTTCATTTCTTGATACTGTTTTACCTAATCAATATTATGTATTTAAAAAAAATATTCAGAATATTTCTGTCTTATATTCAGAAAGCAGCTTTTTAAAAGTGAAGTTAACTCTAAAAGCATACATAATTAGTTTTCTTCATTAAACCTGGCCCTTTGTATGTACTCAAGGCTCCTCTGGAATTTTTTTTTTCTAAACTTCATTTTGAAGAGCAACGCCCTGGCCTCATGTTGCGTGTCTTTCCCTGCACTTTGGGGTTTTCTTTTCTCTGCTTAGTGTAAGAAAGGGAGGAACCCATCTCCCCAGCTGTGCAAAGAAGGTTGCAATGTACGTTTCAGGTTTTTCAGTAATAATTTAAAAATCGGGTGCTAAGGTGCAGTGCAGTGGTGGAGCACTTGGGTAGCATGTGTGAGGCCCTGGCTTGAATTCCCAGTTATTTAACCCAGAAACAGTCCTTACCGGGCTAGTTGGCATTTGCCGTCTTCTGTTGTGTAGCTCCGTCCTTCAACCTGCTATTGTGTCTCTTTTGCCGTGAGCAGTTTTTGTGCTGTGAATCTGATGGCAGTGAATTACTTCCACTTTTCTTTTGAGACATTTTTGTTGGACGTAGAATTCAGGTATGAACGTTTTTCTCTCAGTATCGTAAAGACACCATTTACTATTTCCTTGTTTACATTCCTTCCTGAGAAATCTGTCGTCATCCTTCTCTTTGTTCTTCAATATACAGTCTTTTCTTTCCCTTTCTTTCCTTTAGAGCCTGCACTTACACTGTATTAGAGTTCTCATTTGTGTAGGCTGAGTTATTGTTTCTGTCTCTGTTTTATTTTGGATAGGGTCTATTGCTCGGTCTTTGAGTTCAATTCTGAAATGGGTTTGAGTTTCACTTGAAATATCCAGTTTGCCTTTAATCCCATATAGTTTTCATTTCAAATGTTTGTTTTTACCTCTGGTGTTTCAATTTGAGTATTTGGAAAAATACTTTCAATTTCTTTAATTACAGTTTTGGCTATCTTGAGCACAATTATAATAATTGTTTTAGTGTATTTTTCTACTAATTCCTTTATCTGTGACAATTGTGGGGCAGTTCGAACCCTTCTCATTGTAGGTAATATTTTCTTGCTTTTTAAATGGTCTTTTAAATTTTTTACTGGATAGTAGACATTGTGGATTTTACCTCATTGGAAACCAGGCATTTTGTATTTTTGTAAGTATTCTTAAATTTTGTTGTACAATGCAGGTAAGTTACTAGGAAACACTTTAATCTTTCTGGTTGTTGCTCTTCAGATTGGATGGTGGGGCTGGAACACTGTTCAGTATAGACATAGTATTAGGCTCCATGACTGAGGCAACACCACCCTTCTATGTTTTACGTCATGAGGTTTCTCACCTTCATTGGTAGAAAGGGGCATCATTCCAGGTCCCATATGAGGACAAAGTGTTAGGCTATCTTTTCTCCAGCTGTAGGTAGCCTCACACTGATTAGTGCCCAGCTGAATACTAATTGTACAGTGGTGGGTCTTAGGATCTTAAAGAGCTCATTTGAAATCCTTGTATTGTTTTCTATGGCATGCATTTCCCCCTGCTGGGGCTGTGCTTAGTTTTTCTGGTCTTGAGTAAATCCTTTAGGAGGGCAGTGATTTACAAAGCATGGCCCCTAAGTTAATAATATCAATGTCATCTTTGCGGTCCCGGGCCACCAAGGAAGGGGCTACGGGATATCCGCAGAGAGGGCAGTCTCCTCTTGCTTGCAAGGACCTGTGGTCCCTGCTCAGGAGTCCGTGTTCCAGCACTGTTCCAAGGAACCACAGGAATGACCAAGGGATGGTGCCCAGGGCGGGGGTCTGTCCCAGGGACACTGAGCTAAGAGGATGCCAGGAGCTCTCTTCCTGCTGTGCATCTTGTTTCCTCTGTTAGTTACTGAGTTTTCATGCATTTCATTATCGGGGTCCAACCAGAACACCTGACCTGGGGAAATAGTGTGACATTGAGGGGCTGTGACAGTGGGTGGCTCCTCTCTGTGACCGCCAGCCAGGCCCTTCCTGTTGAGGGACACAGGCGGGGCAACCAGGCCCTCGCTGTCGGCTCTGGCTTTCATTCAAGGGAGATGGGATGGGACGCTCTGGTCACTGTTTGTAAAGATGTGTCTTGTCTGTAAACAAATGCTATGTATGTATATAAATGAGACCATAGACCAAAAAAACCCAAAAAACAAAAAGCAAAAAACAAAACAAATGAACAATATCAATGCCATCTAGGAATTTATTTTCAGTGCAAATTATTATGTAGATTATACCACAGACCTATAATATTGGAGACTCTGGTGTTATTATTGAAAGCCAAACAACCTGTATTTTAACAAGCTTTCTTAGATAAATCTGATAGATGCACAAGTTTAAGAGCTCATGCCTTAGGACCCAAAGTTTGAGTGAGTGAAGGAAGTCGTCTCAGGAAACACTTAAAGTGCCCTTGAATCTTAATGATCAGGCAGCTGTCAGTCTTACCTGTTTATAAATTGCCTTAATCAGGCAGAGAACTGATAACAAGAGTTATTCAAATTTGAGCCAATATAGAAAATATTGTTATTTTTCTTGAAAAGTTTCTTGGTTAGGAAAATTCTTTCCAAATTCCCTCTTCCCTCAGAGCAGAGGGACTTTGGGACATGAGAGAAAGGCAGGCCCTAGAGCAGATAATCTTATCGTGCATGTGAAGTTTTTCAGGAAAACACACTGAGGAACTGTGCTCAGAGCCTGTATCCTAGCTCTTGGGATTTCTTGGTCCCTGATGTCATCTCTGGTAAACAAGCTGTTAGCTCCAGAGGAGGAAGTTGGCAGCGTCTAAGAAGGGGAAAAGAGTTGTGCCATAGGGCAGCGTGTATTGAACAAGCGTTGCGACAACATCAGAGATGTTCAAAAACATTTCTCTTACAAATAGCCCTTAACAACAGTAGCACAGGCTGTGGAGCAGGCAGATGTGCCCACAAGGATTGTGCCATCTTCATTGGTAACATGATGACTTTACCCTTCTCTCTGCCATTTAAGGATGGGGCAAGGACAAAGAGGAGAAAATGTTGTGCTTTGCTTCTATGACTTGTTTCTTTTGCTATAGGATAAAATTATCCATATTTAAATGCTAAGACTCTTCCTGAACAAAACCAAATTTGAGAAGGGAGCATGGGTAGCCCAGGGAATTTTTAGAAAGAAAAATAAAACAAAGTAACTGATTTTGTAAATGACTAGATAATGGCATAGGTGATAAATTACCCCCAAATCATGAATACTGTCTTAGTTGTTTTTTTCTCATTGCTGCGACAAAATACCTAAAACCCAACTTTAACGGAGGAAAGGTTTATATGGTGCAGGTTTCAGCCCATAATCGGCTGACTCCACGGCAGGGTGGCACATGGTGAGGGACAGCGTTTCTGATGGTGGAAGACAGCAAAAGCAGCAAGCAAGCAGGGTAGGCTTTGGCTCCGTCCCTCAGATTGAACGTGTCCTGCTGGCTCTTGGACTTACTTTAGTCCCGTTCTCTCGTAACCCCTTGTTTTGAATGGTAATGTTTATCTTGTGCCACTGAACCAATGTCAGAAGTATTTAACTTTCTTGTAATTTGTACAGAAGCTTACAGCTAAGAGCTTGCCTTAAATCTCAGAGAAGACTTGGGACTTGGACTTTTCAGCAATGCTGAATCTGTTAGGACTTTGGCAACTCTGGGAGATGGACTAAATGTCTGTTACCTGAAGGGATGTGCATGAGGGCCAGGGGCAGAATGTTATGGCTGTGTCTCTCGACATCTCCTCAGAGCTTTATGTAGTCATGGCAGAAGGGAAGGGGTTTTGGAAGTAGCCAAATCTACAGTGTGTGACGGGTTGGTGGTGCAATGCTGGGATTAAGGGTGGGTGATTGATAGAGGAGTCCACTGCTGATATTGGAACTGACCTAATCCTAGTAGACCTGCTACATGACAAGAGATGGAAAGAGGTGTGCACTCCCTCTCTGGCTAGTTATGTTCACTGTCTCCCACCATCAAGAACTCTTGCCCCTGTGCCATGTGCCACCCTGCTTTGGAGCCAGCCAGTTGTGAACTGAAACCTCTACAAACTGTGAGCTACATAATCCTTTCCTCTCTTACCTATGGGTGTTGGGGACTTCGTCTCAACAATGAGAAAAGTACGACAGCATATAGGAATTATTTAAATCGACACCCTATGTAGTATTTCTCATAGACCTGTTCGGTCTCTTTAGTTGGGACTGTTCCTCATTTGTTCATATTATGAATTCTTTAATAAATGTTTATTGATGACCCACTAAGAATTAGACTTGTAGCAGTTGCTGAAAAGTATCAAACAAGAGGTGCCTTTCCTGCTTTTAAAGAAGACAGTCATGCAGAAATGCAAAGGTATCCTCAGCGTGGTAGGAGTTCTGGGCCAAGAGCTCTTCGGCGCTGTCGTCTCTTCTGTCCACACGCTGTTACTGAGCATGTTCCCCATACCCAGTCTGTCTTAGTCTTCTGTAGCCCCACTTCCTTATTTCATCAGCACCATAACCAAGTTCCTTCCTGAAGCCTATCTTAAATTTTATTACAATAATCCTAATGTTTACTTAGCACCTGAAACCATTTGAGGTGTTCTGACACTCTCTAAGGCCTTTTTTTCCCCCATAATTTTATTGAGAAACAAATAGCAATGAGACAGTTTCAAATCAAATTGGTAGGACAGTTTCAATAATTAACACATTGTGTACATTCTTCCTAGTGGTTAATTGCTGTACAAGATGCGGACTTGATATCCTATTTCTAAGGCCTTAACATCAGTTGACTAATGCACACAAAATTATTTCTCGCAGCAGCTTAATTAGAGGCATTTTATTTTAATTTTTGGGTACTAGGAATCAAACTCGGGTCCTCACGCTTGCCAGGGAGGTGCTCTGCCACTGAGCTAAACCGCTGGCCCCGCAGAGGCATTTTAATATCCCCATTTGCAGATGACAAAATAAAGTATGGACAACTTAGGTCATCTTTATTCCTGTCTTGTAGTGACTGCCTCCCCTAGTTTTTGAGTTTTGTCCTGCATACAGATTCTCATGTCTAGGTTTATATTTCTTGGTACTGGAAACACTCTTGGTGCCTGCCTAAAAGAATGCTGGGTATAAATAAGAAGTTGTTCCTTACCTGGGTCCCGGTGTGCCTCTTACTGTGCTTGGGCTGTTTGTTTCCTTAGCTGCTTTTCCTTCTAGTATGTGAGCGCTTTGGTAGCAGGAATCATTTGGTACATACTTGATATTTAATAAATATTCATTGACCACTTTCACTGAAGCTATGGAAGGGTCAGAAATGGTGCTGGACCTTTCTGTAATACCTGACGTCCCTGGCACCTTTGGCCTAGGGCTCTCACATTTAAATGAATCAATCAGGCCAAGAGGAAGCTAGGAAGAAGATATGGGAACAAGGTCTCCTTGGGGAATACAAGTAGTATTTAATTCTGGTTGCTTTGCAAGACTTTGAATAGTTACAAATATAAAAATGGACAGTTTATTCAGAGCTGAGAATCAGTGGAATAGATTAGAAGATGGAGAAACATCTCCAGACATACTCAGCCACCCTTATCTTTGACAAAGAAGCCAAACCCCCTGCCTGGAAGACAGATAGCTTCTTTAATAAATAGTGATGGAAAAATGGGCTTTCTACCATGCCAAATATTAAAACCAGACAATATCTTTCACCATGCACTAAGCTAAAATAAAAATGGATCAAAGATCTAAGTATTAAAACAAATCTGCTGGAAGATAGATAAAACTCTTGAAGACATTGGTGTAGGCAAAGACTTTATGAACAAAACCCTGATAGCACAGGAACTATCAAAAAGAATCAACAACTGGGATCTCATTTTATTAAAAAGCTTTTGCACAGCAAGAGAAACCACCAACAGAGTGAAGAGACAACTCTCAGAATGTGAAAAAAAAAAAATTACCAGCTGTTCCTCAGACAAAGACTAATCTCTACAATGTATAAAGAACTAAAATTAAAAAAGAAAACCCTAATTTAAAGATAAACAAAAAATGGGCATCTCAAATAAATAGATACTTCTCAGATGAAGTACAAATAGCAAATAAATATATAAAAGAACATGCAACATCATTGGTCACTTGAGAGATGCAAATTAAAATAATGCTGAGATTCCTTCTCCAGAAAGAATGGCTATCATCAAGAAATCAACTAGCAACAATGTTGCAGGGGATGGGGGGCTGTGGGGCAAAAGGAACTCTCTTCACTCCTGGTGTAGTGTATTCTGGTACAATCACTATGGAAATCAGTGTGGAGGTTCCTCAAAAAGCTGAAACTAGAGGTTCCATTCAATCTAGCCGTTCCTCTTTTTTGTTATTTTCCTGAAAGAATTAAAACATTATAACAGTGACACACACCTATGTCTATAGCATCACAGAATGTTGGAGACAGCCCAAATGCCCATCAACTGATAAATGGATAAAGATGTGTTTGTTTGTTTTTTTTTTATTCAATGGCATACTATTTGGCCATAAAGAAGGATAAAATTGCGACCTTTCTAGATAAATGGATGGACCTGGAGACTATATATATAATTTTTTTTTAATGTATTTGGTTGTTACAGAATCTCACTCTGTAGCTCAGACTCATGGTGATTCTCCTGTTTTCAGCCTCCCCATGCTGGGATTACAGGTGCAGGCCGCGACACCTGGACTCTGGCCGGCTCAGCCCGCCCTGGGGGTTGCATGGCATGTGGTACTGATTGAACTCAGTCCCTGCACCTGCCTAAGCTTGCCTAAGCAGGTGCTTTAGTCTGCTGAGCTGTCCCTGAGACTATATTAAGTAAAATAAATTGAACACACGTGTAAATAATGTATTGTTTCTCTGGTGTGAGAATCAAAAGTGTAAATAAGAGCCAAGATATATAATAGGTATTGTGAAATAGGAAGAAGGTGTTCAAGTGAGAAGGGGAATGGGGGGAGGGGGAGGAAGGGAAAGGGAAAATGAGAAAAGGAAAACTGGAAACCAAGCTTTGGTAAATGAAGAGGGGGAGGAGTTGAAGAGAGAAGAGGGGAATAAGGAAAAAAGAATCACAGTACATCGTGGACAGGCAACATGGACAGGCAATACCTTTTGATACATGTAGTCATTGTGTCTACCTAAAATGTACCAATAAACTTAATTAATTTAAAAAATGGCCAGTTTTTTAAACACTGTGCTTGTCCCCCAATACCTGAAGTCCAAATTTTCCACATTAATTCTACATATTTTACTTTGTAAAAGAACAAACAGTTGTTTTGTCTTGTTTCTTAGATGGTTGTTTACCACATACACACACACACACACACACACGCAAACACGCATGTGCACACACAAACGTCAGTCTGCGCTGATACTTAGTAACAGACTAAGTCAGATGAGGCAACCATGGGGCTAATGGACGATGCCTTCTGGTGTGGCAATTTACAAATAAAGTTTTCAAAAGAGCCTCTAGGTGAGGAAAAATAGAGGCCAGGGAGCGCAGCTCTGGGGTGAGAAGGAAGTGTAGAGAAGCTCAAGACCAGCCTAGGGCAGAGCTTATTAGGCTTGTGCTCCCACTGATGTGGCCCTTTGTGAGATAAAGGGATCTGGGTGCTTTATCACTGGTGTTAAAGTGACAGGGTGACATCATCACATTTTGAATTGAGGGGAACTTTTGTTTTTGCATAATCTGCCACTTTCTGAAAGTTTTCAAGAGACTCCCTCGTCCTGCACTTGCACAAATAATTACTAATATTTGTCATATTAATTAATATTTTCCCATAGCATTGCACAAGATCTGAAAGAATAATGTGTGAAAAGATGCTTTTGAAAATAGCATACATTCATAGGAAAGGTGCTGAGAATTTCCTGGCAGATGGCACCATCTTCAGGAGAGTAAGAAGCATTTATTAGCTTGTTGAATGTTTTGTCAGTGCCCATTATGTACCAGGTGTTGTCATAAAAAAGTTCTATTGAGGAACAGTAGATAAAAAGAAGCAAAAGCTTTGATGTCTACCTTTTCAGAAAAGCACTGTTAGCTTGGGAAGAAGACTGAGCCAGCCCCAGAGGAGCGCGTTTGGGAGAGTTACAAAATGCGAAGATGGAGATGAGAGAAATCAAAGGACGGAGCAGCCTGATTTTTGGCCAAGACACTCTGCCAGTATCTCTTAAGATGAAGACTTACTCTTTCCTTTGCATACTTTTGCAGCCTGTGACATTGCAACACAGAAGTGAGAGGATCTCAATCTTGCTAGCTTTTCCTGACTGATTTAGAAATCTCAAAGTGGCTTAGTGGCATTTTTCACAGACCATATCCCCAGCTATGAATATAATACCTAATATCAGGAAATTAGATGTCGACATACATGACACATGAGAATTACAGTAAAATACAAAGCAGGAAGATCACAGACCTTGAAAGAGAAAATGCATTCAGGTAAGCACATGGCCTTGAAGTAAAATTTGCTGTTATATGTGAGACGAAGTATAGTGACTTTCTATGTCAACCTCTATTTAAACACACACACACACACACACACACACACACACACACACGTGTGAATGTAGTAAGACAACCAGTATGAGAATTTTGTTTTTACATCTCTTACAATCCACAAAAATATAAATCGAAATTAATTCTCA